>NC_140166.1:169380038-169998880 GCF_963971535.1 Notolepis coatsorum | reverse complement strand
TTAAGTGGTGGGAAAAAAAAGAGGAGGAAAAAGAAGATTTATTTTCTTCCTAGTTAAACATACCTCGCTGTGTACCGACCCTGTTGGAGAAATCGCACAAGGCGACCGTATTTCAGTATATAAAAGGGCAGACGTATAAATTACCATTTATCATAACAGTATGTAGTCTAGACTTTCACATAGGCATTGTAGTTGACAATTCCAAGGTGATGAATTGTGGGCACGGACACCTAGTGGATAACCTTGCTCTGAAAAGATGAATTGGAGGTCCAATGACACCCCCTACACCCACATTATCCAATTATTTTGCAGCGGGCACAGATCATAGATTTCAGACATGCTGGCCAACTTCCCTTTCAACGTTGTCAATTTAAGACTCCGCGGGCCACCATTCATTAAAGAGAAACCGCGTCTTTGCGGTTGAAATCGGAAAAACAGCCCGCCCGATACTTATTAGTGATAATAATAATAATAATAATAGCAACCCACATTTCGGAAACCCCCGGCGAAAATGTCTTCTCTGTGGCATTGTTTCATCGCCCTTTCTTGCGCCGGAAGCTTTTGTGTGGCTCGCCCGCGCAGTTCCCTCCGGTGCTTCCCGACTCCCGGGTTTGTTTGTTTGCGGTGCCATTGTCTCCCTGAGGGGAGGTGACCCCGTGTCTGCCGGTTGTATCTGCAGCCCTGCATTGTATTCTGGGGGGGATTTAGCCTCTCAAAGCATCCCCCCGCCACAGCGTTCCCCCAGCAAACACCCAAAGTGGTATCTCGCCTTTTCTCTCGCTCAGACATTAATCTTGCTCTACCCTTCTACATCAAAAAAATGCTTGTATTGTCAGCGACGTGCTAATGTTTGCCTCCCATTCACTATATATACACACGCACACATATATGTATTTTTGTGTCTGAGGGAATCAGTCGAACGCATTGTTCCCAAATCATTGTAATATCTATTTAGAGTGGCACTAGCGCCGGCTGCCTATGCTCGGTATTCACAGAGCATAAACCAGCCTTAAGACTTAGAAAAGCTGAAAGGGCTTATCCCTATATTCTTAAACTCCCCTCTTTTATGTTGGTCTTAGGCATTAAGGATAGGATTGTGAATAGCAATTGTTCAACCGCTGCGGTGTGAGAGAGTCTGTATACGTGGGTGGGGGGGGGGGGGGGGGGTGTTCTATTCCCTGACAAAATCCAATCCTTTTCTCCCATTTTTTCCTCTCTCTCTCTCTCTCTCTCTCTCTCTCTCTCTCTCTCTCTCTCTCTCTCTCTCTCTCTCTCTCTCTCTCTCTCTCTCTCTCTCTCTCTCTCTCTCTTCTCTCTCTCTCTCTCTCTCTCTCCCTCCAACTGTAAATATTAAACTGTGTTCTTAACTCTTAACAGTGTATGGGGGACAGAGTAATGTGCTTTTAAGGATATATTATGTGAAAGATTTTCCACTGCATACACTGCTGCCGGGAAATAAGAAAGGCTATTTTATGGAGCCTGAAAGCAAATTCGCCACGGCAGAAGAAGAAAGAATGATGTTGAAAAAGAAGAAGCAGAAGGAGGAGGAGAGAAAAAAAATAACCCTGATAGAACTTTCCGGTATCAAGTCGTCAACAAACAATAAAGGGAGGATCTCGAGGGGGGGGTTCCGGGTTTGGGAAGAGAAAAACAAATGCTTTCTTCTCTTCCTTTCTTGTGCCATTGCTATGTTTCAAATCCACACTTGGTTTTTCTTCAAAAGGTGTGTACCGCTAATGCATTTCAAAAGCCCCCTTTTTCAAGGCACAATGGAGTATCACCGTAGAAGTTCTAGTGGTTCCGCTACAGGAAGAGGCTCAGCCATTGGGGAGCTGTACTCCATTGTGCCACAGCCTATAAGACGTTCTCCAACTGAACACTCAACCCATCGCTTCACCCTCCTCCCCTTCTTCCTCCTCTTCCCCTGGTTTTCATAGTAGCGTGCGCGGTATAGTATAGGAGTTAAGAGATTGTCGGAAAAGCTTACAGATTTCATCGTGGCCTTATAACCTGTTGAGATAAACACTACGGTCAAGGCGGGTCGTGTGGTACGTTACCCGCTGCACGTTTAAATCTACGAATTATAGTCTCTGAATGTGATTACTCTCCACGAACAGGACTCCTGCGATGATTCCTTCGTTTTAAGGCGAGGTTTTCATCAGTGGAGTCCGATTATCGTCTCAGAGACTCGACTCTGTATAGATTGATTGATTGATTTAAAACTTTATTAACAGATTGCAGAATGGGTACAATACAGTACGGCTCAATACAAACAACTGCTAAGAGGATGTAGACAAGAAAAAGGCTTTTGTCTTGTTTACATTAGGGTCCTCCATTTTCAATTCATCAAGAATTTTTTTTTTTTTTTACGCTTTTTTCCCGGCCCTTTTTTGAGGGCACTCCATCCACCCCCCCCCCCCCCCCCCCTCTTCGGGGGACAACTTTATTATTTATTATACGTTTAAATTATTTACAGTACAAAATTAAATAAAAAGTGTAGTAAAATAAGAAAAATATTAAAAAATATATATTTCATTGCCCTATCGGAGGGGGGGGAACTCAGACTAGATATTGACAAACAAATTACAACTAAGGACAATGAAGGACAACAACGAATACACATGACAAGGGAAAGGGGGGGGGCAGAGAGGGGAGTAAGTAAAGTAGAGGGGGATTGAGAGAAGGGTGGGTTATGGAGTGGATGGCTCACAGGTCAATCTCCTATGATTGGGAGCCTAGATTATCCACAAGCAATTTCCAGATGTTATTAAATTGTGAGACTTCGATGTGATCCACGGTTGAGATTGTTTCCTGTGATATGTAATTTGAGAGAAGGCCTAACCATTGGCCAGTATTCACCTTTTTTCTTGTCTTCCAGTTTAAGAGGATAGTTTTCTTGGCAACAGCTAGAGAAATGAGTAGGGGTTTGGTGTTCTGGACTAATAAATTGATAGCAGTAGTATCCCCAAGTAGGCAGAGGGAGGGGGAGAGAGGAATGCTGCAGCTCATGACCCGGGATAGTGTATTGATGACGGAATTCCAGAAGTTTAGAACAGGTGGGCAGAGCCAGGTGGCATGGAAATAGTTGTCTGGGGTGTTGAGGGTGCAATGGGAGCATACATCTGTGCTTGCAAATCCCATTTGAAACATCCTGTGCTGTGTGATATGTACTCTGTGTAACACCTTATATTGGATTAATTGAAGGTTAGTGTTGTTAGTCATTGTGAATGTGTTGGTGCAAATTTGTTCCCAGGATACGGCATTGGGAGAGAAAGCCAAGTTCTGTTCCCATTTTGTGAAGGGGAGATGGAATGTAGTGTCTGCGCTTGCCAGTATTTTGTATATTTTTGAAAATATTTTCCTCTGTGATGTTATTTTATTCATTGCTAATATAATTATAGATATCATTTATGAAGACATTTATGACATACAAGCCATACAAATATAATAAAAAAATATATACATCCGAAGGGGAGGAAACTGGGTGGGTGGGTGCTGGGAGGGGGGGGGGGATTTGGACATTCACTGGGGCCAGTTTCTAATTGCAGCCACCCGTAGGTGCTCTTTGAGAGCGGTTTTGAAGGAGGGTAGGGATTCACATTCCTTTACAGCTGTGGGTAGGGCGTTCCACATTATTGTGGCATAATTGCGAAACATGTTTAGTCCCCTGTTTAGACCAGATTTCTCTTTTGTTTACTCACTCGAGAAACGAGGATCAAGAAAACTCTTGTTTCGTACCGTAAAGTGCATCTCACTGTGTATAATGAAAACAGAGAGAGAGGGGAACTAGCGGGGGAAGACGACAGCTGCAGCCACTCCCGTCGATAGCAAATAGGACCCTCCGAAAACCTTAAAAACAATGAGTTAGCGTGAAACAAATCGGCCCTAATTGTCAGGAGGATAAATTGTGACCGTGAGCGTTTGTAATTCTGTCAGCCACCATTCACCTCCTCATCTCCCTTCATCCAGGCCCGAGCCCTTTAATTGAGAGGGGGGGGGGTCTCGGCTTGGCTGAGTGAACTGGTAATAGAAAACAGGGACCACAGTGTGGATATTTTAATCAGCACTGACTCCTGTACCGGGGCAGAAATGAGCCAGCACAGTGCAGAGGAGCACAGGCCATCCATCTCGAGGGCCCCAGGTGGAGAAGGGGGAGTGGCTTCTCCATTGGATGTGACAGTCACTCAGGGAGGCTAATGGCTCAGCACTCACCACTGATGCTTATTGGGATTTATGCTTCCTATCACCAACAATAAAAGCCACCCTCACACTGGATCAGCGCATGGCAGCATTGGGAGAAAAAACCGTGTCTTTGCAAAAAAGAAAAAGGGCAGGATGCTACTGTTGTGCTACGGTGACCTCTGTTTTGGTTTGTTCAGCGCTCGCTAACAGGACGCTCGGGTAACAATCCTTCAGATACTGTAGTGTCTTTTTGAAGAATACATTATCATCATAAATGGCACAGGAAGCGCCACTGTCTATAGAAAGTGCATACTCTACAATGATGCCTTTCTATGACATAAAAGGGGGTCTAGGAAACAGGAGAATAGATCAGAATGCACCTCTTTATATCCATTTAGCTCCGGGACATTTGGTGTGGTTTTCACATGCAAACTTTGGCTGACGTGTGTAAATTCCAATTTGTCCTTGTCATGTCTATCATTAATCTTTGGCCCTGGTTGGTCTGAGACGTGGCGATATGTTGGAATGTCTCTCGGGAGAACTAAATACATTCTGCAATATGATAATGGCATTATGCCTGCCTCAGTGGAAAGTGTGTCATATAAATTATACATTATGACTGACTACATGCATCATGGGGTTGATATGACAGCCCTCCGTCTGCAGTGAAACACATGGCTGTGATATAACACACTTCCATGAGCCCCCCCCCCCCTCACCCCTTCCCCCAGGCGTCTGTTTCATTAAAAGACCCTTCGTCAAAAGCTCAAGTGGGACCTTTGATTAGAGATTAAGAATGTAGACCTATCTACAGCACAATGACAATGCACAAACCATGTGGACTAATACCCTCCTACAGTGTCAATGACAAAGTCAATTAGTTGGATTTGATCAGCCATTGTGTGGGATTGTTTTATTGTATTATTTAATATATATATACATATATATATTGCCCAGTAAACACTTAGACCTCATCATCTCATTGTTATGATATATTCACAAAATATTGATAAGATGACAGACATTCGGAATTCAAGTTGTTGTTGTTGTTGTTGTTGTTGTTGTTGTTGTTGTTGTTGTTGTCGTTGTTGTCGTTGGTGTTGGTATCATGAACACAAAAAGTGTTAAAGTGATATATCTTATAAAAATTGGCTTCCATTTCACGAATCATTCATTTGACAGATACATAAATTGTTTTAGGCTGCTGCTTGACAAAACGCATCCATCAAGTACTACAGTACATTATTCGGCATTATCTAGCATTTCCCCTCAGTGACTACACTTTCTGAATGCGGTACATATCATTAACGTGTTGTTGATTGAATAACCCAGACGGACTTGTAAGATGAAGGCGTTATAATCAATCATTAACTAGTTTAAAGTGTGTGGGCCTATAGCATTGTATTTGCCTGAGTCATTTTTGTTGTGACTTTATATTTGTAATTTGGAGTAATTGATGGTGCTTTATGATATATATAATATATTATGATTATTTTACAAATATACAAAACATTTATTATGTATATATATATATTATTTTTGTTGCCAAAAAGTTGCCATAATTTTTTGCCATGAAAAAAGTTGTCAAAAAGGTTGTTTAGTACATACTGGTAGCACAGAAAAGGCTCCCTTATGATTGCAGCCACATTTTTACGTGTATACCAGAGCAGTTCCATTGAGATAATGATAAATATGGCTTTTTCATAAAATTGCTAACATTTTGCCAACTAGATGGTTCAGTAGTCCTCCTCAGCCACATTTGGGGTCATCGTAGAGGTAAAAAAGAAAGAAAGAAAGGCAAGCAGAGAGACATTGATGATGGAGAATGAATTAGAGGTTCTCTGGAAAAGCACTCCTTCAGATATCAACCTCCTCATCTCGTGCCTCCATTTCTCCTCTCTGGCAGACAGAGAACAGAGGGTAAAATAGAGCGCATTGTGTAAAATGGGACAAAGTATAAAACATGTTCAAAGAAAGTATCAAATTCGCCAACTTCAGAAAGCCCATTTAGATCATCCGTCCGAGTGACGCAAGGGGAAAATAATATACTTGACCCTTTTGTCTGTGCACTTTGAGAAGTTTGTTATAATGGCAAGCCCTATAATAATTCACTGTACCTCATGTATATTAAGTAGAAATTCACTGGCCTTTATGATAAATTGCCAGGGTAACGCCAGGACACCTCTTTTGCATTTCAATGCGGGAGAGTGTCAGATTCTTATTTCATTACCAGGCGACACATTAGCTGATGGATTTTAATTTCTTTTTTTCTCTCCCCCCCCCCCTCCTCTCTCTCTCTCCCTCCTGCAAGCGAGAATCCACAGAGACCGTCTCGAAACAGAAATGGTGTGAATATGAGGATAAGGTGGGGGTCGGGAATGAATCAAATAAATAAATAAATAAAAATCTGTGTCAAGTACCTTTATTGCAATTTTGAGGCCATCACCAAAAAAAAGGAAAGACAGTTTGAGCACATTTCCATACCTTTGCAGTATTACCCGCGTGTAAAGTGTGAATTGATGTGCAGTGGCCCTAATATCAAGTCACAGAGTCTTTCTGCTGAGTAGACGGAAATCAAGGTTTAATTCAAATGGCGATAAAAATCAGGATGTGGCTGAATCTAAGACATGCTGAGCAGGGGCTATGTGTCGAGCGCCGGCCTCTCTCAGACTGTCACACAGCGGGGACGTTCGCTCGCTCTTCATCCCTCTCTCTGCTTTTCACTGAAGCAAGGCACTAATCTACAAACTCTCTGCTGAGGAATTCCTCCCGCTCTGCCCGGTGCCGAGAGAGGAGGTGAGGTGAGAGAACAAAACAAAGGTGCCAAAAGCAATTATCAAATTACCTCCTGCCTTTCTGGCTCCTGTTTAATCTGTTTGTAGCAAATCCAACGAATAAAACATTAATGGAAAAAGATTATAAAGGATGAAATGCAGCCCTCTGTAGATGTAATAATTGGGCGCTTTTCTACGGCATGGTTTTTTCAACTTTCGACTCGACTCTACTCCCTTGGTTTTCCATTGGGCGAAAGTTGTGGATAGTGTAGTATTTGTTGTGAGTTTTTCCCCTCCAGGGCTCCAGGCTACCGTAGTCCAGGAGGGGAGTCACGTGTTGTGCTGTACAACGTCAGTTGGAATCGGGCAGTGAATAAACAACCAGCACGAGAGAAGTTGTCCGATGTCGTTATTGTAATACTGTGTTACATAACATAGCCATAAGGCGCTACATACTGGTGTCAGAGTAGAGGTTTAAGTACCCACGTCGACGAAAGAAAAGAAAAAGAAAAGAAGAATGGATTCGTACGGCGTTCCAGCTCCACGGATGGACTGGGAGTCGGCAAGTTTACCCAAGGCATGGAGACTGTTTCGCCAAACAACAGAACTGATGTTCAAGGGACCCCTGCGCGGAAAGAACGAAGAGGAGAAGTGCAGTTACCTTTTGCTATGGATTGGTGAAAAAAGGCGCGACGTGCACAATACTTGGACACTCACCAACGAGGAAGCCAAGAAACTGCAGACATACTACAATAAGTACACGGAGTATATCACACCGAAAGCTAACCCGCTCTACGCCAGATATAAGTTTGACGAAAAGAGGCAGGGAGAAAGTGAACCATTCAACCAGTTTGTGACCGAGCTAAAGCTATTAGTCAAAGACTGTGGATACCCTAACAGTGACGAGATGGTCAGAGACCGCATTGTTTTCGCTACCAATTCGCCCAGAGTGCGGGAAAAGCTACTTAGCCAGGGAGCTGAGCTAACGCTAGAGAAAGCCATTGATATAGCCGGCCACTTTGCTAAAGTATGCAGATCTAGCTCCCAAAGACAGACAAGAAACTACCACGGTACAGTACATGCCGTCAGGGAGAACACAGTAGAAGAGGACACAGACAGTGAACAGGGAGAACTGTATTTCGACAACATTACAGTGGAGAGCACCACCGAGGGAGAACAGTCAGAACTGTACCTAGACAGCATCTCAATAGAGAACGACGGCAAGAGCAACAAGCAGGCCTATGTAGAGGTTAGGATAGGCACGCCCCCACAGAAAGTTAAATTCAAAATAGACACTGGGGCACAGGCCAATACCATTCCCACCAACATGTTCCAGGCGCTGTTCAAAAATGTGACACTGAAACCAGCCATGCACAGACTCACTCAGTATGGAGGAGGCGCGCTGAATGTGAAAGGCACATGTCAACTCAGATGTAAAGTCAGAGACAATGCAATGATGCTGGACTTTTATGTAGTCGACACAAACGGCCCGCCAGTCATGGCAATGAAAACATGCCGTGACCTGAACTTGGTCAAGATAGTGATACCTGTGAGTGAGGAAAATAACAGTGTGTCACAGAGCATAATGGAGGAGTATGCAGATGTTTTTCAGGGGATAGGAGAGTTCCCAGGCGAGTGCACCTTCCGGGTCGCACCAGATGCAACACCGGTAGTCTGCCCGCCACGCAGAATCCCCATCGCCCTACGAGACAAACTGAAGGACGAGCTTGACAGTATGGAGAAAGACAACATCATCTGCAAGGTAACAGAACCCACAGAATGGGTGAACGCACTTGTTGTTGTTGAGAAGCCAAAGACAGGGAAACTCAGAGTGTGTCTAGACCCCAGAGCTCTCAACAAAGCCATACAACGCCCACACTACCCTCTCCCGACTCTGGAAGACGCGACCACAAAGCTAGTTAGTTTCAATAAAGATGATAAATATGAAGCAAAAAGGTTCACTGTGTACCTTCACTGTCTACCCCACCTTGTTTCATTCATACTGTTTAACATTTTGTATCACACAAAACAAATAGCACTTGTATTTATAAATGTGATCTAGCTGAGATAAATGGCTAATATTAACCATACTGTTTATGCTGTCTATATTGGTTGTAATTGAGATAACAGTTAACATATGTTAAGTATTAAGTATTTTTACATAAATGGTTATGGCTTTATTGTTTTAAAATCCCAATAATGTTGTGGGTTCACCAGACACACACATATTGGCAGGGCCGGACTGGGGAAATAATTCATACCGGGAGATATAGCGCGAAATATAGCCCCAGTCAGGCCACTTTTTAAGCTGGGGGTCCCCCACCAGGATTTTTTTTGTTACAAAGACTTAATTTCCTGCATTCTGGTGAATTTTAGTGCATGTGAATCACAAACTAATGAGCCAACAATTGCTTAGTACAATGTACTGTTATGAACCTCAAATAAAACTGTTGTGGCACTAGCAATGCTACTCTCTCCACCTTCAAAAAGAAAAAAGCAAGAGCACAACATATTTGTCTATTTACTATTATAATACAGTTAACCACTCTCTCCACCTATTCAAACAGAGCAAGAGCACAATACCATATTCACTTTACTGATGCACTACCCATCAACAGTTAAAATAGCCCTTACACAAACATTAAATAACAGACCTTTCATTATTACAAAACTACCTGGCTCACTGCCTGGCTGTTACAGTATTCTGCAGAGTGCCATCTGCCATTCCATTCGCCGCCTCCACTGTCAATCAGTTGTATCGCCTGGTCCCGCCTCCACCAATCACAAGCGGCAGCACGGCTCCATTGTGTGTGTGTGATCCGAGGGAGAGAGTCAGATAGTTCTCCAACTCTGTCGCAGACAGTGAAATCCTGGTTGTTCCCCACCCACCTAGGTTATCTAACTATCGCGCCGCCGCCACAACTAGAAACAATGGCCTGGCAAAAAAAAAAAAAATTATAAAAAAAAAAATTATAATATTTAAATGTTTTATTTATTTTTTTAATCTGTGCAGGCCAGGCCACCGGGAAAACTCCCGGTGCTCCCGATGGCCAGTCCAGGCCTGCATATTGGGTGAGTAACCAAAACGCATACACCACACAAGTATGAATATTACTTGTATGACATGTATCAGCATGTACACATCAAATTAAATCAAATAAAGAACTGGCTAAAAATAAAATAGTTACAAAATCCGCCCATTTTGGCCCAAAAACCAAAAAAAAATTGGCATGTCTGAGTGTCCCCCCTGTGCCCCAGTAGAGTGCTTGGTCTAGATACGCCCCTGGTGGCAGGGCTTCAAAACGATGACAGATTACAAAGGCACCTCCCTCAAACTGAACAGTGACATTCAATTGGCAAATGATCTCAATACCTTCTATGCGAGGTTTGAGGCTGGGAATAACAACACCAGCCTACTAACCACTGCAATGGAGGGGGGAGCCACTGCCGATGGAGACTCAGTGTTCAGGATAACAGAACATGAGGTGAGGAGGACCTTTAAAGGGGACATGTACTATAAATGTCATTTTTCAGTCTCTAGCATTGTATCATAGTAATAGGAGTTAGTATCAATGTGTTTTAGTGTCTAAATACCATATTGGCGGATTGCTCTGATTCAGCTCAGATAATTTCCTGCTCCAGTAAATTAGTCCATCCTGATTTGAAGGCCTGAGTCACGTCATTCAGGCTCTGGGTAGAAGACAGTGATGTGATTGGCTCTGTGGTTGTAGCTAATGCCCGCCCACAATCTACATAGACGATACACGCAGACTAGACAGCGAGTGGAAAACCACTTCCTCATACTGCGAGGCAGTGAAACCCGACACCTCTGCATACTCTGGAGGGAGAGAGAGAGAGAGAGATAGAGAGGGGGAGAGAGAGGGAGAGACAGAGAGAGAGAGAGAGAGAGAGAGAGAGAGAGAGAGGGAGACAGAGAGAGAGAGGGAGGGAGCACTTGGGGGGGGGGGGGGGGACCTGCCGCGCCACACGGGAGAGGGGAGGAAGGGAGGCCCCCCCCCCACAAGCTGCTGCAGGGAGAGAAAAAACGAAAGGAAGAGACGGCCTGTCTTTTTTTTTCTCTCTCTCTCTCTCTCGCACCCCCCCCCCCCCCCCTCTCTCTCTCTCTCTCTCTCTCTCTCTCTCTCTCTCTCTCTCTCTATCTCTCTCTGTCTACCAGTCGCAGACTGTGTGGACTGACTGTCACTCAAAGTGCTTATGGGCGGAGCCAGGCCATAACAGCCTGAAATCTTGAAGCTGGAAAATGATGGTTTTGAGTACTTGATTAGAAATATAAAACAATGCATTTTTTTGAAAAAAACCTTACAGATGTCTTCAATAGACTAACAGGAATTGTGTAAAGTTGCCCAAATAGTGCTAGGAATAGCAGTACATGTCCCCTTTAAGAAAGTGAATATCAGGAAGGCAGCAGGTCCGGACGGTATCCCTGGCCACATCCTAAAAGTCTGTGCCGACCAACTGGCCCCGGTCACTGACATATTTAACCTGTCCTTAGAACAGGCTGTCATCCCATACCTGTCTGATGAAGTCCACCATTATCCCTGTAACCAAAAAATCCAAGCCTGCTTGCCTCAATGACTACCGCCCTGTAGCTCTCACCTCCATAGCCATGAAGTGCTTTGAGAAGGTAGTGAAGGGCTACATCTGTTCCTCCCTCCCCATCAACCTGGACACCCTGCATGTCCACGGAGGACGCCATAGCCCATGTGCTGCACACAGCAGCATCACACCTGGACAAGAGGCAGGGGAACTATGTGAGAATTAGGGATGCCCCGATCACGTTTTTTGCCACCGATACCGATCGCCGATCGTCGTGAGCCATATCGGCCGATACCGATCCGATACCGATCGTTTTTGATTAAAAGAAATTAAAATTTATTTTATATAATTTTTTTTTAATAAAATATATATATTATATAATTATACTTGTACTTGTATTATCTGCGAGACATCACCACCACGCAACAAGCTCCACTGTCTGTGTGTACTCTAGTAGCCTCCAGCTACAGCCAGGATTCTCCGGAGCTGTAGCTGGACCTATACTCGAGTAGCCTCGAGCTACGGCCAGGATTCTCCGGCGCTGCACCTGGACCCTATTGGTATAACGTTACTTAACTGTGCTCAGCAAGCCCTCAGCTCGAATACGCATCGAATCAGTGTTATAAGACATTGATATCAGGAGCTATCTGTAGCTACTGCTAGCCGGATATATAACGTTAATACAACGCCTCAGTGAATTATTTAGTTCAATGGGACATTTCGTTTTTAACTAACTAACTTGCGCTAACGTGAGCTAACAGCTAACAGCTAACAGGTATCATACCTACCTACTATAGTTGCTAGAGCATTTGTTGATGTCAGGAGCTATCGGTAGCTGGCCGGCTAGATACCGTTCGGTTAGACAATGCCTCATCATGTATTAAACTAAAAGTGAATAGTTGACTGGGTCATTTTGTAACGGTAGCTAAGCTAACGTTAGCTCAGGGATACGCCGACACGGCACGCCATCCTCCCGTGTCTCACTAGACTAGACCCGTGTTTACATGCGTGCGGGAGGGGCTGGACTCGAGAGCAGACGCCGCACCACCGGTGTCTGAGACAGAACTCAGCGACAGCGAGTGATCGGGTTTGACGATCGGTGAAAATAAAACATTATCACCGATCACCGATCGCATATTTATACTGAATATCGGCCGATAATGATCGGTGGCCGATCGATCGGGGCATCCCTAGTGAGAATGCTATTCATCGACTACAGCTCAGCATTCAATACCATAGTCCCCTCCAAACTCATAGCCAAGCTCAGGGACCTGGGCTTGAACTATGACCTCTGCCAGTGGGTCTTGGACTTCCTGACGGGCAGACCCCAGGTGGTGAGAGCAGGCAACTGCACCTCCTCATCCATCACTCTCAACATAGGGGCCCCCCAGGGCTGTGTTCTGAGTCCCCTCCTCTACTCCCTGTACACACATGACTGTGTGGCACAGCGGAACAACAACCCAATCATCACATTTGCTGACGACACAGTAGTGGTGGGCCTGATCTCTGCAAACGATGAGAGGGCCTACCTGGAAGAGGTAAAGGTTCTAGCGGGATGGTGTCAAGAGAACAGCCTCTCCCTGAACGTCAGCAAAACAAAGGAGATGATTGTGGACTTTAGGAGGTCGGGGGTCAAGGACTACAGCCCCCTCAGCATCGACGAAGCACCGGTTGAGAGAGTGAACAGTTTTAAGTACCTCAGAGTCCACATATCCAAGGACTTGACATGGACCACACACATTGACAGTGTTATCAAGAAGGCACGACAACGCCTCTACTTCCTTAGGCGCCTAAGGAAGTTCAAAGTGAGTCAGAAGATCCTCAAGAACTTCTACTCATGCACAATAGAGAGCATCCTGACTGGCAATATCACCTCCTGGTTTGGGAATAGCACTGCACAAGACCGTAGCAGACTACAGAGAGTGGCCCGTTCAGCTGAACGCGCAATAGCAACTGAACATTTTGAAAAATTTAAGATAGAGCTGATAGCGATAGCAACTGAACATTTTGAAAGATTAAAGATAGAGCTGATAGCGGATCTATTTGAGGCACAGGGGCGGCGCAAAGAGGGTCGCGTCCTCCCCGTCTTAATCACGGGACGTTTAACATTCCGGTCATCGCTCCGAGACAGCCGGAGACAGGGAGATAGGGGGTGGCGCAGAGAGGTTCGCAACCTCCCCGTCATCATCGCGGGACGTCCAGCACTCCGGTCATCACTACGAGACAGCCGGAGACAGGGAGACGGGAGGGCACGCAGAGAGGGTCGCATCCTCCCGGTCTTCATCACAGGACGTCCGACACTCCGGTCATCACTCCGGGACAGCAACTCACAGGGAGACAGGGAGACGGGACAGGCGTTAGACAGCTCACGTGATTGTAATGGGCGGACATAGCAATAGATACGGTAAGCATATATGTGAATAGAATAGATATAGGAAGTAAGCATATTATGTGAATAGAATAGAAGTACTTAACCCAGCAATGAAACCATGTTGACAGACCACAAACCATGTTGACAGACCAGAGTAGTGTTAGACATGCTCATGGGCGACACATAGCGGCTTGGATGTGAAACGCAGCCTATTCCACAACATTAATTACTCAGTTATTTTAAAACCTGTTAAGCCTTAAGGTCCCCCTATAGGGGGACCCTGCTTTTCTTTATCATAAATCGATCAATAGAGACCGTATTAGATCCCCAATTATCATATCATGGGGTATCATTGGAAAGCCACACTCATTGGCTACAACCCTGTGCAAATTTTCGAGATCGCCAAATGATTGACGGAGCTAGAGCCCCGGGAGTCGGGGGTGGTAATGTATACTTTTGCGTACTTTGGGGCACGCCTCACATATCGGCATGTAACTCGAGAACCGCTTAACGGATTTTGTCACCTGAAAGGGAAATCGACAGGCAACAAATAGGGCTTTAATTTCTTTAATATCTATATATTGTATTAAAAGAAATGCACACCCGAGCCACTAGAGGTCGGCAAAGAATCGTCCACATGTGGGCCCTTGGATGTTAAGAGGTCAATGTTTTTAAATATATGTTTTTTGTAGCCAAGAGTAAAGACCATAACCCTATAAAAAACAGTAGTCAAAGTGTATATTTTCATTTTTACCGATGTTTTATACGATTGATCGGAAATACAAATTTATCGGAAAATGCTAATTATCGTAAAAACCGCAAGGAAATTACTAAATCCAGATTCAACCCTGCCATTGAAAAGAGGAGCATTTTCCCTATCCATAGATGTATGATTTGGCCATAATAAGGTCAAGTTCAAGGTCAAATATGAATTTATAATTAAAGTCGATTATCATTAATTACTGTATGTACAAATCCTTCTGTTTAATCATCTTCCCGCGGTTCATTTGCTTAGATTCTTTGTACACATGATCTCAATAAGGTGGTGAAGGGGCTCAGTGAGCATTTTCTCCTACCCGTATCAATTTTTGATCAAAGATGCAAAAATCATAAATCATAATTTATATTCTCCTTTTCTTCATTACAATTTACTCAAGCCTAGTAACAGACACAATGTTTCTGACACTGGAAATACATACCCCCAGGTCCCTAGATGTTCCTAGATACCGAGAACATGCAAATTGACCTTGCAGAAGTGGAGAAATCTTCCATTTACTTAGGCATGTACCTTTAGGCGAAATACGGCTTACAGCTTATCAGGTTAAAAACTGAAAAGACAAATATTATCTATTAACAATTTATTTAGGTAATACTATATATAATACTAATTCGTACATAAAAAAAAAAAAAAAAGAAAAAATATATATATATATATATAAATATAAATATATATAAATAAATATATATAATATATATTATAAAGATAATATGCATTTTTTGAGAGACCCCCACAGGTATTGTTGACTATGGGGGATCAGCAGGGACGTGCACAGGACTTTAGAGGGGCAGGTGCTCAAAGGCTGAAAAGGGCACTACACTTGTGTGTATATATTAACCAAGCGTGCGCGCGAGCACGATTTTTAAGGGCCCTTTTCGGGCGGGGGTCCCCCTTTTTATGCTTTTTGGGGGGTTTTGATGATCAAATATTGAATATTGAACTATAATAATCAGTGCAGGAGCTCACTTATCCTTGAAAGACACTTTTATCACCGACTTAAAAGGCCCATACATCTCCATAAATGTTCAGGGGGGAGGGAATAAGTGCTTACCCTACAGACCCCAAGAAGTGCTGTATATTCTGTACTTTTTTGATGAGGCTCAAAAAGGCAGGTGCTCAAGCACCCCTTGGCCTCTATGTGTGCACGTGCCTGGGGCTCAGACTCTATCTATGGGGGCTGAGCCCCCATTGGCCCCCACATAATTCGAACACTGGGCGTAATCATATAGTATGCAGTTTGTTGTACGATTCCACATTACATTCTCTGAATATTGGTTGCTAATGCTATAGTTTGGCTGGTTACGTTACGTTGTAGTTGGTGTTCTAACATTTTCATACATGTGCACCTGCCCCTCTAAAGGTCTCTGCACTGCCCTGTTTACCGTGCATAGCGCATGAAAGCAGTCCCTGTGTGCTGTGGGGAAAAGCATGTTTTAAACTGCAAACAGGAGGGAAATATTATATATTTTATATCCAGTTTAATCACCACATTGTATATTGCTATTGCACTTTACTGTTACATTTGCACCCTGGTTGGATGCCAAACCTGTTTTCGATGTACTGTACTTGTGCCAGTGTTGTAGTCGAGTCACAAAATCTCAAGTCCGAGTCCAATTCCGAGTCACCAAAGAAGAGCCTGAGTCGAGTCCGAGTCGAGTTCCGATTACCCTAGTCCGAGTCCAAGTCATCAAGGTTGAGTCCACTCCACTCTGGCAGTTAGCTAACATTAACTGATCACCAACCATATCATCAACTGATTACATCTCACTTACTTTTCTGGATGCATCCTTGACACAGACCCGGCGCCATGGGCGGGCATTAGGCGGCCGGGCCCGCCCACTGAGTCAGCTGTGCCCACCCTGGTAAAAAAAATATTTTTTGGTCAATCAAAGTTGACTATCCAAATCCTTAGTCGGGGACAGCCCTAGTGGGCACTGATGTCAACAACAACACTACTGAAGCTAGCACGGCACTCTGTGTAAATTCGTTTTCTACCCTCAAGAACGTCTTTACAGAACATCGCCTTAGTATGCTTCATCGACGCAAGGCCAATTTAATTCAGTTGGCATTTGAGAAGGACTTAACAAAAAAGTTCAGGAATGAGTGGAGGGGCAGTGTTTTAAGAAGATTTCACTCTGTCCCCAAACGCCACTTGCCGCTCTACTAATGATGGTGAGTAGCCTGTGGAGGAATTTTGTTTGCTTTTTTATGCACCTTATTTTTGTCAGTTCAGAAGTGTTGAATAAATGGAGACTTTTCAAAGATATAGAATAGAATAGAATAGAAATGTATTATCCTGAGGGAAATTTGACACTGCAAATCACTCAACATTAAACATTTAGACAGAACAAGTCACGAATAAGAATAACAAAACAAATGGCCTAAGAATAGAATAAAATGAAATAGAATAAAAATAGAATAAAAGATACAGTAAATAAATACAGTAAAAATATACTGAAGTCTACAGTAGGTGTAATATTGCACAGTGCTGTTTAAAAAGTAAGAGTCCAGGAAGATGGTAACTGTCACTCTGTGCTCAGTGATGCAGTGAGGCACAGTGATGCATTGTATAGTCTGATGGCTGTCGGAATACAGGATTTCCTGTGCCGTTCAGTGCTGCATTTACAGTAGGTAGTGTGAGCCTATAACATGCTCCTCCTGTCAGCCAAGTCTGCGTATAGTGGGTGGGAGGGGTTTTCCCTGATGGCCTGGAGATTAGCAAGGTTCCTCCTCTCCGCCACTCTCGCTAGAGTCCAGCTCCACCCCAACCACGCTACTGGCCTTCCTGACCATCTTATCCAGCCTGTTTGTGTCCCCTGCTCTCAGTCCGCTGCCCCAGTAGGTCTGTTATATATATCCGTTCAGTCTGTTTTTGTTTAAGTGAATGTTCTTAACCCATTCTCTGCCACGCTTATATCCATCGCTGTTTGATCTCTGCCAGTACTGTAAGTCTATGGAGATGTTCACCTTCTTTGGAGGGCTATAACTTTTTAAATTGTATTGCTAAATTGACATTACTATGGCCCATTCAACATCGATTACCGTTCAGGATGTAGGAACGTTTTACTTTTTCATTCACACATTCATATGAAAATACCGTCTAGAGTATAAATATGTTTTTATCGTTTTCTGCAGTATTTCCCAGAACTTGAGATATAGGCACAAACTGCATTAGATCATCAAATGCAGTTTGATACCGATCGACGCTATATTAAAAATTTCAACTGTACATGGTCCTAAGGGTTATGACTGATCATGCGTGGGTGAACGGAGGGGGGGGGGGGGGGGTCGTTTATAATTCCGTGATAGTCGTTAGATGCTTCATGTAGTATGGGTGATATATTGATCAGAGCAGTTTGTATAGAAAATGATAAACAAAAACGCTGAAACTCACGTCAGTCTCCTCGTACCGTTGGGCGATGAGAGTGGAGCAAACAGATCCCAGTTATGTGGTGGGGATCTAGGCGATACATTTCCGGTTTGTATATTACTAATACACGCCCAAATCATGTAGATTATTGAGTTATGGCAAAGATCCATATCCACGGTGTGTGTATTGAGTCCCGCGACGATAAACGAGTGGCCGGACGGAATTAGGGGACGGCCCGAGCTGCAACGGGCATTTCCGGTTTGGCAACTCGCCGATCAGCCACCAGGTGGCAGTATTGAAGCGTTGCAGAGTTGTGCTGAGTCCCGCAGCATCTGACAAGGCTCCGTGAGTGAAATATGAATACCATGGCGAAAATATGAAATTATGATCAGAATCACGTTGTACGCCGCTAGTGGCAGAATTCGCATGAACTTGAAACCCGTTGTACGACGTTTTTGGCGGGGAAAGGGTTTTAAGATAGAGAGAAATTTGATTTTTCAACTGCCTCTCTGCTGTTTAGTTCAGCACCGTGGGCAGCGCCAAGCAAGCCACAGCGCCGTTGTCCCAGCTGAAACGTATAAAAGGGAACCTGTGTTGAAAAACCATTGTGCCCCCCCGAGAACATTTTATGCCCCCCCACTAATTTGTTTCTGCAGCCTGGTCTGCCTTGACAGATGTTGAAGTTTGAGGTTGTCCCGGTCTTCTCTTCAATAGTTTGTTTATTTCGAACATCTAGCAGTGCTCTATCTGTAATTTGATGTAAAATCTGTGTAAGCAAAGCGCACGATTCGGGAATCCGCATGTAGGTGGAACACACGTGTCTGCCCTTGCACAAATGTTACGCTATTAATATAGCCATCAATATCTTATGCCAAATTATTAGGGCCTATAAACATTTTTAAAAACTGTATTTAGACCTCGTCTGCACCTTCCGAGTCCGAATGCAGTCAATGCTAGAGTCCAAGTCCGAGTCATCAGTGCTCAAATCCAAGTCGAGTCACGAGTCTTGGACTCGAGTACTACAACACTGACTTGTGCTGTATAATCACAATACATTTTAATTAGGGATGTCCGATATTATCGGCCGATATTGGCATTAAAATGTGATATCGGAAAATATCGGTATCGGTTTAAATCTTTTTTTTTCTTTTTCTTTTTTTTTTACATTTCTATAACCTTTATTTACCCAGGCAAGCAAGTAAGAACAAATTCAGATTTTATTTATTGTCAAAAGTATGCATAATGTTGTGTTAATTCCACAACAAGAGATATGTAATGTTAATTACCTGAAATTATTCCGTTTTTGTGGGGGGGGGGGGGGGGGGACCCTGCATATATCGGTATCGGTTGATATCGGTTGATATCGGTATCGGAAATTAAGAGTTGGACAATATCGGTATATCGGTATCGGTAAAAAAGCCAATATCGAGCATCCCTAATTTTAATCTAATATAATCTTAAATTCCCAACACAAAGTAAAATTTCGTGCTATCCAGTAGTACTAGGGGTGGACAATTTGGTCAAAATATCATACTGTATCATATGATATTTCTACACATTTTCATGATCACAATCTTTTTCACTTTGTTTTTCTGTGGCTATTCTTGGGGCTGGGTATAATTTCAAAAGATACTTTTTTTTAACACTTTGTATGAATTTAAGATTTACAGCTTAATGTTTTCTGTTTAAACATATGTTTCTTCCTAAGATCATCTATTGTAGCAGTTACCAGTTTGAGACAAACATTTGCATGGGTAATTAAAAATATATTGGTCTACAGCAGATACAACTATTTCAGTGAGAAATTGATCCATGTCAAGATTTGTCATTTAGCCCCAACCTGCACAACTATTCCAGTTACAAGGAGGCCAAAAGGAACTTAATCCTGGTCAGAACAACAGACTACACTATATTTGCATTTGTTAGCCATGCTAGTTGTTATGACCCCTGTGAGTCTAAGGGTAAAGGGCTGTAACATAACAGTTGGTTGACAGAAAAGATGGACCACGTTTGTAAACAACAATGATATTTATTGAAAGATGCAAAGGAAGCACATGTAGCTCAGGGGTGAGCCCAGGCCAAAACAACAAACAAACACCACTATACTCCAAATAAACACAATCTAATCTATGGTAAAAGAGATTACATTACCTAAACTACTCTTACCTAACCAAAACAGGAGAAAACAATGTCCAAAGGAAATGGCAGCTCACCCCATCTGTGCTTCCTGAGAAAGAGAGAAAAACACATTAATTATACAGAAACAAAAGCAGAATATATACAAAAACAAACTATAACTTAACAATGCTCTCTCTGCGGCCATACACACACAAGGAAATTACTACTAAGCACCAAAGGCCAATAAACGAGATGCAATACTGTCAAAGTTACAGGTTTACCAAAAACTCAACAAGCCTAGCCTCATGCCAGAGAGAGAGAAAGACTGAAGTGAGAAGCCATGTTTTAACAGGTGTGGGGTGATCCATGATTGGGTGGTGTGGATTGAGTGTTGGAGTCTGAAGCCATCCACCAATCGGTGCTGTATTGCAATAATGGAAGAATTGACCAATGGTGAAGGGAACAATGGCTG
Organism: Notolepis coatsorum; assembly: GCF_963971535.1. Lineage (NCBI taxonomy): Eukaryota > Metazoa > Chordata > Actinopteri > Aulopiformes > Paralepididae > Notolepis > Notolepis coatsorum. The sequence continues at coordinate 169,978,258 of NC_140166.1, read as the reverse complement.
GAGGGAGGAAACAAACAAAATGGAGAACACACACATGGAGACACACACTGGGGAATATATACATTGGGATGTAACACCCCCATACATAAGACAAAAAACATGTCTGACACTTAACACCAACTAAACATGTTTTTTTTTTCTCTCTTTAACAACGAGATAACATCCCCGAGATAACATGCACTCCAAAACAAAGAGCTATGAAAAAACTAGCAGCAACATAAAACGAGTCCACAGCAACATAGACCGAGTAGACAGCAAAAATAGATCAAGTCGACAGCAATATACAGTAGGACGAGTCGACAGCAAAATAGAACAAGTCGACAGCACGAGAGATTTAACTCCGGGATAGAGCATCCGCCAACACATTCTCAGACCCCTTCTTATGCTTTATGCTGAGGTTATAATTTTGCACTATGAGCGCCCAACGCATGAGGCGCTGATTGTGGTTGTACATCCGCGACAGAAAAACCAATGGGTTGTGGTCGGTGTATACTACCACTGGTAATACGCTCGAACCGACATACACCTCAAAATGTTGCAACGCATACAACATAGCCAAAGTCTCCTTTTCAATAGTGGAATAGTTTAGTTGATGTTTGTTAAATTTCCGGGAGAAATAACAAACCGGGTGACTGACACCATCATGATCTTCCTGTAATAACACCCCTCCAGCTCCCACCCCGCTGGCATCCACCTCCAGCTGGAACGGCAGGGAGAAATCTGGAGCAGAGAGAACAGGGGAACTGCATAAGAGAGCTTTAACACTATCAAATGCATTTTGACAATCAGCTGTCCAAATGAATGGTTTGGACGGGCTACACAGGCTAGTGAGAGAAGTGACGACAGAAGAAAAGTTCCGGCAAAAACCACGGTAATACCCAGCCATCCCAAGGAATCTACGCAATTCCCGCCTAGTAGTAGGCACTGGAAAAGTTGTGATTGCAGATATTTTTGCATCCACCGGACGCACTTGGCCTTGTCCTACCTGCTTACCAAGATAGGTAACCATAGCCTTGCCGAACTCACACTTGGCAAGGTTAAGGGTCAGGGAGGCTCCAGCTAAGCGGTCAAAGACAGTTTGCAAGGTTGTCATGTGGTCACGCCAGTTGGTCGAATAGACAACCAGGTCATCGAGATAGGCATTACAATTTGGAACATCAGCCAGGACTAGGGTCACCAGTCGCTGGAAAGTGGCCGGGGCATTACGCATTCCAAAAGGCATTACAGTATATTGCAAAAAATTGTCAGGAGTAACAAACGCAGAGATTTCCGAGGCACGGGGGGTCAAAGGGACCTGCCAGTAACCCTTTAACAAATCTAGTTTGCTAACATAGGTGGCAGATCCAAGGTTGTCAATACAATCTTCCATGCGGGGCAGTGGGAAGGAATCAGGCACGGTGACAGCATTTACCTTTCGGAAATCAGTACAAAATCTAGGAGTTCCATCCGATTTGGGAGCTAACAAGCAAGGTGAACTCCAGGGACTGCAACTTGGCTTGGCTAAACCATGTTTTAACAAATAGTCAACCTCCTGTTGCATCATGGCCCTCTTGGTGATGTTAACACGGTATGCATGTTGCTTGATAGGCACAGCATTGTTAACTTTAATATCATGGGCCAATACAGAAGTACAGGAGGGAACATCACCAAACAGAGCCATGTAGGCCTGAATCAAATTTGTGATGTCCTCTCGCTGCTCCTCAGGTAAGTGTGCTAAGTGAGTGGGCAGGTTCAATAACATCTCAGTGTTGGACAATCTAGCACCCTGATGGGCTGCATTGCGCAACTCCAAGCCATCTACATCCTCACCACTAACGTCAGGAGAGTCCGGAACTATTGGAGTTGAGGCAACAGCAGAGACGGCCAGTCCGGCTGTCTGGTCTGAGGTCTTCACCTGCACACTATCTCTGGAAAAATATGGTTTAAGCATATTGATGTGGCAAACACGAGAGTGACGTTTACGATCAGGGGTGCGAACCACATAGTCTGTATCACTTATCTTCTTGTCTATTGCATACGGTCCGGAAAAACGAGCGGAAAGAGCAGAACCAAGGATAGGTAACAGGACTAGAACCTTATCACCTGGCTGGAAAGATCGAGAAACAGCTTTCTCGTCATAGTGCCGTTTCATAGTTCTCTGGGAAGAAGAGAGCGCTTCTTTTGCGAGAGAGCACGCCTGATGCAGTCGCTCTCGAAACTGGCTAACAAAATCTAGAACATTAGTGGGTGTGCTGGCACCCTTTGACATGAACCGTTCTTTAAGAACTTTCAGAGGCCCTCTAACAGTGTGCCCAAAAACGAGCTCAGCAGGACTGAAACCAAGAGACTCCTGTATGGTCTCTCGCGCAGCAAATAGAACAAGGGGGACACCCTCATCCCAATCTTTCTGTGTCTAAGCAATATTTACGCAGCATGGACTTTAAGGTCTGATGCCAACGTTCTAGAGCCCCCTGGGTTTCAGGGTGGTAGGCACTGGACACTATATGTTGGATACCCAGGGACTGTAACACTTGCTCAAATAACCTAGACAGGAAGTTGGTGCCTTGGTCCGTTTGTACTACCTTAGGCAGTCCAAACGTGGAGAAGAACTTCGTCAAAGCCTTAATTATTACAGGCGCTGTAATTCTGCGAAGAGGGATAGCCTCAGGGAAACGGGTGGCGGTACACATTATTGTCAACAAAAACTGATTGCCGGCTTTGGTCCTTGGCAACGGACCAACACAGTCAACTATGACATGTTCAAATGGTTCACCGACCGCTGGTATAGGACAGAGGGGAGCAGGTGGAATTACCTGGTTTGGCTTTCCGGTGATCTGACAAGTACTACAGGTACGACAGTACTGTGCTACATCGGACTTCAAACCGGGCCAAAAGAAATGTTGAAGTATTCTGTTGTATGTTTTAGTGACTCCCAAGTGTCCAGACCAAGGGTGGTCATGGGCCAAGAACAGTACATGCTGACGATAAACTGCAGGGACAACAATCTGATAAACAGTGCTCCAGTCTGGTACCTGATCTGGTAGCCCTATCTCCGATTGTGCATGCTCTGCCAGTCTAGTACCATGGGACCTCCATGTATGCATCAAAACTCCTTCATCCACAAAATAAGAATGCAACTCTCTCCTCTGTTCTGTTTCAAGAGAAGAGAAACATTTTGCAAGAGAAGGGTCAGCCTTCTGGGCAGTAATTAGCATTTCACGAGTAACGGGTAACTTCAAAGCGTCGGAACTAGTTACAGTTGTCTGTGGGGGTACCTTACTATGAGTCGGTGGTTTGTCAGCGGTATCAGAAGTTGGAGCCAGCAACTCCTCCCTGACAAAGGCTGAAGCAAAAACAGAGTCAGACAAATTAATTTCATCACCTCTCTTTTTCAATTGAGCCCGAGTGACAACACTTGCAGAAAAAACTTCAGGGAAGTTCTGTGACAAGTCATCAGGCAGAGAATCTGTGTCTGGGTGATCCAACACTTCCAGCACAGCGTTCACCTGTCCTCCAGCTAAATCATTTCCCATGATAAAGGAAATGCCTTTAACTGGCAAGGAAGGTCTCACCCCTATTTTAAAGAAACCAGTGACCAAATCAGATTGTACATGAATACAGTGTAACGGGGCTGGCACGAAACCCATCTCAATACCTTGAACCAGGACGCTAGAACCACAGGAAGATTTCTCAGACAGAGGTAGTACATCAGAGAGGATAAAGGATTGTGAGGCTCCAGTATCTCATAAGATCTGAACTGTACACTGATCTTTTGGATCCCCTGTCAAGGAAACTAAACCCTTGGAAGTAAATGGCCTGAAACAAGGATCGAGAACATCCTGATCATTGTGCATCTGTTGATCGGAATCAGGTGCCATTTTAATCAGACCAACCCCTTTGGGTTGTCTAAAGTTCTGAGAGGACGGTTGCTGCTTACGTTTCAATGTTAAACAGTCAGAAATAACATGACCAGATTTATGACAGTAGTAACATGTCCGCTCATCTTTTGAGCGTGGAGGTGACATTTTTGGTCGGGGGTGTGTGAATTCTGAATGGTTGGGGACAGAAGGTCTCTGAGAGAAATCATGGGGGGGAAACGAGTCACGCCTATCTACAAACACAGTTTTATGGGTTAGCGCAAACTCATCAGCTAATACAGCAGCTTGCTGCAGAGTGGACACTTTCTGCTCACTCAGGTAAATTACAATACGCTCTGGCAAACGATTCTTAAACTCTTCTAATAGAATGAGTTCTCTGAGAGAGTTAAGATCTGAGGCCTTGCTTGCTGCACACCATTTATCAAAGAGAGTTCCCTTCTCTCTAGCAAACTCTACAAAGGTCTGGTTGACAGCTCTCTTGTGACTGCGAAACCTCTGCCTATAAGCTTCGGGCACAAGCTCATATGCACGAAGGATGGCAGCCTTCACAGTATCATACAATAGACTATCTTCTAGGGAAAGTGTTGAACAAACCTCTTGGGCTTTACCAGTCAATTTGCATTGAAGCAACAAAGGCCAGACCGCTCTTGGCCAGCGCAATGAAGCAGCAATACGCTCAAACACATTAAAATAAGTATCAACTTCGGTCTCTCGGAACGGAGGCACCAAAGCAATGTGTTTACTTATATCAAAAGTGTGTGATGAATAAGCTGTGGAGGAGGACATACCCGGGCCTTGTGGAGGAGTCGGTGTAGCAGAGTTGGATCCACTCCTTTGGTCTCCCAGCTCCAACTCCCGCAGTCTGAGCTCTTTTTCCACCTCAAGCTCCAACCTACGGATGTTAATAGCCCTTTCATTTTCCGCCTCAAGCTCCATTTTACGAAGCCGATACTCCGCCTCACGTGCTTGTGCCTTCTCCTGAGCCTCCATCTGGAGACGGGCTATTCTAACCTTGACCTGGGCCCCTTCTCGAGACCCAGTTGACACAGGAGAGGTCAAGTGAAAATGTGGCAATGTGACGTTCACACCTGCCTTTTCAGCACCATGGGCTTGCTCCTCAGAAGGCGGTGCTTCTGTAAGTTCACCAGGAGGACTTGCATGTTCATCAGAGACCGCAGGTAAAACAAGCGTCCCCTGCTCCAACAGCTTATCTACCACAAGACACCTGATATCCTGCTTAAGATGCTTTTGTTGAACCGAGAGTTGAAAATGTGTGGCAATCTCCACTAAGTCTGCCTTGCGGCAGCTATCTAGCGCTTCCCAAGTAGGATTGCTCAAGAATTTCCCCAGATCAAAAGTACTAACTGCCATTATTTTTTCTTACACAAATGCCATTTTTACACAAAGTAATTAATAACTATACAAGTGTAAACAAACACAGTTCACCAAATCCATCAACCAACAATTGAACACGGGTTACAAGATCCAGGCAGAGCCCCCATTTATGTTACGACCCCTGTGAGTCTAAGGGTAAAGGGCTGTAACATAACAGTTGGTTGACAGAAAAGATGGACCACGTTTGTAAACAACAATGATATTTATTGAAAGATGCAAAGGAAGCACATGTAGCTCAGGGGTGAGCCCAGGCCAAAACAACAAACAAACACCACTATACTCCAAATAAACACAATCTAATCTATGGTAAAAGAGATTACATTACCTAAACTACTCTTACCTAACCAAAACAGGAGAAAACAATGTCCAAAGGAAATGGCAGCTCACCCCATCTGTGCTTCCTGAGAAAGAGAGAAAAACACATTAATTATACAGAAACAAAAGCAGAATATATACAAAAACAAACTATAACTTAACAATGCTCTCTCTGCGGCCGTACACACACAAGGAAATTACTACTAAGCACCAAAGGCCAATAAACGAGATGCAATACGGTCAAAGTTACAGGTTTACCAAAAACTCAACAAGCCTAGCCTCATGCCAGAGAGAGAGAAAGACTGAAGTGAGAAGCCATGTTTTAACAGGTGTGGGGTGATCCATGATTGGGTGGTGTGGATTGAGTGTTGGAGTCTGAAGCCATCCACCAATCGGTGCTGTATTGCAATAATGGAAGAATTGACCAATGGTGAAGGGAACAATGGCTGGAGGGAGGAAACAAACAAAATGGAGAACACACACACATGGAGACACACACTGGGGAATATATACATTGGGATGTAACACTAGTGATCTCTAAACAATCAATCCATGCTAAAGCTAGATATGTAAAAGGTGATAGACTCACACTCACAGCCATGCTGATTTGGGAAAAGGACATCCAGCATTTTCGTTTGAAACAACTTTTAGTCAGGGGAGTGCCATGGTTTCTCCATAGAGCCTGTTGTACCTTTTTAGCGCAACAGCTCGTGCAGGTAGTGGGGGAACATGTCTATGTTCCCCGGGTTCTATGTTCCCTGCTCGCGATAAAAAGGGTCCTATGTTCCCCGGGTTCTATGATCCCCGCTCCCGCTCCCGAAAAAGCGACCGAGTTGTGTGAGGGCCGACCATGTCAGCTTGCTTCATTCTCTGTCATTACGGTAGTGTTCTCAAACTTACACGTCACGACTAAAAAAGGGTCCTATGTTCCCCGCCACTCCCGAAAAAGCGACAGAGTTGTGTGAGGGTGTAGATAGATGGTGCAACAGATTCGCACGTAGGCCTATCAAAGATAATATGTTCAATACACCATAGTATTATAAATGGGTCTTAACAAGTTAGCCAACATCACGTAGGCCTATCAAAGATAATATTGTAGCGTTCTGTCATACCGTCATTGAAGAATGAGGAGAGTTTTATGTTTCTTTTGGGTCGTTTAATTCCAGACTCAACCGTTACATACAGGTCCAAAACACTTGTTATGTCCACACAGCTGTTCTCTCGGATCGTGCACAGGTTGGTGTCCTCAAACAGGCCGACCAGATAAGCGATAATCAATCAAAAATAAGCTTTTATTGCTTACACACACACACACACACACACACACACACACACACACACACACACACACACACACACACACACACACACACACACACACACACACACACACACACACACACACACACACACACAAGACTGTTAGACTATTTAATTGTTAATTAATACTAAATTATTGTTATTTGTTAGGCTATTATTTAAGGCAATAAACTGTTTTATCTACTGTAATTCGATGACTCCTCAAAGTCTAATGCCTATAACGCCAGTAGTAGTAGTATGTACAAATATTCTATGAAATAGGCATATTTGGCTGTTTGGATGATGAAATAGAAGATATAATTAAGAACAAGAACACAGCACTCGCGCTATCGGCTCTCGGCTCTCGCTCTCTCTCGGCTCTCGCTCTCTCTTGGCTCTTGGCTCTCGCTCTCTGTCGGCTCTCGCTCTCTGTCGGCTCTCGCTCTCTCTCGGTTAGAAATGAATTAATATGAAACTGTGGTACACCGTACAATCAATAACACTTTAAAATACTTGAGTGACTGACGGACTTTCCCGATAGCGCGATCTCTCCAAACTTGTATATAAGTACATTAATATGAAACGATAGGTTATGTATATAACCTAGTTATATGAGTATTGGCTGAGCGTCCCGCTCAAGCCTATTGAGATACCCCTTATCTCCTGTACCTACTGTACTCCACCACGAAACAACTTATGCACCCACACCTGACCGGGTCCCGCCCCTATGGAGGCGTAGCCTATAAGACCATGGTCCTGGTCACCAAACACCCTTCCTCGCCAAAATCCCGTTCCAGTAAAAGATCCCTCAAAAGGGAACTCAGGGCCGCTTAGAGCGGGACGCTCAGCCAATACTCATATAACTAGGTTATATACATAACCTATCGTTATATTTCGTATGGCTTATCGCGTCCCGCTCAAGCCTATTGAGATATGGGTTAGAGCGGACGCGAGACCCGATAGATGTACCCCCTGAGGACCCGTAAGCCCACATCAAGGGGTGCGGGGAGCCCTGTCACCCCATCCTTCCTAACGAAGGGGGGGCGCAGTCAACTCCACCTGAGTGCGAACAAGAGGGAACTAGAACCCCTTGAACACACTGCACAGGCGGAACCACGTGTGACCTAACACACTGTGGCCCATACCCACACACTCCTGCTACCCTACCAAAGGACGGCAAGCAGGAAAGGCCACAGACCCCAGAACCGCCTGGGAGACAGAACCCCTGGTCATGTCCATGAGGTAAAACCTTACAAAGGGGCCCGGGGAGGACCATGAAGCTGCAGCACAGATGTCCTCCACCGAGGCCCCACCCAGGAGAGCGGCAGAGGCAGCCACCCCACGAGTGGAGTGCGCCCTGATGCCCCCAGGGGGATCCTGCCCAGCCAATGTGTAGCAGAGGGCAAAGCCCTCGCACAACCAATGGGACAGGCGCTGTTTCGACAGTGCCTTACCGGCACGAGAACCACTGTAACAGACAAAAAGCTGATTGGTAACCTTGAGGTCCTGAGTACGGCTGAGGTAAATCCCCAAAGCACGGACCGGACATGACAGGTGAAGGCCCGCATCTAACTCACTAGTGTGAGGAGGAGGACGAAACGCCTGAACCACAATATCCCGGGAGCGGAAGGAACTCCGGATATTCTTAGGCATGAAAGCAGGATTAGGTCGCAGAGTGGCACCGCAATCGGCCCGAAAAGACAGGCACTCTGGACATACCGAGAGAGCACAGAGCTCACCCACGCGTTTAGCGGAAGTGACAGCCAGCAGGAACGCGGTCTTGAAAGACAGCCGTTCCAACGGCGCCTGCTCGAGCGGCTCAAACGGGGCCAAGGACAACCGACCGAGGACTAATTGAAGATCCCAAGTCGGAGCCAAGGAGCATTGCACCGGCTTAACGCGTCGAGCGCCAAGCAGGAAACGCTTCACAAGAGGGTGGCTGAACAAAACAGTCCCCTCAATTCCCTCATGATAGGAGGATATAGCCGCCGCATATACCCTCACCGTCGAAGCCGACAGTCTACCAAGAAGAGACTGGAGATAACTCAGAACAGCATCCAGGGGGCAGGAGACTGGGTCCCAGCCCCCCGCCTTACACCACTCTTGGAACGCACGCCATCTGCCCGCGTAAACCGCGACAGTGGAGGGAGCATGTGCACACCGGATGGTCTCAACCACCGAAGGGTCCATTCTCTCCAGCCTCACCCTCCGACCAGCCACACCAACAGCCGTTGGCCCAACATCGGAAACTGGAACAGTGACCCGTCGTGCTGTGAGAGGGCCGTCCCCGACCAAGGAATGACCCAAGGAGGAGCGACCAGAAGCTGGATCAAGACCGGGAGCCACACTGACTTGCCCCAGTTCGGCGCGACCAGGATCACCGTCCTGCGCTCCCTCCGTATCCGCTCCAACATCTGACTCAACAGCTGTACAGGAGGAAAGGCGTACAGAAGACCGGGCGGCCATGGAAAGGTCGAGAAGGCATCCACCCCCAAGGGGGGATGATCCGCTCGACTGAGCGAGAACCACAAGGGGCACTTGTGAGAGCGTCGGCACGCAAACAGATCTACCGAGGCCTTCCCGAACCGATCCCAGATCTGTCTGACTATGTCGGGGCGGAGTTCCCACTTGTCGTAATGAGGACCGCCCCGAGACATCATATCCGCCCCCATATTCTCTGTACCAGGAATGTGGAGCGCCCTCAGACTGCGCAGCCTGCGGGATGCCCATAGCCAAAGTTCGACCGCCGCCCGGAGCAGGCGGATGGAACGAGTCCCACCCTGCCTGTTGATATACGCCGCTGCCGTCATACTGTCTGTCCTGACCAAAACGTGTTCGCCTACCACCAGGTGGTCGAACCGTTTGAGGACCAGGAGGACCACCTTCAACTCCAACACATTGATATGCAGGGTAGCTGGGCCAGCATGACCCGTCCAGCTGCCCCCCACTGCGTGGGTCCGACACGTCCCTCCCCAACCCGTGAGAGAGGCTTCGGTGAAGACCGTGACGTGTGAGCTCCTGCTGCCTATGGGGACCCCAATGGTGAGGATACCCAGCCTCCTCCAGTGGGCGAGATCTCCCCATATCGACAAAGGAACCATCAACCGTTTCCTTTCGTCCCTCACCGGATCTATTCTCATAGAGAGTAACCACCTCTGTATCCTCCTCATGAAGAGGAGGCCAAGAGGAACCACCGTGTGAGCAGATGCCATAATGCCTAGCAGACGCATCACTTGCAGCGCCGTGATCATCCCTCCCAGACGGAAACCCCAGAGCGCGTGGCGGAGAACCACCCGACGCTGCTCCGAGAGGGTTGCAATCATGGGCCTTGACCTCAACGTCAAGCCCAAGTACTCCACCTGTTGACTGGGAAGAGGGGTACTCTTCTTCCAATTCACAGCAAAACCCAGGCTGGTGAGGAATTCCACCACCAGCCTGGTATGAGACCTGGCAACCTCCTCCGAACGACTGAGGAGTAGAATGTCGTCGAGATAGAATAGAACTCGTAACCCCCGACGACGTAAGGGCTCCAGCGCAGTCGCCACGCACTTGGTGAATGTGCGGCGAGCCAGAGAATAACCGAACGGCATCCTCTGGTACTCGTATGCTACGCCCTGAAACAGGAACCGTAGGAATTTCCTGTGAGGAGGGTAAATGGGGATGCACCCGCCATCAACTGACGCTGGGCCGCAAGGAACAGTAGATAGTTGGCCAGGTCCCTCCCGCTGTGCGACGCACCCAAGGGGGGACCCCGACAGAAAGGGCCGGTTTGATACGGGAGAAGCTGTCATCAAACTGGTTGACACACCCCCCCCCCTGAACACCCCTCTAGCGCATGCTGAGGAGTTGTTCCGCAGCTAGACACGCAAGGCATGAGGACCCCATGGGCTCCTACACACCGAAGCCCTGCAGTGATATTGCTACCACCCAAATCACGCTCGCCTCTCCTTTGCAGACCACTGCCGCTGTGACGGGAGTGGGAGGCATCAGCGCGATACCCCGCCTGGCGAAGGCGAAGCCGGGGTAACCCTTGCTGTGCATTCAACAGAAGAGGCCTCGAGTCCCCCTGCTGACCACTGTAGCTAGTGGCAGCTGTAACACCAGGCTCATCCAACACACAACGTGTGGTGCAGGAACCACGCGACGGAACATTCTCACGGACAGACCCAGGCTCAGCCATCAACTGGGTGTCAGCCCCTGTCCCCATGAGAAGTGAAGAATGGGGCCGCATACGCTTCAAGCAAGGTTCGCGGCTCGCAGCCAAAGGAGAACGCTCAGAGCCCCGCTTCCGTGGGTAACAGAGAGAGGATTGAACGGGGAGCGGGCTGCTCACGGCAAAGTGACGACGGCTTGTTTTACCAAACTCGAATTCACCCAAAATGGCCGATCCCTCGGCCGCCAAGGCTGTCGGCCTTGTGGTACCCTGTTGACTCTCCACCCAGGGCACCACTGGCGGGGAAACCTGGCCGCCTGTCGAGGATCTCGCCACAGTCGTTGACGAGACCGTGCTCCCACCTCTGGCTGCACAGCGTGAGACGGTGTAGGACCCAGATCAACAACCGCCTGAGCCTCCACAGAATGCCCAAAAAGACTATCTGTGGAAAAAGGAGTCGTGAGGAGAGAAAACCTATCCTCTTCCCCAAGAGGAGATTGCTCCAACCAAACATGCCTAACAACCAACGTTGATAGCATCCTAATCCTCCCCACAGTTATAGCTTGCGACTGAGTCAAGATCTCCATAACACCACAAACATGAACCATGTTTACAATGTCGGCTGGACCCAAAGTCCTACTACCCGACGCCAATGTGGATAGGAAACTAGCCAGCTGAGCCATAACACTGGCCGCCGCCAAATACCATCCTGTAGCAGTATACAACTCATCCGCCCATACTGCCACCCTCCGAGCCGATTCGCTATCAAGCATCGGCCGGGCGGGACGTCGTTCATCCCCGCCGGGGCACAGGAACAAAGCTACCTGGCTACTTAGCCACGGTACACCCGGCCTGCACCCTGTTGTTAGCCCGTTCACCTGTAAAAAAGGTAAATAGGACTCAGCGAAACCCCCCACATCAACCACCGACTGACCTTCATCAATGAAGCTGGTAAGAGGAGGGAAAAGCGGTATCCCGCGGCGGGGATTATTAGAACAACGACCCATTTCAGCGTCAACGTTAGCATTAGCAGAAGTAGCAGTAGTAGCATTAACGTTAGCAGCGTGCTCCAGGATTGCCAGGAAACCGTCCACTGCAGTGGAACGATCACCAAGCCGCCCCGGCCCTGGCGCCGAAACATACTCCACAGCATTACCAATACTGACATTGATGCCTAATGACACAGGCCTTACCTTTGTACAAGCCGACTTGATAGTCAAACCTTGTACGCTGCCCCTCGGTCTGCCGCCGTCAGCCGAGGAAACATCAGCACAGGCCCAATGTGTCGCTGAAACATGCTCCGAAGATGCCAGGGAAAAGCAAACCTCCGGTAAGCTTTCAACATTACGAACCTTCTCTAATCTTTTCATACTACTAGTTACATACGGTACACAGCATCCAATATGATGGAACGAAAATAGAGGAAGGGTGTTTGGTGACCAGGACCATGGTCTTATAGGCTACACCTCCATAGGGGCGGGACCCAGTCAGGTGTGGGTGCATAAGTTGTTTCGTGGTGGAGTACAGTAGGTACAGGAGATAAGGGGTATCTCAATAGGCTTGAGCGGGACGCGATAAGCCATACGAAATATAACTGTTGTTTCCCCCCCGGGATATATAGGAGGGGCACCGGAAGTTATGTTGTTGTCATGGTTACACGCAAGAGAACAGCTGTGTGGACATAACAAGCGAAGTGTTTTGGACCTGTATGCAGGGCTTGACGTAAACTTTTTGGCTCACTAGCCACTGTGGCTAGTGGTTTTCCAAAGTCACTAGCCACTCAGCATTTTCACTAGCCAAAAATCCCCGCACTCGCGCCCCCACCCAAAAAGTAATAAATATAGGTCATTTCTTCTTCACTAACCCCTGCTGGGGACAGTATCATTGTAATCATACTGCTACACGCCAACTGTACAACTGTGCTTCTGACTGTTGACTCCATTGTTTACTACTGCCTGCGACCAGTGACTCAGCCGCAAAAGGAGCTCCAGTTGGGGCAACGGCTGACTGGGACAAGATGGAGGGTGTAGATGTGGAAGAGTTGTGTTGAACCTAGCAATTACATTGTTGCTCCAAACGGCGTGAACATTATCATTGACACACCTATGCCTTGGCTGTGTTGAACCTAGCAATTATATTATTTCTCCAAACGCCGTGAACATTATCATTGACACACCTATGCAGGGCTTGACGTTAACTTTTTGCCTCACTAGCCACTGTGGCTAGTGGTTTTCCAAAGTCACTAGCCACTCAGCATTTTCACTAGCCCTGGGCAGGTGGGCAGGTGTCAACGTCAAGCCCTGCCTGTATGTAACGGTTGAGTCTGGAATTAAATGACACAAAAGAAACATAAAACTCTCCTCATTCTTCAATGACGGTATGACAGAACGTTACGCTACAATATTATCTTTGATAGGCCTACGTGCAAATCTGTTGCACCGCCGGTAGCCGGTACGCTCTTACAGGCAGCCTTGGTGGTGAGCTCTGGGGAATATAGAACCTTTATTTCAGCGGGCAACATAGGACCCTTTTTTTGTTCTGGACCGGGGAACATAGAACCTTTATTTTGGGAGCGGGTAACTTAGAACCTTTTTTTTTTTTTTTTTTTTAACTGGAACATAGAACCCGGGGAACATAGAACCCGGGGAACATAGAACCCGGGGAACATAGCAACTTAGTCACGTGATTCAGCAGGTATTGCTGATTGGCTCAAACCCATTGGGGCGAATCCACAAAGAATGGATTGCGCGGTGCTAATTGCACCCTTAACTGCGCAAGTTTAGCGCGCGGTATCTGCTCCGTCTTTGTGCTATCCACTAAAGGCCCGATTATACTTACCGTGTCAGCGGGTGCACGTTGGTATGTGTGGCGTAAATTTCGTCACTGCTCTTGTCTGCACGGACATCGCACGGGTGTCTGTGTCCCTGCCAGATTATGTGACTGTGCATGTGCCCAGCTGTCATAACATAAGCATGCAACGCTGACACAAAGAATGTACCACCTCATTTCACCCGTTGCGCCTCCTCTGTGGATAGCAAACTGTGTTTCAGCACTATTTGTGCCGGTTTAGCATCGGAAAAAGCTGTGCAATCCCTTTGTAGATTTGCCCCATTTAGTTGGGGGCCTTAGGGATATTTTCGTGCAAATTTGTGCAAAAGCACCAAATTTGGCCCAGATATAGCCCAGAGTATGCTCAATTGATTCAGCCAGGGCGCCCGAGCCGGCGACCCCCGGGGCCACCCTGGTGGCCAAATCAATATGGCCGCTGTCCGAAAAAGGTCTTGGCTATAACTTTTAAACCAAATTAACTAGAAATACAAACTTGGTGTCTATTTTATGTCTTTTGACTATTATAAACACATTGGAATGCTTATCTTTACAATTGGGTGTGTCTGGACCCCTAATTTGCATATTTCCAAGATGGCGACTACCCGAAAGTGAGTTTTACCAGAACTTTAGTTTTTTCTGTCTATAAAAGTGAAATTCTATATAACATATAATTATGTCAGAATCCGAATCAGACACGTTGATTGCCAGGCAATATTTATAATGTCAAATAAACCTAAACAACAATTGGTTGTCAGTAACAATAACAAAGGCGAAAACATGACAGAACAACAATAAATACTGCACAATACACAAACAATACAGAATCATACCCCACATTAGCCCAAAATGACAATCCACATACTGTACCACATCAAGGTGCTCAGTCTATAGATATAAGTTTATGGGAATGGATGTGCTCAGTCCTGTTTATTTACCATGGTGAGTGATTGTGGATAGAAGCTGTAGGTGACTATTTTTATATCATAATCACACAAACAGATTACTTATTGTCGTCTCACTGTAGTCTCGACCCTCATTGTTGGTACAGGCACCCTCACAGCCACATATTGAGGTGCAATGGACTCCAGCTTTGCAGCGCCCTCTACATAACTTTTTGCAGCCGCAGTGGAGGAGAATTGTGTAGGAGAATTGTGTAGGCTTTACTGGCATCTGCAAGATGAGTCCAGTACGGTTCCCAAGTCTTGGTCGTGGAGTCCCAGTACCAGCTCTGTACCACCATGTACTGAACTCTGGGATATTTAGCTGGACAGAGGTCGCCTGGTTCCAGTAAAAGGGCTATACCCTTGCAAGTGATTCAGCCACTGCTGTTTCCATAATGTCTTGTGTGTCGAGTGCTACAAGGTCATTATTTGGTAGAAATGGATTTCTGTGGGTCTCCATAACCTCTGAAGGATTTGACATCTTTCCTGAACATGACCTGCAAGCTATTTGCCTCTTCATGATGAGATGTTGACGATGATGTGCTGCTGTTATACACAGCTTCAAACTCTCGCACCGCACCAACCTGGTGCAGTCAGGCCCTGCAAGCATGAAGAGTGTGAGGGCTTCAGGGCTTTCATAGAGTCCAGCTGCTCCACCACAGGACTGCAGGATTTAGTTTGATTGCTCCTGGGATTGATCTTTTGCAATCAAGCTGAACTTACGTTCTGACCACTGCACTACGAACTTCCCCTTCATGAACTCTTGATAAATGGCAGGATTTTTTTTCAGGCAGCTCAAACATGTCTCGAACATTGATGGGTAACTAGCGAGTGTAGTTTGTGTGATCCATCATGTGAAACCAAGCACAGAGCTCATCACACACTTGAATGTACAGCTTGAAGTGTCCTTCTCGGAGTGACCGAACAAATCGACAGAACAGTAACTCTAGCTCCATGATGGTAGACCAGTACTTGAACTGTGGAGACTCCACTTGAGATTGTTTGTCCCACATGTTGAATGTTTCAGATGGGCCAAGAACATCCACACAATAAGCAGAGTGTTCTGAAGGGCCAGATTAACACTGAGAATATACGTTTTATTATTTTATATAACTTGTATATTATTTATATATATAAGCTATATACCTTTAAGCCTCCGTTTGAATCATAGCATTATTCGCGTTCCTCATTGGACAACGCCCTTGGCACTGGCGGCGCCAACAGTCGCGCCCCCCAGACAAGTTCAAAGACGAGTCTGGACAAGTTGAGACATGCCCTTGGCCAGCGCATTGAATCCGGACAAGAGATTCGGTTACGCCCTAGAAATCTCTCTAAGTATATATTGTGGAAGGCGCAAGCAGCAGCAGTTCGGTGTGCAACAGTAACGAGAAGTGAAGCGTGAACCCAGTAACTAGTGTGAACCTTAGCAAGTGTGTGTGGACTTAACGTAATTAGTATCAGAACACGAGGTGAACCTAGCAGCAGAACTATTGGACATGTGAGCAGTGGAACCTACCCGCGGTGTATCGTTACGGACAACTAGTAGCTCCTTAGATACGACCTTGATATTGTAGAACCATTGTTGGTGGATTATAGTGAATTGTGTAAACGTAGTAACGTGGAGAAGAGCATCGTTAATACCATTGTCGTTTGGATTTAACTACACCTGAAGATCTGCATCGGGCTAGCTTCGAGGACGAAGCTAGCTAGCTATCATCACTGCCGTCGGGCATTGGATTAAGAGCTATTACCCTGCTATCGAGCACTTGGATTGCAAGGACTGGATCCGTATTAGACCCCCTTTCTTCAGTGATCAGCAGGGGTATCCGCCTATTCTTCAATTCCTCTGGAGCTTACCACTCCGTGGGGGAAATCACCAGTCTCCAGCTATACCCTCGTTTGCCCTATATCGCCATCTCACTCCATGCAGTGTTCCGGTCTAGTATTATTAGCCTAGGAATTATTCATTCCCACTGACTTTGATACTCTGACATTTTACTATCATTCGCCATAAAAGAGCAACGTACTAATTTGCAGTTGTATATTTGATATTGCTAATAAAATACTGTAAACGTTATCTCTTTGTCACCGTGCCGTCTATTGAGTGTCTGCCATATTTAACTGTACTGTCTGGCAAGTAATAATAATATTTAGTAGTGGTTTAATCTATCACAATCTTTAATACAGTCAGGGTTTTGTAACCCCTCAGTTACACAGAGTATGCCTTCTGCTTGAGAATATGAAGGGACATGAGAGTGACTTGATGGACATAATGTGTGTGTTTAATATGGTGCTCATTGAGGGCAGACTGAGCTAATCCTGTATTCAAGACTTGTGCCTGGGTAAGGACAGTGGTCCAACCTGAATCGCGGAGCAGCTTGCCCGCCATAAGGTGAGCTTTGTCTTCGATATGCAATGCTCCCATCATTATGACCAACGTATCTTCACCAAGTGTCGCAGGATATTGCCATTGGAGCTACTTAGCTATAGCATACAATGGTTGATCAGCACCAAGGACAGCAATCTGGCCAGGATTCAGGAATGATGTGCCTTTCTGTGCTAGCTCCATTGCATGCTTCATCATGGATGCAGATGCTGCTTTATCTGGGAATAAGGGGTACACTCCTATCTCTGCATGAGGTTTCACTGTGTCATCATTCATAAGCTGCGAGTTATAACCTGACCATGTAATAACATCATCTTCACCTAGTGTCTCCTGATCGAGAACTCTTTTCCCATGCATCAACCAACTCTCATCTTTCACTTTGGCTCCACGCACAAGATCATGCAATGGTTGCACAGGATCAGTGCCACTGAGTCAATGAGTGCTGGACCCTGGAGGACGATATCATTGAACACTCGTAAGGGTTCGGCAACAGATGTTGTGAGACAGTTAATAATAATAATAATATCTTACATTTATATAGCGCCTTTCAGGAGACCCAAGGCGCTTAACAGGAGGGGGCAGCTAAGGGAGGGAACAGGAAACAACGTAACAACAAAATAATAATCAAAAGGAAAGAAAGAAAGAAAATGAAAAAAAGGAAATCAGGCAGAGTCATTTACAAATTTGGTGAAGAGGTGGGTTTTGAGTTGGGGTTTGAAGGAGTGCAGGGATGTAGCATTACAGATGTTTGGAGGGAGTGAGTTCCAGCGGGTGGGTGCGGCCACAGAGAAGGCTCTGGGACCAACAGTCCGCATGTTGGTGGTGGGGATGGAGAGGAGACCGGAGTCAGAGGACCGCAGCCTCCGGGGCGGGATGGAGGAGGTCAGCTAGGTACCGCGGGGAAAGGGAGTGAAGGGCTTTGTAGGTCATGAGGAGGATCTTGAAATTGATGCAGGACTTGACTGGAAGCCAGTAGGGGTGATGTGGTGCCAGGACTTGGTGCGGGTGAGAACCCTGGCAGCAGAATTTTGCACATATTGTAACCTGTTCAGGGCATTGCTGGGTAGCCCTATTAGGACAGAGTTTGCATAGTCAAGACGGGAGGTGACGAAAGCGTGAATGAGAGTCTCTGCTACAGAGTCAGGGAGAGATGGCCGGAGTCTGGAAATGTTCCTGAGATGAATAAAAGCTGATTTAGTTATTGTTTTTATGTGGGAATGAAAGAAAAGGGTGGAGTCCAGTATAATGCCCAGGTTGCGAACTTCTGGGGAAGGGTGGATTAGGCAGCCATCCACTTCAAGGAGGAGATTTCCAACCTTCCGGAGCAGTGACTGCTTGGCCACAACCATGAGATCAGTCTTCTTGCTATTTAGCTTCAGGAAATTGGATGACATCCAGGCCTTGATGTCAAGGAGGCAGTTGACGAGGTGCTGTGGGGTAGAGAAGTGGAGGGTGAGTGTCATCAGCGTAGGAGTGGAAATTGAGACCATGTTTCCGGATGATGTGACCAAGGGGGAGCATGTCGATTGTGAAGAGGAGTGGACCAAGAACGGAGCCCTGCGGCACACCTTGGTTGACTGGGGCAGGGGTGGAGGTGGAGTTGCAGATGGAGATGAACTGTTTTCGGTCAGTGAGGTAGGACTCAAACCAGGTGAGAGCAGTCCCAGTAACACCCAGGTGGTCAGAGAGGTGGTTAAGGAGAATAGAATGGGAGACCATGTCAAAGGCCGCAGATATATCCAGGAGGCTGATGTGACCGGAATCTGTGGCAATGAGAAGGTCGTTGGTGGCCTTGGTGAGGGCAGTCTCGGTGCTGTGGTGTTTCCTGAAGCCAGATTGAAAGGGTTCATAGAGCTCATGGTTGGATAGGTGTTGGTGCAGTTGGGCAGCCACTGCTCTTTCCAGGATCTTGCTAAGGAAAGGAAGGTTGGAGATCGGTCGGTAATTCCCAAGGTCATCTGGGTCCAGACCAGGCTTCTTCGGGATGGGCGTGACTGATGCTGTCTTGAAGCTAGAGGGTACCCTGCCCGATTCCAGGGAGGAATAAATTATTCCCACAATGGTAGGGCACACGTCAGGTAGGCCAGCTTTGACCAGGACTGTGGGTAAGGGGTCAAGGGAGCAGGTAGAGGCCTTAGCCTTGGTGACCAGCTTAGCCACCTGGAGAGCGTCGATGGGAAGGAGCCGTCAAATGTGTGGCCTGGTTGTAAGCAATACTTGTGTAAAACATGTATGTGTCCCTCTTTTTCTGGTGTTCACTCCATTCAGGCAGATATTTGAGGAGCTGTTGCTTGAATCTTGTTGTGTGGAGTTCATAATCAAGACAAAAAATGCGAAATGGGTCAATATTGAAACAGAAACGAAAAAGTTAAGGTAAAACTCATTTTCGAGAAACCGCCATCTTGGAAATATGCAAATTAGGGGTCCAGACACACCCAATTATAAATATAAGCATTCCAATGTGTTTCTAATGGCCAAGAAACATAATATAGACACCAAGGTTTTATTTGAAGCTCATTTGGTTAAAAAGTTTTAGCCGAAACCTTTTTCGGAGGGAGGCCATATTGATTTGGCCACCAGGGCGACCCCGGTGGTCGCTGGCTCGGGCGCCCTGGCTGAATCATTAGAACATAGTCTGAGCTACATCTGGGCCAAATTTGGTGCTTTTGCACAAATTTGCACGAACTTAGCCTCATATAGCCCTAAGGCCCCCAACTAATTGTGTTTACGAACAAGAAACCTGTCTATTGCTTTTGTTATTAATAATTATCCTCCTACCTTGCCTCTTGAGGACGATTTGCCCACCGGCAGTTTGGCGACCACTAGTGGCTCGGGTGTGCATATTTTGTAATACACTATATATATCGAATCAAAGCCCCATTTGTTGCCTGTCAACAGCCCTTTCAGGTGACAAAATCCGTTCAGCGGTTCTCGAGTTACATGCCGTTATTTGAGGCTTGCTCAAAGTACACGGTATTGCGCAAATATTACTCCAGACTCTTGGGACTCTAGTTCCGTCAATCATTTGGCGATCTCGAAAATGATTGGACATAGTTGTAGCCAATGAGTGTGGCTTTCCAATGATACCCCACCTGGGGATGTACGAATCAGGGATCTAGGTGAAAAGTTACGAGCGAAAACAGGAAGAGAAAAAATGCAGAATGAATTGAAGTCTATGAGAAAACAGAGTTTTTCTAAACTATTGAACATAGTTTACCAAAATCACTAATCACTCATTTCTGAACAGATCTTTGCAATTTGGACATGTACTACATAAGACTTCAGGCTATGGATCTTTTTAAGCCATACGAATTTCTGGGGAAATACTACTTCTGGACTACTAACTACTACAGAACAAGTTGAGTAACACGTTTTTCTACAACTCAAGTTCAGACCTATGTTACTCTATTTCATTTCCACTAAAGGTGAGTTCTCCTTATTGTATCAGATACTTCAGAATGTCCTCTTTCAAAAGAGACCAGGCTCATGCTCTTCCAATTCATACGCGTTCTACCAGCAGCAAAAGAAAGTGAGTCTCAGCCTCTGCGTTATGATGTGATAAAATGTAATTGTAGGGCACCCAAGTGGCGACCTATGTAACAGGCTGCGTCGCGAAGCGGCCGACCCGGGTTCGATTCCCGGACCCGTCGTCCTTTGCCGAATGTCTTCCCCCTGCTCTGTCTCCCGTTCTTCCTCTCTCTCTCCCTCTACCGGACTGCCCGGTAGTACAAACAAATAAAAACCTACCAAAAACATAATTTAAGAAAATGTAATTGTAGTTCTGTCAGACCCGGATACAGGTTGTCTTTTCCATTTATTTTCTTCTCTGAGTGCTTAGTTTACATGTTAAAATCACAATGATTTTCTTCTGGGGGACAATGTTGGTTTACAAACATGTCACCTTTTTCTTTTTTTTTTACTTACATTTTTATTTACAATTTGTTTTACTTACAAACATCAACATCAACAACATTACAATTGACAGACAAAATTAGAATTAACATCTAAATCAAGTAAAAAAAGACATAAATAATAAATAAAGGTAAACATATAGTGACATGGGGTCATCGGTCCGTTCATAGTTTATTTACATTTCAATTTATTTTCTTTGTTTCCTTTTCATTCTTCTGTGATGTCGTTTATTTTTTTCCTATATTCCTCCCATTTCTCCCATTTTGATTCAAATTTCTCATCTTGTAGCCTCAGCATATATGTGATTCTCTCCATTTCCTGTATCCCCCCTACTATCTCTGTCCATTGCTCCTTCATCGGTGCTTCTACTCTGTACCACAGTTTAGTCAAAGCTTTCTTGGCTGCTACTAATAGTATCTTAATCAAGTATTTGTCTTCCCCCTGAATTCCTTCCTGTGATAGGTTCCCCATACAATACTTGGCCTGCCTGGGGTATTCCGTATCCTACTATTTCATTTTATTATCTCTCCTATGTCTACCCAATAGTTTCTTATTTTCTGACATCCCCAGAATAATGTGTGTGTGGTTCGCTACTTCTTTTTCTCCAACATGGTTTCTGTGCTGGTGTGTAATTGCCCTGTATTTCTGGTGTTATAAAGAATGAAATTCCTTCTCCCACTTTTCCTTTATATATATGGTTGTGATGTCCTTGCTGTCCATTATTGCCTGATATAATGCTGATATAACCCTCCCCTTCCTTCCTTCGTATGCTTTTACCATTATCCTAATTATCCCATTCTGTTCTTTGTCTTTGTCTTGTTTTATTTCCTTGTTGTAATAGTCTCTAATCTGTAAATATTTAAAATGGTCTCTATTCTCTAGTCCGAATCGTTCTTTAAATTTTTGTTGAGTCTGCATCTCCCCTCCTTCTATCATTGTACATATTGCTGTTATACCCCCCCTCTCCCATCTTTTGAACCTGTGATCTTCTATCCCTGGTTTGAATTTGTTGTCATGCGTTATCCATCTCATTATCTTGGATTCTTTTTCTAGCTTGTATTTCTTTACTATTGTGTTCCATATATTTATAGTGAATTTGATAATTGGGTCTATTAGTTGTTCCTTTCTTCTGAACAGTTCCCTATCTCCTATTAGTGCTTGCACTTTGAGTCCCTCTCTTTTTGTTTCTATGTTTTTCCATTTGGCTTCATAATTCACATTGCACCAGCATGCTACTATTCTAAGCTGTGCTGCATAATAATAGTCTTCTAAACTGGGTACTGCCATTCCTCCTTTCTCCTTTGGTAGTTGTAGAGTCACATATCTGATCCTTGGCATTTCCCCCCCCCCCCCCCCAAATGAATCTTGATATCTGTGTGTCCCATTCTCTGAATTGTTTTTGTGGTATTAATATAGGTAAAGTCTGAAATAGGTATAGTTAGGGAATTTTAGCAAGATGTTTGGACCATCTGTGAAAAAATCTATTACCAATAGCTTTCTTCACCAAAGTGTTCCTATAGGTGTCTACTAACACCTCTCAATTTATTCAAACCCAAATCCTCTGGGAAAATTGGGCGAAAAATATGAAAAAAATTTTAATCTAATATTAACTTGTGGGGTGTCTAACTAGGGTTTTTCATGGAGCTGAATCTATTCCAACCATTCGTTTTTTTTATTAAAAAAAAAATCAATAAGAACATATATTTTTACTTTATTCCAAGAGAAATTTAACGTTACATAGAAATGTGCATTATTGATTGATTGATTTCTTTACTAAGCCAACTCCCCATCTTCCTCACTCCTTTTCTCGTCTGTCTGGTTGTTATGGCACTCTCCTTTACACTTGCCACAAGCAGATATGCACTTGACCCCCTGTTTTTTACAGCAGCACCTGCATGTACTGCAGTCTCCCTCACGTTGCAGCTGATGAATTTCAGGAGATAGTCTGGGGCAATGGGGTCTGTGGTAGGGACTGGTGCATAGCCTTCTTCTCCCAGTTTCCAGCCATAGTCCAGAACATCCAGTGATGGACTTTGTAGTAGAAGCCAGTCTCTGGTTTGGAGATATGCCCGGAGAGAATGTTGTGCTGCTGCTGCTGTAGTCGGGGGCAGTTTCTCAGGGCTGATTTTCCCTGCTGCAGCCCGCTTCCTGAACATTTCAAATCTCAAGTCCCCCAAGCCTTTGGGTGGTTTCCCATGGAACATGAGTTTGAATATTTCACAGCCGGCTGTGATGATGGTATCTTTCTGGGCTTGGATGTCAAGAAAAACGTCCATGGCCTTTTCAGCTTGGTCCGTCTTGCAGAGTGTGCGTAGCAAAGTTGGTTTGCTAAAGCCAGAAATTGCAGACACAGTAACGCAGCCTGAGAAGCTGTGTAGAAAGAGCAGATATTTCCTGTATTTCTCTGGGAGGGCCTCTTGTAGCTTTCCAACATCGTAAGACACATTGTTTGCTGTTGAAGACTGAGTGGTCTGCATCATGATGAATGAGCATAACCAGGATGTCCGTATCCTCAGCTCTCACCTCAACAGCGGACTCTCTTGCCTCATCTAGAGCTGCCTGGATGATAGAAGTGTCTGTATCATCAGAGCATTGATGTTCACAGATTCCATTACTACTGAATGTCTCAGCTAGAAGCAGGATAAGCTGGGCCTTGTTGTTCTTGTTGTCAAGGAACTTTTCTCTAGGCAAGGGCGTAACTTTGTTGTCAGTGGTGGAGGGGACACATTTGGGCGCGTGGTCAGTGGCGGAGGGGTGCTACGTATAGTTGTATGGTCGCGGCGGGTGGGGGGAGGGGGGAGGGAAAGGGGGGCTCCCCCCTTTTCGTAGATTTTTCTTTTAAATCAGTTGTGCAAGTCAATTTTGGTGAGTTGTTTCTATATACAATTCACTTATGACAAGTCATAATGCTGCATGAGTCTCTGAACGTGCGTACTGCGTAGAGAGAGAGAGAGAGAGAGAGAGAGAGAGAGAGATTATCTACAATGTATAAAACAACAGCATAGAGGCTTTTAAATACAGACAGATATTTCACAGACACCAAGCAATGCTGTTGCAGTCCATGGCAATCTCAGTCACAGACCATCATTCACAGTTTCACACCAAACGTTGAGGGGAGGGATGCTATGTAGCCTATTTGAGCACACCTGAAGACTGGGCTGTTGTTATGCAAAGACAGCTGTGGTCGGTAGTACTTAGCCGGGTGCTCACCTGGTTACTTGACTTTGCATGACAATGGCTCAGAGATGGCCAAGCAGCCGTTTTCCGTGTGGTCCTATCACGTCACGTCACCGTTTATTATCGTGCAGGGGACAATAACTGCATTCTGAAAACATGCAGGGGACATGTCCCATGTGTCTCCCCCATATTTACGCCCCTGTCTCTAGGAATAATGGTTTGGATGTCTGGGCGAATCTGGATGTCACAGCATGCATGCTTTGTATGTCTGAGATGATCATGGTCCTTGGTCGAGTTGTCATATCCGTCAAAAACCAGTGATCCGGAGGTGCTGGATGGCCTTCACAAACCGGAGGTAGCTCTCAGCGATGTCCTTCCAGGTGAGGTTAACCTCCCACTTGACATTGTGCAGGAGCCACCCACCATCAATCACAAGACTTGTGCATGGGGTTTGCCCGATGGGTTCCACAAATGTCTTTAGGAACTTTGCTAGGGCAGCCTTATCTGGCTTTCGCATCTTCTGGTTTTTGTCAAAAAGAGACATCGGTGTTGGCATCAACTCAAATAGCAGAGCTTCTTTGGTCTTGACTTCACGCTCACTGATGATGATGAGGCGGTTGAAGAGCCTGAGTGAGTCATTAACCAGCGTCCAGATCTGAGGGTTGCTAATGACTTGACTTTGTACTTCGTTTGCATTGTATCATTAACAGTTTTCCTGTAGAGAAGGACACCAGGGTCTTCCTGTCCCGTGTGTTATCGAAGGGGTTTACTTCTTCCAACCATCCAACTATGGCATTGACAGCATCGTTTGTCTTTCTGTATTTGGGCTCTTGTGACATCAGTATGGACAGGTACTGATAAATAATACTGAATTAAGACAATAGACAATTCTAAATTACACAACACAGCCAGAGCAAGAGTTCCAGAGACACACAAGCACATCCCTTCCCCCCTCACTCTCTCACTACACACACACGCATTGACTCCACGCTGGACACTGCCACATCTGGCAAACCTCCGGACCAGATCACAATCAGTGTATCCACTTAAAGTCCATTAGAACCTTTGGTGAGAGATCTCGCCAGATTAGCCCAGATCAAATAATTCAACTCATTGTTACAAAATGCCACAAGTCACTAACATACGACTAGCCAAGGGATTATAAGACCCCGGTCAGGTACTGGTCAACATACCACAGTCTCCATTAATCACAGATCGTTATCGATAAAGACCCATAGACACACACATGCACATATGTGCACGTAAATGTGCGTACCACGCACTCATGCACGGCAGACATACAGGCTGACCAATACACAAAGACACACGACGTGCACTCAGGACAGAGACACATACACACTGGACTATAGGGTCACTAATTAAACACTCTGACAGGGAAGGAGGGGCACTTCTCTGCTTTGACTTCTGCTGGACACTGCTTCACGGACTGGACGATACTGCTACACTGACTGGATGGACGGACTGGACTGACGGGACAATGACTTGACTGCTTTTTTCTTTTCTACATGACCGGCCGGTTGTACTAACTAGATTTCAATTGTATCTTGCTTATTAACTTTTTATAATACTTTGCTTGTTCACTTTTTATAATAAATACCGTCAAAAGTGTTTCATCTCTTTTATCTTTAAATATCTTATTACAACTTTCACATTTCCGAGTTTAAAACGTGACAGTACCCCACATTGTTCTTATTTCCAGAATAAGACAAAATCTGTGCATATCCTTTTTGGGTGACTTTTGAGAGCTTTTTAATCCCAGTCTCAGGACCACCACAGATGAAGCACTTTAAGCAACAAGCTACAGAATCCTCTTCCATGTTGTAGTCTACTAAAAGACAAGTGTCATGATTTGTGTCAAAACATACAGAACTGGTCCACACAGCAAGATTTATTGATGGAGTGAGTGAACTACAAGATTATCTTCACTGAAAAAGTAAATCACCACACAAAGTCCAGCTGATCTTATAACCACTCTGATGCTAGCTATCTATCTAATGTTAGCTGTAAGCAAACTTTAGCTAGGTGAATGGTTGTTTATTGAAAATTGATAAAGTGCTACATTTACAGTTATCAAAACTGTAACTTTTGCCAGCCAAGGAAAACCAATTAATCACCCAAAGAGTAGTTAAACAATCATACCTTAAAATAGTTTTTGTTGTGCAGAAATATTTGCCATGATGCAGCACTCCTGCTCCTTCCCCACATGCAGACAGTGTATCCTACTGAGCATGTGCACAGTAGGTGAACACTTAGTGTAGAGCCATATGGAATCCGCGATCACGGAATCGCGGACGGAATCGCGGAATTGAGCAATAAAAATGGAATCAACTATAAAAAAATAAAAATAAAAAATGTATTAATTTTTTTTTTTTTATGTTGTGGGACTTGTACAGCACTTTGTTCAACTTTGTCAGTGCTGTAAAGTTTAAACCTTTTTAAATCTTAGACAAACAAAACACTTTGCTTTCATGAAATATTGCAAGCCGTCATTTGAGGCTTTATAAAAGCAGCACAATGAACACAAATCTGTCAGTGCCGAGTCCGACCTCATCTTAAATAACAAACAGCATTGCTTGTTGTAGTCAACAAAGAGAGGCAGAGTTGATTTTGCAAAAATATATATATATATATTTTTTTTAATAATATAATTTTATTTTCATATTCGAATCCCATGCCCATCGAACGAAGCTTTGAAGCTTCGAAGTATTTAAGACAGCCCTATTAAATGGACTGTTATATCTTATTAAATTGTGGACATTTATTCATTCTCACTTATTAGACACTATATCTGATGGTAAAATGAGCGTACAAAGCAAAATACAGAATTCTGAAATATTAAAACGGAAAAAACGGAATTTGGAAAAAAATAAAATGGAATTTGGAAAAAAATTAAACGGATTTCATATGGCTCTAACTTAGTGTTTTGCAATATTTTCATATTTTATTTTCCAGAATAGAATCAAACCAACAACACCTCAGTCCCATACCGTTGATTATACCCTTTGCTGTACATTATAGCTTAAAATATATTATACTATATATGTATAATATACCAATATTTTATAGCCAGGGGCAGGGAGCCATTCTTACTCAAAACGAATGGTTGGAATAGATTCAGCACCCCTGAAAACCCCTAGTTAGTCACCCCACACGTTAATATTTTATTTACATTTTTTTCATATTTTTCGCCCAAGCCCCCTGGGCTCCTTAACTTTGATTGGCTCTCCAGAATTTTCCCCGAGGATTTGGGCTTGAATAAATTGAGAGGTGTTAGTAGACACCTATAGGAACACTTTGGTGAAGATGGTCCAAACATCTTGCTAAAATTCCCTAACTAATAATAACCTTGGTAATATGTTCATCTTAATGATTTCGATCCTTGGGTGGCTAGGTGTGTAGTGGGCAAGGCGCTCGCCATCAACGCTGGAGACGCTGGGTTCGAATCCAGCTGCCGGCTGGCTGCACATGCGTCGGAGGAAAGCATGTGACAGTCTCCGGCCTCCCAGACCAACAGTAGGGGGGAGTGCGCAACAACCAGGAAGGGGGTTGGGAATTGGCATAACGACTAACAGTGGGATGGGAGAAAAATCGGAAAAAGGAGGGGGGGAAAAGATAATATAAAAAAAATGATTTAGATCCTTGAGCTGAAATCTAGGGGCATTACCATCCATCTATCTAGGACTCTCTTGATTTTCTGATTAATCTGTGTATAGTTTGCATCGTATAACCCCTCCACCCCTCTTGTAATGTTCATCCCTAGGTACTTGATCCTGTGTCCATGTCCCATTTAATTTTGGATTTTTCTTTTATCTCTATCATTGGAGTGTAGTTCAGTGCTAAAGTCTGTGTCATCGTCACGTTCAGTGGAGGTTTCTCTATGACAACACATGAAACACAAATTCACTCATAATTCATAATTATTATTAATTTACATATACCTATATATATATATAAAAAAAAATAAAAAATAAACTATATATATATATTTTTTTTTAATTATTATTATTATTATTTTTTTATTATAAATGTTTTCCTCTGTAAAAAAAATCCCAGTGAATTTTTTTTTCTTCAAAAATGGCCAAAATTGACAGCTCTGAGCAGGCCTGCACTGCAGTATTGCCTGCAGTAATTATTCGTGAAGAAAACTTCACAGGTGTGACCCATTGTTAAATAAATAATAAATAACAGCGAATCAAAATAGGCTATTAACTTCATCTAAGCACGGTCTGTGCAGTTAAACTCTTGCCATTGAATGGAGGGTTGATTGATTGACAGCCCTTGACATCCAATACACGGAGGTTGAATATGATTGGCAGCCTTGCAAATCCAATCAGAGATTGCTGCATTGCAAAGTCAAAACGGGTCCAGCTGCATGTCCGGAGGATAGGTTTAGCTCGGGCCAATCTCAAGTTTCTCAAGTTTCTTTATTAGTTGTCATACAGAAGTACAGAATACTTTTATACAAAATGTAACATAAAGAAGCATTTTGTATAAAAGTATTCTGTACTTCTGTATGACAACTAATAAAGAAACTTGAGAAACTTGAGATTGGCCCGAGCTAAACCTATCCTCCGGACATGCAGCTGGACCCGTTTTGACTATGTGAAAGTTGAGACTATGAGAAAGTTGTTGTTTAGTAGTTAGTAAGATGTACAGCTATAACAAGTCAAGTCAGGCTAAATTAAACTTTGCGCCAACATTAGGACCGAAGTATAAACCAGCAACTGAGCAACATGAAGAAGTGGACTTATGCATCTGGATCAGAAAAAACTTTGTGGATGAAAAAGTAAGTAGGCTACAGTGCTTGTATGCTAACAGTAGCTAGCCAGCTTAGCCTACATCACAATGATAATCACCAAGCTAACTTACTGTACACTCTGTAGGGCTGGGCAATTAATCGAAACAGAATCGCGATATCGATTCATAGACCTATGCAATCTCATTTCTAAGTTATGACTATTTTCTTTTATTAATTTTTTTTTTTTTTTTTTTTTTTTTTTTACTTTTTAAATGATTTTATCTGGGTTGAACATGATTTGTGGAACTCCCTCTGGTGTTGTGGTCGTGGTATTCACTGACCTTTGGGAAGTATTTCGACATGCACATGGGTATCTTAGTGGTGTAGTGTATCTTGTAGACCAGGCCCATTGCAAGTTGCTGTACTCTGTCGTCTACTCTAAGCCATCCTAGGTTGTCAAAGTGGACAGGAGTGAGGTGGGTTTAGGAGTAAGGTCAAGCAGTAGTCTGACCAGTTTGTTTTGTGATGTTTGTAATCTTGTTTTTAGTGCCTTTGAGGTGCTTTGGTACCATGAGGTGCAAGCATAGTCGTAGTACCCTTGAATGAGTACTCCTGTTAGAGTCTTCAAGGTATTCTTGTTTACCAGAGAGGAGATCCGGTACAGGAATCTAGTTCGTTGGTTGACTTAGTTTTATTACATTGGATCCCATTTTGTCACAGGAAAGATTTGCCTCTATAGGATGGAACCCAGGTAGGTAATTTCATCTTTCCTTTTAAGATAAGATAAGATATTCCTTTATTGATCCCCTTGGGGAAATTCAGGCATCATAGCAGCATGGGGGAAGGGGGGGGGGGGGGTACAGGTAGTGAAAACAACACAAGCAGTGTAAACAAATAGGTCAATATAATTTACTATCTAACTAACTGAAATATACATTATTCATTATTCACAGTATCACAGTATCCACATAAGGTGCAGTATGCATAAGGTAGTGTTATTGTCCTACTTGGGTTCCTATTAGTTCTAGGTCGATGTCTGGCAGCAGGACTGCCCACTGTTGTGGAGCCTGATGGCCACTGGTATGAAGGACTGTCCGAGGTGGTTAGTTGAGTGTCGGGGGGGTATGAGTCTGTGGCTTCCTTGTCACCTTCACCTAATATGTTTTGATCTGGTCAGGTGCGCTGTCACCTAAAATGTTTTGATCTGATCAGGTGCGCTGTCAACTAATATGTTTTGATCTGGTCAGGTGCGCTGTCACCTAATATGATTTCATCTGGTCAGGTGCGCTGTCACCTAATATGATTTCATCTGGTCAGGTGCGCTGTCACCTAATATGTTTTCATCTGGTCAGGTCCGCTGTCACCTAATGTTAATATGTTTTCATCTGTGTCCACTGACCACTGACACACAGTGGGGGATGTTTTAAAAATATTATTTAATATATAATATAATATAATAATTTGTGCTTCACCTAAAAATTTGGTCAGCAGCCTCCACTGCGTTGAGTCTATACCCTGAGTATTATCCATATTCTGTCAGTAAATCCATCAGTATCGGGAAGCTTGTGTCTGGTTGTCTCATATATACTATCACGTTGTCTGCGAACAGTCCCAATTTATGTTATCTCCACCCCTTTGATGTCTTTGGTCTGTCTAATTAGTTGAGCCAGTGGTTCGATGAATACATCGAAGAGTGTCGGCGAAAGACAACAATCCTGTCTGGTAGATCTCTCTAGTTTAATCCGGTCCGTCAGACTACCATTTACCTTAAGTCTTGCCGTCGGTTCTTGATATAATGCCCTAATTGTTTTCATAGTGTTTTTGTCTAATCCAAATTTCTGCAATACTTTATATAAAAATATCCAGCTCACACTGTCGAATGCTTTTTCTGCATCTAGGCTAACTAATACTGCACTTCCTCCTTCCTTTTGTATCTCCTCTACTATCTGCACTGTCTTCCTTATGTTATCCTGTGTCTGTCTTCCTTTAATGAATCCGGTCTGGTCTTCGTCTATAATATCTGTCATAAATGTCTCAAATCTTTTGGATATTATTGATGTATACATCTTGTAATCTACATTAAGTATGGACACTGGTCTGAAACTGCTACATAGTTCTCTATCTTTCCCTTCTTTTGGAATTGTAGTAATTATGGCTTCTTTCCATGAGGGTGGCATTGTGCCTTCTTTCACCGTGTGTCTGAATGCTGCTTCTAATATGGGGCTCAGTTCCTGTCTAAATCTTTTGTAGAATTCAGAAGGGAATCCGTCGCTACCCGGTGACTTACTGTTCTGTGCTTAACTGATCACATTCCCCACTTCCTGTTCTGTAATCTCTGCGTTTAATATTTCATTCGGTTCCTTCCCTATCTACGGTACATCTAGTTTTTCTAAAAAAAATCTTTATCTCCTCTTCTCCTGCCGCTATCGGTTGTGTGTATAGTTTATTATAGTATTCTTCAAATGTCTTCTCTATTTCAGCTGGTTGTCTTAGTATTTTGTTAGTGTTCGTGTCCCTTATTGTGTGTATTGTGTTCAGTTTTTGTTGTGTCCTGATTCGTCTAGCTAAAAGTCTGGTCGCTCTCGGTCCTCCTTCATAGTATGTCTGTTTCATGTATCTAGCTTTCTTTCTATTTCTGTCAGCAGTTATTTTTCTCTAACGTCCTTTACCTCTCTAAGTGTCCTTTGGTTCTTTGAGTTTTGGTGTTCTTTCTCTAATTCTTTCAGTTCCTTTATTAAGTTCTGATATGTCTCTATTCTGGCCTTCTTGAGTAATGCCGTCTTTGCTATACATTTTCCTCGTATTACTACCTTTAGTGCATCCCATAAAATGTTTGGGTCTACCTCTCCGTTGTGATTTTCTTCTCTGTATCTAATTATGTCTCCTTTTACTTCGTTAACCAAACCTTTGTTATTTAATAGCCCTACGTTCAGTCTCCAAACTGTATTTCTCTGTCTACTTTTAAGATTTACTGTCAAATATATTGTGCTATGGTCTGATATGTCTGTTACCCCTATCCTGCAGTCTTCTACCCTGTATCTGTCCCCTGTTGTGATGAGAAAATAGTCTATCCTTGAATATGTTGTGTGTGGATGTGAATAATGTGTGTATTCTCTGTCTAGTGTGTGCATTTCTCTCCATATATCCATGATTCCTAATTCTGTCATTTGTATATTCATATATTTGCTAGTGTTTGTCCTCCATTTCTTTGTGCTTGTCATGTCTATGTCATAGTTCAATACTACATTAAAATCCCCTGTACAGATTAGGACCCCTTCCCCTTCCATCGCTATGATATCAAAGATTACCCGAATCTCTTCAGTTTTTCATGTTCTTGTGATATTAGATGTGTTTCTTGTAAGAAGATAACCTGCGCCTCTTCTTTCTTAAGTTTCGTCATCACCTTACTCCTTTTGATCGGACTATTCATACCATTAACATTCAACAACATCATTTTTATACCCTTAACTTGTGTCATATTTCTTTTCCAAATGTTCTCCCGTTCTACCCATGTCACATAAAATAATATTTGTGGTTGTAGCCACTGCTATCCCTGTCCGATTTACATATATAGAACCATAATAAACAATAACATCAACAATAACATTTGGTACTTCCATGGTAGTAGAGGATCTCAGTCATATCCCTCTTTCCCCCGCTGGCGGGTGGGGAGTAGTGGCTCTCCTAGTGAGAGGGCTCCCCCTAGTGGCAAGATGCGCACTATACATGTCCAACTTGTTCTGTGTGCGACCTCCGAGCTTCCGGTCAAAGCTCTGCATTAGTCACTTTCATGTTCACTTTATTTGTATTATGTGTCACATGTAATTCTGCTCCCCAGAACTGGAATATATAACCATCAAGTGTCGTCCTTTCTTCCTCCCGAGGGAGTTAACGGCGATCGTCCTGGTCGGAGTGTATATTCCACCGCAAGCCAGCAACAAGGTTGCGCTCTCCAGACTACACGACGAGGTAAATAGAATCCAAGTGGCGAATGTTAACGCCGCCATTTTAGTTCTGGGAGATTTCAATAGCGCCAATCTGAGAAAGGTATTGCCTGACTTCTATCAGCATGTGACTTGCAACACCAGAGGCGGTAACATCCTAGATCACTGTTACACGCAATTTAAAGGTGGCTACAAGGCTCATTCTGATAGTGGCTTTGGTAAGTCAGATCACGCGTCCATCTTTCTTTCACCAAAGTACAGACAGAGAATTAAAAGTACTCCCGTAGTCTCGCGAGAGGTGCAGAAATGGGATGTGACGTCAGAGGAGACGATCCGGTCAGTGTTTCACCACACAGACTGGAATGTGTTCCGCGACACAGATAACATTAATGTCTACACGGAGACAGTGCTGGACTATGTTTGTACTAGGGTGAAAGAAACAATCCCCACTACCAAAATGAAAGTTTACCCAAATCAAAAACCCTGGGTAGACAAATCCGTCCGTGAAGCTCTGAGAGAGCGCACCAAAGCATACAACGACGGCCTAGAGGCAGGCAACATGAATGACCACAAGGTGGCGCGATACAACGTAAGGAGGACAGTGTCAGAGGCCAAACGACGCTACAGGGATAAAATTGAACTCCAGTTTGAACAAGCTGACTCTAGAGCTATGTGGCAGGGGCTCAAAACGATGACAGACTACAAAGGCGCCTCCCTCAAACTGAACAGTGACATCTCCTTAGCAAATGACCTCAATACCTTCTATGCGAGGTTTGATGCTGGTAATAACAACACCAGCTCACAAGCCTCGGCAATGGGGGGGGGGGGGTCGGCTGCTGATGGAGGCGCAGTGTTCAGGGTAACAGAGCATGAGGTGAGGCGGACATTTAAAAAAGTGAATATCAGGAAGGCAGCAGGTCCAGACGGCATCCCCGGCCGCGTCCTAAAAGTCTGTGCCGACCAACTGGCCCCAGTATTCACTGACATATTTAACCTGTCCTTAGAACAGGCTGTCATCCCCACCTGCCTGAAGAAGTCCACTATTATCCCTGTACCCAAAAAATCCAAGCCTGCTTGCCTCAACGACTACCGCCCTGTAGCTCTCACCTCCATAGCCATGAAGTGCTTTGAGAAGCTAGTAAAGGGCTACATCTGCTCCTCCCTCCCCATCAACATGGACCCCCTGCAATTTGCATACCGCCCCAACAGGTCCACGGAGGACGCCATATCCCATGTGCTGCACACAGCAGCATCACACCTGGACAAGAGGCAGGGGAACTATGTGAGAATGCTATTCATCGACTACAGCTCGGCATTCAATACCATAGTCCCCTCCATACTCATAGCCAAGCTCAGGGACCTGGGCTTGGGCTATGACCTCTGCCAGTGGGTCTTGGACTTCCTGACTGGCAGACCCCAGGTGGTGAGAGCAGGCAACTGCACCTCCTCATCCATCACCCTCAACATAGGGGCCCCCCAGGGCTGTGTTCTGAGTCCCCTCCTCTACTCCCTGTACACACACGACTGTGTGGCTCAGCGGAGTAGCAATACAATCGTCAAATTTGCTGACGACACAGTGGTGGTGGGCCTGATCTCTGCCAACGACGAGAGGGCCTACCTGGAAGAGGTCAAGGTCCTGGCGGGATGGTGCCAGGAAAACAGCCTCTCCCTGAACGTCAGCAAAACAAAGGAGATGATTGTGGACTTCAGGAGGTTGGGGGTCAAGGACTACAGCCCCCTCAGCATCGACGGGGCACCGGTTGAGAGAGTCAACAGCTTTAAGTACCTCGGAGCCTACATATCCGAGGACTTGACATGGACCACACACATTAACAGTGTTGTGAAGAAGGCACGACAACGCCTCTACTTCCTCAGGCGCCTAAGGAAGTTCCAAGTCAGCCAGAAGATCCGTAAGAACTTCTACTCATGTACAATAGAGAGCATCTTGACCGGCAACATCACCTCCTGGTTTGGGAATAGCACTGCACAAGACCAAAGCAGACTACAAAGAGTGACACGTTCAGCCGAACGCACAATTGGAGGGGGGCTCCCCACCCTCCAGAACATTTACTACAAGCGTTGCAAGGGCAAGGCTAAGAGAATCATTAAAGACTCCAGTCACCCGAACAACTGCCTCTTTGAACTGCTGCGGTCAGGCAAGCGATACAGGAGTCTCAAGGCGAGCACAGAAAGACTCAGAAGAAGCTTCTATCCCCAGGCCATCAGGCTGCTAAACGAACAATGAATGAACACTACACAACAACAACCACCAAACGCACATAGCACACACATCCACACGCACACACTCACTTTAAACAAACACACTGTAGCACCCACTCCACACACTTATAGCACACACCCACTTTAAACAAATACACTGTAGCACCCACTCCCCACACTTTATATTTATGGATGAAGGATCGCACTACAACTCGTACACCTTACTGTAAATTGTACCTAAAATTGTACCTCATCCCATTTCTGCTTTGCACTAGATAGTACTGTACATTAGTACACTACATAGTATTGTGTATTGTATATTATATGGTAACTCAGAACATTGTACATATGTCTATACCGAACACTGTGACCTCATTTTCTTCTTCTAAATTCATGCTATATTATGTTATTATGTTATTTGATACTATCTTGTCTAGCACAGTCTCTGGAGCGTAACAGTAAGAAGCATTTTGTATGAAAGTATTCTGTACTTCTGTATGACAACTATTAAAGAACTTGAAGAACTTGAACTTCTTTCATGTCAGTCCAACATGTGTTTTTTCCCAACATATCTCTTGAATCTCCATGTCCTTTTTTTTATAACTTTTGGTATAATTATCTCGTATGTACTTTACCATCTTCTCATTGCATAAGTCATTTTCATGTTCACATTTACTTGTATTGTGTGTGTCACGTGTATACCAGTCCAATGTGTATTTCTCCCAGTGTGTTTCTTGAATTTCCATGTCCTTTTTTTATAACATTTGTTGTAATTATCTCGTACGTATTATACCATCTTATCTTTGCATACGTTATTCTCATGTTCATATTCCCTCGTATTGTGTCATGTGTACTTCTGTGTTTCTTTCATATCTGTCCAACGTTTATATTGGTAAGTCTTTCATATTAATATTGTATTGTACTTATCCTTCCTTGGATCACCGTGTTCCCTCTCGTCTCCCCTTCCCCGTGTCTTTTTGTCGTTCTTCTCAGTTGGTCCGCTTTGAATCAGTTCAGATCCCCATCACCTTCCCGTCCTCCTCTCCTCGTCCTCGCCCCTCGACTCTGGTCCATCTGCACGCCTTCTCCAACCTCTGCATCAGCGTTCATCTCTCTCCTTCTCCTCCCGGCACCTTGCATCCTCTCCGATTCATGTCCCTCATCGCTTCCTGCACGTCGTTGTACACCTTGATGCCTTCTTTCCAATGGACCTTCAGCGTGGTCATTGGGGATTGAAATCTGATTCCTTTCTCTTTCAAAGCCTTTTTTATTTCTACATAGCTCTGACGTTTTACAGCCACCTCTGTTGAATAGTCATGATCAAAGGTTATCCTCTGTCCCTCCACCTCCATCTTCGTCTGCCAGGCTGCTCTGAGAATGTTTTCTTTGACTTCGAATTTCAAGAAATTAACTATAACTGCTCTCGGTGGTCTGTTTGTCTGTGGCTTCGGCGCCTGGGCCCTGTGCGCCCTTTCAATCTTGGCGAGGTCTGACATTTCTAATTCTTTTCGAATTAGGTTGTCTACATATTTGGGCATCGGGTGTCCTTCTATCCCTTCTCTCAGTCCCCATATTCATATATTATTTCTCCTTGACCTCCCCTCCAAGTCCATTCGCTTTTCTCTCATCATATTTTGTTGTTTGAGCGTCGCCATTAGAAGTCCTTGTATTTCTGTATTCCATTCCTCCATTTCAGCCATCCTTTTTTCGAACATCCTTATGTCTTTCTCTTGTTTCTCTATAACTTTTCATCCATTGTCTCGAGTCTCTTATTTATTTCTTCTCTGAGCTCGTCCTGACCCTTCTTTAATTCTTCTCTGAGTCTGTCAATGTTATTCTGAATGTTCTGCGTGTTAGCTTGGATGCTAGTCTGTATGCTAGCTTGTAGCTCCTCTACCCAAGTGGGCACCTCTGCTTTGTCGCCTTGCGCCATGCTAGCTTGATTTACCTCCTGCGTCACCTCCTCGTGTCGATAACTTTCCTCCGGTGCTTTTATTTCTTCTGGGGTCGCTTTTCTTTTGCTTTTTCTCATGTTCATCCTTCCTTTTCTCTTTTATCATTGAATTGTCTCTTTTTATTTTGTTTTAGATATGGTTACTTCTTTTTTCAATGTTCTTTGACCGGGAGCTCTTTTCAAAGTCCATGTCACCTTTTTCACCTCTTATCAGTTTGAAGATCTGGTTATATACTGTAGTTATGTAAACTGGTTGAATATGGTCAGGGGCGTCATTCTGGTATGGCAAGGTATGGCACTCGCCATACCTTGGCAAATAAAAATTTAGTAAAAAAAAAAAAAAAAAAATTATTACAATTTTTTATGTTGATTTAGAATTTGAATGTCAACATTATGAACGAAGCTTCAAACTATTCGGTACAGCCCTAGCATGTTTTGATATTGTCAATGATCTCACTTTTACTAGGTGACTTTTACTGTGACTAACTGAAATATGCCCAAAAAAATTGGAAAATGGACATAGGGATGTTTTTTTAATCAAAGGGCAGCAGAGACAAGTGATACAGGCCCGGGACACCGGTAAGGTCTCACAATGGCTTAGTGATTATAACAGTGCAGTTCAGCATTCAGTAACCCATTTTTTGTGAATGTGTTTTTGATACTACATTCTGTTGAACACACACCTCAAAACCGTACCTAAGGAAAATTGGCTCAATTGCAAGAAAAGTAATAGATAGTTATGATATTACATTCTGCATAATTCATATGCAAAATATTGTGGTTCCCTGCTTTAGTCTGTTGACACATTTCTATACTAAAAATGCTTGTGTAGTCCTGTGTCATACCTACATGTCATATAACTGAATTGTATAGAAACAACTCACCAAAAGTGACTATTGCACAACTGATTTGACAAAAAAAATCCACCAAGGTGGGGACACCCACCCTTCACCCCCCCTCCCTCCTCGCCATACCTTGCCTTTTACTGAAACGACGCCACTGAATATGGCACCGCCCCACCTAGAATATTTTTCACCAGCCGCCATTGATCTAGAGTACAACTGACTAACATGAGTTTTAAACATATTTTGAAGGTGAAAGCTGATTGTTTACTGTACTGTACATTGGAGCAAAATGGACATATATAAAGAGGCAAATACCCTCTCCTTCCCTATTTCAGTATAGTAGTCAAAAATCTTGATCCTGTTTGAGTTGTGCCATGAATTACACATAGCCTATGACGTTTTTCAATTGAAAAGATAATTTAGCAAGTCAAGAAAGTTGATTGACTCGCAAGTTAATTGACTCGCAAGTTAATTTACTCATGATTGAAGCACAATAAGGCATCATTAAATTGTCAAACATCTATGTGTAATTCATGGCACAATTAAAAAAGGATGAAAAAAACAGCCATTGACTACTGTTCATATTTCTTTCTGAAATAGGATCCCATGGTGGGCCAGTGGAAGGGGTAGGACTTGGCCTCTGTATTCAGAGAAGGTTATTTTTCTGGAGTGTAGTGACTGAACTGGTGCTTGGATACAAAGTTATCTCTAACAGACAGTGAACTATGACGCAGGGCTTAAGTTATCTGGTAATTACCATTTTTAGTAATTATTTAAATGTTTTACCGGAAATGCGGTTAAATCATATTATATATAAAAACGGTCAGGGAATAATTTTCACAGGACATTATGATTTAAATATTATTCCTGTGAAAATAATTCCCTCTTGTTTTTATTTGGTTACCAAGAAGAAACGCAAGTCCAGTAAAAGTGCTTTTTTTGCCACTGAAATGTCTCTGAAATCCTGTGATTCCATAGAAGGATTCTATGGATAGTACTGTACATTAACGTTACCACAAAAGGTTTGTTTGTTTAATTTCCAAATTGTACCAACAACATTTCACATTTTGATTAATGACGTTGTGGCTAACAGCATGTTGTGCTACATGGACCCAAACACTCCTGGCTGTACCAAAACACTTTATTCTCAAGAAATCTGCTGTTCCATGAGCGGAGAGAGCTGCCGCAGTGCAGACAGAGTGGAGGTAATGTAATGTTAATTATTACAAGTGGTAACTGTGACTGTTTTGATTGACGATTGAGCACTAACTCTTTCACGGCCATACCCGAGTATAGTCGGGTTATCTCGCCAACGGTTGAGCACCAGAAACCCGAGTACACTCGGGTTTTGATCCTTTGATATTTTCCTTTGATCCCCGTTCTATACGGTCAGCCGGAGCCATCTAGATGTCTGTGATTCATCTACCTACGTTGGAATTGCAATGACGATCGAATATCACCAGGTGGCAGTATCGCCTACCTTTGAACTGGAATGGCTTGGTGTGGATACACGTTTTCTTTTTTGGTAAGGACTCCTCCTCCTGCCTGAACAGAGAGAACAGCGATCGCCTCGACATTCCGTTGCCGAAGCGTATTTCCCATCGAAACGTGTATAGACATATACACTGGTAATCGCGATGGCGATGCGATCACTTGGAATTATTCTTTTTGGAATACCTTCTGGATAAGGTAAGGTATATTCTATAGTATATAGTATATGTTATATACCTTTGATTTGTGGTTTCAGGGAATCAACCAGAACGATTCGGGCTTATTGCATATAATGCGTCCTATCTCGCAATCTATGGAAATATACTGGATTATTCCGGAAATGGGGCGCTGTTTAGCGTGCAACAAACTACAGTGTGTAGAAATTAGCTGATTAGTCGGTAATGGACTATGAACAATGCCTGTAAAATGAGCCATACTATTGTCTCCATAGCTATAATACAGAACTGTTACAGTGGCGGCCGGTGGGTACTTCGCCACTAGGGGCGCTATACCAAACATTTTGCAAAATGCAAACATGTACAGTACAGTACCACGCAACACTCATGGCAAGACGTGAGCGATTCGACTCACGCTCACGGCAATGAATCGGCTCTTATGAACGAGTCGCTCAGCTGTTACTACAACAACACACAACCAGTCAAATAAAGTATAGTCTAGACTCTAATTCACAACTTGAAACACAATATATAAATAGAAAAGTTAGAAACAAAACTCGCCCGTCTACAAACACAGGCAGATCTCTCCCTCTCTCCTTCTCTCTCTCACACACAGCGCGACGTGGAATCGATTCGTTACACAATCAGACCTATTATATACCAAGAATAACTTCAGTATGAGTACAGGGCTGTACACATATTTTGCATATTGTTAAACGAGCCAAGGCTAGCTATTAAACTATCGATATGAATCGAAAATCTGGGACCCTGATGTAAACAAGACAAACGTCTTTCTCTGGTCTGCATCCCCTTAACAATTGTGTGTATTGAGCCGTACTGTATTGTACCCATTCTGCAATCTGTTAATAAAGTTCTCATTCATTCATTCATTCATTCAAACATAGACGATATTGAACAAGCCATAATCCACGTATTTTCAATCCGAGAGAGCTGCAGTAGTTAAATCAATGAGCCATCGACATAGTCAGTGTGGTAAGTAACGTTATTATTGCATCCAAGATTGATACACGGCTGGCTAGGCAGTTGGTAGTCATAGTCTTGTGTTATAAAATAAATAAACAATCAGCAATGTCTCGCTTCATGAATGGCCAGCAGTAGTACTGCTCCTAAAAAAAACTATTTACAAACGTTAACGTTAAGCACAGAGAGAGAGAGAGAGAGATAGAGAGAGAGAGAGAGAGAGAGAGAGATAGAGAGAGAGAGAGAGAGAGAGAGAGAGAGAGAGAGACTCACTGTTTAGTTGAAACGTCCAGGGCAGGAGAGCTTGATAAACGTGTATAATCCGCCATATAGCTTGTTAGCCAAGTGTTAGCTGAGCTCGTTAGCACAACACTCAACAAGTACATTCCTTTGTCCATTTCCGCTCGAACAGACTGCAAACTACCTGGCGTTCTATCGCCATGCTCTAAGACAAACTCTAACCTTAACCAACTTTGAAAGAGTGCCTAAGCTTAACAGTCTAAAGAACTTGCAGTCACGGCACGCTCGTCTAAGACAAACAGCTGCATGCATCTCACAACAACACAACTATCTCCACCGACCAACCTAGGACCAACCTAGGAACCAAGCTAGAAGCTAGAATTGGAACATTAGAAATTGGATTCGGCCAATCAGAGATCGTCTCTGTGAAATTCTGCCATGGAAAAAAATACTGGCGTCGGCCAATCAGAGAGCGTCTCCGCGAAATGCGGCTATGGAAATTCTTCACGGAAGTTCACGCTGCTGGCTAGACCGCTTCAAATCGCGCTCGGATTCCAACATAATAGTCATATTTCAACGCACAACGCCGTATGCACTGATTGGCTGTGACGGAGACAGCGATCAAACTGTGACGCGCACTCAGAGCGCTATCGCTTCTAGCCCGGGCGAGAAATACGAAAAAATAAAAAAAAACGTCACTTCCTGTTCAAGAAAACAAGTATTTATTTTTTAATATAATAACGTTATATTGTGCATTGGAAACACAAACATACTTAAAATGAGTAAATATTATTAATTTTAAACATGTTTATATTATTTATAGGGCTTTAAAACAAAAAACTAAAAACTTATTTTTCTTGTTCTCTCATATAACAGGGTAGGAGCTGAGGGGGGGCGGCGCCCGAGC
This sequence comes from Notolepis coatsorum, assembly GCF_963971535.1. NCBI lineage: Eukaryota > Metazoa > Chordata > Actinopteri > Aulopiformes > Paralepididae > Notolepis > Notolepis coatsorum. The sequence continues at coordinate 169,936,477 of NC_140166.1, read as the reverse complement.
GCCCCTAGTGGTAGAGCCGCCACTAGAACACACGATGAGTCTGGAAACATAGCTAAAATGGTCATTAACTCTGACGCCAAACGGTGCAGATGGCGATAGCTGCTGGCCGTGAATAAGTTAAACATTGGGTATATCATTATTGCAATGAACTCAATAAACACAGATAATATTTTACTGCAATTTTATTTGTACAGGACATTGAAATCTTCCCGGACATGTGGACCAGCACCAAATTCTTCTAGCGGAAACCCTGCTATGACGGTGGGTAATGATGACATCAGTAGTTTAAGTTTACGTTTCTTTGGATCCTCATTAGCTGTTACAAATGGCAACATAGTAGTGGTGTTTCTTCTTGGTTCATTATGAACTGATACATTGAGGTGAGACCGCCATAAGACAGGCAGCCTTTACCTCCAGGCTGCTCTAATTACTTCAGTAATATCTGGACATGCTAATCGATCCTGTTGTGTTGATGATGGAGATGAGAGGTCTTGAGATACTCTATTAGAAGATACTCTCAGACTGGAAGGCCAGGCCTTTAGGTCGTCAACAAGCTAACTCTTCAATATATTAGTCATGTCCATGGTTAACTCATGGGCCAGAAGGGATTCCTGAAGTTTCCCCTGAAAATAAAAATGGATTTGGTAATGGCACTTTCACACCAAAGTTAACTTGAAATGGTTGAATGAAATGTGAAATTGTTCCTTTTGTTGCAGTTTTTATCGGTTATCTCCATTAGCCTGGGGAGATCATGTCTGTCTGTGCGTGCGTCTGTCTGCAGCCATATCTGGCCAACTACACGACCGATTGGTCTAATATTTGTTGTGCACTTTCATGACCACTGTAGGATGAACTCTGACCTTTCCTCTGACAGTGTAAGAGTTTGACATATCCCAAGCTCCATCTTCTTTTCTTGACCCTTCAATCACAGGTTTTGCTTTCCCCGGTCAAGCTACATTTCTTAAATATTGTAGGTGTGTTTGCTCTGTGACAGAGAGAGAAGAAAATGGCTGCAGCCTGACAAAACAAAGCCATGTGATGCAGAGACAGCCTTTTATTGGACAAGACACAGCTGTGTGATGCAGAGACAGCCTTTTATGGGACAAAACAAAACCATGTGATGCAGAGACAGCTTTTTATTGGACATAATTTAGAATTTTAACAAACATACGTGAAAAAAAATTATCTTATGATCTCCACCACAAATGTTATCAAATACTATACGTTTTCCAGGTGATTAATTATGTGCTACTGTCTACGCTACTGTGACATGAATTATGCATGCAAGCTATTTGTTTAGTATCACAACCTTACTTTGCTATTTAGAACTTACCAGCAACGCAACAGTAATAACCTTGTGATGATGAAAATGTGCAAATATGTTAATAATTTATCCTCTTACCTTTTTAGGACGATTTGCCCACCGGCACTTTGGCGACCCCCCTAGTGGCTTGGGTGTGCATATTTTGTAATACAATATATATATCGAAATGAAGGCTTATTTGTTGCTTGTCGATAGTGATAAAATCCGTTCAGTGGTTCTATTTCATTATGGCTGCCGCTCAGCATCATCTGCACGCACTTCACTTTGTGCACGAGCACTGAATAAAAAATTCCACAATGTACCTTTACATCCCAACATTCATCTGGCCACACCCCTATCCGCTTACCTTCATAAGCAGGTGTGTGGTCACCTACTCGCCTCCTTCTTCACTTTCACCACAAGGAAGTGCCTTCGGTAGATCCCACACTTGACGAGGTTGTTAGCTGAAGAAAGTTGAGACGTGTTTACATTTTTTCTTGCTTTTTTCTTCTCTCATATATTTCGAAAGGAAAAAGCTAAGTCATAATGTCTACTTCGGAGGGTCGCGTTCGCAACGCCACTCTTCACCAGCGGTTCTCCATCTCCGCCTCTGTCGTACGTCTTGGAGCGGGGTTGAGGCCTCTCTCGTGGTCGGCAGCCACGCCCGGTAGGCGTCCGATGGGTAGTTTGCCTCTCCAAGGAGCTGGTGCACCAGTGCCGTCTCCTGTGCGATGGCCTGGTTCCGGCTCTGGTTCCTCTGCTTTGGTTGCGGGGGATTTGAGACGCAAACTTTTTGCGTCAGCTCGCTCCCGTCGCAAGATGGTGGCTTGCAGACGCGAACGGCCTGGTTTTGGTGAGTTGCTGGAGCCGGATGAGGATGCGTCGGTCTGTACATGCCCGATGGAGACAGAGGACTACATGATAGAGGCGGACGGGTTCTTGTTCGAAGGCCCGGTGGAGACATGTCCCCTGCCTGTCCAGGTAACACTGGAGGGGGGTGAGATGTCTCCTTGGGGTTCCTCATCCGCAGATGTTGGGTTAGAACCTCCGACTCGGCGGCGGGATGCCCTGCTATCAGCCACATCAGAATGTGGCTCCTTAACCAGTAGTCTGCTGTATGTGAGGGACGCGGGCTCGGAGGAGGAAAGTATGCAGGGGGAACTGCGTGCTTTGTTCCCCGAGCTCATGGCGGCGGCGGCAGTCGCAAACGGCGTGCCACTGCCGCAGCCACTGCCTGTTCCTGTCCCTGACGATCTCATAGGTCATCTATGGCAACGTCGCCCGGTGAGAGGGGTGGACGTTGTCTATCCATTTTTCCCCTCAATGGCGGCCTACGTCCGTCAGGGCCAGGTGGTCTCCCACATCATGGGCCTTACTCCCGCCTACGTGCAAGTCACGCGGGTGGCGGGTTTGGTAGACGGCATGAAGGAGGGCGTGCCACGGCTTGATAGGCCGATGGCGGCGCTCCTTTGTCCTGAGGTGGTGTGGGAGCCGTTTACGGAAGCCGGTTCCCCAAGGGAAATCGGCGAGGCGGTTGGCATTTTGGAGCGACCAGTCATTTATCTCCGGAACACAATCTCTAGCTGCCACTTCTAACATCGTGCAGCTGGCGAGATTCATGTCCGGGATATTGACGGGCGGCACGGAGCTGACGGATTTACAGCATGATCAGCTCGCCCAGTCGGCAGGAGCCATCCTGCATCTGATACAGCCGCAGGCTATAGCCGCTGGGAAAGTGCGCGCCCTGGCCACTCTGGTCCAGCGCCACCTTTGGCTGGAGCAGGCGCGTGTGCCGGAGAAGAAGAGGACTCCCCTTCTGACGGCACCCCTCTCCGAGGCTGGACTATTGGGGTCGGCACTGCAGCTGATGACCTCAACCTGCAGGGAGATGCAGGAGGAGCGCTCCGTGCTCCAGCCTCATTTTCCCCCGCCCGATGTTGCCGGTGGAGTCAGACGGCCGCCGCGTCGTCGAGGTTCCTCCGCCGTGGCCGGCGCTGCTACCACCGCCACTGCTGGACCTTCAGCGAAGAAGGCCAGGAGGAGAGAGGGTGCCTCTGCCACTGCAGCTGGCCCATCTACGCCCGGAGGTGACGGTAGGGATCGTCGAGACCAGCCGCCGATCGTTTACCGTCCCTCCGGGGCTCCACGGGGTGGGAAGCCCCGAGCGGCTCGTGGCAGGCGTCGCTAAGACTTCAGTGATTTTTTCCCTCTGTGGTCCCCCCCTGTTCCCTTCCCGGCCCCTCTATGATTTTGTTCGAAAATAAAGAGTCCCCTCTAAAGGGGGACTGTATTTTTTGTTAACAAACTGTGTGTTTATTCACCAAACATATGATGGGGTTGCAACGTGTGAATTTTTTCGCTAGTATGGGTTGATAGGAGGGCTAGATGTTACTTCATGTTAGAGCTTAAGCAAGGCCTGCAGCCTACACTCGGTTGAAAAAGGGTTTTTCTGCCTCGACCTGAATCTCCACATAAAGGTAGAGGTTAGTTGTGTGCTCTGTTGCTTAAACAGTGATATTGAGCTGCAACACTATTGTGTTGGTTTGCAGTAATGCTCGTATGAAAACGTACCGCGGCTCAGCCGCTCTCTCTCTCTGTTCACACACACACACAACTTGGTCTTGCTATAAACCCTGTTCACAGATGTGTCTGTGGTTAGCGTGCATTGAATTAGCTTGCACTATTCATTAGCATTGCTACTAAAGGTATCATATGGCTATTGTTGTTGTCGTATGCAAGGGCTTGGGCTTGTGAGGGGGTGCCGGATAAACCCCTCCTTCCCTCTTCTGATTGGTCAGGGGGTTTATTGGACTCTCTTTTCGTTCAGTCAGGGCCAAGCTGTTAGGCGGCTTGGCAAGGAGGGGGGGGGGGGGAAGGGTTTCCCAGACTCTGCACCTATCACAGGCGTTTTAGTCTTGGGTTTCCCCCCGTCATAGCACACGTCACTAGGCACGTTGCTATTGGACGATGACTTCCGTGAGTTAGACCCGTATGTAGGGTCTGTTGTTGTCAAGTTGTCGGGCAGAGCGTAAGAACTTACTGTTCTACTACGCTCCGCTCGATATACGCATAACTTGAGTCGGTTGGTCACATGACTCAATGTTACCGTGACTTTTCAATCTATGGCTCACGTGGGAAGTCTCTCTGAGGAGTTCCGTCTCTCCTCTGTGGTGAGGATGACGGGATGTAAAAATGTAAAAAATGTTACCCTCGGCTGCGTCACGTGGGATTCATGTCAGTCGGTGTTTCTTTCTTTTTTAATAAAAAAGAGTGGAGAATATGAAGCACGACAACCTTCTTGTCGTTCTCCCAGGCACCTTGAAGGATCAATGTGGGGTCTGGTTAGACTGTCCATTGATATGTTTTGGGTCCCGACGCATACATAGTGCTGGCTCGGGGTGTTTCTGTTAAGAATCATGCGGGAGGCTAGTACGCCTTGGTTGCCTGTTATTAAAACAGCGTTTTTATAAAGCAACTGGGATGGGGGATTTTTTCCTCTTCCGAGAGCCTGTTACTGGGTCTCAACGGATTCTCGTTCATATCTGGGGGATGTTAACGGAATAGATCAGAACATAGGTAGAGGGGTCTCACGCCCTTGGGGTGGGCCACTGAGCGCGGTATAAACAGGACCGTCTGGGTGGCGCCCTCTTTTCATGTTTTAGATCAACACGCATATCTGCCCCCTTTCCTGGAGTAGGCATGTTGGCGTGGTTAGGGCACGGGACTGGTTCTGGTCACGCTGGTCCAGGTCAGTTAACCCGTTGTCCGCCGGGGATGCAGATTTGCTGTTCTGGTACCCTGAGGGACTTGTGCTTTTTTCAGGGGGAAAAATGCCGGGTCGGCCCGGCTGTCACGGGGTTAGGCGTTATGGAGACCCTTTGTTGGGTACATGTTGTACCTGGCACTATTATAAGGGGCTGGTTCTCCTTTCTTTCGCTCCTCTCTCACGCATGGCGAAGAGGGGGCTGTTGGGGTGGTCTTCTGGACCTCCTCTGGTAACCCTGTGTGCTTCCCGAGCCGCCGGGCCCGGTCCGAAGTAATGTTTTGTTGAAACCGTAGGCCTGGGATAACCCTTTTTCTTGAGGGGTTATAGGAACAACCACTGTCTGTGTACCGAGAGGGTGGTTGATTCCCTCGTGTGTTGGAGCAGTGTCAACTCCCGGGTTACCCGGTTGAGTGTGCCCCTGCACGTTCATGACGTCTGCCAATCGTGTCAGCCTTCTCTGCCTCGACCCCTCTGGGTGGGTTTTTTTTGATGGAGGCTTTGTCATGGTGCTCAACAATGCCAGCATACGCCCCTTCCGCCGGGGTGGGCTGTTTTCAGTTGACCCCTTTGGCGCCTGTCTCGTCCGCAGTGCTCCAGGCTCAGGTCTACAGCCTGCTGCCTGGTTTCCCCGGTGCGCTGCCTGCTTCCGTTGGTTAACTTTTTGAGTGCTTTACGGCCATGCTGACTGCCTGTGTTGCAGGGTCAGTGTGCCAGGCGGTGTACTATTGGGGGGAAAGGGCCCGTTCTTGGAGGGGCTCTATCCGAATACGCTGGCGATGTGGGGGGCGGTGTCACTAAGTGACCGCCTGGTGGGGTCTAGATGCCTGGCGTCATTGACCTCTCCAGGCCCCCCTTTTTCCAGGGGCTCCAGTCCCTTCAGTGGGTCTGGGTCTTCCTTCGCGCTCCGCTGCTACGGCCTTGCCACGGGGTTGAGTTTGCTCTTGACTCCGTGATTTTGGGGGCAGTAACGAGGGTTGTTCCTTCCGTTCGTTCTCTGGTGGCATGCGGGTTGTGCGTGTGCGTAGTCGTGGGGTCAAGCCACGATCTGCTCACCCTGTGCGTTGAGTTGCTTGAGTGCCTCTTCGCACGGTCGGATCCGTCTCCCTCCCGTCCTCCAATAGGGAGGGTATCATCCATTAGGGAGGGTCGGGGGGGCTCGGTCCTCCCCGGTCTGATGGTTGTGGGGGGCCTCAGTGGGGTACATTTGTCGAGCTTCAGGCTCCCGCTCAGCTCCTGTAGTGCAGATGACGCTGAGCGGCAGCCATAATGAAATAGAACGTAAGGTTATGTATATAACCAAGTTCTATGAATTATGGTGACGCTCAGCGTCAGGACGCCACTGCGGCCCTTGATCTCACCTTGTGGTGAAAGTTTGGGAAGGAGGCGAGTAGGTGACCACACACCTGCTTATGAAGGTAAGCGGATAGGGGTGTGGCCAGACGAATGTTGGGATGTAAAGGTACATCGTGGAATTTTTTATTCAGTGCTCGTGCACGAAGTGAAGTGCGTGCAGATGACGCTGAGCGTCACCATAATTCATAGAACTTGGTTATATACATAACCTTACGTTCTCGAGTTACATGCCGGTATTTGAGGCTCGTGCAAAGTACACGGTATTGCGCAAAATACCACTCCCGACTCTTGGGGCTCTAGTTCCGTCAATCATTTGGTGATCTCAAAAATTATTGTGGAGGGTTGTAGCCAATGAGTGTGGCTTTCCAATGATACTCCATCTGGGGATGTATGATCTAGGATCTAGGTAAAAAAATAACAAGCAAAAACAGGAAGAGAAAAACAGCCGAATGAATTGAAGTCTATGAGAAAACTGAGTTTGTTGTACACAGTTTACCAAAATCACTCCTAATCACTCATTTCTGAATGGATCTTTATGAAATTCAGACATGTACTACATAAGGCTTCGTATGGATTTGTAAGCCTCCAGGCATTCTGGGGAAATACTACCTCTGGACTACTAACTAGTAACTACTATAGAAAAACTTCTTCTACAACTCAAGTTCAGACCTATGTTACTCTATTACGTTAGCACTAAAAGTGAATTTTCTTTCTGGAATCAGAAACTTTCAAAAGAGACCAGGCTCATGCATGTGCTATAAGTATAAAGTATGTTGTTTTGGTTTGCAAAAAAAGTATGCAGTCCTCAAAAACTAAAACTGAAATGGACACTTTTGGGGGCGCAGGTTAAGCGGTTTTAAATATAAGATATGGAAGAAATCCAACAAATCTGCCCAATCAATTTATAAAATCTTTCTGCTCTTTTCCTGTGTTTGAAACCGATTACTTTCACACCACAAACAGGCGGACCAGGGTGCAGTTGGAAGCGAACCGAGACACCTCAAACAGGCGGACAAGAGTGCAGTTGACCCAGACCCAAGTTGACCCAGACCCAACTTCGATTATGGTGTTCACACCAACCAAAACTAACCGTACCAAGGGGGTCAATTCTCTGGGGGTTCAATTCAACCGGACTAAACAAGGCTGGCATGACAAATGATGTTGACGATGTGTTTTAATAAGTGTATATAGCTGTCAATGATGTATGTGGGTGGGGGGGGCAGACCAGGCTGCAGAAACAAATTAGTGGGGGGGCATAAAATGTTCTCGGGGGGGGCACAATGGTTTTTCAACACAGGTTCCGTTTTATACGTTTCAACTGGGACAACGGCGCTGTGGCTTGTTTGGCGCTGCCCATGGTGCTGAACTAAACAACAGAGAGGCAATTGAAAAATCAAATTTCTCTATCTTAAGAACATTCACTTATACAAAAACAGACTGAACGGATATATATAACAGACCTGCTGGGGCAGCGGACTGAGAGCAGGGGACACAGACAGGCTGGATAAGATGGTCAGGAAGGCCAGTAGCGTGGTTAGGGTGTAGCTGGACGCCCTAGCGAGGGTGGCGGAGAGGAGGAACCTTGCTAAGCTCCAGGCCATCAGGGAAAACCCCTCCCACCCACTATACACAGACTTGGCTGACAGGAGGAGCATGTATTGTTATAGGCTCACACTACCTAAATGCAGCACTGAACGGCACAGGAAGTCCTTCATTCCGACAGCCATCAGACTATACAATATCACTGTGCCTCACTGCATCACTGAGCACAGAGTGACAGTTACCATCTTCCTGGACTCTTACTTTTTAAACAGCACTGTGCAATATTACACCTACTGTAGACTTCAGTATATTTTTACTGTATTTATTTACTGTATCTTTTATTCTATTTTTATTCTATTTCATTTTATTCTATTCTTAGGCCATTTGTTTTGTTATTCTTATTCGTGACTTGTTCTGTCTAAATGTTTAATGTTGAGTGATTTGCAGTGTCAAATTTCCCTCAGGGTAATACATTTCTATTCTATTCTATTCTATATCTTTGAAAAGTCTCCATTTATTCAACACTTCTGAATTCACTGACAAACTGAACTGAACTGACAAAAATAAGGTGCATAAAAAAGCAAACAAAATTCCTCCACAGGCTACTCACCATCATTAGTAGAGCGGCAAGCGGTGTTTGGGGACAGAGTGAAATCTTCTTAAAACACTGCCCCTCCACTCATTCCTGAACTTTTTTGTTAAGTCCTTCTCAAATGCCAACTGAATTAAATTGGCCTTGCGTCGATGAAGCATACTAAGGCGATGTTCTGTAAAGATGTTCTTGAGGGTAGAAAACGAATTCTCACAGAGTGCCGTGCTAGCTTCAGTAGTGTTGTTGATGACATCAGTGCCCACTAGGGCTGTCCCCGACTAAGCATTTGGATAGTCGACTTTGATTGACAAAAAAAAATAAAAAAATTCAGGGTGGGCACAGCTGACTCAGTGGGCGGGCCAGGCCCCCCAATGCCCGCCCATGGCGCCGGGTCTGGGGGGGGTATAGCACCTCTTCTACATTCTCCCATTGAGATAACTTCTCATGAATAGAATAATAGTGAAATGAAACTATTCCTTATTTCCGAACCTCCCCAAGGATCCCTCGGCCTCCATTGGACTCCAGTCGGGGAACCGCTGGTTAATAAGAATAATGAGTTATGCCTGTGGCATACAAGTTGTATTTTGAATCTGCCATTCTTGTCCGTACATTCCTCGAAATCCGCTTGCTTACGGCAAATGTCGTTGATTGTTTGGTGTTTGGCCTTTTCAAGTAAATTCTCTACGGTGGAAACTATTTTTGTAGTTTTGCTCAGAAGAGCGACAACCCAGCTTATATTTTTTGCCTCTCACTTTCTCCTCTATTCTGAAAAAAGAAACACAACAAGGAGCTCCCTCGTCTCATGCAAAGACTTCCATCTGTGGAATGTCTTCCCCACACTGTCCATTGTCGCTGCATTAACCGTAGGCTAGCATAAAAGTAATTGGAAAGTGACGCGAGCCAAAGCTCCAATTAATGCGCCACCAAAGTCCCACGTTCTGTGTAATCGGCAATAATGGTTTCATGTTTTGGGGGACGTTTGGTCACTCGCGTTCAGCTCCCACCTTCTGACACAGGCTGTTAAACTCTGCGCGAAATCCCCACTCCACAATAATCTTCCATTTCAGTCATTTCCCCCCCGCTTTCTCCATCTCAGATGACAACCTCAGTGTCTTCAGCATTGCTCGCAGTCAGAGCGTGTGCCCGAGCGAACAGGAGGTGTAATTGACTACTGACAACTCGGCGACAGGATTCTTAATTATTACTCCAGGGTATGGTGGCTGGCTGGCCCGGGTTCAGTATCGCTAACAGAGTCATTTCCTCTTCTCTGTGAATACTGAAACCGCCGTTTTTTGTTCGGCACACTTCCAGAGTCAGACCTCGAAAGACTTTGCATTCAGAGGCTTAGTCGCAAATAGAATGCAATGCACACAGTGGTTAAAAAATCACACATATTTTACACAGATGTATCTGTGGGTTCACTTCTCGCCTCGTTGCGGATGTGCGACCCAAAGAAACATGACCTCGCTCATGAAGCGCCGACCGAGTATATTGACACCTTTTTTTATGACAAGAATCAACTAAATGTAATTCAAGGATTACTGTATGTTTTGTGGCTCTAACTTCTTTCAAAAACTGTAGGCCCCTTTGAGGAATAAGCAATGATCCTAAGAAATAAATAAACAAATCTAAAAGTGAAGATGAAAACTGTATTCATACATTTGAAAGCCAGGAAAACACCTCACACACACCAAAACACACGGCCACCTGATACTCGATGCTACTTGATGTTGTATTATTGATGTTTCTCTTCAGTTTGTCTCCTCAGTAGTAAGAAAACCAACAAATAAAGTTGGTTTAGGCGCTTTATTATAAAAAAGCCTGCTGTGATTTTTTCCTCTTTGTTCAGAGCTTTATGGCGTAGAGTCAGAAAAGGTGTTATCTTTTGTCCGAAAGGAAAATGGAGAACTCGACTAATCCGTTAGCGTCCTTTTGTTTCCCTTGACCTTGTGTGTCGATACTTCATCTGCCTCAACAATGATAAAGACATTCCACCGACTCCCCTGCCGCTGCTAACGTGCACGCCAACAAGACCATAATTCCTCTGGTCTTGGGCTGTTTATGCCTCCGCCGGGCCTGCTCAGTGTGATAGAGGAGAGCGCGGAGAGGGCGAGCGTCGCTTTGTGCTGCGGTCTTCTATCCTGCGAGGGCGGATACGGGAGAGGGCGTGAAACAATCGGACAAAATGGCCCCTAATGTGCTTAAAGAATCCTCTTTCTTTAATCAAAGCTCACACACATGCACGACAAAGGGAGACAGAGCAAACCCGATTCCACGCTTCTTTCCGCAAAGCGACTGTTCCCTTTTTCTCCCTCAGCTGCAGCGCTCTCCTCCCTATATGCTGAAAATCAGGATCCGGTTAGCTTTGTTTGTTTTCTTTTATTTTTTTTTAACTGTCATTCCCGGAGATGAGTTGCCTCATCTGTAAAAAAAGAAAAGAAAAAAGAGGGACAGGGGGATTTTGGTTTTCAAACCAGGACAATAAAGTGGAACTTTCTTTATGTATTTGTGTTTTCATAATTGTTCCCTATTGTTTGATCCTCTGATCTCCCTCCTTCATCCCAGCCACACATTCCATGATGACGGGGGTTTATTATACGCCGCCGTACTATAACCGGGATCAAACCTTGGGATTTCCGCTTAATCAAAACTAGATAGCTCGCCCCCGATCTCCGAAAGAGAACGCACTCACAGGCTTTGTTTATTACCCCGCGCGGCGTGTGCACCGTTTGGTCCGTGCGCGGCGGCGGTAGCGATTATCACGCGAGGGCCCCAATTGAGATTAAATTCCTACATGCCCTGTTACGCCTATCCGGCACAGTTAAGAGATCAAGAGAGTGATCAGAAATAGCCGCTCATCTCATCTGTAATTTGAGGAGGAAAATAGATGGGAATGAAAGGCAGAGGGGGTGAAGCGTTATACCTGGGAGCGGCGAGGCAGTGATCGCTGCTGCATGGCCGCTCCCCTTGCCCTTAGTGTAACATTCAGGGGGAAGAGTGTCCCTTTGTTATCGGCCCCCCTCTCCCCGGCAATTATCACAAACTCCACTTCCCCTGCCCTCCGGAGCCCGCAGCACTGAGCCGGGCCGGAGTGGGGGAGAATAGCTACATTTATAATTTTTTTTCTTCTCTTTTTCCATAGATTAATTTTCTAGGAAGGCCTGTCACTGCCGTACAGGAAAGCGGGGCGAGAGGAGGAATAGAGTGTACAAAAAAAAGAGGAGAGATTGGGCTATGGTGCACACACACAAGCCTTCTCGCTTTTTCTTTTTTTCTCTCTCTTTCTTGACAGATCATTTTCCATGCAGGGGTATCAGGGGGTCTGGCCGATAATTGGCATGCAGATTGCGGCTGATGGCGTCCCGCAACAGAAGAAAAGAGCCGGCTAGTTAGAATAATGAGCCGGCCTGCTTGATGGATGGGCGAGGGAGGAGGTCATACAAAATGTTTCAGACACAATTCCTCCACCGCCCGTCCCCCTCCCTCCCCTCCACGTACTTCCAACCACGCCACTACCTGCACCTCCTCTTTTTTTTCATATTCAACAAAGCCCTGATATTTCATTATTTCTCCCTCTCTCTACCCTTCCAGGGCACTGAAAGTGTCCGATATCCCTCTCTCCCCCCACCCCCACCCCTTTATTTATTTTTCTTTCATTCTCTCTCAACTACGAACACCTTCTCATTTCATTTGCACCGTGCAGATCTGTCTGTGTAGTGGTGGTGTGCGGGCTACTGTAGGTCATGCCACGTGCCGTAGTGGTTCTTGAGTACGCGGAGCCGCAAAAATGTCATAACTCATTAGGAGCCTGACGTCCTTAAGAGACTCCAGTGTTTTAATTACAGCATGGGAGTTAATTACTGGCCTCTCCGTGGGCTTCCCTTACTCACCCTCTGCCAGCACGCAGGATCCGCGTTTTGAATGAATAAGATGAGTCTAAATGAACTACAGAAAACAAAGTGACATCCTGTTTGAATCCACAAATCTGTTATGTACCTGCTAGTATACATCCTTGTACATATTGTATATAGGCCTACCGTAAATATCTACATGGTTTACACATTTGACATGTCTACTGTAAACTATTGCATCGCTGCATGCGGCAACAGTGGCTCAGGAGGTAGAGTGGTTATCTGGTAATTGGATGGTTCCCGGATTGATTTCGGCTCCTCCTGGGCAGCCTGTCGAAGTGTCCTTGAGCAAGACACTTAACCCCTTAACTGCTCCTGATGAGCAGGTCGGCATCTTGCATGGTCGCCTCCACCGTCGGTGTCTGAGTGAATGTGAGGAATGTGAAGTTGTAAAGTGCTTTGGATAAAAGCACTATATAAATGCAGTCCATTTACCATCACACCCTTATATAAATAAATACATCAATAAATGGTGCATTTATATAGCGCTTTTTATCAAAAGCGCTTTACAATTTGTGTTCCTCACATTCACACATTCACACACTGATGGCAGAGGCGACCATGCAAGGTGCCAACCTGCACATCGGGAGCAATTAGGGGTTAAGTGTCTTGCTCAAGGACACTTCGACATGCTTCCCGGGAGGAGTGGGAATCAAACCGGGAACCTTCCGACTACCAGACAACCACTCTACCTCCTGAGCCACTGTTGCCGCATGCAGCGATGCAATAGTTTACAGTAGACATGTGAAATGTGTTGTGTTCTGCATGGTTAGTATTATTGTTAATACTATGTTATTACCACAGCCACCGTTAGGCGGCACAATAGGATAGGCAAGAACTAGGAAGTGTGTCCAGGAGTGAAGGTACGTGAGTTGAAGCGAGCATGATGTTGATGATGTGGATGTTGTTGGAGGATGGAATAAAGACGGAGGAATAACAACACAGCCTACTGACTCCTGCGTGCTTATTATAATTACTAATAGTCTAAGTGTGGACATTACAAATTGGCGACGATGTCGGTTTCGGTACCCGTGCCGGCTCCGTTCCTTCCTGACGTGGGGGAGCCTGCAATACCATTTGCTACTTGGAAAAGAATCTTCGAGAATTACCTGAGGGTGATTAATGCTACGGGGGAGGCATGGCCGGATACGAGGAGATTGGCGATACTGCTACTGTTACGAAGGATCAGATTAAACCGAATATATATATTTATTACTTGATATATATTGCATAGTATTTGTATATCGTCTGATATCCCTTGTGTATTCTTTGTACATATACACGGAATATCCCTTTTACCTAGTACAGACCATAATATTTCGTTCTCCTATTGGATAGCGATCCACTAGGCGCCACTGCCATACCCCCCAATGTCTAGTTCAAAGTCACCGCCAAGGCTTGCCTGGACATGACCGGTTCTGCGCAAGAATACGAGACAGAAATGAGGCTGGTACTAGATTATTCACCGTACGTATAAATACGTCGCAGGTGGATACAGAAGCACTTAGCCTAAAGTCAAGTTAACCTAGAAACGTGTTACCCTCAAATGTTAAAGCCTTCATCACGAGTCAACGACCAAGTGAAGTGAGCAACCGTGCGTCTAAATAGAGCACTTATAACCGCGTGCGAATAGGACAGTAAAAGTGTCAGAGCTTAGTGGAATAACGTCAAGTTCGACCTAGTTAATGTGAAGTACCGCGCACCGGAGAATCTACACCGGTGAATGCAGAGCCCTTTCCAGCTGGATTATTGCTTTGGTCCTGTGGCTGTTGGAGCGGAGGAGAATCGTCTACACCCACTACTGTGTGGGAGTTACCCGTGAGGAACATCACTCGAGCCCGTCTCTAGGAGAGGCTGGCTGGCTTTCACCTATGCTGCACGCATACTTGGATTATAGCTGCTGCTTTCGTCTGCCGATCAAGGGAGTAATGTACCGACTCCCGTAGCTGGAGCTTATTGATTCCCCGTTGATCCAGAGTTTGCATTCGAACATTCCTCCCCCCTGCTGGCTTACAACCGGTGGGAACCCTACTAGTATCTCCCGCTGCCCTACTAGTGTACCATAGATATAATTCCTAAGATACAGGTGGTATTCATTATCTCCTGCGTAATATTCGAATGGACTTACGCTCTTGACTTATTCACGCACATTCTTCGCCTTACAAGCGCGACTCTAAGTAAAGTAATGTAATATACTATTATTGCTGCTAATAAATATTATTCTAACCAAGATTTGTGTGGAACCGTGTCATTGTGGAAGTGTTCATCTCATATACCTGTGTACTGTATGGCCAGTAGTAATGTACATAAGACAGTAGTGGTTTAATGATACCATACTTATTAATACAGTCAGGGAATTGTACCCCTCAGTTACAGCTACACTGTCTTGGAAGTGAGGGCCAGAGATATTTTACACGCTACCAGAAGTAGGCACTACTTACGCGCACGCAATGGCGGCTCTCGACCGGCAATTTCCCCCTAAAGTGAACAAGGTGACAGCGCGCCATAGATTCAGACAGCGCGCGCAGAGACCGGATGAAAGTGTGACGCAATATCTTTCTGCATTACGTGAACTAGCCGCGACATGCCAGTTCGGGGGGATGGAATCTGAGATGATACGTGATCAGTTGATCGAACGTGCCACCCTCACTGTGATTAAGGACAGGCTTTTGCTGGAGGAGAATCTGACAGTTACAACAGCTATTACACTAGCATGCCAGCTCGAGTCTGCTGTTCAGAGCTCTGCCCTATTGAGCGGGGCGCAGTTACAATAGGCGCAGCCTACTGCTCAAGGGACTCCGGTCCAGGCAATCATGGGGACACAGCGCTGCCGCCAGGGGAAGGCAGGCAACTACAGGGCTGGAGTGGGGAGCTCAGGGACTGCTTTTACTGACACAACTGCATCGGGGCAGCAGCGCCGCTGTTTCCGGTGCAACTCCTCAAGCCACCTTGCAAACTCCCCTACGTGTCCAGCTGTGAAATCAACTTGCAATACATGTGGTAAAACGGGAAATTTTTCCAGAGTCTGTAAATCCAATACTAATGATGTGAGTGAGGTAACTGTGCCCGAGTTGACCATTTGTAATATGGAATCTGACAGGTCTGCTGACAAAATATTCTGTACTGTAGATATTGAGGCACCTCCTGGATGCAAATGTAGTGTTGATCTACTAGTAGATACAGGTTCGAGTGTGTCAATTTTGCCAGAAGCGCTATGTCAGAAATACTTCACCGATTGCCAGTTAACTGGGCCTAGGATTAGGTTAGTTACTTGTAGGTTGTTAGTAGGCAGACGGTGTAAACAGTATGTGGTAAATAATAACTTAGCTCCCACATATTAAACAGGTCTAATGAACTTAGAGGGGGAAATCTTAGGTCTATTTCTACCTAACTGCAGACCCTTCAGCACAGCCGCACCCTGATTTGCGGCGCTAATCAGTACTGAGGTCTGCTGAATGTCTAGTAGTCACTCAGGCTGGTCAGAGTACGGGGGTAGTCAGTCGAGCCACTGGTCTGTGGTAAGTTCTTCCTCCGACATCCACGACAGCCGAGCGGACTCTTCCGTCTTGCCCTTTTACCACACTCTTCACCCCTCCGGTGAGCCAGCGGGCTCGGGGGAGCGCCTGATCCACAATCATGACTGGGGTTCCTGGTTCTAGGTTGCCTCTTTAAGTGATCCACTTGCGGCGGCCTTGCAGCGATGGGAGATACTCGGTGGTGAACCTCTTCCAGAATTGGTCGGCTAAAGCCTGACTATACCTCCATTGTCTTCTGCCGATGATCCCGCAAAGGGAAGGGCCGCGTCTCGCCGCCCCATCAGAAGGCTGTTGGGTGTTATGGGATCGAGATCGGCCGCTTCGCTACTGACATACCCCAGTGGCTTGGAATTCAGAATGGCTTCAATCTCCACCAGCACGGTGTTGAAGACCTCTGCCTTAGGAACCTGTCCTCTGAGCGCGGCCTTTACTGACTTGACCTCTCTCTCCCACGTTCCACCAAAGTGGGGTGCATTTGGAGGGTTGTAGGAGAAGGTGACCTGTTGGGAGGCCAGCTCGTCCCTCAACTCCTCACTCATCTGGTGGTAACTCAAGTCAAGTCAAGTCAAGAGTTTTAATTGTCACGGCATACAAGTATACAATGAAATGCGGGTGGTCTTGCCCGCAACGATGTGCAATACAGTGGTACAACATATAATAGAATCCAATAAAAAAACAGCATTGTGCTTGATGAGTTCAGCTTCTCCTCCCTTGAAGTTCGTCCCGTGATCAGACCAGAGAGTATGGGGTCGCCCTCTCCTTCCAGTAAATCGACGGAATGACTGGAGGAAGCTGTCTGTTGTCATTTCAGCCAGCACCTCGAGATGGACGGCTCTCGTGGTGAGGCACTTGAAGATGATTCCCCATCTCTTAGCAGTTGCTCTCCCGATCTCTGCCTTGATGGTGAAGGGCCCGAAGCAGTCCATGCCCATGTTGTGGAAGGGCGCTTCTTGGAGACGGAGGCGGCAGGATGGGAGGTCAGCCATTCGTGGCATGATGGGTTGGGCTCTGAGCTTCTGGCAGGCTGTGCATGACCGCTGGTATCGCCGCACAGCCTCCCGGCCGCGAAGTATCCAGAACCTTCTCCTGAGCTCCGCGAAGAGCCGCTCCGCTCCAGGGTGATACAAGTTGGTGTCATAGTGACGAATCACCAAGTTAGTCACCGGATGCTTCGAGGGGAGTAGGATGGGGTGTTTGCTGTCCTCTGTGAGGCCCTGAGCCCGTCGTAGGCGGCCTCCGACACGTATGAGGTCCTTCTCGTCCAGTTCGGGGGCCAGTAGCCTCAGCTTGCTGTCTCTTGGTAGCTCCATCTTCCGTCCCAAGCACGCCATCTCGATCTGGAAGACCTCCCACTGCACCCTCTGCAGCAACATGATCTCAGCTGCGGCGTAGTCGTTGGCGCTGAGGGGGGTCGGGTCTCCGGGACCGGGGTTCCGGTGGTGGAAGATACTTACTTGGAGCTCTTCTAGGGTCTGGCAATCCTCAACCTTGGGACCGTCGGTGGTCGAAGGGTCTTGGAGTCTGGTGAGGCCACAGAAGATGGATTTCTTAAGTTCCACCTCCACGTTCTCCAAGTTCGGAGGAGAAGGCCACTCTTCTTCTGGCTTGCGTAGGTAGTCGGGTCCTCTGTGGTAGAGGTTGGGACGTGCCAATTCCTCGAGGGTCGCACCTCTGGTGATCACGTCCGCCGGGTTGACATCTGTCGAAACATATCGCCAGCAGCTGGTCCCCACAAGCTCTTGGATCTCTGTCACCCTTGTTCCCACGAAGACTTTATATCTGCACGAAGTCGACTGGATCCACTGGATGACTGTTGTGGAGTCGGACCACATCGACACCGCGTAAAGGGGCAGGCGCAGCTCTTCCTTCAGCATCTTTCCCAACTGGGCTCCACTTAGAGCCGCGCAGAGCTCCAGCCGGGGAATGGATTGCTGCTTCTTGGGTGCAACTCTTGCGCGTGCAAGAATGAAGGAAACGTGGACTGTGTCGTCGGGCTCTACCGCACGCAGGTACGCTACTGCACCATATGCCTTCTCAGACGCGTCACAGAATACATGAAGGGGGAGCTGGCTGCCGGTCAGACTGACGCTCGAGGGAAAGTAGTGAGGTAACATTGACTTGATAAAACGGGTAATTTCAATAGAGGAGAATGTAACCTTGGGTGACTGTAGGGAATGCCTGAAAACAAGTTGAAACAGCAGTTAAGCAGGAAACTGTGAGCTAAAATGGGAACTGCAGATCACTAACTGGACATTGTAAAACCCCCACTAGGGCAACTGTTCTGTGTGTAAATAGCACCACATTCCAGGGTGTGACAGTTGAATTGCAACCAAGGCAGAAAGGAGCCAGCAGCTGTGAGATACCAGCTATTGGGAGAGACCAGTCTCTAAAAGAACAATTTCAAAGTGTTAGCTTAAGCCTTAAAGTACTAGATAATGTTGACATGGACCAACCAACAAGAAAAAGACTAAACTTAATATTGTCATGATATAGAATAACTAAAGAAATAATCTCTCTCTCTCACTATACAAGAGTATGCAACTTAGACTTGGGTAATAACTGTTTATCATGTAGTCTTCATTCAGAACGCAGCGGCCCGCCTGATCTCAAACCTACCGAAGTCGGCCCATGTCACCCCACTTCTTAGGGACCTGCACTGGCTCCCCATTGCTGCACGAATCCGCTTCAAGGCCCTTGACCTAGCATACCGTGCGGCAAAGGGAACTGCTCCCGCCTACCTCCGGTCAATGGTCTCTAACTACACACCCTCAAGACCCCTACGCTCTGCATCTTCTGGCCGCCTCAGACCTACTCCTATCCAAGCTCCGGGAGGGTCATCAAAGAGAAGTCGCCTATTCTCAGTCCTTGCCCCACAATGGTGGAATGAACTACCCACCCCAGTTAGGACAGCCGAAACACGTCCAATCTTTCGCCGTCGACTAAAGACTCACTTCTTCAACCATTATCTGAATAAAAAAAAAAAAAAAAAAAAAAAAAAAATCTAACCCTAACTAACCATACTGTCATGCACTTGTCCTAATAAACTAACCTACACTGTAGCACTCAACACTTTGATGAACATTGTTACTCAGCTGATAGAGTTGTGCTCTTCCTGATGGCTTGTCGTACAGAACTTGTAAGTCGCTTTGGATAAAAACGTCAGCTAAATGACTAAATGTAAATGTAAAATGTAGTCTATACAATTACATAATAGAGACAGACACTCTAAATAACTACAAGCAGACTATTGGTTCATCACTGAAAACTGCCAATGTCTGTTATGATAGTTTAATTCAATTACAGAATGCTTAGTATTGATGTCTGGTATTGAACCATAGATAAAGAATACACTGTGTTAATGCTGGATATCTTTTTTTTTTTATCAAATATTTTTTTTTTTTTTTTTTTTCTCCAACATGAAACAAAACATATATCACAAACAATACAATAATAATACATAAAAAGACTTCCCAAGACAATAACTTAACACCACATGACAAGACAATAACTGATACAGACTGTACAGTGATCATCCTACATGGACACTCGCTCGTTCTCCCCCCCCCCCGCTCACCTCAACATGAGTCACACTCACAATACATTATCCAGTAAAAAAAAAAAAAAATCAAAACAAATCAAAACAAAACAAATTCCCAAACTTATATGCGTTCTTTTAACTTTGCCACTGCAGCCAACCAAATTGCGATATTAGATTCCTTAACCCCTACAACACGTGCCGTGGATATCTCCAAATAGATCACATCAAGGTAGGTGAGAAACCATACCTTCGGGCAGAGTTTGTCTGGGTGAAACCAACGTGAGGCAGTAAAAATTTTTGCGGCTGTGAGGCCAGCCAAAATGAGTCTTTTCACCTGTATAGAGGTCGGTAATTGAGAGAGATCATTCAATAACAATACAGAAGGAGATACAGGTATGGTTAAAGAGAAAATGTCCGAGAGCTGATATGTAACATTTTCCCAAAAACTCACAACAGGGGGGCATTCCCAGTACATATGCATAAATGTACCTGTGGCGCCGTTTGGACACAAGGTACATAAAGAGTCAGGTCTGAGACCCATTGAATTCAATCGTCTAGGGCAGGGAGGGGCAACTGGCGGCCCGCGGGCCGCATGCGGCCCTCACCGACGTTCCATGCGGCCCCAGGCCAATATAAAAAAAAAAAAAAAAAAAAATGTTGTATTGTATTCGACTAAGAATAGTTGGCAGTCGACTATGGCTCCTTTCGATCGATTAGTCGACTATTTGACACGCTGTTGAAAGTGCCGTGCAGCAATATGGGGGTTTTGATAAACTGTCGGCTGTTGTTACCGATGGAGCACCGGCAATGAAAGGAAAACGCACAGGATTCGCCGGGCTTCTAAGGCAGAGTGGCGTTGAGTGTCCAATGCTGCACTGCATTATACATCAGGTAAGTTCGCTAACATAATTTCCATCTATTGTGGGTCACTATAATGACCAATGCGAGTCGAGTGTAGTCAAATTATATGCGAGAGTCGTTAAATAGTTTCCTTTTTTTTTATCTGATATAGGAGGCTCTCTGTGCCAAGCAGCTTGACTACTACAGCCATGTTATGGATTTGGTTACCAAGGTTACCAATCTAATTCGTGGAGGCAACAGGTCACTAAACCATAGAAAGTTTGTCTCATTTTTGGAAGAAATGGACACTGATTATGGCGACTTGCAGCTACACACAGAAATCCAATGGCTGAGCCGTCGGAAAGTACAGGAGCGACATTGAAACACTGCAAATGCAATTCAATGATCGGTTTGAAGATTTCAACGGCATGCAGTCACGGATAGCGCTGTTTGCCGGCCCCCTCACCGCTACGGTGTCAGAGCAGCCCCCACCGTTGCAGCTTGAACTGTGCGAGCTACAGTCAGATCCTTTTTTTCAAGCAAAGAGAAATGAGAGGGGAATTTCGTTTTGGAAACTGCTACCTGAGCCCCGCTTCCCACTCCTCAGGGACTTTGCCCTCTCTATGGCCAGTATGTTTGGGAGCACATACATATGTGAGAGCAATTTCTCAAACATGAAGCACATCAAGTCAAAGGAGAGAAACAGGCTGTTGGATGAAGCGGCACGGTGGTGTAGTGGTTAACACTGTCGCCTCACAGCAAGAAGGTCCAGGGTTCGAATCCCGCTTGGGGACCAGGTTTCCATGATGCCAGTTACCCAGGTGGGGTATCTCCCAGGCCTTTCTGTGTGGAGTTTGCATGTTCTCCCCGTGCTCGCAAGGGTTTCCCCCCCCGATAAGATAAACCCAATGGAAAAACATGCACAACAACAAGATCGCTAACGCTGTGGCGTCCTTGACGAAGACGGACAGGAGCACTTGGATTGGTCCCCTGGCGCGGCTCACGTGGCGCCTGTCTGCTCCCGGCTGCCCTTGGGGGGGAAGGACGACGGGATGGGTTAATCGCAGATACGCATTGTATGCATGGTTCGCATGTGTGCCAAATGATGACCTCGGAGCAGGTCCTAAATTATTAAATTATATATACATTATTTCATCTGATGCAGATTGCATGCACAAACATTGAAGTTGACATTCCTGCTATTGTGCGCCAAATGGAGAGACCACAAGTGTCTCATTAAAGACAGGGGGGAGGAGGAGATGATGAAGAGGTGTAGAGGGGGGGAAGGAGATGATGAAGAGGTGTAGAGAGGGGGGAAGAGATGATGAAGAGATGTAGAGAGGGGGGGGAGATGATGGAGGTGTAGAGAGGGGACCATTATTATTATTATTATTATTATTATTATTATTATTATTATTATTATTATTATTATTATTATTATTATTATTATTATTATTATTATTATTATTATTATAACCATTATTGACCCACTGTGGGGCGAGGGTGAATGTCATGCCAGTTTGATAAAGGGTCAATGGGAGGCATGTAGTATTGCAGTGCTTCATATCCATAACATGTATTTCAGTGTTATAATGTTTTGTTTAGTAGCAGGATAAAAGTTTATACATTTAACAAAATCATTTATTATTGCACTTTTGATTTACTGTTGTAGTGAAATGCAGCAGGAATGCTGCTTTGTGTTTGTTGAGCAGTGGGCTTTAAGTTCATACATTTATTTTATTAGAAGCCTTAATTATAATTGATCATTTTTGTATATATTTGGGGTTACACAGCAATACTTTTAAATTCAGCTGTTTATAAATTCATAAAGTTGAAATTGCATTACTAAATGCATTTGAAATGGAATAAAAACAAAGTTACAACAAATTTTAATTGTTTATAATACCGTGTGACTATTAGGGCTACTGGCCGGACTGCCGATAAACAATGCGGCCCCCCAGATTGATTGTGGACATTTTGTGGCCCTCACCATATACAAAGTTGCCCACCCCTGGTCTAGGGGTTAAATAAGCCCTGTGAATAAAATGTAGGTGAATCTGTTGGTGATCTGGGTTGTGTGAGTATAACTGAACATTTTCCCAGACTGCATCCCAATCAAAATCTACATCCAACTCCGGGACATCCTTTCTCCAAATCGTATCCAGGGGAAGGTCTTTATACGAGGACATGAGTAAATGGCGATAAAAGTCAGAAACGAAGCCTCTCGATGTCTCTTTGTCATAAAATAATTTGTGAAAGCGGTGATGCACTAGTGGAGCGTCCCATGGCACTCCATGAGCCTTCAGAGCTGCTCTTATTTGTAAATAAAAGAAAAAGGAGGTTCCGGGGAGATCATATCCGTTGGATATATCCTGAAAAGAGCGGAGACCAGAGTTATCGAAGATATACCCCAATGTGTGTATGCCTTTCTTTTCCCATCTAGGGTATCTAATAGGTTGTTGTCCAATAAGGAGAAGATTGTTATTAAATAGAGGGGAATGCGTGTGCCATTGACCATTATCACATGTGTGATAAGAGGGCCAAATTGTAATTTACATTGTTTAATTGATATGTTGGTATACACAATATCCTGAAGTCTATATGGGGACACCAACTTCTCCTCCAATGGTCGCCAAGATACAGCTGCTTGAGCGTCAAACCAAGTGATAAAAGGTCTCAGAGAGAAAGCTTGAAAATAATATTTAAAGTCTGGAAATGCTAAGCCCCCATCGAGTTTACTCCTTTGGGCAGTTGATCTCTTCAAGCGTGGGCGTTTATTGTTCCAAACAAATTTATATGAGGCAGAGTGCAATTTCTGCCAGTAACCAGCAGGAGGAGGTAACGGGAGCATGGAGCTGATAAAGTTAATTCTGGGTAAAATATTCATTTTAATTATTGACGCACGGGCCTGTAATGAATTTTTTTATTTGGATCATCTGTTAAAGTCATTCGTAATCCTGTCACCCAAGCTGGAGTAATTATACCTTACCGTCTGGCTAATAGTGGGGAATATTTCAATCCCGAGACATTTAAAGTGCTCCACCATAAGTATGTTTGCCGGTAGGATGGTAGTCTTCGCAGGCTCATTAAGTGGAAGAAAGGCAGATTTTGGCCAGTTGATCTTAAAGCCGGACAGGCTGCCAAATTCATCTATCACGCCGAGCAGATGAGGTAGAGAGACGGAGGGATTCTGCATAAACAGGAGTACATCATCTGCGTATAAGCTAATATGGTGATGTGTGCCCTGAATTGAAATAGGAGATATAATTTGGGATTGTCTTATGTATTGAGCTAGAGGTTCGAGGGATAAAGCGAAGAGTCCGGGACTAAGAGGACAACCCTGTCTAGAAGAGCGCGAGACAGAGAAGAGTGGTGAACATAACTTTCCCGTTAAGATCATGGCCGAAGGCCCAGTGTATAGAACTTTGATCATATGAATGAAGCCCTCACCCAACCCCATCCTTCTGAGAACTGCCCATAAATAAGACCACTCCAATCTGTCAAATGCCTTCATTGCGTCCAAGGACATGACCGCTGTAGGGATTGCAATATCCTTGCTGGCATTAATCACGTGCAGTAACCGTCTGATGTTGTCAGTAACCAGGCGGCCTCTTATGAAGCCGGTCTGATCAGGGTGAACTAGAGATGTCATGTGCTTTTGAAGTCGGGTGGCTAGAACCTTGGCATATAGCTTAAGATCGGCTCCGAGGAGACTTAGGGGCCTGTAGCTGCCACATTCGGTGGGGTCCTTATTCAGATTCAGATTCAGAGTTTTTTATTTGCCACATGGAATCATACAATCAGAGTTTCTTCATTACACAATCATAAATAATATTCCATGGACAAAAGGAGCAGGAAGAAGAATAAATCTTATAGTTACCTGCCCCTTATTCCTAAACGAAAGAAGTATTTTCTTAATGGTCGGCGTACAACCTAATTTATACAAATAATAATTTATACCATTATACAAGAAACTCACAATTCACAGTTAAACAAGGAAAAAATTTAATAATATTAATAATATTAATAATAATAATAATAATAATAATAATAATAATAATAATAATAATAATAATAATAATAATAATAATAATAATAATAATAATAATAATAATAATAATAATAATAATAATAATAATAATAATAAAGAATAAAGAATAAAGAATAAAAGAAAAAGAGAAAAAAAGAAAAGAAAATATCTCACTATTCAGATCACATTTGATTTTCATACTGAGTAAATCCTTCTTAAGTAAAACAGATATAAGCGCCATATTGACATCTCTAGAAAAATTGCCCTTTTTGATTGAGTGTAAAATCATTGAGAGTAATAAGGGACCGAGTACATCCCAAAATGCAAGATAGAGTTCCGGTGGAATGCCATCCCATCCGGGAGCCTTGCCCCGTTGCATATTCGCAATCGCCTCTCTAAGTTCAAACAGCGTGATTGGTGCGGCTAACAACCTAGCACTATCTTCTGAGATCTGTGGTAGGTTGATTTGATCAAGAAAATCCTCCAGCTTGGTATGATCAAAGACCACCTCTGACTTGTACAAGTTGGAATAAAAAGAGCGAAATGTATCATTCATCTTTTTGGGGTTGGTGGTTACCTCCCCCTGTTGGTTCTTAATGGAAGGGATATCCGCAAATTGCTCACTGGCACGTATCTTCATAGCTAGTAGGTGACTAGGCCTGGAGCTGTGAAAGTAGTAGTGCTGTCTTGTTCTGTGCATCTGAAATTCAGATTGTTGTCTTAAAATGGAGTTAATCTCTTTTTTCACTACCTTAATTTGAAGCTCCAGTCGACTAGAGTAGTTGTGCTGCAAGGAAGAGATCAACATGGCTTGAAGCTTTTCCAGTTCCTCCAGCTTGGAGAGACGTCCCTTGCGGAGATTGGATGCAAAGAGAGTAGTGTTACTTCTGATAAAACCCTTAACCGAATTCCATAGAATTCTGGGGTCCTGTACAGAGCCAACATTAAACTGCAGAAATTCAGTGAGCTTCTCTTTAAATTGCAAGTTAAACTCTCCGTTTTTCAGAAGTGTTGAGTTAAAACGCCATCTAGGGGCACGGGATGTTATTTTACTGAGTGAACCTTTGAGGAGGATACCTTTGTGGTCTGAAAGTGCTATGGGCAATAAGTCAACATCAAAGCTATCAAAGAGATGTGGGGAAGAAAAAACATAATCAATTCTGGAAGAGGTCTTATGTCTCGACGAGAAGAAGGAGTAATCCCTCGCGGATGGGTTGAGCGAACGCCACATATCAATTACCCCTGTGTCCTTAGACCAGGCCTGTAGGGCTGTGGTAGCTTGCTTCTGATCAGAGTTTTCCACGTGATTGGATCTATCAATCGATGGATCCCAAACTGCATTAAAATCAGCTCCTACTATTAAAGAGTAATCAGGTAGTTTCAACATAGCTGAAGTTAGTACAGCATAAAAGTTAGCATCATACAAATTAGGGGCGTATGCAGAAATCAGCGCAATTTTTCGGTTAGAGCATTCTATTTTAGCAATAGTGATTCGACCATTTGCATCAGACCACACATCTAACAGTTTAATATTCAAATTTTCCTTCGCTATTATGGCTACCCCTCGGGCCTTGGTGCTAAAAGAAGAAGAACTTATGTTATGATAAAATGTATTTGCCAATTTTGCGTTATCCGCTAATAAAAGATGCGTTTCGCTCAGTAAAGCCAGATCCACTTGCTTCCTTTTTAGCCACGTTAGTACACTTGTGCGTTTATGTGGTATATTGAGACCCCCTGTATTCCAGATCAGGATATTCAAATTAGCCATTGTCTAAAAAGGATGCAGTCTGATTGAATGTAATTCGTTTGGAGTAGAAAACTATAATAGATACATATTCACTTGCTAACGTTCCATTGAGTACCGAGCGTGAGCGTGAAAACAAAAATAAAACAGAGCGAGTCGACTGAAAACAAAAACAAAAAACAACACAATCCCCCATTCCCTCCCCCCTCCCTCCCACTACTATAACTTCTCCTATCCAGAGATTAAGCTGCATCCCACCTGGTCGTCTGCAAACTAAAACGCAAACAGCCAGGTAAAAAGCAGACTTCCTTCTCAGTGGCTACACGCCACACTCCCACAACAATAACAACAAATTAATAATTAAATTCCTCTTAAAGGTAGAAGAAAATAATAATAATAACAATAATTATTATTATTATCATCATTGTTAAACCGTAGGGGTTTAATTAAGTTTAAACAAAGAGTCCTAGAACAGGATCAGTAGTAATGTTAATGTTAAGATAAAGATACATAAACATATATGCACATAAACACACACACCTACAACTGAATGATAGCAGAATGATAACAAATGAGCAGCACATCCTGCAAACTGGGGAGGGCATAACATTGACTATTAGTTGTTATTTCTTAAAGTATGCTCTTAAAACTCAGAGCAGTGGGTACCTGCCAATGTACAGTTTCCTCCCCCTCAAATGTATGTATTCTCCTGTATGTCATAAATGTATGGTTGCCACAGCACTATATATCTGCATGTAACAAATGTTATGAATTAAGATTGAAAATGAAAAATAAAAAGGGGGGCCCTGATGTAAACAAGACCACAGTCTTTATCTGGTCTGCATCCCCTCAACAACCATTGAGCCATACTGCATTGTACCCACTCTGCAATCAGTCAGCAAAACCTCCAACCAATCAATCAAACCTTTGCCTGCAGCTTGGGGGTAGTGCAATTAGTTTGCCGCACCGGGTGGGGGCGATGTGCATGAGTTCGTCCGCCATCACAGCGAGTTCAGAGTTCAACATGTAGATGAGCAGATAGTGACGCGTCTGGTCGCCGACGCAGCCAGGTGCTGGCCGTGACGTTTAACTATAGTGAAAGAGCATGGCCAATGAAATTACAAGACCCCCATTCATGAAATAAGTAAGCAGACTGTAGCAGAAGCAACTCGGCGGCGGTCATAAACATCATATATATATACCTCCATGATAAACAAGACGATAAATCCGCGTCACGCACAGGAGCAATACAAAATAGAAATCATATCGATAAGCATAGCTTAGAGTAAACAAAATGCACAATTTGCTTGGAGACGGCAACCATAGCGTCAGCACCCCGATAAACAGTGGAAACTATTATAAATAACAAAAAAAAGTAAATAAGGGGCGATGTTCCCGAGCGACACACAATGTCCCAACATCACCCATCTAAGCACGGAGATAGACAGACAGTCGTGATGTTTAGTGTGTTACCCAAAGTAGACATGGGTAGGATAAACCGTGTCATGCACAAAAGCAATACAAAATATAAATAATATCAATAAGCATAGCTCAGAGTAAATACAAATGTACAATTTACTTGAAACGGAGAGCATAGCGCTAGTACCCCGGCAAATAGCAGATACAATTATCCATATAACGTTGTAAACAAAACGAGCAAAAAAAGTAAACGAGAGAAGAGGCTCCCCAGCGACATATGTCCCAACTTTAGCCGTCTAAGGATGAAAGCACGGAGATATAACTATAGAGTCGTGGTGCTCGGTGTGTTACCCAAAGTTTCACTCTGCTGGAGTCGATGTGTGTTGTTTCTTCAGAAAGTCTGTAGCGTCCTTAGGTGAAGCAAGATGTCTCGCTGGGTACTGTAAGGATGGTTTATATCCCTGCTGGTAGAGGGATCCCATAATATCACGGTAGCGGGAACGTTGTTCGATCACTTCCTGACAGTAGTCCTCGAATATTAGCACAGGTTTCCCCCTGTAGGTCAGCAACCCTCTCCTCTTCCAAGCCTCCCGAATAATAGTCTCCTTGGTTCTGAATCGGTGTAGGCAGGCGATTACCGCCCGGGGCCTGGAGCCGGGGGCTGGTCTGGCCGTCAGCGCCCTGTGGCAGCGATCAAGTTTGGGTGGTGTAGCAAGCACTTCCTTGCCCAGAATTTCCACCAGCACCTCGGCAAAAAAAGCATTGGGTCGGTCGCTTTGGATAGACTCGTCTAACCCTATTATGCGTATGTTTGACCGACGGCCACGCGATTCAACATCGATAAGCTTGTTCTTCAGTTTGGCGTTGCTCTCCTCCAGAGTCAAACACCTAGCCTCTAAGCTCACCATCCTATCGGACCATGTATTAAGTCCATCCTCCACGTATGTCAGACGCTTGGCATGGTCAGCTATGGATAACTGGAGGTTATCTAGTTTGGAGTCGGCCGAGGCAGCGGAGACTCTGAATTCGAGCGTGAGGTTCTGTATTAGTATGGCAATGCTCGTCAAATCCGTCTGCGCGTCGTCTGTGGATGGTGGATCCGCGCCCTTAGTGTCCTTGTTCTTTGGCCATTTCGATGCCATTATGCCTGTCACAGCCAAAAATTAATTAGTAGCAAAATATCTGAAGAAAGAAAGTATCAAAAAAAAATAATAATAATAAAGTTAAGAGTATCAACGAGGCTTTTTAGCGTAGGTTTGAAAAGTTGGGGAGTTGCAGCGTGGAGAAACACGTCTACCACATTCTATACCGGAAGTCCAACTGTATCCTTAATGCTGGATATCTATAATTCATTACACGAACCATGTACATTAGAAATGCTTTAGTATTCAAATGGTACATGAACAGTATTACGTCGTCCGCATATAAACGAACTTTATGTTGTGTGCCCTTGATTACGATTGGTTCTATGGATTGGGATTGTCTTGGGTGGATCTATAGAGTGTATCCAATTCACAGTGATGCTCTTGACTATACACAGTACACACAGCCTAGACAGCAAGCTAAGCACTCTTCCAATGAAAACACCCAAGACGGAAACCAAGGTTCAAGTATTTTAGTGGAAGACGTTTTGTGAAACTGTAAACAGATACACAAATAAAGAGATAGAAAGGAGTGTATGGCAATCAAATTACACAAATAAATTACACATTACAGTTTGTTTTACGATTGCTTTGACTCATTTTGCACAGCAGAATTTCAATGTACAAAACTCAAAATGCCAATTGCCAAACTGACTTTCAAAATGCATACTCTAAGATACTAAATGATATGCTTACATATAAAGTGCAAAACTTTTAATGCAAAGTTCTAAACTGACTTGCAAAATTCTTACCTTAGGACATTACAAAAAAGTGCAAAAGTGCAAAACTGTTAATACAAAGTGCCAAACTCTAAATCATATGCTCCATTCTCAGAATACAGCCACCTAATATTACAACAATATTCAATTGCTTATTACTACAAATGCAGATCACTAAATAATTTCAACAGGTGTTTGTACTAATGTATCATTACCTTCAACAACCTTGCCCAGTTGAGTAGCATTGCAACACAATTGATAATATCTTCACCACTACATAAAAGGCTGCTTAGAAACCTGAAGAAAGGAGCAACAAGGAGCAAGTCAGTGCAGCTGAGGTTGGCAACGAAGGACGGGGTTGTGGTCGTGGGCAAGGAGGCCGAATAACATCTGTCTCAAATTATAGCCACAGTTGTTGACCATGTAATACTGTAAATCGAGGTCTAACAGTGGCTGAAGCTGGCAGTGTGGTGCAGCCAGTGGCGTAGCGGAGGCCCCCGCAGTGCGGGGGGGCCCCGGAGCTTAGGGGGCCCCGCCCCCACTGTAGGCTATCCTCTTAGATGTTGTAACGCGCAGGAACAGCAGTGTGGCAGTGAGAGGAGCCCAGTATGGTTCTGCGGGGCTGCAGCTGGATGCATCTCATGCAGAGGGCGGGGCCCCCCCTCCCTGCTATGTTGTGTCAGACTCCGGAAAGCAGAGTTGCGAGAGGCCAGTGTTGAAGCTGTATCTATCTACCGGTAGTCATCAAAAGCATGTCTGTCACTATAGCCAATTGAAATGCTAGAAATGGTCACGTGGACTGGGAGAACCAATGGAATAGTCCCACCAGGCCGCATGTATATTTCCCTAAAGCACTTTCACTTCCACGTTCGAGATGGAGCGAGTAACAAAATATGTAAAAAAAAAAAAAAAAAAAACATAGTTGGATAGCTTTTTTGCAACGGGGACATATAACGCTTCTTTTAATAAACACGAGTCATACTTAAAATACGGGTTTATCGCAACAGGTCGGTGATTCTTGCGTGCCGAGCCGACGTCCTCTCTGCATAATATGTGGCGACAACAACAACAACAACAACAACAACAACAACAACAACAACAACAATGATGACAACTGTGTTCAAGTTGGCAGATAAAGTAGCTACATTCAACGCCAATCTGGAATTGGAGGGCGGCAAGTGGATATTTGACATGTTTCATGTTTGGAGGACTGAACAACAAACAAGGTATGGAGTCGTGTTTTCATGCATTCTAATGTCCATCACCCGCCGCTGTGATCTGCAACAACTGATCTGCTGTTCATGAATGAATGAAAACTTTATTTAACAGATTGCAGAATGGTACGAGTAGACTACAGGTTACATTGGAACTGGAATCTAATCCGTAAATTTTTTAGTACATGGTTTAAGTGGCCGCAATGTCCAGTGTGATGATAATAATGATGTGTGTTGTAGCGGGACGGCCAGTCACGATATTCAGACATGGCACGAGATTATGGGTCATTGTAATTAAGAGGATTTACTGAAACTGCAAGTAGTGTCAGAGCCTGCATAGGCGGAGGGTGAGCTGGACATTAGGGTCGGCTGTTATGGGATGGACCTCGCGCGGAGCCTGCACATTTTTTTCACGTTATTATTGATTTAGGGGAGTGGGCGGGGCCTCATGGTCTGACCTGCGGGGGGCCCCGAGATATTGCGCAACGCCACTGGGTGCAGCCAAACCTGAACAGGTCAACAGTGAAATGTGAAATCTATCCCTGGCTGAGTCCATGGACCCTGCCTGTTTCAAGGTGTCCACTATAATACCGGTACCAAAGAAATCCTCCCCAACAGGTCTTAATGACTACAGACCGGTGGCACTCACCTCTGTGGTCATGAAGTGTTTTGAGAGGCTGGTTAAGGATTACATTTGTGCCTCCCTCCCCAGTGATGGACCCTATGCAATTTGCATACAGGCCAAACAGGTCCACTGACGATGCGGTCTCCCAAGTACTACACAGCACCCTCTCTCACCTAGACTGCCAGAAGGGGGGCTATGTGAGACTGTTGTTCATTGACTATAGCTCAGCGTTCAACACCATAGTCCCCACCAGACTGGTGGACAAGCTGATCGAGCTGGGTCTGAGCCCCGCTCTGAGCGCCTGGATACTGGACTTTGAGTGAAAGGCCCCAGGCGGTCAGGGTGGGGGGTCAGACCTCCAACACCATCACCCTGAGTATCGGGTCCCCCCAGGGCTGTGTTCTGAGCCCCCTGCTGTATTCACTATACACACATGATTGTGTGGCCAAGTTCAGCTCCAACTCCATAGTGAAGTTTGCGGACGACACAGTGGTGGTGGGGCTGATCTCTGACAACAACGAGAAGGCCTACCGGGAGGAGGTTGAGGTACTGGTACGCTGGTGCCAGGACAACAGCCTGCTCCTGAACATTGGTAAAACCAAGGAGCTGATTGTGTATTTTAAGAGAACACAGCAGGGGACACACGGACCACTGAGGATAAACGGGGCTATCGTGGACAGGGTGAGCAGCTTCAAGTACCTGGGGGTCCACATCTCAGAGGACCTGACATGGACAATACACATAGACTCAGTCGTAAAGAAGGCGAAGCAGCGCCTCTACCACTTGAGACAGTTAAGGAAGTTCAGAGTATCTGGAAAGATACTCCAGTCCTTCTACTCCGGAGCTGTAGAGAGCATCTTGACTGGAAACATCACTGCCTGGTATGGAAACAGCACGGCACAGGACAAGAAGGCCCTACAGAGAGTGGTGCGCTCAGCTGAGCGTACCACGGGTATTGCACTACCACCCCTGCAGGTCTTCTATAACAAGAGGTGCAAATCCAGAGCCTGCAGAATAAGGAAAGACCCTCATCACCCCAACAACAGCCTGTTCAAGCTGCTGCGGTCAGGCAAACGCCTGCGAACACGAGCAACTAGGACAGAGAGACTTCGGCTCAGCTTCTTCCCCCAGGCCATCAGAGTCTTGAACACTGAACTCTCCACACACAAGCACACATGAGCACACACACACACAACACACACACTTAAGGCGAGCACAGAAAGACTCAGAAGGAGCTTCTACCCCCAGGCCATCAGGCTGCTCAACGAACAATAAACACTATGCAGCAACCATCAAATGCACACAGCACACACATCCACACGCACACACTCACTTTAAACGGGCAACTCACTGCAGCACCCACTTTACACACTTTAGAACACCTAAACACACTTTACACTTTATATTTATTGGTAAAGGATCTGCACTACAACTCGCACACCTTACTGTAAATTGTACCTAAATTGTACCTCATCCCATTTCTGCTCTGCACTATATAGTATTCTATATTAGTACATTGCATAGTATATTGTATATTGTATGGTAACTCAGTTACTTCTATTCTGCATCGAACATTGTACATATGTCTATACTGAACACTGTGACCTCTATTTTTACTTCTATTTTACATGCTATACTATTTTATTTCATACTATCTTGTCTAACACAGTCTCTGGAGCGAAACAGTAAGAAGCATTTTGTATAAAAGTATTCTGTACTTCTGTATGACAACTATTAAAGAAACTTGAAACTTGAAACTTGTATACGCTCACACACTAACAGTCACTTTAGCATGAACTCACACACACACATGCTGCACACGCCCACACTCAACGGTCACCTTACACAATGAAAAGGTCACTTTAAAAAATAAGAACAGGAGTGGTTATTGTATAGTAAACAGAGGGATATAGCAAGCTAGCATAAGGACACATAGTATAACTGTAGATTGTATAGTATAGCATTGTATAGTAGTGTACATAAGACCCAGTGCCTCATCCGTAGCTAACTGTGTATTGCACTATCGCAGGACCTTAGCATGTCTTCCATGCGCTTGTAAACTTTATGTACATATACCTGTTGTTGTTATTATTATTACTTGCATTATTGCATTGTATTTTTGCACATTGTATTATTGCACAAATGTCCTATTCTCATTCCTGTCTTTAATGTGTCTTATTACTTGTGTATTGCACATTGCTGCGGGCATGACCCCCCGCATTTCACTGTATGCTTGTATGCCGTGACAAATAAAACTCTTGACTTGACTTGACAGTGGCACAATTATAATATTTTTTACAGTAAGAGAGATAATCGGTAAGTCAATATGTGTAATTTACTGTACAGTAACTGTATATTGAAATTACAGTAATTGTACAATTGATATTGCTGTCTGTTACAGTATATTTCATAATACTAAAGTGTGGGTGTGAATAATTTTTGTAATTGTTATCTTTACTTTAGAACTGAAGGTGTATGATCGCCGTCCATATGAGCAGGCAACACTCCTTCAGGCCATGGATGAAGCGTGTGAAGACATCACAGCCCAGCAGTGTCAGGGGTGGATAAGGCACTCCAATAGATGTGTCGAAGACATCAGATGTGACATCGATGAAATTCTTTGGCCAAATGTCGAGGAGAGGCAAGATGCTGCTAGAGCAGCATAAAGCTGTTTTTTTTTAATTGTTTTACCTTTTTTATTTATTTTCTACTTTACTGTTGTGGGATATCGTGGATATCCTGAAGAACGTACTCAGTCAACCGAGATCCAGTTAATAAGGTTTATTAGCCAGACAGATAGATCAAATATATACAAGTAGTTAGAGAGAATGGCTGAGGCTCTCGCCCAGGTAATCAGCTGAAATGACCCAGGTAAAGAAGGCAGAATCTTTGTGAGGAGGGGGATTATATAGTGTGAAGGGGGAGGAGGGGGCCCCATTTGATAGGTCGAGTGAGTGAGGGGGAAACACAGGATAGGGAACAAAGGGGAGGGGAGGGGGATGTTATATGATAGTTAGGCCTTCACAATATATTATTCCACACTGTACACTAGTTTGTTTACAGTACTGTAACTAACTGTTTTTACTGTATAATACAGAGCATTACTGTCTCTTTCTTTACTGTAATAATTTAACTTCAAATAATCAAATATTTTTCATAGAAACACAAGCACAATACTGCAGTCTATCACAGGGGTTATGAGGAAATTACCATGTCTCTTTTGGTATTTTGTGTTTGACCGCATTATTTTATAATGGCTGTTGTATTTGAAAATGTATCAATAATTAAACTTCAACGATGAACATATCCACTGTTCTGACACTGATATGATAAACTTTAGCATGAAATATAATCTAATTTATGCGGCCGGGTAGCACAGCGGACTAAGAGTCTGTCTACCACCGCAGAGACACTGGTATCGAATCCGGCTGTCAGCCTCCGGCTTGGCCGGTCGTCATACTGGCACAATTGGCGGTGTCAGCGGGAGAGAAGCCAGTGGGTGGTAATCTGGTCATTGTAAACAGCGACTCCTACAGGTAGGTCAGGGCGCCTGCACAGCGAGGGAGGGAAATGGTGAAGGTAGTGTGACCTCCCACGCGTTACACTTCACCAAGGAGAGGGTAGTGTGACCTCCCACGCGTTACACTTCACCAAGTGGGTGACAATATTGTCACAAGGAAAGATGAAATTACCTACCTGGGTTCCATCCTAGAGGCTAATCTTTCCTGTGACAAAATGGCATCCAATGTAATAAAAAAAGTCAACCAACGAACGCGATTCTTGTACCGGATCTCCTCTCTGGTAAACAAGAATACCCTGAAGACTCTAGCAGGAGCACTCATTCAAGGGTACTACGACTATGCTTGCACCTCATGGTACCAAAGCACCTCAAGGGCACTAAAAAACAAATTACAAACATCTCAAAACAAGCTAGTCAGACTACTACTTGACCTGACTCCTAGAACCCACCTCACCCCTGCCCACTTTGACAACCTAGGATGGCTTAGAGTAGACGACAGAGTACAGCAACTTGCAATGGGCCTGGTCTACAAGATACACTACGCGACCAAGGTACCCATGTACATGTCAAAATACTTCCCAAAGGTCAGTGAATACCACGATCACAACACCAGAGGGAGCTCCACAAATCATGTAAAACCCAGATTCGGCTCAAACAAGGGACTAAACACGTTTCGCAATTATGCCACATCAATGTGGAACGCCCTGCCTAAAGCTGTAAAGGAATGTGAATCACTACCCACCTTCAAAAACACTCTCAAAAAACACCTACGTGAGACTGCAATTCGAAACTGGCCCCTACAAATGTCCTAACCTAGTTGTACAGTAAATGACCAAGTAAGGCTTTGACAACATTCCAATGTACAGTGTAAAATGTGTGTGTGTCCCCTACCCAACCCCCCCCCCCCCCACCTCCAATGTACAGCCCTCACCCAACCCACCCAACCCCACCCCACCAACCTCCTCCAATGTACAGTTTCTACGCCAAATGTATATACACTCCTTTTCTGGACACTTTTGTATCACAAACAGTACTGTATTTGCAAATCTGATATGTCATAAATGTATAGATGTAGCAGTACTGTCTATCTGTATGTCATGTATGTTATGATGAATTGAAAATGGGGGACCCTGGTGGAAACAAGACGAAAGTCTTTCTCTGGTCTGCATCCCCTTAACAATTGTATGTATTGAGATGTACTGTACTGTACCCATTCTGCAATCTGTTAATAAACTTTTCAATCAATCAATCAAAGAGTCCTCGCTGCCAGGTGAAAAGAGGCTGCTGCTGTCTCCTATGTATCGGAGGAAGCATGTGATAGACTTCAGGGCTCCCTAGACCGACCAGTGGGGGGCACATGTGCACAACGACCTGGAAGGGGAGGGGGGAATTGGCATGAGCGACTAAATTGGGATGGGAGGAAAATACAGAAAAATAGGAGGAGAAAAAGTGGATAAAAAAAATATATATATAATCTAATTTGGTTCAGTTGTTTGAAATATCTAATGTTCTGGTGCTGTGATACACTTTTGCATATACTATTCTCTGATTTGACACTGGTATTTATTTTGCATGTTATATTACATTTTGAACCCATTTTGAAATGAGCAGTATAGCATTCTGTGTTACAGTTTTTTCCAACTGCTTTGACGCATTTTGCGCATTTGCACAACACAGAATGCTATACTGCTCATTTTGGGTTCAAAATGCAATATAGCATGCAAAGTAAAAATACCAGTGTCAAATCAGAGAATAGTATATGCAAAAGCTTATAACAGCACCAAAACATTAGATATTTCCAACAATTAAGTGAACAACTGAACCAAATTAGATTATATGTCCTGCAAAAGTGTATCATAGTGTCAGAACAGTGGATATGTTCATCTTTGAAGTTTAATTATTGGTGCACTTTTCAAATACAATGGTCATTATCAAATAATGCGGTCAAACACAATATACTTGTTACCAAAATAGACTATGCAATGGTAATTTCCTCATAACCCCTGTGATATACTGCAGTATAGTGCTTGTGTCTTTATGAAAGACAAACAAAATATATGATTACAGTATTTGAAGTTTAATCATTACAGTAAAGAAAAATACATAAAGTAATGCTCTGTATTGTACAGTAAAAACAAAAACAGTTACAGTAAACAAACTATTATAAAGTACAGTAAAAAAGGTTTACTTGGTGCTTTTTCAATGTTCACCCAATTGTCGTGAGGCTGATTTGTTGAAGGCAGAGGTTTTGTGTAGGATTTTTAGTAACTGTCTAACTGCATATATAACTGTTTACACTAGTAACTATCTAACTGCATATATAACTGTTTCCACTAGAGGGCGCTCTAGGCGGAGACACTCAGGAACACCACCATGTGGCGAGTATAAATAGAGGTGTCTCCTCCCACTTCTTTCTCTTTCCCCCAGTCTCTCAGTGAGAGAAGACCTGTAGTGTTACTGCTCTGCCATGTGAATAATAAACCACGCCAGTTAAGTTTCAAGATAGAAACCATGCCTCTTGACCACATTATTGTCGCCCTATAGCCGAATTCTGTTAACAGGTTATGGGCCCAGATAACACTGGCGCGAAATAATAAGGGTACTGTAGCAAGCTTAGCTAAAGTATAGGCTAGGTTAGCGCCGGGAGCACCGCGTGGCTAGACACTAGGCCAACAAGAGCTAAAGCTAATACTACCACCAACGAAGAGGATGGAAAACAAGGGAAGGGGCAAATGGCCATCATTCAATGGAAAAGCAGAGGACTACGAGCTCTGGGAAGAGCGCATGCTATGCTGCATGCACGGTGCGGGACTGAAGGAGACGATCCTGGCAGCCCCCACGGGAGAACTGACAGCAGAAGAGCAAGCCCTGGACGACCAGCGTAACGCAGACGCGTACTGTGAGTTAGCGCCGCTGCTCGACGACACCAGCCTGGGGCTGATATTCCGCGACACTAAAGACCAAGGCCGAGAAAGCCTGGAGGTGTTGAGAGAGCATTACATCGGGCGAGGAAGACCCAGAGTCGTGGCCCTCTACAGAGCACTAACGGCCCTGAGGAAGGGGCCCACCGAGACTGTGACCGAATACGTCAACAGAGTGGAGCAGATCACGACGCCATTGAGGAGTGCCCGAGAAGCACCAAGCGATGGGCTAATGATGGCGATGATGATGAGAGGACTACCGGAGCTGTACAAACCGTTCACACTCCTGGTAACACACGGTTCAACGGACATGACGTTGGGACAGTTCAAGGCTAAGTTAAGGAACTTCGAGGCCTCAGAAGATACCCACCCAGCCGCCGCGGAGGCGGGAGAGAGGACGCCAAGGGAGAGGACCAGGACCACGACGGAACTGGCGTGTTGGCGATGCGGAGAGAAAGGCCATCGGAGAAGCGACTGCACAAAGACTGTCTGGTGTAGCTTCTGCAAATCCACGGGGCACACAGACAGAGCGTGCATGAAGAAACACGACCAGAGCACGCGATACGCGCATGGACGAGACGGCGGTCATGGATGAGACGGCGGCCACGGACAAAATGGCGGCTCCGGACAAGATAGTGGCTGCGGACAAGTGGCTGTGGATGAGATGACGGCAGTGGACATGATGGCAGCGACGGTCGACGTGAGACGGATCGAGATGACGCTCGGAGAATAACGGGACAAGAAGACTACGCTTTCGGGGCGCGGACGGCGTGCATCGCCGGGCCGGCACAGCTGCAGCGGGCCCAGAGGAGGGGACTGATCGTGGACACATATGCGTCGTCCCATGTCATCAACGACAGGAGTCAGCGGTCAGGTGGCGTAGCGGAGATTGTGCTCGTCACCAATGCAAGAGGCTGCGGTCTCGACTCCCGGAGAGTCAGCATTGCCTTGGCTTGGGCTGATCGCTATACTAACTCGTTTGGCTGAGTTAGGGGGAGGGAAGCCGTGGGTGGATCCTGGTCGCGTGAATACTTTCGGCAACCAACATGCCCTTCCGCGTTGCTCTGATTGGCCAGCGTTGGCCAGGGCTCTCCTGCGTGAATACCAGCGCTCTACGCTCGTTTACCCCCTACGCCGCTCATGCGCATGAGGCTCCCCCCAGGTGCTCGTTTACAGAGCGTACAAATACGCTTGTGTTATGATACAGGAGCTAAATAGGAAGTACTTGAGGTTGTTGTTAAATACGTGTGTGTTTTAATAAATAGTATAACTGTAAAAGTAATGTTGAATTGTCGTGTCGCTAAACTAGACAAAGAGGTTTGAAAATACAAGCGTCTTGCGAGAGCGGCAGGGTTTGGCGTGTAATGACTAGCGATGAATATTATGTGTTTTAAATATGTTGCGACCGTCGGAGTGTTGTTAAAAACGGAGGGATACTAGCTAAGGTGTGGGGGAGTTGGCGTATATAAGTTGATTGCTTTAAAAACAGAGAGAAATGTCGTATTTACGCTGTTTAAAACGGGGTGATGGGCGAAAATCTTTGGTTTAAGCTTAACGTATGGGGTAGAGTTCAATTTGCGCGCGGGGAAAGGGGCCTACGTTATGTTTAAAGAACAAGATCTAAGGTTATGTGGAATTTACAAATATAGATGTGAAGAAAGATTTTGAAAAGATGTTTTAATTTACTGTTAAATTAGATAAGTTGCCGGTGAGGTAACGTTAGAGTGACGCGGCGAGGAAAGATTACGTATGTCCGCTTCCGGTTTGTGCGATGAGCTCTGGGTATCGTAGTGTTAGTGTTTAACGTTATGCAGTGTTTATGTTTCAATATTGTGTGTTTGTGAATGTTAAATGTGGGATATGTTTGTGCTGCTGTGTGCGGATGTGTGTGTCTGTGCTGCAGAATGTTTGTGGAGGTGTGGAGCGTTTGTGGAACGTATATTAGCTGGTGGCTATGTGTTGATATAGAGAGAGTAGTGACAAATGCATAATTTTACCTATTAAAACCTGCCGCCGCTGCGGCAAAACCTATTAAAACCTGCACAGCTTGCGGCTGTGTGGCGAAAAGCTGCTTGGCGTATGAGTGCCGTCAAAAAGAAAATGCGCATGCGCGCGTTACCGGTGTAGGGGGAAAACGAGCGTAGAGGGCTGGCCGATCGCTGGCCAATCAGAGCAACGCGGAAGGGCATGTTGGTTGCCGAAAGTATTCACGCGTACTGGGCGTTGTGGACAGTGACCCCTACAGTTCGGTCGGGCGCCTGCACAGCGAGGGTAGGATCTGGAGAGAGGTAGTGCGACCTTCCACACGTTACACTCTCCCAGTGAGAATGCCGGCTGGCTGCACATGCGTCGGAGGAAAGCATGTGACAGTCTCCGGCCTCTCGGAGCAACAGTAGGGGGGGTGCGCAACAACCAGGAAGGGGGTTGGGAATTGGCATAACGACTAACAGTGGGATGGGAGAAAAATCTGAAAAAGGAGGGGGGAAAAGATAATGATAAAAAATTTAAAAAAAAACGACAGGAGTCGGTTCAAGAACTTTGACAACACTTTCCACCCGGAGAGGCTCAGCATGAAGCGGGCAGACGGGAAGCGCACCTACGGGTTGGCGCAAGAGAGAGGAGACACACAGGTATGCCTCACGGACAGTGGGGGGCGCCGGCGTACGGTGACGTTAAAGAACGCTCTCTATACCATCGTTCCCACAAGGACTATTCTCTGTAAGAGCTGCTACTGCAAGCGGTGCCGAGGTATTCTTCGATAAAGGTAAACATTTTCTTGTAGAACCTGACGTACACGGTTTGCATAAAGATGTACAAGAGTGTATTACCTGCAAACAGAGTGTAATGACAACTACAAGTGTAATGGTGACAATGATATGTGTAAAGTAACTGTTAGCCACGATATTCAGACATGGCATGAGATTATGGGTCATTGTAATTACGAGGATTTACTGAAACTGCAAGCAGTGACAGAAGGCATGCACATTGAAGCTGAAAAGCGTAGACCTGATAAAGAATGTGTAGTAGTGTTGTCAAAAATATCGAAATATCGATACATATCGATACTGAATATTTAAAATGGTTTCGATACTCATTTCCCGAAGTATCGATACTTTCTGCAGTACCGATACCAGCTGGCTTGCTCCCGCAAGTTGTTGACAGACAGACGCGCTGCCAGAGCACGCTTGCCCTTCCGCCTCCTCCTCCTCCTCAGAGACCGGCAACAGACACAAGCTGCTGCAGCCTCCTCCCCCTCACAGCCGGGAGCCCTGTCTTCAGTTTGTAAACAAAGATATTATTAGCTAACGTTAGCTGTCGTTCCTCCGTTAGCTTATGCTAGCTAGCTGGCCACATTTATAATTACTTCATGGAAACGGAGTAACGTCAAGCCGAGCCCACCCACACTACACCAGTACACGCATGAACTCGACACAACTACCCCGTTTCCAACGTTAGGTAGAGCGGAGCCCATCCTACACTAGTACACGCATGAACTCGACACAACGTTACCCCGCCTCCATGAAGTGTCCAATTAGCAGCAATGTTGTTGAAAATGTAACGTTAATAAATGCTCCGAGCATAGCTCCGGAGAAATCTCCCTCTCTCTCTCTCTCTCTCTCTCAAGTACCCTTGTTTTCGGGTCATAACTAGAAAGGTGCGCTCAGTAGACCTCAAATCTCCAGCAGCCACTCTCTCTCTCTCTCTCTCTCTCTCTCTCTCTCTCTCTCTCTCTCTCTCTCTCTCTCTCTCTCTCTCTCTCTCTCTGATCTAAAGATAAACAAAGGGTTTTAAAAGTGTTATATTTATCTTCTCTTATAGTACCAGAGAGAAGCTGAGGAGAATCAACCAGCAACAAAAGCTAAATTTGTTTTTAAAAAAAATATATATATATATATATATATATATATATATTTTTTTTATTTTTTTTGGTATCGAAATGGTATCGAAGTATCGATACTTTTCAAGGTATCGTATGGAAGTCGAAATTCCAGTATCGTGACAACACTAATGTGTAGTGTGCAAAACAGGGAAGTTTACTCAACCGAGAAACAGAAATCCCACAGAAAAAGTAAAGGTACCACTTGCACAGGCACGTTGGAACTATAAAACGGCAGGGGGTGCTGGGGGGTCGCCAGATGATAAAAAAAAAGAAAAAAAAGAAAAAAAAATTTTTTTTGCTTTGTTTTTTGTTTTTCGGTCAGGCCACTGAACTTAGAAGCAGGCCAGGCCAGTGTTTCTAGTTGCACCAGCGCAATAGTTAGATAACCTAGGTGGGGAACAACCAGGAGATCACTGCAACTCACACAAGTTGGAGAACTATCTCTCTCTCTCTCTCTCTTGCTCTCACACACACACAAAGGGAGCCGCATGTGATTGGTGCAGGCGGGATCCTTACGAAAAACTGCTAATCATTGATACATGCTAGCCTGTAATAATCCCCCCCAGAAAAATGTACTTTGCATTTGATATATTGCAAATATATGCCATCACACACACTGGCATTTAAAGGGTTAGAATTATAAAATGAATATGTGGTTATGATCAGGGCTGAAGTTGAATAAAATATTGTATTTATCAATTACAAAAAACTGAAAATCCATAAAAATCTGTGTTGTTGCTAATCATACATATGCTAGCCTGTTTTTTAACAATAATTTGTGATGCCATCACAAACACTGGCATTTAAAGGGTACAAATAAAAAAAATGCCTGCACCAGAATGCAGGAAATTAAGTCTTTGTAACAAAAAAAATCCTGGTGGGGGACCCCCAGACCCCCTGCTTAAAAAGTGGCCTGACTGGGGCTATATTTCCTGGCCTGAATGATTTCCCCAGTCCGGCCCTGGTTAAAAGCCTCCAATGCTTATTAGTGTGTGTGCGTTTGAACGTTTGCATGTTTCAACCATACATTTCCATTTAAAATTATTTTTTTTTACCTCCTATAATAGTGGGGGTCGCGGCTCTCTGACACAGTTTTTTTTGGGTCGCGGCCTGAAAAGTTTGGGAACCCCTGGTCTAGCCTGTACCCCCCAGACATGTTGCTGGCCCCGTCAAAACAGTATCCTATCAGCCTCTCCATGGGCAGGTCGAGGCGTAAAAGTATTTTATACACAAAAACAGCGTCTCGGCTGTTGTGTCTGGGCCGGGCATTGTAAAAACCCCAAAAGAAGTTCTGAGCTTCCAAGTTGTCATCGGCGAACTGTATATTACACGAGAATTGTTCTTTTCCAGTGAGTGACATCAGTGGTTCCGTCAGCGCTCAAGCCAAAGAATGGGCTTTTGGATGCTTTGCCTCTAATTTGTCGCTGAATATCATGGGCAAACAGCTGTAAGATTTCGTTTTGGATGTTGTTGGACATCCAGTTGTCTCTCTTTTGGAGCCAATTCTTCAACTCGGGATCAGACTCGGTGCGCACTCTTTCCATCATGAGCTGCCATAACACCCCATCCCTATTTGCATCACCCCTCAGTGGAAGCCCCTGGCGCCCGAGGGGGGGTATAGGGGAACAGACTCAGTTAACTCTTCAATACCTGATGCTGAGGCTGAACATGTCATCTCTGTCTCTCTCTGACGTTTATCAGATTTAGTGGGACTGTCACTGGGACCGGCGGAACGTTTCGAAAATAAATCTGATATTTTTATTTTCTGCGAGTGAGACATTCTGTGCTAGCAAAGTCTGACTACTAGCTAAAATCGACTGACTGCGCAAGCACTGTATATCACAGTAGCTCAGTGGTTCGTGGCGCGTGGGAAGGGCGGGAGACGGGAGGTGAATACAATTAGTTGTTTCACCTGTCATTCAATCAGTCTGTGACAGTCTGTCATCACTCGAAAATCAACTCGGTTTTACACGTATGATTGTGTACATACAGTAGTGTAATGAATGAATGAAAACTTTATTTAACAGATTGGAGAATGGCTACAATACAGTACGGCTCAATACACACAATATTAAAATGGTGAAGTGCTTTGAGCAGGATAAACTTATACAGTGTTACAGTTATACAGTTACAGTATATACAAATATATAAATACTGTCATAAAAGAAAACATAATATTTTTTTTTTCTTTTTTTTTTTGCAATAATTGAGAGGGGGTGCTGCAGCCCCCCCCCCCCCCCCCGCACCCCCCCCTTGCAACGTCCCTGCACTTGCATTAGTTAACACGGATCTAGCCGGTCCAGTAAGCAACAAGTCCATAGGAGGCTTTAGATATGTACAGTATTTTACAGATGTGTGCACAGGAGCAGTGTTTGTTTACTTTCTCAAAGCAAAGAGTGACACACATTTATCAAATGTTTTCTTGCACCAAGGTCAAGGAACCAGCAGGTTAGTCAGTGATAAAAATAAACATGTGGATGTTAGCTAGCTAACATTACCATGCAATGCATCATCTCCCCTGTCAAAAGCCCAATGTTAAATCTGCCAAGAAACAAATAAATAATTTAACCCTTGTGTCTGAAAACTAAAGTGTTATACTCTTACCAAATTAGGGGACTAAATTGAAAAACGCCATAAAAAGATTATATGTTGAAATAATTTCCCACTTTCTTTTCCATAAATATTTTATTCAACTTCAGATTAAAAATGAAATACTCCCACTTTTCTGAAAGGAGTTGTTAAATCTGACATTACAAAAAACAATATGTGGTGGTTATGATTGGGGCTGAAGTTGATTAAACAATTTATGAAAGAGAAAGTCAA
Organism: Notolepis coatsorum; assembly: GCF_963971535.1. Taxonomy (NCBI): domain Eukaryota; kingdom Metazoa; phylum Chordata; class Actinopteri; order Aulopiformes; family Paralepididae; genus Notolepis; species Notolepis coatsorum. Next base: position 169,892,059 of record NC_140166.1, on the reverse strand, counting down.
AATAATTCCAAGATAATTCAAAGATCACACACCTTTGCCACATATATTGGCTACAAACAAAAGCACTGCAAAGTTATCAAAAAAGACACAAGGGTTAAGTTGTTGTTCCCTTTCTAATTCTAATGTGATCAATATTATTTGACAATTGATGCTTTTTGTTGGAAAGACTCCGTTATCAGCTATTACAGTAACACAGAATGCTATACTGCAAATTTTGGGTTCAAAATGTACAGCATGCAAAATTACCATAAAATACCAGTGTCAAATCAGAGAATAGATTATGCAAACGTTTACAGTATCACAGCACCAGAACAGTGGATATGTGCATCGTTAAAGTTTACTTATTGGTGCATTTTCAAATACAACGGCCATTATCAAATACAGTAATACTTGTTACCAAAAGAGACTATGCAATGGTAATTTCCTCATACAGTAACCCCTGTGATAGACTGCAGTATAGTGCTTGTGTTTTTATGAAAGATTATTTGATTTGAAGTTTACAGTAATTGTTACAGTAAAGAAAAATACATACAGTAAAGCTCTGTATTTTACAGTAAAAACCAAAACAGTAAACAAACTATTGTAAAAAAAAAATAAAATCTGCATTTGGCCAAAGAATTTCATCGACGTCACATCTGTCCGCCATGTCTACAAGTGCCCTCTCCTGCTGCACAGAGAGAAGATGGCCACGTCCTCCACTTGGTGGTGCTCGTTCAGTTCTAATAGTACAGTAAAGATAACAATTGCAAAACTAATTCACACCCACACCTTCAGTATTTATGAAATATACTGTAACAGACACAATATAAATTTCACAATTACTGTAATTTCAATATACAGTTACTGTAGCAGGCCCTCGAATTAAGACAACGATTCTCAAACTGATGTTGACCATTTATTTCAGTTCCTTTCATATGATCATTGAATGAATGAATGAATGAATGAATGAATGAATGAATGAATGAATGAATGAATGAATGAATGAATGAATGAATGAATGAAAAAGTTTATTTTTTGGACATGTTATTCTCCATATTTCTCCAAACAACTCACTATATCTTGTTCCGTCTGTGAGGTTTCTGTCCTTGCTCACTTCCTCGCTCTGTTCCTTTAAACCACCTCGCTCTGTTTTCCATTTGTTTCTGTTAATCATTTCATTCCCCCATTCACACGCTTCTTCCCAGAGACGTCGTTGATTGGTTCTCTCCCTTCCACACGCTTTTCAATCACATCCCCCAGCTGTCACTGCTTGTCAATCAATCAATCCCGTATTATTTATACCCCGTTTCCCCACTCAAGTTTTGTTGGATCGTTTTGATATTTTCTGTTTGCATTCGCCGTTCCTGCTGCTGCTGTTGTTCCCTGTGCTTTACCTCCAGGATATCCAAGAAGCCTTCCTCTTTGACACATTTTTCCCGTGGCGACGCGCTCGCTCCGCTGACTGTCTTTGATCTAATTCCGTTTTCGTGTGTTTTTATAACACTGAAGATTACCACCTTTTTATCAGACAGTCACTCACCCAGCGGTTGCCTTTTTGATTGTTTCACTGGGATAATATTTTGACCTAACATCTCCCACTGTGTGTTTTTCACACCGAAGATATTATCACATTGGATTGTATTTTGGACTTCGCTCTCTGTGTCTATTTTTTGCACCGAAGATATTTTCACTTGGGATTGTGTTTTGGAACATTGCTCACTGTGTGTGTTTACACGAAGATTAGTTCACTTGGATAACTTTTGTTTTTGGGTACAAGTCACCTCTCCTGTTCTCCTGCTCGTTCAACCTGCACCCTGTGTTGACTCGCTCCCTCTCTCTCTCTCTCGGTCCCGCATCACCTCGGAGATTCTGCCGAGAGAGGTCTGCAGAGCGGCTCTGACGTCAGCATCTGCTACCCCCTACTACCACCTCGGGAGAAGCTGCAGAGCAGCAGAACAATTCATCCTTGCTTGAATTCCAGTCTTGTTTAGACTCTTCCATTTCTGTGCTGTTTAATTAGTCTCAATAAACAAGCCCCTGTTTTTGGCAACTCTGAATCCTACTCTCTTGTGTCGTTGCGTTTGGGGTCGGTGTCAAACCATAACATTACGATCCAACCAAAATGACGACCCCAGCCGACACAGAGAGGGTCAGAACCGCACTTGCTAATCAAGTCGAGTTGACCAGGGATCACAGTCTCCAACTAGAGAGGGCTGCGGCTGCGGTGCAGGATCTCAGGGAACAGGTCCTGCCTATTCAAGGGTCAATGGCCGCTCTGGCGGGACAACAATCCGGTATTCTCGCTCAGCTTCACTCGCTGAGCGACACCGTTAATGCTTTACTTCCCTCACATCCTTCAGGAGCATTCACCGCAGCCCCAGCAGATCCCGCACCTCGGGAACCCCGTCTCTCCGTCCCACGGCTGTTCGACGGCAATCCCGAGGAGTGTGCCACATTCATCATGCAATGTGAGTTGGTTTTCCGTCATCAACCAAGCCGTTTTACTGCTCGAGGGTCCCAAGTGGCTTATATGACGAACTTGCTTTCAGGCCATGCTGCCCAGTGGGTCACTTCCTCCTGGGCAATGGATGCAGATTTTGTTTTCTCCTATCCAGACTTCGTGGCGGAGCTCCGCAGAGTGTTCCACCACCCAGCCCGAGGTCTGGACCCCGGAGCCCGGTTGGGGACTTTCCGACAGGGGAGCGGCAGGGTGACGGACTATGTCCTGGAGTTTCGTCTGGCGGCGGTGGAGAGTGGATGGAACGACCCTGCACTTTGCCTAACCTTCTTGAGGGGGCTCAGTGACGCAGTCCGGGACCAGCTCGCTACCCGGGAGTTGCCCGACTCCCTCGAGGACCTGTTTAGCCTCGTCATCCGCATCGACGGACGCCTCCTGGAGAGAAGGCGCGAGAGGACCCGACTGTTACCTCCTGAGGTACCCCGGATTCCCCGGACGCATGACGTCACTCCTGGACGCCCTGTCCTCAACACTACTGGTGGTAGCAGGCCTCCCCGTTTGGTTCGCGAGGAGCAACCCATGCAGCTGGGACGCTCTCATCTGAGCCAGGCGGAGCGTGAGGCAAGGCTCAGGTCCGGTCTCTGCCTCTACTGCGGAGGTGCGGGACACCGAATCGCCGACTGCCCCACCCGGCCAAAAGATCAGGCTCGCCGAGACCCCGGGAGATCCTGGTGAGCCGTTTTTCCCATTCCCAGCGCCGCGCACCACCTGACCATCTGATGAGCGTCACCCTGGCCTGGGGGGACCAACGTGCCACGGTGGAGGCCCTCATCGACTCTGGGGCAGACGAGAATTTCCTCGACTTCGAGTTCGCTACCCGAGCCAACATTCCACTTGAGGACCTTGTGAGGCCCTTGGAGATCTTCTCGTTGGACCAACACCGCCTGGCCGACATCTCTCAACGCACCGGCCCAGTCGTGCTGACCATCGCTGGGAACCACGTCGAGAGAATCCAGTTCCTCATCACCCAATCCCCCCTTGTCCCGGTGGTCCTGGGTAGGCCCTGGCTCGCGCTGCACGAGCCCCACATCGCCTGGTCCTCCGGTACCATCAAGGGCTGGAGCTCCTCCTGTCACGCCCTGTGTCTGCAGGCGGCGTCCTGTCCCCCGCCCCGGAGGCCCGCTGGTGAGTTGCCTCCGGACCTCTCGTCCATACCTCCCGAGTACCACGACCTCTTGGAGGTTTTCAGTAAATCCAGGGCTCAGGCCCTTCCACCTCACCGCCCCTATGACTGCGCCATCAACCTCCGCCAAGGGGCTCCCCTTCCCGGCAGCCGCCTCTACAGTCTGACCGTTCCGGAGAAGAAGGCGATGGATCTCTACATCTCTGAGTCATTGGAAGCAGGACTCATTCGGCCTTCCTCCTCCCCGGTGGCGGCCGGTTTCTTCTTTGTTGGTAAGAAGGATGGGGACCTGCGACCCTGCATCGACTATCGTCAGCTCAACGAGATCACCATCAAGAACAAGTACCCTCTACCTCTCATGAGCTCCACCTTCGAGCCACTGACCCAGGCCTCGTTCTTCACCAAGCTGGACCTCCGGAGTGCCTACCATCTTGTCCGTATCCGTGAGGGCGATGAATGGAAGACCGCCTTCAAGACCCCCAGGGGCCACTACGAGTACCTAGTGATGCCGTTCGGCCTCACCAACGCCCCGGCGGTATTCCAGGCACTCATGAACGACGTCCTTCGTGACATGCTGGAGGTGTTCGTGGTGGTGTACCTGGACGACATTCTCATCTTCTCCAGGACCCTCAAGGAACACATCCAGCATGTCCGCCGTGTGCTGGAGCGCCTCCTCCACAATCGGCTCTTCGTCAAGGCGGAGAAGTGCCGTTTCCACTCCGACTCCGTCGACTACCTGGGCTTCATCGTTGAGAAGGGCTTGACCCGAGCGGATCCTCGCAAGATCCAAGCTGTGGAGGATTGGCCTGAACCCACCACTCGGAAGGAGTTACAGAGTTTCCTCGGGTTCGCCAACTTCTACCGAAGGTTCATCCGGAACTACAGTCAAGTGGCGGAGCCACTTACCAAGCTGACCGCCCCCGCTCTGCCGTTCGACTGGTCCCCAGCGGCATGCGCTGCGTTCCGCTCCCTCAAGAAGAGGTTCACTTCCGCCCCTATCCTGCTCCACCCTGACCCCAAGAGACAGTTCATCGTGGAGGTGGACGCCTCGGATACTGGCCTGGGCGCTGTCCTATCCCAACGTTCTCTTTCGGACCAGAAGGTGCATCCTTGCGCCTTCTACTCGCGTCGCTTCCTCCCTGCCGAGAGGAACTACGACACCGGCAATCGGGAGCTGCTGGCGGTCGTGGCTGCGTTGGAGGAGTGGCGTCATTGGCTAGAGGGTGCCGAGGAGCCTTTTACCATCTGGACGGACCACAAGAACCTGACGTTCATCCGCGCTTCCAGGCGCCTCAACGGTCGGCAGGCGAGATGGGCCAGTTTCCTCAGTCGGTTCGACTTCTCGCTGACCTTCCGCCCCAGTTCCCGCAACACGAAGGCCGACTCCCTGTCCCGGTTACACTCCAAGGGGGCTCCACCCTCTGAGGACCCTATTCCCATCCTCCCTGAGGCCCGAGTGGTTGGAGCCATCACCTTGGGCATCGAGGGTGTGGTTAGGCGTGCCCTACGCTTCCAGCGTGCTCCTAGCAACGTCCCTATGCATCGTCTCTTCGTCCCCGACTCTGCCCGGTCCCGGGTACTGCTTTGGGGCCATACCAGCCGGTTCGCCTGCCACCCTGGCGTCCATCGCACGTTCTCCTTCCTGGCTCGTCGTTTCTGGTGGCCCACCATGCGGAACGACGTCAAGGAGTTCGTATTGGCCTGCGCGGTCTGTGCCCGCAGCAAGGCCTCTCACCAGGCACCCTCCGGGCTCTTGCAGCCACTTCCCGTTCCGAGCCGTCCGTGGTCACATGTGGCGCTGGACTTCGTCACAGGTCTTCCCTCCTCCCAGGGGAACACCTGCCTTCTGACCGTGGTGGATCGATTCAGCAAGGGGGTTCACCTCGTGGCCCTTTCCAAGCTTCCCTCGGCGGCCGAGACGGCGGACCTCCTGACTCACCACGTGTTCCGCCTTCATGGGTTTCCCCAGGACATCGTCTCTGACCGGGGGCCCCAGTTCACCTCCCAGGTATGGCGGGCCTTTTGCAAGGGATTGGGGGCAACGGTCAGTCTTTCCTCTGGTTATCATCCCCAGACTAACGGGCAGACGGAGAGGATGAACCAGAGCGTGGAGTCTGCTCTTCGGTGTGTGGCAGCTGAGAGACCGGCATCCTGGAGCCGTTTCCTTCCCTGGGTTGAATACTCCATCAATTCAATGGTCAGTTCCGCCACCGGCCTCTCACCCTTTGAGGTTTCCCTGGGCTACCAACCCCCTCTTTTCCCCGCACAGGAGGCGGAAGTGGCAGTTCCCTCCGTGCAGGTCCACCTCGACCGCTGCCGACGAGTTTGGGAGATCACCAGGACCGCGCTGCTCCGGACATCTGAGCGCGCCTGTCGTGGTGCCGACCGGCGCCGGGTTCCTGCGCCGACTTACCGCCCTGGGCAGAGGGTGTGGCTCTCCGCAAAGGACCTGCCGCTACGGTCCTCGGCCAAGAAACTCAACCCCCGTTTCGTCGGACCTTTCGAGGTCCTGAAGGTACTCAGTCCGGCGGCCCTGCGCCTGAAACTTCCTGCGTCCATGCACATCCACCCCGTGTTCCATCTCTCCCGGGTTAAGCCCGTCTCCCTCAGTCCCCTTATGCCTCCAGCTCCTGATCCTCCGCCTCCCGTGTTGGTGGATGGTCACCCCCAGTGGCAGGTCCGCCGGTTGATGGGCGTTCGTCGGCGGGGCCGGGGGTTCCAATACCTGGTAGACTGGGAGGGTTACGGTCCTGAGGAGCGTAGCTGGGTCTCCCGGCAGCTCATCGTGGATCCCAGCTTGATCACTGACTTCCATCGTGCCCATCCTGACGAGCCGGGTCGGCCTGGTCGCCGGGTGGCTCCCGTGGAGGAGGGGGTACTGTGAGGTTTCTGTCCTTGCTCACTTCCTCGCTCTGTTCCTTTAAACCACCTCGCTCTGTTTTCCATTTGTTTCTGTTAATCATTTCATTCCCCCATTCACACGCTTCTTCCCAGAGACGTCGTTGATTGGTTCTCTCCCTTCCACACGCTTTTCAATCACATCCCCCAGCTGTCACTGCTTGTCAATCAATCAATCCCGTATTATTTATACCCCGTTTCCCCACTCAAGTTTTGTTGGATCGTTTTGATATTTTCTGTTTGCATTCGCCGTTCCTGCTGCTGCTGTTGTTCCCTGTGCTTTACCTCCAGGATATCCAAGAAGCCTTCCTCTTGGACACCTTTTTCCCGTGGCGACGCACTCGCTCCGCTGCTGTTCCAGCGCTCTTTACGCACAACGCCTGGGTGCGTTTTTAATGACTGTCTTTGATCTAATTCCGTTTTCGTGTGTTTTTATAACACTGAAGATTACCACCTTTTTATCAGACAGTCACTCACCCAGCGGTTGCCTTTTTGATTGTTTCACTGGGATAATATTTTGACCTAACATCTCCCACTGTGTGTTTTTCACACCGAAGATATTATCACATTGGATTGTATTTTGGACTTCGCTCTCTGTGTCTATTTTTTGCACCGAAGATATTTTCACTTGGGATTGTGTTTTGGAACATTGCTCACTGTGTGTGTTTACACGAAGATTAGTTCACTTGGATAACTTTTGTTTTTGGGTACAAGTCACCTCTCCTGCTCGTTCAACCTGCACCCTGTGTTGACTCGCTCCCTCTCTCTCTCTCTCGGTCCCGCATCACCTCGGAGATTCTGCCGAGAGAGGTCTGCAGAGCGGCTCTGACGTCAGCATCTGCTACCCCCTACTACCACCTCGGGAGAAGCTGCAGAGCAGCAGAACAATTCATCCTTGCTTGAATTCCAGTCTTGTTTAGACTCTTCCATTTCTGTGCTGTTTAATTAGTCTCAATAAACAAGCCCCTGTTTTTGGCAACTCTGAATCCTACTCTCTTGTGTCGTTGCGTTTGGGGTCGGTGTCAAACCATAACACCGTCGAACCAAACAATCATAGCAACAAATTAAAAAAACATTAAAAGAAAAACATTAAAAAAAGAAAAAAAGAAGGAATTATAAACAAAAGGTCAAGAGCAATGGGTCTCATTCCCGAACGAAGTTACGACAAAATATTTCGTCTTAGCCAGATTTCGGCCCGTTTAAGACATATTAGGGCTGGGAGTTGGAGTCCCCCAAACTTTCCTGAGATCTTATTTGATCGTGGCTGAGAGCAGATATAAGAGTGCTGAGGAGCACACTTAAATTATGCTCTCAGCCCACGATCAAATCTCATGATTGATTGCCTAATTTAAAATGTTATTATAACTTGACAGACTGTGTTCTCATAGTGATTCCTTCACGTCAACGCATACATTTGAAACAATGCAGGTCAACATGCAATGTATCCCATTGATTGGTATACAATGGGACAGACCTTTGTTTGATTGATTGATTGATTGAAAACTTTATTAACAGATTGCAGAATGGGTACAGTACAGTACAGCTCAATTACATAAGGGGATGCAGACCAGAGAAAGAATTTCGTCTTGTTTACATCAGGGTCCCCCATTTTCAATTCATCATAACATATGACACACATGACACAGATAGACAGTACTGCTACATCTATACATTTATGACATACCAGATTTGCAAATACAGTACTGTTTGTGATACAAAAAGAGTCCAGAAAAGAGAGTACATTTGACGTAGAAACTGTTGGAGGAGTTTGGGTAGGAGGGGTGGGTGGGGGATAGACTTACACTGTACAAGCAAAACTGTACATTGGAATATTGACAACCATACTTGGTAATTTACTGTACATTGGAGGGGGTTGATATAGCTATAAACCTGCATTCCTTCGAATATATCATTAATCAATTAAACTTATATTGAAATACACTATATAGCCTATACACCAACACTGAAATGACAGTGGATAAATAAATAAGAACTAAAGCTAATCGGTGGAAAATAGACTGCATTAATATTCCATAACAAGTCTTGTGTGCGCCTATGAATGAACACTTAATTATGGAATAATAAGCCATACTGCGTTCATTCATTACGCCCGCCGTAGGCTCTATATATTATATGTCATTCATTCATTCATATACAGTACTGCGCGGGCGCGCGTGTGTGTGTGTCTGTGTGTGCGCGCGCGCTGCAGCAGGTGTGTACCGCGAGCTGTATATGATGCCAATACATTAATCTAATCTAGTTTTGATGGGCGCAAGCGTGATTACGAAACCTAGCCGCATTTCTCGGAGACGCTCTCTGATTGGCACTGACTGACGCTAGGTTTCGTAATCACGCGGCTTGCAAAGCACTTCCGCCATTCCATTTCACACAGCTGCGTCACCAGTTGCCTTATAAGGAGCTATGGAGGCGTTGTTTTGTATGCAAATGAGCTGAACGGGAACGCGCTTTAGAGTTTAAGACAGAATGCCATTCTCCAAGCAGATATCAGATAATATAATTTGTGCGACCTTTTCAGCCACTTAAGACATATTACCAGCACGTTCAGGACTCAGAGTATACTTGTCATAGATTATGTCTCAGTGGTTCCAAGATAAGTCTTCCAGAATATATCTTTGAAAAATGTTTGGGAATGAGACCCAATGTGTTTGGTTAGCAGACATGTCCAAAAAAGGAGTAGAGGGAAGCTAAGCTTATTGATCCCTACCCCCTTACATTTATATTTGTTCTTCCATTAATTTGACTAGATATAACATAATGTAGTGTGTTACAATATAGAATATACTTTTACTTATATTAAAAGATTACAAGAAAAAAATACTTGATTCACTTGACAGCAGTGAATATAGTACAGCACTACATACATAACATTGTTTATCCTCAATACTCATTTCTGTATTTTTCCAATGTGTATTTTTTTAGCTGCTTTTTAAATTGACACCGTAAGAACTGTGGTACAGAAAGGAAGAAAGGGAGGGGCGATTAGATAATTTTCTCCGTCACTTATATATACGTTAGGCTAACGTCGTTAGCTACAGAAGCTTTAAGCTAGGTTAACAACCATTAGCTTCAACACAGCGCCAAACAACAATTAGAAGAATAGGAATGATGTTAGGTAAGGTTCACACCATATTAACACACCTTTTTGCTTATCCTGGTGTTGCTATTAATAACAGAAGTGTCTTTATAGATATACTTTGTCTACTATTCAAGACACCACACCTTATCCTTTGGGCAACATTCTCCTTCTGGCAAAAGCCGGGAGTCATACCGGATATTAATCTTGACAGATGCGATTATGTACCAAGCTTCCGCTTTTTTACAAAGTAAAAGTCCCCACAACCAAAACGCAACGGAAGTAAGAAAACACGTCGTATAATTACATATTGTAAATTTAAGTCCCTTTTTTAAATTACATCTAGGAAACTAAATTGGATCCTTTACAGTTACTGTACAGTAAATTACACATATTGACTTACCGATTATCTCTCTTACTGTAATAAATCATATAATGGATGCCACTGTTGACCTGCACAAAAAAGGCAGTAAATTAGACCCAGGCAACTACCGCCCTGTTTCTATCCTTACCTCCATCTCGAAAGTCATGGAAAAAATTGTATACGAACAGGTCGAAAAATACCTTGCGGAAAAAAATCTAATCTACGAATTCCAATCTGGCTTCAGAACATCCCACTCCACTGACACATGCCTTCTCTATTTAAACGACCACATCAAACAAGAGGTGGACGCGGGCAAATACTGCGGCATGGTCGTGCTGGACCTACAAAAGGCCTTCGACACTGTCAATCACACCATTCTGATTGACAAGCTAAAAGCAATTGGTTTTGATAGTCTATCAGTGAGCTGGATGCAATCCTACCTGGAGGGGAGAGAGCAGATGGTGGAGGTAAACGGAACCCTATCCCCCCCCCCCCTCACAGTAAGCTGTGGTGTTCCACAAGGAAGCATACTAGGTCCGCTACTGTTCCTAATTTATGCAAATGACATGTCGTCAGCTTGTGACTGCAACTTGTTCCTGTTTGCGGACGACTCAGCCCTGCTGGTCTCTGACAAGAACAAGTTACAGGTTGAAAAAACCCTCAGCTCAGAACTAGGCAAAATCTGCATATGGCTCGCTGATAACAAACTATCATTACACATGGGCAAAACAGAGTCCATTCTTTTCGGTTCAAATAACAAACTCAGCAAGACCGACGGCTTCTCAGTTACAGTGGGTGACAATATTGTCACAAGGAAAGAAGATATTACCTACCTGGGTTCCATCCTAGAGGCAAATCTTTCCTGTGACAAAATGGCATCCAATGTAATAAAAAAGGGACAAGTGGCGTTCAGCCACACGAAATTGAGCAATAACAGGTCTGTGATGCCCTTAGATGTCCGGGGCTGCACGCGCGCCACAATGAGTGGATCAGCGTGTGTCTACCCCTCGCCGAGAGGCGTGGGTAACCCGCTGAACCCCACTCGTGATAGGGATTGGGGATTGCAATTATTTCCCATCAACGAGGAATTCCCAGAAAGCGCGGGTCATAAGCTCGCGTTGATTAAGTCCCTGCCCTTTGTACACACCGCCCGTCGCTACTACCGATTGGATGGCTTAGTGAGGTCCTCGGATCGGCCCCGCTGAGGTCGGTCACGGCCCTGGCAGAGCGCCGGGAAGACGATCAAACTTGACTATCTAGAGGAAGTAAAAGTCGTAACAAGGTTTCCGTAGGTGAACCTGCGGAAGGATCATTAATGAATACCAGCCTTTTTCGGCCACGGAGCGCGAGCTTCATGGCGGGAGGTGGTTGCGTTTGGAAACAACTCTGGCCGAGGGCGGACGGGCAGCGGGCGAGCGTCACGGGAGTCGTCTCTCCCTGTGTCGTCTCTCTCTCTGCCGTCCCCCGTTCCGAGGTAGACGGTGGACGGGTCTGTTGAGGAGCCGAGGCGCGCGCCTCTCTCCCCTTCCCGTCGACCAAGAGTCCCTGTAGTCCCCCAGGGCCCTGTCCCGACTCCGGTGTCCCGGTGATCCCCCTCGTCCGGGGGTGAGCCGGGGTGCCGGGGAAGACCGGGCGAGCCCGACTCAACGAGAACCTAAAACCCAGCGCGGGGTGGCTCCGGCCCCTCGCGCGCCGCCGCGGTTCCCAACTCCCCTCTCCCTCACGGGGAGAGGGGGGGGGGATTCGAAGTCTCCCCTCTGGTCGCGTCGTCTCGCGGGCAGGGGCGGTAGCGCCCGGCGGTTGCCCCACCCCGGACCCTTTCTTATTATTCCCATGTTTGTGAAGATGGCGAAACACAACAAAAACAAAAAGAGTACAACTCTTAGCGGTGGATCACTCGGCTCGTGCGTCGATGAAGAACGCAGCTAGCTGCGAGAACTAATGTGAATTGCAGGACACATTGATCATCGACACTTCGAACGCACCTTGCGGCCCTGGGTTCCTCCCGGGGCCACGCCTGACTGAGGGTCGCTTTGCAATCAATCGGAAGCTCCGGCTTCCGCTGTTGGGGAGTCGCAGGCAGCGATGCCTTCGTCCCCCTAAGTGCAGACGAGGCCTCTCTCCGTAGTCCTTTCCCCAACCAACGAACTCGATTCTTGTACCGGATCTCCTCACTGGTAAACAAGAATACCCTGAAGACTCTGGCAGGAGCACTCATTCAAGGGTACTACGACTATGCTTGCACCTCATGGTACCAAAGCACCTCAAAGGCGCTAAAAACAAAATTACAAACATCTCAAAACAAACTGGTCAGACTACTGCTTGACCTTACTCCTAGAACCCACCTCACCCCTGCCCACTTTGACAACCTATAGGATGGCTTAGAGTAGACGACAGAGTACAGCAACTTGCAATGGGCCTGGTCTACAAGATACACTACACGACCAAGGTACCCATGTACATGTCAAAATACTTCCCAAAGGTCAGTGAATACCACGATCACAACACCAGAGGGAGCTCCACAAATCATGTTAAACCCAGATTCGGCTCAAACAAGGGACTAAACACGTTTCGCAATTATGCCACATCAATGTGGAACGCCCTACCCAAAGCTGTAAAGGAATGTGAATCACTACCCACTTTCAAAAACACTCTCAAAAAACACCTACAGGAGACTGCAATTCGAAACTGGCCCCTGTAAATATCCTAACACAACCCCCTCCAATGTACAGTAAATTACCAAGTATGGTCTTGTCAATATTCCAATGTACAGTTTTGTTTGTATAGTTGTACAGTGTCCCCCCCCCCCCCCCTACCCAACCACCTCCAATGTACAGGTCCCCCCCCCCCCCCCCTACCCAATCCAATGTACAGTTTCTACGCCAAATGTATACTCTTTTTTTCTGGACTCTTTTTGTATCATAAACAGTACTGTATTTGCAAATCTGGTACGTCATAAATGTATAGATGTAGCAGTACTGTCTATCTGTATGTCATGTATGTCATATATGTTACGATGAATTGAAAATGGGGGACCCTGATGTAAACAAGATGAAAGTCTTTCTCTGGTCTGCATCCCCTTAACAATTGTATGTATTGAGCTGTACTGTATTGTACCCATTCTGCAATCTGTTAATAACGTTTTCAATCAATCAATCAATCAATCAATCAATCAATCAATCAATCAATCAAACCTGTTCAGGTTTGGCTGCACCACCCTGCCAGCTTCAGCCAGTGTTAGTCCTCGCTTTACTGTATTATGTGGTCAACAATTGTGGTTATAATTTCATTTGAGACAGATGTTCTTCTGCCTCCTTGACCACGACCCTGTCCATGACCCTGTCCTTCGTTGCCAACCTCAGCTAACTTGCTCCATGTTTCTCCTTTCTTCAGGTTTTTAAGCAGCCTTTTATGTAGTGGTGAAGAGATTATCAATTGTATTGCAATGCTACTCAACTGGGCAAGGTTGTTGAAGGTAATGAGGCATTAGTACAAACACCTGTTGAATTGATTTAGTGATCTGCCTTTGTAGCAATAAGCAATTGAACATTGATATAGTATTAGGTGGCTGTATTCTGAGAATGGAGCATATGATTTTGAGTTTGGTACTTTGTATTAAGAGTTCTGCACTTTAGATGTAAGCATAGCATTTAGTATCTTAGAGTATGAATTTTGAAAGTCAGTTTGGCAATTTGCATTTTGAGTTTTGCCCATTGAAACTCTGATGTGCAAAATGCATCAAAGCAATCGTAAAAAACTAACATAAATATACACTAGTTGGCTACATTAAGTAATATAATGTTCATATAAGACAATTCACCAAGGTAATAAAGTATTTAAAAAGGATTAGGAGTGACTACAAAATGTAATTAGATTTGACTGGGCAACAGGTGGTTATAGCATCAACCACGAGGTGAGCAATATTTATCAAAATAATCAATACAATTAACACAGAACTATCTAATTGTATCTATACTCACAGATTGTGCCGTATCAAGGGCAAAATCTAGAACGATGGATGTGGATGTAAATAATCTCTCCACTGCTGTGTGATCTGCTAGATCTCCAGAGGTGTACTGTAAATACCTTCTCCAGTGTTCACTAGACTAGACAGACTAAACTCACTGGGGCCAGAATAAGGTGTTAGATGTTTGGAATATCAATTATTGCCTTCCGGCCAACGTTTAGAGACCCCTGCAGCTAAAAACTATTCTCATTTATACCTACCTCCATTCGTGCCATCAATAAAGGAAGCAGGAGAAGGTATACCTTTGAGGTGGGTGGGTTGGGGGGATGGTTGTAGTTGCTTATTTAGCTGTTATCATTATCTGATCTTGTGACCATGTACATGTCTGTTCTTCTTGTTTATGTATTGTGACAGATCTCTTCCCCCCTCCCATGGATATGTGAAGGATGGGAGATACTTCTGCCACGGAAGGAGTAGAGTCAAATTAGGTAGCTGATTAGTACTGATAGAACACACCTGCACATCATTAGTCCTCCCACATCTCACTTGCACACACCCAGTCCCACACACTACATAACTACTAGGCTAGAGAGAAGTAAGTTGAGTGGAGGTGAGGTTGGAGTTGTAGTATTCGGAGTTGTGAAGGTGAGAGGTAGTGAGAGGAGAGGTGAAGGCGAGAAGGTGTTCTTTGTGTACTGGACCCTGGACTGGCTGAGAAACCCCCTTGTGTACTGACCCTGGACCGGACGACTACCCTGAGTATTGAACAATCGCTTTTTCTGTCTGCGAGCCTGTTTTGTGTTTTTGAACATCGGACTGTTTATGACCATTTTCTTGCCTATCAAACTGGATTTTTGCCTTAATTCAATAAATATTCTTATTGATTGATATTGCTCTTGTGTGGAACTTTGAATTTGTTTGTATTTGAACCGTGGTGAGTCTGGTCCCCACCAGGCTCGTCACAGTATGTTTACTGTGTTTTTTGGAGTTTCTTATTTATCTGCTGTAACATGAATTACCCAGTTTGGGACATGCTAATATTATTATTGTTTTTGTTATTTTCCTGTGAAGTTCTGTGTATTGTGATTGTGGTTAATGTGTTGTCTTGTTTCATGTAATTAATAATAAAAAATTTGATAAAAAAAAACTTGACTTGACTTGACTTGACTTGACTTGATTTGATTTGATTTGTTCGGAGCAGCACTGTGTCCCTAAAAAAATTAATACTGATTTTGGGTTAAGTTTTACAGTAACTCAGCTTTTCTCTAGCAGTTATTCTGTGTCTGGTGTCAGACAGGGCTCGAGCGGCGGTCCATTCCCGAGCTCCCTCTACAAAGCACGTTGTCACCTCTCCACCGCCCTGAGTGCGGTCTTCTTTTTTTAAATGTATTATTGTGATTTCCTCTAATCCCTACAGCTATAGCGATAATTAACCCCCACTGTCATTTCACCTGACAAATCACCCCTCTTTTGATCAACCTTACAGCCCAGGTAGCTGGGTAAATACAGGAATTATAGCAGCCTATGAGAGCTGTTATACTGTAAGTGCCTTGTTGTACACAAGCAGATCAGGCACATTTGCTTATTTTGCAGATGTGTTTTGTTTTGTCGTGGCTGTTCTGTGATTTACCTCACCTTTACCATGGCCCTATACAGCTAACGGTGGATGGAGGTGTTTTAGGAAAAAGTAACTCCAAATAACATTACAAGTACAGGCAAAGTATCGCAGGTTCATTAAGGTATACTGCACACTAAAACGTGATCTATTTATTTTACTTGTATGTGAATACAGAGTCCATGCCATAATTGTTTCTGCTATGGTTTCTGGCATGATGTGGTATTAATGGATATAACTACATAAGATATTTACCTTCTTTGGGCAAATCGATCATTCTTAATGGAGTACATGCAGAACCTCTGTGTACACCCCTTTCAGTGTTATGAAGAACGGACATTACGAAATCACCTCATTTACCTGCACTGTAAAATGTTTGACTGTACATTTACAATAGATTACTGGCTACTAGTTGCATTACTTTCACAGTAATTTACCTTAATATATGTTACAGTAAATTACAATAAAACAACAACTGTATACTGTATCTTCACAGTTGCCATGCCCACGGAATTACTGTGATATAGCAGTATGTTGCTGTGAAATTACAGTGTCTTGCTGTTCATAAATGACAGTGTCTTGCTGTTCATAAATTACAGTAATTGCCTATATTTCTACACGTTTGCTGTAATAGTAATGCAACTCAGTAGCCAATAAACACACTTCAAATATTACTGTTATAACCAGATTAGTCATCTCTCATCAACATTGGTGATCAGCGAACGCATAACGTCTCGTGGGAAATCGTCAACTATAGTCCACTGTGTGTTGAATTTAAACATGACAAATTACAAACTTGGGATGCGGTGAGAACAAACTAAATCTAGCCAGAGTTTTATCAAGTTTGTGCGTTTGTAGCAGCCGTCCCGGGGGTCCTGCGAGCTTAATCTCACTTGCACCCCCATCAAGGCGAAACAGAAGGGAACAAATTTACTGTTTCATCCTCATTCTTCCAGGCACACTAAGGAGCTGTATACAGTACACACCAGATCAAAGCCTTAATTGAAAAATAATTATAGGTACTTAATCATAGAAAGCAGTGGGCTAATTGAAGTGAAAACAAGGAGGCAAACGCGGGCCCTCAGAAACGTAGCAGAAAGAGGATATTGTAAGAGCTTCTTCTTCAATCCCCATTGTCTCCCAGATTAAATAGGAGAGGGCTATTAGCAGAGTTAATTGGCTCTCTAATTTAGATCTCGCCCCGCTGAAAGCATAACGGATGCAGGCCTGTCGACCAATGATGTGTGCACTCTGTCACACTGTCCTGCTGGACTCTGATTGGTTAATTGCTCTGGGATTTTTGAAGTTTTCTCCCATTCTTCAAATGTAACAGATTTGCGAGACTCACCCCTCTCTCCCTGAGTGCCTAGGTAACAGCGTGGCTGTGTTCATTGTTCGGTGTGCGTGTGCGTGTGTGTGTGTGAGAGTGGGAGGAAACAAAACAACAGCATGGCAGTCATTCAAGAGACAGTGTCTGTATGAAGTGAATAATATGTCTCTTAAACCACATATGGACTCAAATGTCCACACATGACTATAGGTGGTCTTGCTTCTGTCTCAGCCAATGGCTTTGTGCCTGTAATGTTGAAACACAATGGATTTAAATGGGAGTTAAATGAAGATATACCACTTTTCTCCCCCTTTTATACTTTAAATGCAGTATATTACGCAATTATGCAGTTCATGAAATCTTTACCGCCACTGTTTCACAAAGGAGGGAATTGGCACAGAAATCCTAATTGTCCTTCTTTTGACCTGTTCTTATATATATTTTTTTCATCATAGAAGTTCCTGAGGCGCTGAGAGGAACGGCATATTTTACTCAAGGCCTTGTTATGTGAAAGACCCTCTTATCACACACGTGACAGGCAGCAAATTTGTCCCCCTGCTGTGATGCTCGGCATGTATTTTCTGCTCTGACTCTGCCCTCTAGTGTCTGTCGAGCGGCAGCGCACTGCTAACAAAATAAGAGCTATTGACAAGGCGGGCACACATACAAAAAAGATGGGTAAATGGTAAATGTGACAGTTTTTCTACCATTTTCCAAGACGTCCTTTCATCATGTCGGCACAGGCACAGCCCTGCTTAGTGCGTTTCATTGTGCCCTCAGTAATGGGGCTCTTGACACAAACTTCAAAATGGAGCTCGGTGTAGAGATTTCCTTAAAGTCTATTGTCAAAAAAAAAAATTGGGGGTTAACCAAAGTCAGGTGAACTTAGTTGAAAATTACACTACACCTGTTCTATACTATGTAATAGAAACTGCTGAACAGTATGATTGGATACCGTGCCATGTGTGAGTCCCTATATGCTCACCTTTTCCTACTCCTTCTATCCTTACTATCACAGTACCAACCAGACTACAGTCTCATTCACACTAAAAACAAAACCTGGAAAACGTATAGGCTTTGGGTGAATGGTAGCAACTTGGCAGAGGTTTGTACAAATGGATGAACATGGACCGGGCGGTATATGCACAGTAGGCTTGAGTATATTTTGTACACATACGGTAACTTATCATAAGTGTGCGGCAGCTCCTTGAAACACGTTTGTTTTAGATCCACTGGAACTGAGTGAGAAAATAAAGGCCCATACCACATTCAACAATAAATAACATTAGCGTGTTACAAATACAGAAGTCATCACTGCAAGCCTACTGTTACTTACTGTATGTTGACATAGTGATGCGATCAGATGTGTGTGTGCGCGCACACGTGTTTCTCTGTGTGTACACACACATGTATATAGGCCTACTTCTGAAAGTTGGGTGGTTCACTGTTTACCCTCACAAAGTGAATCGAATCCAACCAATCCCAAAGTGTTGCCGAGTGATCACTGGCTGCCGTATATGTGACTTGTCTTGCATCATACATATTTAACCGGTTCCACTCATTCCTTTCTTTCTTTCTTCTGTGATTTATATTAATCTATCTGTCTGGCAGCACATGCACTGTGTCAGAAAGACGCAGCAGTCCTATTTTAAGGTACGACGTCATTACTATCTTCCATTAGTGGTTTAAATAAAGCTGCCGTGTGCCGTGTTACAATTCCCGCCCCAGATAAGACAAACAAACAAAAAGTTGACCAGAATGAGAAATTACTACTAATGTATTCATCTATTTTTTCATTACCCAAACAACAAGTAAAGGAATCAACTAGTTTAACGTCTTAATACTCAAAAACACTTTATGAAAATGACTGTCAGGCTGTGTGGGCCGTGCATTGAGAAAACGTCGCTATGGGCAGTGTGTCTGTCTGCTTTTCTATCTAGGTCACCACTGGCGGCAAAGTGTGTAGTGAGATTTCACATTTCTCTAGGGTGGTTTTAAAGGGAGGAATGAGGTTTAGAATACATTACTGATCAGTGGGAAGGGGAATAAACTGTCCAAAACCTATGAAACTTTCAACACTTTAGTTTTTATTTTGGTAAACAGTTTTGAAACTACACACATTTGCACCACCTTACCCACGCTGCATTACCGTCGCGCTAGCGAATGATGGGATTGAGTGATTAGACGGAAAAACTATAGATTTTTGAAAGTAAGTCAATACCGTTGTGGTCAAATCTTCATGGTTGATAGAAATGTATTGTTAGAGCATTGCTAATCAAATACAATTTAATGTTCAGGAGTTTGGTAGAGGACTTGATTTCTCTGGCCAGGAGAAGAACCCCCCCCCCCCCCCCCCTCCTCCATTCTGTGAGCTTGCTTCTTAAGATTTCTGGGAAATGAAGGGTGAGGGTTGTGGGGAGGAGTGAACAGGTGAAACAATGAATAGGGTGTGAGGGGAGAGGAAGAGGAGGATGAGGGGGGAGGAAGAGAAGCCTCAGAGGAAAACGTCCACACCGCTTTATATCTGCAAACCTTTGAACACAGTTTGTGTTTTACGGTAACAAAGTCTCAGCCCAGTTTCACCTTATTACAGGTGTGTTGCACATTCCCCCTCGACGTATCAGCCTCACGCAAATTGGTTTCAGCTCAATACAATCATATCAGTATTTACTTAAGCTTGGTTGGGTGCTGGTATCACACACACACACACACACACACACACACACACACACACACACACACACACACACACACACACACACACACACACACACACACACACACACACACACACACACACACACACACACACACACACACACACAGTGAGTCAACAGTGTCATCTGGTATCGCTAACAACAGCCAGACCGTGGTATAAAACAATATCCAAATCCCTTATATGTTTTGTTTGTATGTCAAAATTTCGTACATACTGTAAAGAATTTTGAAAAGGGGAACTAGAGAAGGCTGAACTTAAAGGAAATGCGTGTGCTTGCCTTTATTAATAAAGGGAATGTTAAAAGGTTCAATTGGAAGAGGATAAATCTTCTCAATGTGCATTTGACACCCATTGATCGGGGGCCTTTTTAGAATGTAAGAAAAATGATCATCCAACTGAAGTAACAATGGCAGTTCCCCCTCCGGCTATCAGCCACTGAAGTGAAACGATATCAGGGGAGGGGATCAAGCGGCTTTTATAAACTTGATAACTGGGTCATTTTCAAATGTGAATGGCCTGTCTCCGTTTAGAATTAGGCCCAATAAATGGTCATTAATTTGCAGAGTCTATAAATCCACTGAAAAGGTGGAAAGGCTGTCTTTAATGGAACCTTTAATAAGTTGAGGTGAACATTGTGCTATGAATCAAGCCTGTGGACTGAAGATTCAAGTCATAATTAAAATATAATATTTATAATACTGTATATAAAGTATGGTAGAGGCATATAAACCATGTAAATCTAACATTTAAAAATGAAATCATATAAATATGATGTAAATTACAAAAGGATGTAAAAAGGCATTTTTACTTTACATTAAAGATTTCGCTCCCCTAGGTTGAATATAGGCATACAACATTCTAAGTTGTACTATATCAATGTCAAGCTTTATATTTTTTAAATAGCACTTACCCCCCAAGGCTCATAGACTGCCATTCATCTTTGGCTGACAAAGAAAACTATTTCCAATGAATTTCCAGTTGAGCTGTACATAGTGTGATATCCCAGATTTGGTTATTATGGGATAAACTGTCTTTCTAGCAAGCATGGGGCAGAGTAGTACATATTTACTAATACAAGTTTAGCTGTACTAGGGCATATGAAAAACCTCATTTGTGTTAATCCGTAGGTATGCACAAGTTGATCACAATGGAGGGGGGGAGTCGTCGTTCAACCTGTTACAGGGTGAAAAGTATACATCAAAGAGCTTAGTTCTTTTTTCATTTTATGAATCTCAAGAGTCATGTGAATGTTTGTATATTATAATATGTATATGAGTTGTAAAAATTGGCAGTTCAGAAAATGTGTGACATTTTTCCAACATGCAGCTCTCCCCACTCAAAAATGGGTGAAATTGGGCAGAAGACCAAAAGTGTATACCTTGAATGCTGCAATCCAAAAATAAGAATAATAATTAAACCATGGGGTGCTTTGAACTTTTCATGAGTCAGGGAATTCATTGCTACAATAATTTAGAAGATCGGACATACAGTTAAAAAGTTACAGGCATAAACATTGACACGTTGGTGGCGCTAGAGTGCACAAGTTTTCAACATGCCATTGGTGACAGAGATCACGTGAGGGTCCCTAAACAGTCTGCCAAATGTGGTTTTGATACATTAAAGCATTTCTGAGACATGACTCAACTTCCTGTTTGGCGGCTTTGTCACCAAATTCAATTGGCTGTCAAAAGCGAATGCATTGGAAAATCAAAAACATAAATCATACCTGTGTAGACATTGGTCTACAGATTATGTGTACCACGTTTCGTGCAGATTGGGAAAATCAAGTAGGAGCACAAAATGCAAGATGGCGGCAATCCAATATGGTGACAAATTACGTTGCACTCGGCTTGAGCCAAGGATTCCAACGGTACCTTGTTTTTGAAAATCTGACTCACGCTTCAAAAGTTGTGTGCATAAATGCACCTCAAACTTTGACACATTGGTGGCGCTAGAGTGTTGGAGCTGGGGACATGGGACTTGGTGACAGGAGTCAGTGGACTGTCCCGAATCAGTCTGCCAATTTTCCTAACTTTCTGCCATATGGTTATATGGGCTGCCATACACTCCAATGGCAGATGAATAATAAGAAGAAGAAAGGGTACAATCCCTCAAGGTGGCCTACGCAGCTTTGCACAATAATGTATCATTATTGTGACAGTGTGACAAACAGGTCAAGAGATTCACTCATTTGAAAATATAACATTTGCCTTGATGATGGTACTAGAGCAGGGAATTTTTCTCCGGGGGGGGCTATACCAAAAATTAAGCAAACATTACATTTACATTAACTTTTAGCTGACGCTTTTATCCAAAGCGATTACAAGTTCTGTACGACAAGCAGTGGCGGACTGGCCATCGGGACGTTCGGGACGAATCCCGATGGGCCGGAACCAAAGTGGGCTGGTCCAAAAATAAAAATAAAAAAAAATAAAAAAATTATAATATTTTTTTTTTACTTTTTTTTTAATTTTTTATTTTTTTTCAGTGTGTGGGCCAGTGTATGGGCCACTAATGTGGGCCGGTGTGTGGGCCAGTGTGTGGGCCAGTGTGTGGGCCAGTGTGTGAGTCGGTGTGTGGGCCACTAATGTGGGCCGGTGTGTGGGCCAGTGTGTGGGCCAGTATGTGGGCCGGTGTGTGGGCCAGTGTGTGGGCCGGTGTGTGGGCCGGTGTGTGGGCCAGTGTGTGGGCCGGTGTGTGGGCCAGTATGTGGGCCGGTGTCTGGGCCGGTGTGTGGGCCAGTATGTGGGCCAGTATGTGGGCCGGTGTGTGGGCCGGTGTGTGGGCCGGTGTGTGGGCCAGTGTGTGTGACCGCGCCCCCGACCGCCAAGAACCTTGGTGTTGTCCTCGACGACCAGTTGAACTTCTCAGCTCACATCGCAGCGACAACCAGAACCTGCAGATTCCTCCTGAGCAACGTCAGAAGGATATGCCCCTTCCTGACAAAAGAAGCCACCCAACTCCTCGTCCAATCAACAGTCATCTCCCGCCTCGACTACTGCAACGCACTGCTCGCTGGCCTCCCGGCCACTGCCACCAAGCCTCTTCAACTCATTCAAAACGCAGCGGCCCACCTGATCTCAAACCTACCAAAGTCGGCCCATGTCACCCCACTTCTTAGGGACCTGCACTGGCTCCCCATTGCTGCACGTATCCGCTTCAAGGCCCTCGACCAAGCATACCGTGCGGCAAAGGGAACCGCTCCCGCCTACCTCCGGTCAATGGTCTCTAACTACACACCCTCAAGACCCCTACGCTCTGCATCTTCTGGCCGCCTCAGACCTACTCCTATCCAAGCTCCCGGAGGGTCATCAAAGAGAAGCCGCCTATTCTGAACTACCCATCCCAGTTAGGACAGCCGAATCCCGTCCAATCTTTCGCCGTCGACTAAAGACTCACTTCTTCAACCATTATCTGAAATGATAATAAAAAAATAAATAAAGAAAAAAAATCTAACCCTGACTAACCTTACTGCCATGCACTTGTCCTAATAAACTAACCTACACTGTAACACGCAACACTTTGATAAACAATTTGATTGAACTGATACGGACGCCCTTTGTCCCGTATTTTAAGGTTGCCAGTTTAGTGAGAGAAATAAGCCAGCCGACCTACAAAAACAAGCAAAATTGTGTCCAAAAGTTGTGGAAAATAAACAGACTTGGCAACTCTGGTATGATGGGCGTGCGCTCAGCAGCTCACCGACCGATGAGAATTAGCGCTTTCACGTTGCTAAGAAGAGTTCTGTGCCGTTGTGCCAATCTTCCGTCAAAGAACCTGCAGATTCCTCCTGAGCAACGTCAGAAGGATATGCCCCTTCCTGACAAAAGAAGCCACCCAACTCCTCGTCCAGTGTGTTGCGTGATTTCTTTTCGAAGACGTTTTGAAAATGTCTACAGCAGACACTGTGACTCCACCGCG
The DNA here is from genome assembly GCF_963971535.1 of Notolepis coatsorum. Taxonomy (NCBI): domain Eukaryota; kingdom Metazoa; phylum Chordata; class Actinopteri; order Aulopiformes; family Paralepididae; genus Notolepis; species Notolepis coatsorum. The sequence goes on along the minus strand of NC_140166.1, from coordinate 169,868,531 downwards.
TCCTAACAAAACGCCTCCAGAAATACAGACCTGAGTGGGAAGAGGCAAACCACTGGCTTGATAGCGTGCGTCAGTGGAGATGTTTACAAAGCAAACTGTAGAGTATGTAGGTGTTTTCTGTGGCGCATGGTGGACTGACTGACATCAGACAGCATGCCTCAGGAGAACAATATTCCCGAAATATAAGAACGCAAAGGACCCAAGCACAGGTGTCACAGTTCTTCATAACTGAAACATCTCCTGAGATTGATTCAGTATGGGATATTACATCTTATTTATCTGGTTGTGTTTTTAACTAGATGTCAGTATTTCTATTTACCTGCCCTGGCAGCCAGGAGCCTACTCTTCTTTGCACTTTATTTTTTATTAATCTTTTAATTTGGGTCACACAAGTGTTTCATTGTATTATTGTCCTCTTTCAGTAAAAGTGTTCCCAGGCTTTGTTTTTACAGCACTTTATATTCATACAGTATTATGCTCAAGTTGAGGCTATATTTCAGCCAATCTATTTAAACAATGTTAAATGCAAATAAAGCACTTTAAACTTTAAGTATGACTAAATGCTTTCTTGACTATATATAGTAACTGTTCCAAAATGCATATTTCTATGTATTTTAGGGGTTTGGGGGGCTAGCTCTTTTTAATATAAATGTCATAGATTGTTTTATTTAGATTTCATAGATTTCTATGCATTTCAGGAGTTTGGGGGGCTGGCTCCCCAAAATAATGAAATAACATAACCCTAAGCCTAACCCTAAAACCGAAATAAAGTAAAAAAAGAAAAATAGTGACAAAATCCACCCATTTTCGCCCAAAAAACGCCCTAAAACCGCAACAAAAAAATTTGCGCGCTACGCGCACGCTCGATGATAGGTGTCCCTTATTTCTATTGGTCAAAGGTGGCAACCCTAGTGGGCCGGTGTGTGGGCCGGTGTGTGGGCTGGTGCATCTGAATGTCCCGGGCTGAATTTGTGTCCCAGTCCGCCACTGACGACAAGTCATCAGGAAGGGTACAGCTCTATCAGCTGAGTAACAATGTTCATCAAAGTGTTGAGTGCTACAGTGTAGGTTAGTTTATTAGGACAAGTGCATGACAGTGAGGTTAGTTAGGGTTAGATATATATTTTTTTTTATTATTATATATTTCTTTTCATATAATGGTTAAAACATGTACCGAGGTATCACAATGTCACACACAAACACGTGCACGCACTGGCGAAACCACACACCTACTGTGCGCATCGGCGAAGTCTCTCTCTCTCTCTCTCTCTCTCTCTCTCTCTCTCTCTCTCTCTCTCTCTCTCTCTCTCTCTCTCTCTCTCTCTCTCTCTCTCTCTCTCTCACTCTCTCTCTCTCTCTCTCTCTCTTTCTCACACAGCATTACGTACGTCACATGGAATCCCAAGCACTACACAAATTACTAAATTAGGCGAAACTGCAAAGGATATACAGTACAAGAATAACTTTGATTGATTGATTGATTGATTGAAAACTTTATTAACAGATTGCAGAATGGGTACAATAAGGTACGGCTCAATACAAACAATTGTTAAGGGGATGCAGACCAGAAAAAATACTTTTGTCTTGTTTACATCAGGGTCCCCCGTTTTCAATTCATCAAGACATTTATGACATACAGATATACAGTACTGTTTCATCCTGACATTCATGACAAGATATACAAATATACAGTACTGTTTATGAGAAAGAGATCATAATTTTTTTTATACACATTCGAGGGGGAAGAAACTGTACATTGTAGGGGGGGGGGGGGGGTTGACATTTACCCGGGCCAGTTTCTAATTGCAGCCACACATAGGTGCTCTTTGAGAGCGGTTTTGAAGGAGGGTTGGGATTCACATAATTTTACAGCTTTGGGTAGGGCGTTCCACATTGTTGTGGCATAGTTGCGAAAAGTGTTTAGTCCCTTGTTTGAGCCGAATCTGGGTTGAACATGATTTGTGGAACTCCCTCTGGTGTTGTGGTCGTGGAATTCACTTTGGGAAGTATTTTGACATGTACATGGGTATCCTTATGTGGTGTAGTGTATCTTGTAGACCAGGCCCATTGCAAGTAGCTGTACTCTGTTGTCTACTCTAAGCCATCCTAACTTGTCAAAATGGGCAGGGGTGAGGTGGGTTCTAGGAGTAAGGTCAAGCAGTAGTCTAACCAGTTTGTTTTGTGATGTTTGTAGTCTTGTTTTTACTGCCTTTGAGGTGCTTTGGTACCATGAGGTGCAAGCATAGTCGTAGTACCCTTGAGTGAGTGCTGTGAAGTGTAATTTCACATTCTTAATCCTCTGGGGCCCCACAACAGGGTTGATCGTTAAGTCATGTTTATTCATTAAATTCAGAGCAGGCCGATAGCGTTTGTGTCCAAGGCCGCAGCGCCTCTACCCCCTCAAAAGCCCATTCCATTCGACTCCCTAAATGACCATATAAAGCCAACCCAATCAGAGACGATCGAGGCGTCTCTATTCCACTGTGTTAAAACACATGACACTTTTGCTTTTTGTCACTTTTACTCTGACAGACCTGTGATATGCACTCTGACAGACTAGAAGTCCGTCCGTACGGACGTAGGCCTACTGTATATTTTCGTTTCCAATAAACCTGTATTCATTTAACGTGAGTATTCCGGCTGTGTTTTATCTCCTGTTTCATTATTTCAGAATACCTGATTCGCAGTGTGACACTGTTTTAGGCTGCTGGATGTCCGTGGAGAACCTGGTGGTTTGCACGCTCATAAGGCCAATATCTTGTCTCTGTATTTTACTTAAGCATCCCTGGAGACGTCAAAATCCACCACAGTGCTCCTGTTAGAGTCTTCAAGGTATTCTTGTTTACCAGAGAGGAGATCCGGTACAAGAATCTTGTTCGTTGGTTGACTTTTTTTTATTACATTGGTTGCCATTTTGTCACAGGAAAAAAGGTGCCTGTAGGATGGAACCCAGGTAGGTAATTTCATCTGTCCTTGTGACAATATTGTCACCCACTGTAACAGAGAAGCCGTTGGCCTTGCTGAGTTTGTTATTTGATCCAAAGAGAATGGACTCTGTTTTACCCAGGTGTAATGATAGTTTGTTATCAGCGAGCCAGGTGCAGATTCTGCCGAGTTCAGAGCTGAGGGCTTTTTCAACCTGCAACTTGTCCCTGTCAGAGACCAGTAGGGCTGAGTCGTCCGCGAACAGGAACAAGTGGCAGTCACAAGCTGATGACATGTAATTTGCATAAATTACAGCCCATAAGTAGCGGTCCTAGTTTGCTTCCTTGTAGAACACCACAGCTCACTGGGAGGGGGGGACAGTGAACCGTTTACCTCCACCATCTGTTCTCTCCCCTCCAGGTAGGATTGCAAACTTCAGTACAGCATATTTTGCATATTGTTAAAAGAGCCAAGGCTGGCTTGCGTAAATTAATCATATGACTTACCATCAGAAGAGTCGAGTGGTCAGAAAAAACATTTCGTAGAGTTGAGAATGAGTTCTCGCACATTGCTGTGGACATTGCTGTTCGGATCACAAGCACCAGTTGACACTCAGTGGAAATGTCTGTCGTTTCATCAGCCTGGATGGAGACAAAGTCTGCACTCCTGATTTCTTCAATGAAGCACTCTCTTAAAACTGAGAGCATACAGTCAAGGAGTTAATTCTGTACCGTCTTAGATGTTCCCTTAAACACAGTATAGCATTCTGCAGATGCTCTTGAAGAACTGCATCTAGTGATGCTACAAAATCCACCAAGCCTCTGAAAACTGAAAATCATGGCAACGCAGGGCTAGCTCAAAGCTAGCTTCCTCCGTCTCTTGATTGTTGCCGAATTGAGATATCAGGCTGATTAGGTCCAAACTCTTTCACTCTGAGTTTTTCTTGCAGTGTTCATCTCTCAAAAGCGATTGTTTTGAGGGATTTAACTGAATTCTCTGCCTCCATGGTAGCTAGCAAGATAGCTAACTCTCTGTCACGGTCTGAAAATACTCCTCTTCCTAGTCCAAGTGTCAAGTCTTTTCTGTCTGACGACTGACAAACACACCTGTGACTCTGCTTGCTTGGAGCGCTAGAAAACAGCGCCCTCAAACATCATATTTGAAGATGCTGAGTGGCAAAATGTTGTTGCTACGACCATTTATATTGGCTGCGTTGCGAATTGACGCCCACTCAGTGAGGTGTTAATGTCTAGCGCCCAGAAGAGAGTGTGGCGTGACGCACAAACAGAGGGGGGATGAATAGGATGCACAAACAATGATTTATATTTGATATATTAACGTTATTGTGCATTTTAAACACAAACATACTTAAAATGAGTAATTATTATTTATTTTAAACATATTTATTATATTTTTAGGGGTCGAAATCTAAAATCAAAAACCACTATTTCTTCTTTCTTCTTCTCTCTCCACCAGGGGGGGGGGGCACTAGCGCCCTCTATGGACCAGCCACCACTGTACTAGAGGAACAGGGGTCCCCAAACTTTTTCCTGTGAGGGCCACATAACTTTTCCCTTCTCTGGTGGGGGCTGGGGGCAGTTTGTAACAGAAAAAGTGTGACGATCGCAGGGGTGCCTAAACGTAAACAGTTATTGTTTTCCAGAAAGCCACACATAACCAAATATTAATAACCCTTTCCGGGATCTTCACAGAAAAAAAAGTCAGGAAATAAATAATAACACTATTAATGAAATAAATAACACTATTTATGAAATAAATATACAGTACCTACAGACCACCTAGCTCTGTACTATTTAAAAGCACAGTGCAGGACACACTCAAAGGTTATCGCACCTCAGAGATGGCAGTGGACATGTATGACAGGACAAAGGCCATATGTAATGGCCTACCAGCCTAAGGAGGAAGCAGAAAAGGATGGACGAGTATGTAATAGAGTCATCTTGTGGCACAAGCTCAGACCTCAGCTCAGGAGATCAGCTGAGACAGAGACTGGTCTATCCAGTCCTCGACAGAATGCTGCAAGAGCTTGAGAGCAGGTTATCATGAGTTGGAAAAATGAGAGGCATACAAGCATGTTATCCAGCCTCAGACCAGTTTCGCTCAGTGGAATTGCTGCAACCCCTCGCCACACATTACAATATCCAACTACTGCCAGAGGAGATCACAGTTGCAAAGTGTTTCCTGGCCAGGACAGGCAGAGATGCAGTCCCAACTCTCCAAAGTGTCTTTTCCCTCCTGGATGATAATAATAATAATAATAATAATAATAATAATAATAATAATAATAATAATAATAATAATAATAATAATAATAATAATAATAATAATAATAATAATAATAATAATAATAATAATAATAATAATAATAATAATAATAATAATAATAATAATAATAATAATAATAATAATAATAATAATAATAATAATAATAATAATAATAATAATAATAATAATAATAATAATAATAATAATAATAATAATAATAATAATAATAATAATAATAATAATAATAATAATAATAATAATAATAATAATAATAATAATAATAATAATAATAATAATAATAATAATAATAATAATAATAATAATAATAATAATAATGCATTTGATTTATAAGGCGCCTTTCAGGACACTAAAAAAAAGTCCACAAATCGGTGAATGAAAAAATTATAGGATCAAATGAAATCTACTACTTACTAAAAAATGGATGTTTAAAAGTACTAAAAACCAACACAAAATATCAAACACTAACAAACATTCAGCACAGACAATGGGGATGCTGCAATCTAAAAAAAAAAAAAAAAAAAAAAAATGTTTAAAGCTCCGGGCTCTAGGGTAGTTTGGGGACCACTGGGTCAAGGGGTCAACAAAATAGGGGCCATTAACTTTCACAGCAGATTCGTATGGCAATACGGCCATTACTTTTCAAGTTGTATTGTTCTCGGGTTTGGCCTGATGTTAGGCGCTAGAGGATAGGTCACCAAAATGCCTTCTATTTGGGGTCATGAATGTTTACAGCAAATCTTATGGCAAACCACCGATTACTTTTTGAGATAACATGTTCTCGGTTTGGCCTAATGCTGGCGCTTATCGTGGCTTTGAGCTCTCCCAGGAAGACAAAACCATTAACAGATAGGCTATTTTATAATACAGCTGCTTAGATACAAGTGGAATGTCCATTTTCAAATAAAGTGTAATCTTAATTAAATGAACCGGCACTGCAAAACAAAATCACGACTGATAGGAACATGCCCCACCCAGCTTCTTGGTGACTGGGCTGTGTGCAAACACTTGGCTAAACGGTCACAGAGAGTCCTTCCTGACTTCAAACCTGCCAGTATCATATTCAAACAGAGCGATCTGGGTGATACACAGTGCTGAGGAGAGGTTTCAGGTTCTCATACGGAGAGCAACAGCTTTTTTTCCACTCAGAGAGAAAAGAGAGGACCATGGCGGCAACTCTCTGCCAGGTGATGGGCTTCGTCCTGAGTCTAATAGGGGTAGCTGGGATAATAGCCGCTACCGGAATGGACCAGTGGGCCACAGAAGACCTCTTCGACAACCTTGTGACCTCTGTGTTCTCGTACTCCGGCCTTTGGAGGTCCTGCGTTCGGCAGAGCTCTGGCTTCACCGAGTGCCGACCGTACTACACCATCCTGGGACTACCAGGTACGCTTTCATCCTAAATCAGGCTCCATTTTCAGTATCCATTTTCCAATCGAGCAGACAAAGTGACCTTTAAACCTTTAATATTTTTTTATTATACGTTTTTTAATCATTCTCAAAAATGTACCGCTCTACGTGGCCAGTGGCCATTGTGACATAATCAGTTCTTAAAATTCCGTCTTTGATGTGAGATTGTACGTCTGAATGGTGAGGTTGTGTGGATGTATCAAACCTTTTTTTTTTACTGTACTTCCAATAATTCTTGCTTTATTGAATCTAAAGCCAACGTGTAATTCACTACAGCTGCATTTCAGTGAGTTGGATAATTAATTTGGAACATTTGGAATAGCTACACTGAAAAATTGTGTTTTCCTGGTAAAAGATAGAAATGTTTGAAGCTATCAGTGTGAGGGTCATACGTAAGCGTAGTCGTTGAACAAATAGAACATTTTAGAAATGCAGAAGAACAGAAATACTGATTTACCATCTTCCTGTTTTGCATTTCCAAATTTTGTGGGACAAACTACGATAAAGAAGGTCAAACCACACCCTTCATTGCGTAAGCCGGAAATACAGACCGAATCGCTACCGTTCCCCGAAACTGTGACAAAGACTTGTGAACATTTTAGGTAAACATTTGATAAGACTTGTTCCTTGTCGAGGCATACATATTGATAAGCGAAAAGGATAGACTGCCATTTCACGACTTGAGTGACATTGGTAGTAGCCTGACTATAACTAAAATGGCCACCTCAATGATTCAATTAATAGGATTCATGATTTCTGCATTGGGGCAATTTTTGATATCATCTGCAACGGCAATGGATATGTGGAGTTTGCAAGACCGTTCTTTCACAGTTGTAACAAATGTTTTCACCTATTCTGGACTATGGAACTCATGTGTAGGGACAGCATATGGCACAACACAGTGCAGACCATATTTTACCATATTAGGACTGCCAGGTAAGCACAGTTACAGACACTTCTATTTCTATTGTTCAACTATTTTATAACTCTTAGGTTCTTCAGAAAATGATTGGTAATGTTTTTGCCATTTTACTCTAATGCACTCAACTGCAGTAAGAATGTTGCCTGTTGTGTTGTATTGGGATGTAACTTGCCCAAAACTATTTGTACACAATACTGTACATAGCTGAGTAAGCACAAACAATGTAATATATATTTTCACATTCTCTATAGTCTATACTAAACCTATTTTTGAATTGGCAAGGTCTGAAAAGGCTTAAATTTTTTTTCATTTTTTTTTTCTTCTTTTTTTCCCTTTTTTCTCAGCCTTCCATCTTCCAGAAATGTCTTAACCTGTTAGGCTGCCCTGCTGTTTTATCATAAATCAATCAATACAGACCGTATTAATTAATGTTGTGTTTCTTTTTCAAATGTAGCCAAGAGTAAAGACCCTAACCCTATCAAAACAGCAATCAAAGTGTATATTTTCAGCACTACGTTTGTTTACCGATGTTTTTTTTTATTTGCGAAAATAAGAATTTATCGGAATAATGCGAATTATATCTCTATTTTATCGTAAAAACACGAGGAAATGACTAAATCCAGATTTAACACTGCCATTGGAAAGAGGAGCCTTTTCCCTATCCATAGATGTATGACTTGGTCATTTATAGTTCATAATTCAAATGGATTATAATTCAATACTGTATCTACAAATCTTTCTGTTTAATCATCTTCCCTTTATTCATTTTCTTAGGTTTTCTGTACACTTGATCTCAAGAAGGTGCTGAATGAGCTCAGTGAAATCTCTTACCCCACAGTTTTAACATGGTGTTATTCTCTGTCAAAAATGCAAACACAATATTTAATTTATATTCTACTTTGTTTCATTACGATTTTACTCAAGTATAGTAACAGACACAATATTTCTGTCACTGGGGATACATTCCCCGAGGTCCATAGATGTTCCTAGATACCAAGAACATGCAAGTTGACCTTGTAGAAGTGGAGCAATCTTCCATTTACTTGGGCATGTACTTTCAGGCGGATTTTCTGAAAATAGGGCTACAGCTTACCAGGTGACATATATATTGACTTGTCATATATAGGCAATAGAAATCCTTAGGTAAACCATTCTCGTAACAAAAAAAAACTTCAAGGCCAGGTATTCATTCTGACAAATCAATCTAAAGAATATGATAGGAGGGCGGCTGGGTGGCGCAGCGGACATTGCGCTCGTCACCAACGCAAGAGACACCGTGTTCAACTCCGGCTGTCGGCGTTGCCTCCGGCTTGGGCCAGCCGTCATACTAACTCAATTGGCAGAGTTAGAGGGTGGAAGTCGATGGGTGGTAATCTGAACGTTGTGGACAGCGACTGCTACAGGTCGATTGGGGCGCCTGAACAGCAAAGTCAGGAAAATGGCGGGGGTAGTGTGAGCCTCCCACACGTTACACCTGCCAATGAGAGTCCGCGCTGGCAGGTGAAAAGATGTGACAGGCTGCCTCCTCATGTATCGGAGGGGAGTGGGGACACGTGATGCAAGGCTTCTATCCTCCCTACAACCGGCCAGTGGGGGGCATATGCGAGCAACGTTCAAGACAGGGGAGGGAAGAATTGGCACAGTGGAATTGGGATGGGAGAAAAATTGAAAAAGAGGAGAAAAAAGTGGATAAAAAAAATAAAGAATAATGATAGGAGAAAAGCACCTTGACGTTATGACTCTGTGTTTCAGCTCTGCTCCAAGCCGTGCGAGCGTTGATGATCGTGGGGATTATCATCGGAGCGATCGGCTGCCTCATTGCCATCTTTGCCCTGAAGTGCTTGAAAATGGGGGGCATGGAGGACAACGTCAAGGCCTCCATGACTCTGGTGTCTGGCGTCATGTTTCTTCTCGCAGGTACAGTAATGATTGGCTGATACTATATATACAGTATTTTGGCAATAAAATCTTCTCGCAAAAAAACAGGTTAATCCTACATTCCTATTTGCCTTTCAGGCGTCTGTGGCATCGCTGGAGTGTCGGCTTTTGCCAATTTGATTGTGCAAAGCTTCCGGTTCACCTCATACGCGGATGGCGGATATGGTGGTGGAGGCTATGGTGGCGGAGAAGCATCAATAGGTGGACTGACAGGGAATCTGACTCCAAGGTAAACCTGCACCTAAATGAAGGAGAAGCATGATGCTTAACATGCTAATAAATAATAATAATAATAATAATAATAATAATAATAATAATAATAATAATAATAATAATAATAATAATAATAATAATAATAATAATAATAATAATAATAATAATAATAATAATAATAATAATAATAATAATAATAATAATAATAATAATAATAATAATAATAATCAACTTTTATTTATTCTCGAAAAGAAAATTGAGGTCACCCTCATTTTCAATGTCGTCGAGACTTTACAGACATTTCAATGCATAGATTTCTACAATATAACAATAATAAATATGAATAACTATCTATATAGTACTTTTAACACATGGACCACAGTCCAGAGTGCACCACAGCAATTTGTATAAAATTAACGATAGGTTATGTATATAACCTAGTTATATGAGTACTGGCTGAGCGTCCTGCTCTTCGCCATCGAGATATACCTCATCTCCAGTACCTAGTGTACTCCATCAACGAATAAAAACGATACACCCAGCACCTGCCAGGCCCCGCCCTAGTGACGTACTATATAGCACTAGGCGTGGTCACCACTCGCTCTTCCTCGGAAAAAACCGTTTCCAAAGAAAAGTTTCCCCAGGGGACCTCAGGGCAAGCTAAGAGCAGGACGCTCAGCCAGTACTCATATAACTAGGTTATATACATAACTTATCGTTATATTAGTCGTACTGGCGAATCGCGTCCTGCTCTTCGCCATCGAGATATGGGGACAGAGCAGACGCGAGGACCGACAAATGCACCCCCTGAGGACCCGAAAGCCCACATCAGGGGGGAGGGGAGTCCCGTCACCCCATCCTTCCTAATGAAGAGGGGGCGGCAGTCAACTCCACCCGAGTGCGAACAAGAGGGAACTAGAACCTCTTGAACGCACAGCACAGGCGGAACCACGTGTGACACAACACATTGTGGCCCACACCCACACACCCCTGCTACCCCACCAAAGGACGGGAAGCAGGAGAGGTTCCAGACCTCAGAACCGCCTGGGAGACAGAACCCCCGGTCATGTCCATGAGGTAAACCTTACGAAGGGACCCGGTGAGGACCACGAAGCCGCAGCACAGATGTCCTCCACTGAAGCCCCACCCAGCAGGGCGGCAGAGGCCGCCACCCCACGAGTGGAATGCGCCCTGACGCCCCCAGGGGGAGCCAGCCCGGCCAACGTGTAGCAAAGGGCAATGCCCTCGCATAACCAATGGGACAGGCGCTGTTTCGACAGTGCCTTGCCAGCACGAGAGCCACCGTAACAGACAAAGCTGATCGGTAGCCCTGAGGCCCTGAGTACGGCTGAGGTAAATCCCCAAGCCCGGACCGGACATGACAGGTGAAGGCTCGCCTCCAACTCACTAGCGTGAGGAGGCGGATGAACGCCTGAACCATAATATTCCTGGAGCGGAAAGAGCTCCGGATATTCTTTGGCACGAAGACTGGATTAGGCCTCAGAGTGGCACTGCTATAGAAACGAATAGACAGACACTCAGGCCGCACCGAGAGAGCACAGAGCTCACCCACGCGCTTAGCGGAGGTGACGGCCAGCAGGAACGCAATCCCAAAGGCCTTGCTCAAGAGGCTCAAACGGGGCCCCGGACAACCGACCGAAGACCAATTGAAGATCCCAACTCGGAGCCAGAGAACGTTTCACCGGCTTAAGGCGCCGAGCGCCAAGCAGTAAACGCTTCACAAGAGGGTGGCCTTACACCACTCTTGGAAAATACGCCACCTACCCGCGTAACTCGCGATAGTGGAGGGAGCATGCGCGTTCCGGATGGTACCAACCACAAAAGGATCCATCCTATCCAGACTCACCCTCTCATCAGCCAACCCATCAGCAGCTGGCCCAGCACAGGGAACTAACACAGAGACCCGTGCGCTTGAGAGAGGGCCCGCGATGACCAAGGAACAGGCCATGATGGGATACCAAGAGCTGGATCAGGACCGGGAACCACACAGCTGCGCCCCGGTCCGGCGCAATCAGGATCAAGGACCTGCGCTCCTCAACGTACCCGCCCCAACAACTGACCTAACAGATGTATGGGGGAAAGAATCCCAAGCGGCACGGCATCGGTCCCAGACCTGCCTGACTATGTCCGGACGTAATCCCCACTCGTCAGGGTGAGGACCGCCCCGCGACATTACACCTGTACCCACATTCACCCTGCCGGCGATGTGGAGAGCCCTCAGGCCGCGCAGATGGAGAACGCCCATAGCCAGCCGCCCGCCGCCCGGTGCAGACGGGGGGAGCGTACTCCTCCCTGTCTGTCGATATACAACGCTGACGTCGTATTGTCCGTCCTGATCAAACACCGTTTGAGGACCAGAAGGACCGCTTTCAATACCAACACATTGAACATAGCGCAGACTGGGCAGCATGGCTTGCCAGCTGCCCCCTACTGCGTTGGCCCGACGCGTCTCCAGCGAGAGAGGCGTCGGTGAAAAACGTGACGTGTGACAGCCTACTTCCCATGGGGACTCCCCTGGTGAAGACCCCAGGCCCTCCCCAGGGGGCGAGGTCCCCCAGTACTGACACGGGAACCTTAGCCGCTTCCACTTGCCTCTCACCGGGTCTATTTCCATACTGGAAAAGAACCACCTCCGTAACCTCCGCCTGGGGTGAAGAGGAGGCCAAGAGGGACCACGGAATGAGCAGATGCCATCATACCGAGCAGGCGTATCACGGACAGCGCCGTAACCATCCTAGGACGGAACCTCCCGAGCGTGTCGACAACACGCTCTGAGAGGGATGCCCATAGCACTCCACCTGTTGACTGGGAAGAGGAGTACTCTACTTCCAGTCTACAGCAACCCCAGGCTGGTAGGAAACCTGCCTGGTATGAGACCTGACGATCCACCTTGACCGCCAAGGACCAGAACGTCGTCAGGGCAGAATACACTTCGTAACCCCTGACGACGCAGAGGCCCCAGTGCGGCCTCTGCGGAGGGAAGACTGTAGTGTAGAAGACTGTAGTGTAGACAGACATTCCCGCAGCAGGGAGACAAAACAGAAACAGTAGCCCAACATAGCATAGCGTTAGCCGCGCGCTTCAGGATAACGGGATAACAACGTTTACCCAGATATCCCGCCGCTTGCGCCAATACACAACTCGGTTGTCTCCCGGGACAACTCGAGCACATCACAAACGCCAGCATTGTCATGCCTAGTGACATCCCACAGCGGGGAACAGTAGAACAGTGACCCAGCATTATAGCATTTAGTATTAGCAGCACGCTCCAGGACAGCCTGGGAAACGTCCACCTCAGAGGGACGTTTACCCAAACATCCTGCCCCTGGCGCCGATATACAACTCGTTGTCTAACAAAACAACACGCAGCAATACTAACACCAGCGTTAATGCCTAGTGGCGCAGATCCTACCTTGTGTGAGGTAGCTCGATAGCTACACCTCACACGCCGTCCCTCTGTCTGCTGTCAACAAGACGAGGAGACTACAGACTTGACGCTGAGATGCATCGAAATGCATCCCGCTGCAGAGTTGCAGAACCCATACGAGCGCCGTCAGAACATGCCGCGAAGATTCCAGGGGTAGGCAAATCTCCGGTAAGCACTCATATTATGTAATTTCTCTAAACTTTTGCATAGGGTGCACGCATCCGCTATGATGGAAACGAAAATAGAGAAAGAGCGAGTGGTGACCACGCCTAGTGCTATATAGTACGTCACTAGGGCGGGGCCTGGCAGGTGCTGGGTGTATTGTTTTTATTCGTTGATGGAGTACACTAGGTACTGGAGATGAGGTATATCTCGATGGCGAAGAGCAGGACGCGATTCGCCAGTACGACTAATATAACACAGGCACACAAATTGACAGAATGAGAAAACATGCATAAATTGCAGACATAAGAATAGGTATAAAAGACAATAAAAGTAGTGCAATGTAAACGTGCAGACTTAAGAATAGGCATAAAATAAGGATAATAGTACTTAGTACATAGTTATAATACACATGTTATTTGTATAGCATCTTTCATACAATAATTGCAGTCCAAAGTGATCCACAGCCATACAATAGCCATACAATGAGCATAAAATAGACAGAATAAATAAAGCAATGCAGAGAATAAGAAAAATGGTAAAAACAATGCGGGTGCATACAAATTGACTTCCCCGTACCACTGAGCTATGTATGTTAATTAATTTAAGCAATAATACAATACTCACAATTTACATTATATAGCACAGCAGAGAAACCCATGGTACAACACAAACTTGAGTGTATTACTGCTAGTGAACAACCGTTTACCAATTGCATTAACTCATTGACCGCCGGGGACTAGCCTCATCCTGTTCTAGCCAGGCCACGCTTTAAAGATAGGAGTGTGTCACCTTGTTTGTAGAGCTATATCTATATTCTATATTATAGCTATGGATACAATACTATGTTCATTTGACAGTAACTATCTACTGTCCAAGATGCAAAAAATAAAATAAAAATCATGCATACGTTCGCGCGTTATCCCGTGGTGAATATAAGTATAGTTTCGGAACGATCCGGGCTAATTCCTGGGAAACTGAGTTATAGGGCTCTACGTGAATTCTACTAAAAGCATTGGCGTTTCATCCCTGGACACGCTACTATTTCCAAATCAACTGTATATAATAGGTATTATGTTTCATCATGAATGCATGAAAGGGAAGGGGGGGGGGGAGGCGTTTCTGATGCTTTGTTATGAACACCACACACGCCGATCAGCCGGATCGGTACGAAATCCTTGCAGGATCAAGCTGGAATTGACGTCAGATAGACCTTACCTGAGGTCGGGGGTATTGCAAAAAGAATATTCTAATTGTTTGATCGCCATCTGGTCCAGGACATAATACGGCACAACACATGCATCGAGGGGCCCGGACCCGTTTCAATGCGACGAGTGAATCTCTAGGCTTCCCTGTACTAAAAAACTGCGCCCGGAGCGGTTTAAATGTAACACCGGGTCTAGAACAGGGTTTACTGCACTCTCGATACTGCCACCTGGCAGGATCCGGCCGGTACTGTAAAAGTGATGTTTTAGGAATGAAGAATCACCTGGTTTATGAAATTAAACATCTCGTTGGATTATCTGCATCTCAGCCAATCAAAATATATGATCTGTGGTATAATTTCAGGTACACGTTCGGTCCTGCCCTCTTCGTGGGTTGGATAGGCTCCGCTATCTTGGTGGTGGGAGGGGTCATGATGTGTCTGGCCTGTCGTGGAATGGTTCCGGACGATAGAGAGAAACGGTAGGCTAAGTTTCAAGAACAAATCAAAAGTTGTCGGGATGAATCATTAATTTAAATACGGTTCTCGTGAATTAGCTTTTTTCTTTATTTTTATAATTTTTCATATTATATTCACAGGTATGACGGGACAGCTTACAAAGCCCCCTATCACAACACAGCACAGACTATCTACAAATCTGACCCAAAACCACGTCAGAACTACAATGACTCTTACAAGACCCAGAGCATGGATGGACGGCAATCCAACCAGAGATTTGACTATGTGTAGAATAGCACACAGCCATGAGGGAGGGAGGGAGGGAGGGAGGGAGGGAGGGAGGGAGGGAGGGAGGGAGGGAGGGAGGGAGGGAGGGCGGCCAGGTCAGCCCGATCCCACAGAAAGAAAGAAAAAGAAAACGTGATGAACATATTTTACAATACCTCGCTTTTATATGCAATTAGTCTGTGATGATCTGTGTTTTCCTCTTCTTTCCTGTAGTCAGTGGTAATTCCTTGATGCACTGTATCATAATTAGACTGTAAACTATCTATTAGGGTTGTCAATTGTCCCTAAGAATTCCATTCCCCAGTATGAACAGGCTGAAAAGAGGCAACATCGAATTACATTTGAATATTAAAGGATGAGTTCGTTCTTTTCATGATGTTGCCATACTTTTACTGATTGCTTTCGTATTGAGGAACTTCACTCCATGAGATACAGCACATTTCTGTCATGTTTCTTTTTTTCTTTCCTCTTTTTCTTCTATACGTTTTTCATTGATATTTGATGTTGCATTGTTTTTATGACTATGTTTTTAATTACTTGTTGAAATGAAGGGGAGGACTAAACTAAAATAGAATAAATGAAGCCCTGTGCTGCATCCTCTGACCAGGCTCCAATGCTCTAGTGAATATGCAAGTGGCTAGCATTTAAAATCACAATAACAAGTGTATAGTTCACCTCACATCAATGTTGTTGTTGTTTTATTTTTGTATTATTATATATTTTTTAAATGTACATTCAACTGGCAGTGTGGTAGTCAAATTCATATTTTTCTTTTAAATTCGAAGATTGAAATTAATCCCGAAAATATCCGATTTTTGTGTGTATCATAGTAAATATGTTTGGTAAATGTTGTATGATCATTATTGTGTTGCTTATATGTCTATGTATCAAAATAAAAACAACATGTGCTTGTTATATTGTGCATTACAAAGTATGTCAAGTCAAAATCACTGCTGTCGGGACAAAACCTCATAACTCCATTAAAAAAAAAATGTATTATATAAATCAACTCCGTAGATCATCCTCCATATGTGTGTGTGGGTTTTACAAAGTTTAAACAATGGGAAAGCATTAAACCGATCATCTGTCTAAAACTCCTAACTCTATTCACCCTCAAATCTGTGTTAGTTTTTTTCATCTGCTGAAAAGTTGGGTTTTTGGAGTTATGAGGTTTTGTCCCGACAGCAGCAAATGCAGTCTTTTAACCTGTTAAGCCTTAAGGTCCCCCTATAGGGGAAATTATTTTCCTTTATCATAAATCGATCAATAGAGACCGTATTAGATCCCCAATTATCATATCATGGGTTATCATTGGAAAGCCACACTCATTGGCTACAACCCTGTGCAAAGATTTTCGAGATCGCCAAATGATTGACGGAGCTAGAGCCCCGGGAGTCGGGGGTGGTAATGTGTACTTTTGCGTACTTTGGGGCACGCCTCACATATCGGCATGTAACTCGAGAACCGCTCAGCGGATTTTGTCACCTGAAAGGGCAATCGACAGGCAACAAATAGGGCTTTAATTCTACCTATATATTGTATTAAAGGAAATGCACACCCGAGACACTAGAGGTCGGCAAAGAATCGTCCACATGTGGGCCCTTGGATGTTAAGAGGTTAATGTTTTTAAAATTTTTGTTTAGCCAAGAGTAAATACCATAACCCTATCAAAAACAGTAGTCAAAGTGTATATTTTCATTTTTACCGATGTTTTATATGTTTTATCGGAAATAGAAATGTATCGTAAAAAACGCAAGAAATGACTAAATCCAGATTCAACCCTGTCTTTGGAAAGAGGAGCATTTTCCCTATCCATAGATGTATGATTTGGCCATAATAAGGTCAAGGTCAAGTTCAAGGTCAAATATGCATTTATAATTAAAGTCGATTATCATTAATTACTGTATCTACAAATCCTTCTGTTTAACATCTTCCCGCGGTTCATTTGCTTAGATTTATTTGTACACATGATCTCAATAAGGTGGTGAATGAGCTCAGTGAGCATTTTTCAGATTTTCTTAAAAAATGTTGATCATCATCATCAAAATCATAAATCATAATTAATCATAATTAATTTATTCATTACAATTTACGCTGCCTAGTAACAGACACAATATTTCTGACACTGGAAATACCAAGAACATGCAAATTGACCTTGCAGAAGTGGAGCAATCTTCCATTTACTTAGGCATGTACCTTTAGGTGAAAACGGTCTACAGATTAACAGGAACACACCAACATTATGGGAAATGCGCTTAGAAGATATAGACACCAATTTCCTCTCTGTGCGTTTAGTAGAAAGCTATCCGGCTGCAAGCTAACCTAGCTTAGTGCATTTACCATAATGTTGGTGTGTTTCATTAACTTTCTTTTGAACCATCTGTATTCTGCCTGAGCCTAAATGTCTGTACACACAGATATCTGTAACACCTTCCTTTAAGAGGTACTAATAATGAAGTAGATTAGATTAGATTCGATTGAAATGTATTGTCATCATACAGCACAAGTACAGTACAACGAAAATAAGTTTGGTATCCAACCAGAGAGCAAATGTAGCAGTAAAGTGCAACAGCAATATACAATGTACTGTAGGCCTACAGGTGATTAAACTGGGTACAAAATATACAAATGAGTACTAGTGCTAATCAGATGTATGTACAGTATTGTAATATGTACAGTAATACAGGTATAAAGACAGTATGGAGTAGTCATACTGGCCAGCAGCGTAACTAGTAGGTAAGGGATATATATGTAGTATCTACAGATATGTAAAAGGACTATGTGCAGGTAAATACAGACAGGTGTGGATAGATATGTATGTGGTGAGAATAAAAATATATAGATATGGTATATAAAGCATTTGTACATGCTATCATACAGAGATAAGGGTTATTTGCAGGTGTATAAGTAAGTATATAGAGGGGTTATATGCAGGTATATTCAGACAAATAGGCTATATATATACTGTATATGCTGTAAATATAAGAATATAAATGTAAATATAAATATGGGTATATACAGCACTGTCGTACATGCTATCATACATGCTATCATACACATCAAGTACTTAGTGTAACAGACCAGCAACACTTACATTTTAATTTTTTTATTATTATTATTATCTTTTCCCCCCTTCTTTTTTCCGTTTTGCTCCTCTCCCAATGTTAGTCGTTATGCCAATTCCCAATCCCCTTCCTGGTCGTTGCGCACTCTACCCCCTACCGTCGGTCCGGGAGGGCGGAGACTATCACATGCTTCCTCCAACATGTGTACCCCACTTCTTTTCACCTGGCAGCGCGGACTCTCACTGGGAGAGTGTAACGTGTGGAAGGTCACACTACCTCCCTCCAGATCCTTCCCTCGCTGTGCAGGCGCCCCGACCGAACTGTAGGAGTCGCTGTTTACAATGACCCGGACCCACCCACCGGCTTCCCTCCCGCTGACTCTGCCAATTGAGCCAGTATGACGGCCGGCCAAGCCGGAGGCAACGCTGACAGCCGGATTCGATACCAGTGTCTCTCGCGTTGGTGACAAGCGCTTAGTCCGCTGCGCCACCCAGCCGCCGTAACACTTACATTTTTACCACTTTTCTTTTTACCACTTTAATAACCAACACAATTAAACAGCCCATCTAGGGTAATACTCAAAGTAATATTGCGTGTGGCAATTATTAATTGAATGGGCTTTCTCTGACATAAGGCCATGTACATGGGGCAAATGGGGCATAGGCCTACATTCAGTTACGAGTCGATATCCTCGTATCCACTGGAGAAAACCAGATCCCGACGCGGCCCTCACTGTAGGTGCTGCTGCACATCCCTAGGTGTTCAGTTTTCATTTAAACATGACAGACACAAAAATATACTCATAATAAACAATATGTGTACATATAATTAAAATGTTTCTAACGTTCTCTTTGTAGCAGGCATTCTCTGCAGCCATTCTCTGTACACGCCTCTTCTTCACAACTCATGATTCTCACCAGGGAAAACATGTGAAGCCCACAGAAACACTTGAGGTTAGGATGGAAACACATCAGGTTAGGATGGACACAGATCAGGTTAGGATGGAAATACATTAGGTTAGGATGGAAATACATTAGGTTAGGCCCGTCCACAATGACCTCAGTTATATTCCTTTTTCTATTGGCTGGTCAATAACATTAGGAACTATACGTCAACAAAGCATATAGTTTTTTTTTTTTTATTATTAGGAGGTAAGCAAGTAGAAAATATGAGAAATTTTACCACACAAATTACCACTGTTTTGCACTTCCAACATGGAGGACAAAAGGGCATTCTAGATATTTCGTAAAAAAGGCCTCTATTGGTGGTTATGTTAACCCGGTTGATTGAGTCGTTGGGTAATTTATTGTTTGGAAACAGGGCCGTGCAGAGACCTTTAGAGGGGCAGGTGCAAATATTTTTTAAAGGGCACATGTATCAAAATGTTATAACACCAACTGCAGCGTAACATAACCAGCCAAACTACAGCATTAGCAACCGATATTCAAAGAATGTAACACGGAATCTTACAACAAACTGCATCATACTATATGATTATGCCTTAGAATAGTTTGGGATTTATCAAAATGTATTATAGATTTCTATTGGCTAATGGGCCCGTCATTCCAAGAGGGAGGGTGACGCGTCACGCAATATAACAGAAAACCATGCATCTTAGACAGACAGGCATTCAAATGTATATATATTTTTTATAATATTATTAAAATTATTCTTGATGAGGACCATGGGCAAATTGGGCATTGCTCTTTACAAATATAATTTTTTTTATTAAATCAAATAAAAATAAAAAGCCTTGCCAAAAAATGGCACTTTGGTCATCAAGGGGCACATGGGCAAGTGCTTGGGCACCCAAAGCCCCCCCCCCCCCCTCTCTGCACGTGGCTGTTTGGCAAACCAGCCTGACAAGTGGGTATGGGGTTGGTTTTTTACCAAGAACTATGTTTCCCAGTTTTTCTGCAAACAAACAAACAAACAAACAAACAAACCTAACCTTTAGAAGTAGGTCCAGCACTGGCCAAACCCTCGCTAAACTACAGAGGGTTCTGTACTTATAATGATCTCTACTGTCTTTGATACCAGGGAGACAACCTTCTAGAATATGCCTTTAATCCCCAGGGAGATTGGAGGAAAGACTTTAGATGATTTCCATGAAATTACTTTTCATGATGACAATATAATTAATGAAGTTAATAAGTAACTAATAACATATTTCGTCATACAGCCACTGTAATTGATTAACTGCTTTAATTCCATAAGTAAGTCATGGCTTTACATCCAGACAATGGCCATGAACTTTTTTTTAAGCCCATTATTTTTTTCCAGCCTCTCCTGGGTGTGACTTCTCTCTCACTAGGTTTGGCTCCTCTATGATGGGTGTGACTTCTCTCACTAGGTTATATTTTCCCATTGCTGCACTGAGCATACATGCAGCAATGTGTTCAACTGTGACTGTATTTAGGGTAAGTTTGCCTTTGTTTTCACCATACGGCTCACCTAAGTCCTCTACACTGTAAACACTGGGATTGGGGTTAATTAATATTTATTAAATAATTATTAGTAACCTATACATAATAAAAAAAGACTATGTGCCATTTGAAATCGAATTTAGCTGAATTCAATGAATTTGAACCATTTATGAATAGCATTTTACACAGTTTTGGTTGAATAAAATGAGCTGATGGTTAAAAAATGACCAGATTGACGCTCAGTTTTTACAGTGTAGTGCCAATGCATAACATAGCAGATGCTATTCTGTGGACTTGTTAATCCAAAATGCCTTACACATAGGCTACCATAAGTGTCTACATTTTATAGTACGAGTGGCCCTACTATAATCAACCCTAACCCTGGTATAGGGTTGAACAAGGAATCAAAACGTTATTGAAATCACAATATGGGGTAGCGTAATGTTTTTTCAATACCACAATACTGTTACGGTGGAGGTAGGTAGAATACAGTTGTGCAGAAAGGGAAAGGAATGGACGAGGCAGAGACGAAGATTGAAGCTTGGAGAGGGAGTTTACTGTAGAATCCAGTGCAATACAAAGAACATACAGAAACTACTTAACAACCTACTCAACAAAACAACAAACACTAACACTTACTATAGGATGACAGCACAATACGGCGTGGACAGGAAAAGGGGAAGGAGACAGGAGGAATGTCGCCACAAACATCTCAGCAACCACAGGCAATAAATACAGCTCCTAATTAGCGTTAATTAGTAATGGACGACAGCTGGGGGGAGAAGGCATAAGAACTAATACAACAATCAACACAAAGGAACTAGAACTAGGCTATATAACACACAGAATCAGAGATACAAACACAGAGAACAACCTAAACAGCTAACAATTGTAATATCAACAAACAATGTAATGACAGCATACTGTTAAGGATATTTATCATTACAGCGTGTATCGATTGTTTGTGACCACTAGAGGGTGGTAGACCAATGTTGGGTGGAGAGCCAATGTTGGGTGGAGGGCATTGCCCACTGTTAGGTGGAGGGCACTGCCCAATGTTACCATCCTGCCCAGTCCAGCCAGGACCGGGCCTAGGATCGTGACACAATACCAGACTTAAAAAACACATTTGTTTGGTACAGATCCCCGCAAGAATAACACAATGATCATTACAACGTGTTTTTCAATGAAAATTAAGCAAGATTATCATTCTCTCTAATATCGGGAATCATATTGCAATTCTATATTTTGATCAAATCGTTCAACCCTACCGTGGTAGTGAATATTTCGTATAAGGTCCTCTGAGCAGGGTCTCTTGACAGCTCCTAGATCAAGGCTCAAATCTAAATCTTGATTTTGCAGCGATTTCCATAGCAGCGATTGAAGCTTCAAAACATTTGGGTTCAACCTTTCCTCACACTGCGTACACACACACACACACACTCAACATTTAGTAAAAATGGGAAAATCCTTGTTACTTTTGTTTTTAATCTTACATTTTTTTATTTATTATTACCATCATCTCTAGGGGGCGACACTAAACCCAAGGGGCAGGAGACACTGCCATTTAAAAATAGTATGGAAGGGGAGAAGAATATTCTGACAATGGGAGTGTTATACCCACTTGTGACATCTATAGGTCAGGTTTTAGTTCTACAGTATAGGCCTATATTTAGCTGGTTGGCGGTTGTGCTTATTGTGAGTCTTTTATGACATCAGAAGTCTATAGTGGATCTTCTTAAATATTCTGTCACTCTTTTGAATGTGGAGGGAAACAAATACACACCAGGTATCCCAGGATGGGATAGGAGCCCTTTAGAGTCAGAAGACTGTTTCTCCCTTACAGTCTTCTGACTCTAAACAGTCTTCTGACTCTAAAGGGTTAAAGGGGACATGCATTATAAATAGCCTTTTCCAGTGATTAGCATGTTTTCCTAGCAATTGGGGATTATATCAATGTGGTCTGTGTCGTTAATTATCATATTGACTCATCAGTCTAGTCTCGAGTTCACGAGATCCTCCCTCACTCAACTAAGCTGTTCTGATTTGACAGTTTTGCTGACGTGAATATAGCACTGATTTGCATAAATAACGGCCCCCTCTATGGTTGACAGCGACAGCAGAGCAAGTGGAATTATCTTCACTTCCTCAAATATGGTTGTTGTGTTCTTCTGTTCTCTGCCAATACCCCACTAATTCCCAGATTAATAATAATAATAATATTAATAATAATAAAACAGTTGTACCAGTTGTACTCTCTACTACTACTATTGGTATTGGACACACACACACACACACACCCTGCACTGCACCTTACCATGCACATACACTACATGCAAGACACCTATACCTAATTTTATTTGATGTTACTACTACTACAGTACCTTGTTACCATTCTTGTTCATTGATGTTTCTTAATTGTGCACTGTTGAGTCTGAGCTTGAAACACAATAATTCCATTACCTGCAATGCCCCCTGTAATGTTATTTGGCAAATAAAGAACTTGAACTTGAGTCAAATATACATAAAATTACCATAACATTTTATAAAAACAATGTTGAGAATAAGAAAAAGGGTAAAAGCAATACAGATAAGAACAATACAAATATTGACTCACAGTTTAAAACCCTGTTAGGTCATAAAACAGTTTGAAGTTATGAATGTTTATCTACATCTACACCTCACCCACCCGCTCTGGTAAAATAGTCAACGATCCCTCCCACCCAGCACACCACATATTCCAGCGCATGCCCTCAGGTCGCTACAGGTACGTTTTAACCAAACCCACACTTCACAAACAGCTTTTTCCCCACAGCAGTCTAAACACTAAACACCCTGGCCGGCCCGCCCCCACTTGCACAGACGGGCACGCATCCGACACTGACTGACACACACATATTATGTGACTGTCCTGTATGTATTTATTGTGGGGATTGGGAGGGGGGCGTTTGATGTTTCGTGTTGATGTCCCAGTGCTATTTAACATGCTGTACCGAATTACCACCAACCATCGTTGTGTTGCATTAAAGTATCTTGTATCTGTTATCTGCCAAGTTCTCAACTATACAACTTCTTTGTCTTTTGGACGCAGGGTATCATACAATGGGAATCTTGAATTTAAGTTTGCACAATACAATAATCATTGTGTGGAGTGCAAAGTGGCAGGACACATTACAATAGCAGCATAAACAGTAAAAGCTCTCATTTACAATACAATATGAATGACAGCTGTATGCATCTGCCTCCAGATACCTTTTTTCTTCTAATGCTTTTACATTACCATTAGCAGGCTATCAAAACATTATAACAATAATGCAGGGACTAACATGCATGCAACGTATAAAACTGGACTAACAATACATATATTCTTATATATATATGTCAATATTCAAATATAAGTACATGCCAAAAAAAGGGCTGATGTGGACATATACATTCAAAATCTGAGCCACTTTCACCTGCTCTGGAGCTCCTGTAAAAATAAATCTGAGTTTACCTTTGACCCCTATTACATCAGATAGACCTACACACGTTAGAAGTAGAATGAGAAAGTACCCGTCACTTACAGTTTTTTTTATGATTGCTTTGACTCATTTTACACATGCTATACTGCTAATTTTGGGTTCAAAATGCAATATAGCATGCAAAATAAAAAATACCAGTGTCAAATCAGAGAATATGCAAAAGCCTATCACAGCACCAGAACATTAGATATTTCAAACAATTAAGTGAACAACTGAACCAAATTAGATTATATTTCATGCTCAAGTTTATTGTGTCAGAACAGTGGATATGTTCATTGTTGAAGTTTAATTATTGGTGCACTTTTCAAACAAACGGTCATTATCAAATAATGTGGTCAAAAACAAAATACTTGTTACCAAAATAGACTATGTATGGTAATTTCCTCATAACCTGCAGTATAGTGCTTGTGTTTTTATGACAGACAAACAAAATATTTGATTACAGTATTTGAAGTTGAATCACTACAGTAAAGAAAAATACATACAGTAATGCTCTGTATTGTACAGTAAAAAAACGATTGTAAAGTAAAAAAATAAAAATAAAAATAAAATAAAGATGAAAGAAATCGAACTTTATGGTGCTCAAGCAGCATTTTGCCTCTATGCAACATTTAGCCAAAGAATTTCATCGACGTCACATCTGACCACCATGTCTACAAGTGCCCTCTCCTGCTGCACAGAGAGAAGACGGCCACGTCCTCCACTTGGTGGTGCTCGTTCAGTTCTAATGTACAGTAAAGATAACAATTACAAAAATAATTCACACCCACACCTTTAGTATTTATGAAATATACTGTAACAGACAACAATATACATTTTACAATTACTGTAATTTCAATATACAGTTACTGTACAGTAAATGACACGTTGACTTACCGATTATCTCTTACTGTAAAGGTTCTTCTAATGGATGCCGTTGACCTGTTCAGGTTTGGCTGCACCACCCTGCCAGCTTCAGCCATAGTGTTAGACCTCGGTTTACTGTATTACGTGGTCAACAATTGTGGTTATAATTTCATTTGAGACAGATGTTCTTCTGCCTCCATGACCACGACCACGACCCCGTCCATGACCCTGCCAACCTCAGTTGCACCGACTTGCTCCATGTTGCTCCTTTCTTCAGGTTTCTAAGCAGCCTTTTATGTAATGGTGAAGAGATGATCAATTGTATTGCAATGCTACTCAACTGGGCAAGGTTGTTGAAGGTAATGAGACATTAGTACAAACACCTGTTGAATTGATTTAGTGATCTGCATTTGTAGCAATAAGCATTGTTGTAATATTAGGTGGCTGTATTCTGAGAATGGAGCATATGATTTATAGTTGGCACTTTGTATTAACAGTTTTGCACTTTGCATTTCAGCATAGGATGTAATGTCTAGTTTAGATTAGAACTTTGAGTTTTGCACTTTATATGTAAGCATAGCATTTAGTATCTTAGAGTATGAATTTTGAAAGTTAGTTTGGCAATTAGCATTTTGAGTTTTGTACATTGAAATTCTGCTGTGCAAATTGAGTCAAAGCAATCATAAAAAAAAAACTGTAATACCATGACAGTAAACTGTTTTGTTCAGGACACGTTCATTTTTAAAACTCCAACACCATCTAGTGGCCACGAAACACCATTACTGCGTGTCTGCGTCATGCTGTGGATGCATGCCATGAGTTGCCTTTTTGAGACGCAGCCATGAAGGTGTGACTGACACTGACAGCCTGGTTGGAGCAGGTCTTGCTGACCATTTCTATGAAATCGTGAAAGAAGAGCTCCTTTACATCTCTTATCTCCATAATAGGAAGGGAGTGTTGTTGCAAAAGGTGCATTCTGTAACATTAGATGTAAACCAGATAAAAGTGAAGGTGTCATTTAAAAAATTACAGTTTTGATTATGTGTCTCTAGCCTTGACTAACTCAGAAGTAGTGGTGTGTGACTTTGTAACCCCAACCAAGACTCCTCCCACCCTTAGATTCAAATATTGTCATTATACAGCACAAGTACAGTACAATGAAAATACATTTGGCATCCATCCAACCAGAGTGCAAATGTAACAGTAAAGTGCAGTAGTAATATACAGGTGATTAAACTGGGTATAGCATATATAAATGAGTACTACTGAGTATAGTGCTAATTAGATGTATGTTCAGAGTTGTAGTATGTACAGTGATGCAGGCAGGGCCGCCTGGGAGAAATGCGAGGCCCTGTGCAAGATTGAAACGCGAGGCCCCCCCCCCCCCCCCCCCCCCCCCCCCCAAAGGTAAAAAAAAAAATATATATATATATATATATATATATCAACATATTCTTAAATAATAGCGCTGCCCGAGGCTGGGCATGATACAGTCAACATATAGCAAGAGAGAGAGAGAGAGAGAGAGAGAGAGAGAGAGAGCTCCCATTCTACAGTCAATATACAGTGTTATCGCTTTGTAACACTGTACAAATTTCTCCACAACACACATGTACAAGTGGCAGCCCAGGATGCAGGTATAAAGACATACTGGCTAGCAGCGTAACTAGTAAGAGTAGGTAAGAGATAGTTATAGATATAGTATATACATGGTAAGAATAAATATATATATATATGATATATACAGCATTATTGTAGCCTACATACTATCATACAGAGTGATATGGGTTATATGCAGGTATATAGAAGGATTATGCATTTTGAGAGGGTTTCAATCAGTGTGCTGCATGAGCTAGTCACCTATAAAGGCTGATGTCTACTGATCTCAGGTGTTGTAGAGTAGAACACTGTTCTACTGGAAAATAATAGTCTAAATGTGGCCAGTGTAATAGGGTAGCGGTTCTCAATTGTTTTGGTTTGTGACCCCTAAAGATAATTGCAACCCCCGAACATGATCAATCATAGACAATAAATAATAATAGTCACAAGAGAAAAGGAATCTATATAAAAAATGATAAATGATAATATATTTGTATATCTTTTCAAAATCATCTCCCCAGGTTGAGAACCAATGAACTAGGGCTGCCCCCACATACTCAATTAGCCAGTCCATTTGGTCTTGTTGGTTGATTAGTGTGGTAAAATGCGGCTGACCACTAATGAAAACCAATATTATTATTATTATAAATTTTTTTACTATTAATGAAAAGGTCTGTAGACTGATATGAAAATGAGGTTTATTGCAAATGGCAAAGAGCAATCTGACCAAACAGTGTTGCGTCCCGCAATATATACCTATCAATACATAACTATCCTCAATATATACCTATCCTCAATATATACTGTGACGAATCTGGTGGGGACCAGACTCGCCACATTTCAAATACAAACAAATTCACACAAGAGCAATATCAATCAATAAGAATATTTATTGAATTAAGGCAAAAATCCAGTTTGATAAGCAAGAGAATGGTCACAGACAGTGCGGTGGTCAAAAACACAAAACAAGCTCGCAGACAGAAAAAGGGATTGTTCAATACTCAGGGTAGTCATCCGGTCCAGGGTCAGTACACAAGGGGGAATCTCAGCCAGTCCAGGGTCCAGTACACAAAGAACACCTACTTGCTTTCTCCTCACCTCTCACTGTCACAACTCTGAATACTCAATCTCTCTCAATAACAACTCCTACTTCGCTCAACTCCACTCTCACTATCCTAGTGTATTTGTAGTGTGGGTGTCTGGGGTGTGTGCATGTGAGATGTGTGTCAACTAATTATGCGCAGGTGTATTCTATCAGTATTAATCAGCTAGCTAATTGACTCTACTCCTTCCGTATACATATCTCCTATCCTTCACATATACAAAGGAGGGGGGAGGAGATCTGTCACATAATCAATATATACCCATCCTCAATATATACATATCTTCAAAATATTATACATATCCGAAGTCAAAGAAAAGGGAATGCGTCTGTGTACGTGATGATTAAAGTTAAACATGTGTTATGTGTCTGGTTCCTATGTCTAGTTAAATATGTGTGTGTATGTGAAGATTCCTGCCTGTGGCTGTGTGTCTCCCAAGCAGGGCCGCCTGGGAGAAATGCGAGGCCCTGTGCAAGATTGAAACGCGTATACAGTCAACATATTCTTAAATAATAGCGCTGCCCGAGGCTGGGCATGATACAGTCAACATATAGCAAGAGAGAGAGAGAGAGAGAGAGCGAGAGAGAGCTCCCGTTCTACAGTCAATATACAGTGTTATCGCTTTGTAACACTGTACAAATTTCTCCACAACACACATGTACAAGTGGCAGTAATGCAGAAAATCCAGCAAGGGAAGAAGCAGTGTAGAAAACAGGTGGAGTTTTTGCCTAGCAATGGGAATGCTTTGGCTGTACTGTGTAGATAGAAGTACACACTCTAGTGTTGATGTCTTTGTTTACAAGGCTTCAGGTATGGTTGCTCTGCTACAAACACAGTAGAGCAGCTGTGTGCACATCCAACTTGTTTTAGGCCAGGTGCAGGATAAAACTAAATGTGACTGAAGGAAAAATTGCAATGAACTGACCGACACAATTGACAACTATAAGCAATGCAATGCTCAGAGAGAGAGAGAGAGAGAGAGAGATGGGTCTGTGGTCCAGACAGAGAGAGAGAGATAAGCAAGACAGCTAAGATGAGCCCCTAAAGGATATTCAACTTTTAATGGAAGAACAAAACAGAAGGAAAAGATAACTTCACAAAGGCAACATGAATATACATAGATCCAAAAGGACAAAGATCAACACTTAAATCCAAAGAGAAGATGGTCTATACCAGAGAAAACAAAGTAGCAAGGAGCCAACGGCCGACATCAGCTAAAGAGGCTAACTGCAAATAGAGTGGCCAGGTACTGACGCTAGCTCGACAGAACGTTAGCTACGACAGCTAGCCGGCCTGCTTGGCTCAATATAACGTTAGCTACGACAGCTAGCCGGCCCGCTTGGCTCAATATAACGTTAGCTACGACAGCTAGCCGGCCCGCTTGCCTCAATATAACGTTAGCTACAATAGCTAGCCGGCCCGCTTGGCTCAACATAACGTCTACGACAGCTAGCCGGCCCGTTAGCTCAACATAACGTTGGCTACGATAGTTAGCCGGCCCGCTAGCTCAACATAACATTAGCTACGATAGCTAACCGGCCCGCTTGGCTCAATATAACGTTAGCTACGACAGCTAGCCGGCCCGCTTGGCTCAATATAACGTTAGCTACGACAGCTAGCCGGCCCGCTTGGCTCAATATAACGTTAGCTACGATAGCTAGCCGGCCCGCTTGGCTCAACATAACGTCTACGACAGCTAGCCGGCCCCGCTAGCTCAACATAACATTGGCTACGATAGTTAGCCGGCCCGCTAGCTCAACATAACATTAGCTACGATAGCTAGCCGGCCCGCTAGCTCAACATAAGGTTAGCTACGATAGCTAGCCGGCCCGCTGGTCCAACAGAACGTCAGCTACGATAGCTAGCCGGCCCGCTGGCTCCACATAACGTTAGCCAACATAACGTTAGCCACGATAGCTAGCCGGCCCGAGAGAGAGAGAGAGAGAAATATCTCCACGGCGGGAATAGAATAGAGTGCATTAAAAACTCACCAAACGTCCAAGAGGATGGAGACAACCGCGTGGAGTTGACGAAGTTCATCTGCCGAACGACCGTCCTCTTCATCTTGGCATAACAATGCTGCATGCGCTCTCTCTAGGTTAGCTAACGCTAGTTAGCCTTTAGCTAAGCTACTAGCCGACATGGCTATCCCGACTGAACCACACGTTAGCACTCGATATTATAACGTAGCTAAAGCTAACTAGCTGTCCCTGCCTTTAGCTAAGCCGACATGGCTAGCCTTACTGAACTTTCTAACATGCAACAACTTTCATCTTCAGTCCATCTGCCGAACGACCGTCCTCTTCGTCTTGGCTGGCATAACCTCCAATGCTGCACGCACGAAATAGTCAGACGCAGCTGACGCACGCCGGCTGACTGTACACATGTAACCCCTCCCTTCGTTGAAACCAATAGTATGTCTGCTGCAGAGCCCCAGAGCTCCAATAGTGTATCTGCAGAGCCGCAGAGCCAGGAACAAGTCAGACTAGGTCTGTGATGAAATAGGGCCTCGCGGGAAGGGGGGCCTCGCAAAAATAAAATAAAAAAATAAAAATAAATAATAAATAATAAATAAATAATAAATAATTTTTTTTTCTTTTTTTTTTGTGCGAGGTCCCCCTTCCCGCGAGGCCCTGTGCGACCGCACTGCTCGCACACCCCCTGAGGCGGCCCTGACCTATTTATTGTCATCACAAGCTGAGAGAGGGACTCATCCCTCGATCATATGCCACTATGCACAGCATTGTAGGGTAACTCAGCCAGTTGTGGGCTCAGCCACGTTGTCTAACGTTACATGAACACACACAACTTCTCATCATACAACAATAATTCACACTAATACAATT
Organism: Notolepis coatsorum; assembly: GCF_963971535.1. Taxonomy (NCBI): domain Eukaryota; kingdom Metazoa; phylum Chordata; class Actinopteri; order Aulopiformes; family Paralepididae; genus Notolepis; species Notolepis coatsorum. The sequence goes on along the minus strand of NC_140166.1, from coordinate 169,837,849 downwards.
GGCAGTATTAGAGGGTGGGAAAGCTGGCGGGGTGGGTCCGGGTCGTTGTAAACAGCGACTCCTACAGTTCGGTCGGGGCGCCTGCTCAGCGCGGATAGGATCTAAGGGGGGTAGTGTGAACCTTCCACACGTTACACCCTCTCAGTGAGAGTCCGCGCTGCCAGGTGAAAAGAAGCGGTTGATTGGCTAGACGTGTGTCGGAGGAAGCACGTGATAGCCTCCACTCTCCCAGACCGACTGTGGGGGGTAAGTGCGCAGCGACCAGGAAGGGGATTGGGAATTGGCATAACGACTAACATTGGGATGGGAGACATTTTTTTACTCACGTAAAAAACAACGCTGTTTCTACAGATCCAGCATTGGAAATGGAGGTCCCTTCTACCGTCATCCCAACGGCCTCTACCGCCCGTTAACGCCCTCGTCAAATGATTTTATTAGGGTGGGTGCTGCTTCTGTTTTGTGCCGCCAGGAGGCGCAGAGTCAAGTTGGAATTATATCCATCCAGCGCACTGCTGTGTGTGTGTGCATGCGACACTACAGACTTGGACATATTATTTTGCAATGTAATGCTTTTCTGTTGATTATTTGACTGTCATTGGTACAGTAATGGTGTGGTATTTTCGATTAACGTGCGTTTTTTATGGATAATCAGCTAGATGTACAGTACAGTATTATTCTTTACGTTGAGATAACCCAAGTTGCTGGCACCGAAGACCCGCCCCTACTCTGCCTCTGATTCGCAGACTGTGGCTCTAGCTAGGCTCTGGTTGGGGGAAATGTAACTGGATGGACCCCGTCGACTATTGTGATCAGGCTGTCCTATGGATCATGTACTGAATTAACTGGTAAGTTAACTTAGGTTTAACGTTAGTTTGTTTACTGCAGTTATGTCAGAACGACAATCAACTAATCAACTAACACTAGCAACTGCTCAAATAAAGCATATCCACATTTGCTGTCAAGTTAACGTTATGGTCCCTCGAAAATTTTATGCGACCGCAAGGCTGGCCGTAACATTAGCTAACGTTCATTTAGCAGGATGTAATGTGTAACGTTTAATCAACGTGAAATGGCCCTGAATACATCAAATAATGTATTTCCCAGCTGCTAAATATTGTAAGTGTATGACCAAAAATATATATCACTATGAATTGAAAATGGGGGACCCTGATGTAAACAAGACGAAAGTCTTTCTCTGGTCTGCATCCCCTTAACAATTGTGTGTATTGAGCTGTACTGTATTGTACCCATTCTGCAATCTGTTAATGACATTTACATATCTGTAGATACTATATCTATATCTGTACATCCCTTACCTACTCTTACTAGTTACGCCTGCTGGCCAGTATGACCACTATACCATAGCCATACCATACCAAATGTAATGATTGTGATATGTTGTTGTTAATGAGACGATGAGCTGTATGTGTGTGTCACTGGAATATCTTATCTTATAGTGTCTTTATACCTGTATCACTGTACATAATAATACTACAACTCTGTACACTACATACATCTGATTAGCATTATTACTCAGTAGTACCGATTTATAAAAATAAATATATTTTAAACAATATAATGAATTAAAGTTTTGTTTTATTTGTCACATATAAGGTACATGTACATTACAGTGAAACACTTGGTTCTGTATGAGCTTCCTGAGATTGTGCTTCATACTGTACATTTTACAACTTTTCTTTTTTGCAGGCATGATGACTGACTGATAAACCAATAAGGATTCAGAAACGGGAATTAAGGACCCCAACATGTCAACAACGGAGGATGGATCTGACTGGAACGCTAGCTATGTCTGGATTATACATTGCAAAGTTCATCCTTCCTCTGCAGAGTTGACCTGACTTGAAAAAAACACACTTTTTATTATTCTGTATACAATTTGGAACACACAACCAAAGTGTTGGGTCATCTCCATCAGCAAGGGATTCATGTCAATCAATCACTCAATAAAGTGTCTTCATATATTAGCCTGTTATAGTCAGATTGCATACATATTTACCCATTTCATGAGTGAATATAATCCTTTATTACATGGCGTTTTCACATTCGCCGAAATGCTTGCTGTCAACAGTTTTTCAATAACCACCGGTGATTATTGTTTTTCGCAGCTGGAGTAATCAAGCCCCACTGACACACACTGTTTCAGTGCAGCCAATCAGACACACCTGCCGGGCTGCCCGCGATAATAATAATCACTTTATTTGGGCTGACAGAGCCACAGAACAACTGCGATTTGTAAAATGAATTATATATATATATAATATAGGTATATTGTTAGTAAGTTAGCCATGTAATAAGCGGGATAATGTATAGCTATACTCGGTCATCGTCGCAAAATAATTGACCTTCACTGACGTTTAAAACACCTCGCCGAGGCGGCTCTGTATTTTAAACTCCGTGTCGGTTAATTATTTTGCGACAATGACCTCGTAGCTATACATTATCCCTTACATAGCCTAGTGTCTGGGCTGTAGTCAGACTACAGTAGTTGATCATATTAACACCTAACATTTTGCCATCCTTCCTCTGCAGTGTTTATGGTTTGATTCAGTTTTAAATAAAAAATAATAAAAATAGTAAGATAAAATAGACAGAGTAAAATAGTGCAGTGCAATAAAATAGTAGAATAGAATAGATAAAAAAAATGTTTACAGTGAAATAAAATAGTAATGAATGAATGAATGAAAATTGTATTTAACAGATTGCAGAATGGGTACAATACAGTACGGCTCAATACACACAATTAAAACTCACAAACAAATAATTAAATCACAACGGACTTCTTCCTGGGATCTTCTGTCCGTGGCGTTTGTAAACGCTCATTGATCCGATCACGAACTGCTCCGTACTCAAAAACACTATAGCGGCGTTTAACTATATCGATCAACGACTGTCATAGGTTGAGAGGTAAGGCAGATTTTCCCTGTAGGCCGTTCCATTGAATTGAACCGCAGATTCGGAGCACGGTTCCAGTAAATGAGAAGCTCATGTTAACGTGGGCATCAAACCAGAACCCTCTCCACGCCGCTAGAGCAGCAAAAAAAGAATACCAGCCTGGGGCAGGATCTTCGTAAACTGTGTAGTTGTTCCCCCCACAACCAACACACCAGGCGCCCGCGCTGCAAACACATCACCCGCCCCAGAGAGGCCGTCAGCCCCCACACAGCCGACCGCCTCCCAAGCAAAGTACAACTGCAGAGCGGAGGAAATGCCGGCAGAGATTTGCTCAGCGACGCGAGCCCCTACTACGAAGCTTCAATGGAGGTCAATGATCATCATCATCTTCTAGACACTCCGGTGGCGAAGACATTATCGCTGTATTTCCTCGAAAAATTGTGAGAGAAAACAAAGATATAATGTCAACGCAGCTCCTTCTCTTCAACGTAGCTCCTTTCCAACTATTTTACACTAAACTCAAGTGGTGTATACAGACACTCGCCGTGGTGAAAATAAGGAAGGAGCTGTTAGTATGGCCACACCCCTGCTTATGTAGAGGAGCGGATGGGGGTGTGGCCAGGCGAATGGGTGTGTATAGGTGCATGTGGAGAATTTATTCAGTATATAGACTGATATAGGGATATATTCCAGTAGGCGCAGAGCGGAAGCTATGACGATAACATAACTATCCTTATGGCTCTTTTGGAGTATAAAAAGTGGTTGTAGTGTAGAATTATAAGTGTTTCCCCAGACTTCAGCACAGTAATTTAAATATGGTAAAACTAGTGAACAGTAGAGAATGTAGAGTGATTTTTTATCCAGAATGTGCTTTACTTTACTCATGACTGAAATGCTTCTTGACAGTTTAGTTTGACGTTTTATGTTAGATTTTATGGTCTATTATTAGACCTAGAAATGTATTTTCATAAACTCTTTCAATAATCACGTCATTTTTAACTTGTACTTGAGTATTTAATCTACAGTTTCCAAATAACATAATTTTAGTTTTGCTCAAATGTAATGATAATTTGTTTCTATCAACCCATCTTTTTAATTTCTTCATTTCAGATGTGATGACCTCTAAAAGCTGCTGAATATTCTCACCAGAACAAAAAAGATTAGTGTCATCCGCAAATAAAAACATTTAAATATATTAGATACTTTACATAATATTGTTTATGTACAAGATGAACCATTTTGGAACCAACACTGACCCCTGGGGGACACCACAAGCAATGTCAAACATTCAGATTTATAATCTCTCATCACAAATTGTTGCCTTTTATTTAGATAGCTTCTCACCCAATCCAATACTACCCCCCTGATCCCATATTGTTCCAATTTCCCGATTAATATATCATGATTGATAGTATCACAAGCTTTTTTGAGATCAATGAATACTCCGGCTACATGTTTTTTTTTATCTATGGAATTTGTGATTTTTTTCAATGAGTTCTACTAATGTTAGTGATGTTGACCGGTTTGATCTGAATCCATACTGGCTATCGGTAAGTAAATTATGTGTATCAATGAATTTATCTAATCTGTTGTTGAAGAGTTTTTCTAATCTTTTTTAAAGCTGAGGAAGTAGAGAAACAGGCCTATAATTTGTGAAGTAGTGTTTGTCTCCAGTTTTGAACAGAGGTATGACTTTTGCTATTTTCATTTTATTCGGAAATCGACCAGTTTTTTATGATAAATTGCAGATGTGCGTGAGTGGTTTTGAAATCCTGGGGGGGGGGGGGGGGGTATAAAGCAATTTAGACTGGGTTGGATGGATTGATTGATTGAATGTTTGATTGATTGATTGTTTGTTTGATTGTTTGATTGATTGTTTGATTGATTGTTTGATTGATTGATTGACAGTCCGACTGACTGACTGACAGTCCGACTGACAGTCTGACAAACTTGAAATGCAGTAATACTATTATATCGATGAGGTGGGAATATATTGTATTGATCAGGTTAGTAGATATTGTACCGATCAGGTATTATAGATCATGTGCATGCAATAAACTAAAAAAAAAACATTTCGACTGTCTCATTCATGTACTGTGCATAATCTGCTCCTGTGTTGTAGACACTGTGTTGCTCTGTACCTACCTGTTTTCCAATTTATTCGTCCATACATGATAAACACATTCATAAAGTAATAATATCTTGTATTGATAATATATCAATTAGTTTCACCTGGAAATACTACTACCTTATCAACCACCATGCCTGGCGCTAACGAACAAGTAAGTTATAACTACTGGTGTAGGTCCAGAAAACATTATTATAAAATACAGAATACTTTACAATGCAGAAAACTTGAAACTTTGATGAAGTGAAGACATTTTTATTTCACAATATGTTCAATAAACTGGGTGACAGTCATCAGTACCAACCATTGTTGCTGTGCATTAGACACATATGCTGGTAACATTCACAGTATAAAATTATGGTAATTTACCAAGACAATACCTTATAAAAAGTGAACACTGGATGATAACCAACCATCGTTTCTGTGCATTTAGAAGTTTGCTGGTAACATTCACAGTATAGGATTATGGTAATTTACAAACACAATACCTTATAGAAAGTGAACACTGGATGATAACCAACCATCGTTTCTGTGCATTTAGAAGTTTGCTGGTAACATTCACAGTATAAAATTATGGTAATTAACAAGACAATATCTTATAAAAAGTGAACACTGGATGATAACCAACCATTGTTTCTGTGCATTTAGAAGTTTGCTGGTAACATTCACAGTATAGGATTATGGTAATTTACAAACACAATACCTTATAAAAAGTGAACACTGGATGAGAACCAACCATCGTTTCTGTGCATTTAGAAGTTTGCTGGTAACATTCACAGTATAAAATTATGGTAATTTACCAAGACAATACCTTATAAAAAGTGAACACTGGATGATAACCAACCATTGTTTCTGTGCATTTAGAAGTTTGCTGGTAACATTCACAGTATAGGATTATGGTAATTTACAAACACAATACCTTATAAAAAGTGAACACTGGATGATAACCAACCATCGTTTCTGTGCATTTAGAAGTTTGCTGGTAACATTCACAGTACAGGCCCGTCACATGATCAACTACAGGGCATATCTTACAGTTGGTCTCTCGCATCGATGACTGCATTGTCCATTGATAAATGGATGAAGCGCCAGATGATCTGTGGACCAAAAAATATCCAATACAGGCTTCCAAAGTATATAAATAAGAGGCCAATGGACTGCATTAGAAAAGTGTGGTACGTTACCTACAGTATATACTTTTATAAACTGGGTGACTGTCAGCAACCATTGGTTCTGTGCAAACGGTAAAAATGAGGGGGGAAAAAGATAAATAAAAAAATAAACTATATACACACACAATGCAAATGATGAATGGAGTCGACACAGCTAGATCGCTAACATAACGTCTCATCTGCAAGTGATCCAAACATGCCTATGCAATATCTACAACCGTGGCCCAAATACATGTGTTCAACGCATTTGTCTTGTACAGAAAACAGTGCAACTACCCATACACTATACTATACTATACTATACTAAACTACTTTTCAGACTAACTTTTCACCTGGATAACGTCATTTATTTGCTGTGACTTAAGGATTCTCGTCGGCGTTTCAGACCGTAAGTCGAACACTGAATGTATACTAATGTGCAAAAATATATTGAAACTTTTAATATTTCTCATGAAGCACATTTCTCAGGGTGAATGTAACGAGCCGCCGCGCTCGCGCCCCTCCAGGGACTATAGCCAACAGAGGGACTTGTCTTGCTCTGCCAGTTTCTGACAAAAATGCGTCAAAATTGATTACTAATGTGAAAGATCGGATCGGGAACGATTGGAATCGGTAGATATTTAAAATCACATGATCGGAATCGGATCGGGAGCAAAAAAAGGCGATCGGGACATCCCTAGTTCATATGCTTTACACTCGTCCGCAGGGAGAGAGAGAGAGGGTACTGGCGAGCTCCGCAAGCTACTCAATGGGATTTATTATTATTAAACACACGTGCCGTCTGCACACCTTAACCACATAACCCATGTAACCAAAAATACAGTGGGCCCACAATTGAAACAAAAGTCATAGTATCTATTCTCTTCGCCCTTAGAGGGCACGCTCTCGAAAAGGAGAATGTTCGCTGATAAAGTTCCAGCGCTCAAAGCGCTAACTGTACCTGGCTTGAGTGTACCAACCGAGTGCTGGCCTGCTCCCGCAACGAATGTCCGTGTTGCGAGATGGCCGTCGAACGGTCCCGTGGTTGTCACCTGTGATAGCAAGGGGCTGGCGGGGCGGACGTTTAGGCAGGCGACAGCTGGACTGGCTGTCGGCTAGGCGAATGCTGGAGGCGGGTGCGGTCCGGCGACGTCTGTTGCGGTGTCTTCTGCGGGGCTGGGAGACGGTGGAGCGACGCACAAGCTAACTGTGCTACTAGGCCTATACTGGAAGCTAAGCTGTGGGTCAGTGCGACCCCCTAGCCTTCCGCCTATACTTTAGCTAAAACGCAGCGCATGCAATATCCACAGCGCTCTCCGGCAGTAGGACGTCTTCTTCTTGGTTCCCTCTAAGCACTAACTGGGAAGCTAAACTATCGCATACTACATTACTATCCCGCACCGTGACGGGAGTCGTATTCCGCGTGTCTTTAGTGTCGGGAGCTCTCGGTCCACACGTCTGCTTCCTTCAGTGGAAAACGATGAAGAGGTCGTCCCGCTGTAAGAGCTCCACCTTCAGCCAGCCTCTTCTTCACCTGCCGTCACCAGCCCAACGTCGCCCCAGCTCCCCCTGGCGGCAGTCCAGTGCCATGTCCCACTACTAAATGTCAGTATTAGGAGGTGGAGAATCAAGACGGGTCAGCAAGTTACACAACGTTATCATGAACACAGTAGAGTACAAGGAATTAGAGTTAGACACATTGAATTATTGTTAGACTTATTCAGGTGTCTACATTTCCCCCTACTTTAAACTTGCCAATTCCCAATGCAAGTTACACAACCCCCTGTTTAGTGGAGTTACACCATTAGACAACGCATACATGTACACGGTCCTTAGACCAACAATTTCACACAACTTTTTACAATTTGCAAACACTGTTCAATGAACACACTCTTGAGCACATAGTCATGACGATACCTGGCAGGTAACCGACCTCTAGTACTCCTCTGTGGCCGGAGTGGTCCGACCCCCCCCATTTCAGACCCCGTGTCCGAATTGTCCGTTCCCACCGACAGGTCGTCGGCAGCGGCCTCGTCCTCTTGGACTACAGGCTGGTCGCCTGAATCGGCCTCCTCGCCTCCATCTACCCCGTCCTCATTCTCTCTCTATCTCACACAAACACACTTTCTCTCTCATTCTCTCTCTATCTCACACAAACACACTTTATTTCTCTCTCTCTCTCTCTCTCTCTCTCTCTCTCTCTCTCTCTCTCTCTCTCTCTCTCTCTCTCACACACACAAACACACACTTTCTCTCTCCCTCTCTCTCACATACTGCTGTAACTATCAAGAAATGTAAAATACATACTATTTACATGTAGAAGGGTGGATTAGCCCTACTTTATGAGAGTAGATGGTAGTGGGAACACAGCAGATCTGGGTCCCTGACTGTAGTGTAGGGGTATTAGAATTGGGATTTAACAGAGGGAGCGGATGGGGCCTAGGGTTTACTAACCAATAGGGTGATGCGCTGGTCCTTCTTGCCCTCCAGGGCGACTTATAGTAATTCCCCAAACACCCACACTTTCACACAAGTTTTTACAATTTGCAAACACTGTTCAATGAACACACTCTTGAGCACATAGTCATGACGATACCTGGCAGGTAACCGACCTCTAGTACTCCTCTGTGGCCAGAGTGGTCCGACCCCCCCCATTTCAGACCCCGTATCCGAATCGTCCGTTCCCACCGACAGGTCGTCGGCAGCGGCCTCGTCCTCTTGGACTACAGGCTGGTCGCCTGAATCGGCCTCCTCGCCTCCATCTACGCCGTCCTCCCCGGATGAGTCCGACTCCACCCCTTCCCCAGCGTCGGGCACGATCTCTGTGACGACACGAGGGGACCTGGGTGGGTTACATACTCTGGGAGTCGGTTCCCGAGGACGATAAACGGCGGGCTCCTCGTCTGTCTCTGAAGAGCTCTGCGAATGCGTAGGAGTCCTCCGGGGGACCCGCGCACGCCCTTCCCGGTCGGAGTTGGGAAAGGTACAGGGCTTGAGCTGGTCCCGATGGACAGTCTTCTCTGGGCCCCCTTCTTCTGGCCTGACTGTGAAGACAGGCGTCCCTTCGTGGCTCTGTGCAACCACCAGATAGGGGGTAGGTTCCCATTTGTCTTGGATCTTATTACGACCTCTGGGTCGATGGTTCCTCAACAGAACCCGGTCTCCGGCCCTCACAAGCACGCCTCTGGACTTTCGGTCGTAGATCCGTTTGCGTCTGTGAGACGTATGCTTAGCTGTGGCTCCCGCGGCCTCCGCAGCCGCCTTCAGTCGCTCGTGGTGTCTCTGGACCCACTCGTCCAAGTTCTCCGGATCACCGTCCACGGCATCTTTGCCACCCAGTACGTCCCTGGGCATCCTTGCATCCCTCCCGAAGAGCAAGTAGAAGGGGGCGTACCCCGTGGAAGAGTGCACGTGGCAGTTGTACGTAAGTACCAGCTCAGGCAGGTGTTCCTTCCAGTCCCGCTTCTTGTCCGGGGGCAGGCTACGCAGCATATCATGCATGATCCGGTTAAATCTCTCGCAATGGCCGTTCCCCTGGGGGTGGTAGGGCGTAGTACGGCTCTTGGAGATCCCGTAGAGTCTACAGAGTTCTTTGATGACGCCAGATTCCAAATTTCGACCTTGGTCGGCATGGAGTCGAGCAGGGCAGCCGTAGTACACAAACCAATGCCGGATGAGTGCGGCGGCGGTGGTCTTGGCGGTCTGATCTTTGGTCGGGATAGCGATCGTGAATCGGGTAAACATATCGGTCAACACCAGGATGTTCTCATAGCCGACCGTTGACATCTCCAACATGGTAAAGTCCATGGCTAGGACTTCCATGGGCGCAGTCACGTTGGTGCAGGTCATCGGGGCCTGGGACTTAGGGAATACGTCCCGGGCAAGCGCACACTGTTTGCACTGTTGCACCCAGCCATTCACCTCTGCTACCATCCCTATCCAGAAGTAACTTCGCCTCATCAGGTCTATGGTCCCCCATCTACCGAAGTGTCCCCAATAGTTGTGTTGGGTCTCATATATGTGTTGCCACAGTGCCATCGGCACCACCAGTTGCAGGACCTCCTCCGCATCTCGGGGGTCGCTAACGCGTCGAAACAGTACTTGGTTGTGTAGACGGAAACGCTCCCACTGCCCGCATAACTTGCGGAGGCATGGGTTCACTTCCTGTAACAATGCTTTAGTGGGTGGGGTCCCACGGGTCACCGCCTGCCATACCGGTCCCAGTTCGGGATCTTCCGCCTGGAATTGTCGTAGTTCGTCCCAGCTATATCCGCTGTTTCCCTTCTGCGCCACTATTTGCCTTGTGACGATGGCCGGGACCCCCGGCGGGTCGGTCCGGTCCTCAGGGCCTAGGCGAGCCCGGACTTCTTCCGCCGGGATCACTACGAAGCCTTCGCTTTGGCTCACCTAGTCGGTTGGCCTTGCGCCTAGAGCGGGGGCCCGCGACGGGCCGGTCCGCACCTCGGGGCTCAGGCGAGCACGGACTCCTTCCGCCGGGGCCACCTGGCCTGGTTGCCTCGGGCCGATTGCTGAGACTTCCGGCGGCTCAGTCCATTCCTCGGGGCCCAGCCGAGTATGAACGCCTTCCGCTGTGATCGCTAGAAAGTCCTTTCTGTGTCCACTACTTTTGGTTCTTGCCTCATCGGGATGCGTGACAAGGCGTCGGCATTTTGGTTGAGCCGGCCTGGCTTGTAATGTACTACAAAGTCGTATTCGGCCAGCTGGGCGACCCAGCGCTGCTCCACCGCCCCCAGATTGGCCGTGTCTAGGTACCGCAAAGGGTCGGTGACCACGGTGAATTTGGAGTAGAGCAGGAGGTCTCGGAACTTCTCTGTGAACGTGCTGTAATTCCGGTCGTTTCTTTCGGACCCTCGTAGGCCCCTGCTCTCGAAGGCGATGACGCGCTCTACGCCCTCTTGCTTCTGGCTCAGCACGGCTCCCAGCCCCAAGTAGCTTCCGTCCGTGGTCACTACGAAGGGGAGTTGGAGGTCCGGATATGCCAACACCGGTGGCGTCATTAGGCACCTCCGCAGATGATCGAAGGCCTCCTGACACTTTGGAGTCTATTGGAAGGCCTCGGTCCGGCCTGTAGCGAACCCTTTCTTTTCTTTTCCCATGAGGGCATGCAGTGGTTGCGCCACTTGGGCGAAGTGGAACACGAATCGCCGGTAGTACGACATGAATCCGATCACTTGTCGCACTTCTTTCGCCGAGCGTGGTGCCGGCCCATCCTCCAGGGCCCTTACTTTGTCGGTGTCGACTTGGACCTTGGCCGCAGAGACAATGTGTCCCAGGAATTTTACTTCCGCCTTGAGGAGGAAACACTTCCGGGGCTTGAGTTTGAGGCCATGTTCGCGGAGGCGTCCGAACACCAGGTCCAGCTTCTGACAGTGGCTCTCGAAGTCCCGTGAGAACACCAACACATCGTCCAGGTAGACCAACAGGACATCGAAAGCCAGGTCCCCTAACACCGCGGTCATCAACCGCTGGAACGTTGCTGGCGCATTGCACAGCCCGAAGGGCATACGGGTCCACTGATAGAGGCCGAAGGGCGTCGTGGCGGCCGTCTTTTCTTGATCCTCCTCCTTCACCGCCACCTGGAAGTAGCCAGCCGTGAGGTCGAGGGATGAGAAGATTTTGGCCTGTCCAAGGGCATCTAGGGACTCCTCTATGCGGGGTAGAGGATACGCATCTCGGTGCATCACATTGTTTAGTCGACGGTAGTCGCAACAGAATCGCACAGAGCTGTCTTTCTTCATCACTATCACTGCGGGCGACACCCATGGGCTACAGCTCTCCACTAGGACGCCCTGAGTGACCAGGTCCTGCACGTGTCGTTTCACCTCCTGAAAGCTGTGAGGCGGTATCCGCCGGTGCCGTTGTTTGATGGGGTGCGCGTCCCCGGTGGGGATGTAGTGAGTGATCGTGGTAGTGTATCCATAGTCTCCGTCGTCGAGGGAGAACACCGTCTTGTGTTTCTCCAATACTTGGTTTAGTCGGCCCACTTGCCCCTGGGTGAGATCTTGGAGGTTCGCTTGTACGGGCACGGCTAGTCGTCGGGCATTCCCGTCGGCGGCCGCCGGGGTCGGGTTGTCTCCGGCTTCAATCGCTGTCACCCTCAATCCTCCGGCAACTTCTTCTACGGTCACCCTCTCCTTGGGCAGTATTTGACGAGGGCGGTGGAGTTCCGCCAGTCGGGACCGGGGCCAGAGCACGATGGCTGTGTCGGTCGGGTTTAACAGCCGCACGGGCACCCTCCCATTTAGGGCGTGGGTCACTACATTGGCCACCAGTAGGCCGGGGGGTAGGTTGGCACTCGGAGTACTCTCGAGCATTACGGGGCGTTGTATCTTCGCCGACGTCTCGCAGCGGCCACTTCACTGCGGGGGGGAATGACCACCGGGTCTCGGCCGGCCACTTTCACGTACCCCCTTCTCCCCAGGGCGGTGCACCCCTGTTCCTCGTGAGCAACGGCAGCGATGATGCGGCACAGGGCAGCGCTCCCGGCGTCGGAGTGATGGCAACCTGTTGGGCGTATCCCCTCCATTCCGGCGAAGAGGTCGTACACCCCGCTGAGTATGTTCATCCCCAGGAGGCCCGGGACGGCTTTTCCCGCAGAGCTGCAGTGGGGGTCGTCTTTTACTATGAACACACATTTTCCGGGGAACTTCATCCCTAGACACTCCACATCAGCGAAGAGGCACCCCACCACAGGGACTTCTAAGCCGTTGGCGGCCGTGAGGGTGACCCAGGTGGCGGAGGACAGTCTCTTCTTCTGGAATTGCTGCTTGAAATGGGTTTCGGTCATGGTGGTAACCTCGGTTCCGGTGTCTAAGAGGCAGCAGGTCTTGACGCCGTCTATCTGCACATCTAGGGTGTAACAGCCCCCGTATACATCTTGGGTCTCTGGGCCCGCGGCTACCGAGTCGACGGCTCCTGCCGCAATGGCGTCGATCGCCCCTCGTGTTCTAGATAGGTGTCCCGGTGGGCCCGGAGCTTCGGGCGCGGGGGAACGTGCTGGGCATGCTCCGCCGGCCTGGAGTCTACTGATATGTCCCGGCTGCTGACAGGCGTAACAGATCAGTCTTCCATCTTCGCTCCAGCGGGGTAGTCTACGCGGGGTAGCGGGCATGTCTCCCCTGGGTCTGCGTCCAGTGAAGCTTCGTTGGGGCACGTCTCGCTCTGACTGCAGGGCCCGGAGTAGCAGTTCTTGGCCCGCGACCAGCTTTTGGATGGATTCCTGTTGTGCGGACACGTTAAAAGGGGGTTCGTGTCGCTCCGTGGCGGCGGCGTGTATCGTGCCCCGGGCGGAACTCTTAGCGGTGGACAGTACCTCCTCCTCTTCGGACCAGTCGATCGTGGCCAGCATTAATTCGAGGAACGTCAGCGTCCCTTTCTCCCTTTGGTACCGTCTCATCTCTCGTCGCAGTGCGTCGTCTCTCAGGCCTAGGACGAATTGCTCCTGTAGCAAGATGACGGTGTCTGGGACCCGTGTGGGGGCCCGCCGCTGTAGACACCGAAGCATCTCTTGTAAATTATACGCAAATTGTCTCACGGTCTCACCGGCTACCTGCTTGCGGTCGTAGAACACGCCCAGACGGACGCTGACAGGGGCTTTGTCCCTGTAGGTCGCTTCTAGTACCTTGAACAGGGCGTCTGGGTCCGGGAAGGGCTCTTCCATCATGAATCTCACCGTCTGCTTAGCCTCGCCTTTCAGGTGTAGTAATACCTCCACCTGGTCTTCGGCTGGCACTTTGCTAGCTCGGAAGTGCGACTTCATCGCCCGGATCCAGTCCTCTACCGACAGCTCTCCCCTCTCTTTTCCCCCTCCGAACTCGCTGCATTTTCGGTCCCGTTGGACATACACAGTCGAGGGGGTCGCTTGGGGGTCGCGGGCGTGTCTCTCGAGGACGGACTTGGCCAAGGCGAGGGCTTCTCGCTGGTCGCTCTGGGCCTGCTCCATGTACACCGCCTGTCGGTCCAGGAGGCCTGCTTGGTCGTGGAATCAGTCCTTCATAGCCTCCACTTGTGCGGCCAAGTCCCTCATCGCTTCGGTTTCTTCTTCTTTTACCTCGGGGGAGGCGTGCCGGGCACGTTGTTGCTCCAGTAGCACCGCCTGGGCCTTGCACTCTCCTTGAAGCGCCTCATTCTTCGCCGCCGTTTCCGGCACGGGTCTGTTCCTCGGACATCTTTAGTCTCTCTCCAGGTCAAGTCAAGGAAGCGGGTTAGGATGTTGATCCTGTTTGTGGCGCCAAATGTAGAAGGGTGGATTATCCCTACTTTATGAGAGTAGATGTGCACTGTCACCAGGTAGTGGGAACACAGGAGATCTGGGTCCGGCTGAGTCCCCGACTGTAGTGTAGGGGTATTAGAATTGGGATTTAACAGAGAGAGCGGATGGGGCCTAGGGTTTACTAACCTAGGGGTGATGCGCTGGTCCTTCTTGCCCTCCAGGGCGACTTACAGTAATTCCCCAAACACCCACACTTCCCCTAATACCTCCCACACCCTCCCACACCCGGTGGCAGTAGTGATAGATGATATCATTTCTCCCCAAAGCAGTACCTTTCCTTGTTGACGAATGGAGACCTGTCCCAATAGGCCGTGGGTAGGAAGGGGTTAAACAATAATGTACATTAACCGAAAGGAAGGGGTTAAACAAGAATGCACATTAATGGACACGCACACAGTGATCCCATTTGTACGCCTCTCTTTTTATATAGATTAGCATAATCAATACAAGGCACGATGCATAGCACTTAGATCTTACAGGTAGAAGGGTTCATATGCTTTACACTCGTCCGCAGGGAGAGAGAGAGAGGGTACTGGCGAGCTCCGCGAGCTACTCAATGGGATTTATTATTATTAAACACACGTGCCGTCTGCACACCTTAACCACATAACCCATGTAACCAAAAATACAGTGGGCCCACAATTGAAACAAAAGTTATAGTATCTATTCTCTTCGCCCTTAGAGGGCACGCTCTCGAAAAGGAGAATGTTCGCCGATAAAGTTCCAGTGCTCGGAGCGCTAACTGTACCTGGTGAAGGAAACGGGTGCTTTTGGGTGTTTTTCAATGTATGTGATGTATAGATTGGGGGGAGAGGGTAGCATCTAAAGGTGCCAGGTCAGAGAGGTCGAAATGTGCTTGGCTTAGAAGACGGTGATAGAACGGTGGTTCAGGATAGCAGCACACTGCCAGCGAGGGAATGTTGACATTCCTTGTAAGAACAAAGATAACGGAGCGGTACAGAGCGAGGGAGAGGGGTGACATCTTTAATGCAACAGTACTGAAACGTTTTGAAATGTGTGAAAGGTTATTAGCCGTTGTCATGACAGCACGTCGCATGACAACCAGAAGGCGGGGCCGTCGTTGTTACGACGAAGATCTATAAGTCGAACGGTGTTTCCGGGTGTAAGGCAGACCAAAGAAACGAATCCCACAGGAGGGAAGAGACCAAGAGACTCTCTCCTCTCATCACAGAGGGGGCGGGGGGGGGAGGAAGGATGCCACATCATCATTAGCTTCGGCTACCACGAGGATGGTCTTGGCTGACGACCAGGCCTGACCACCAGTGGACTGAATAGCAAAAGGACAATAGACTGAACACACCGAAAGATCATTAGAATAGACTCTTCAAGGACAATACAATCTGTTAACATCTGAGCTGAGGTTTCTGTTTATATCAATAAACAACGCTTTTCCTCATAAGGTATTACGCTGTGTCGAAGTGACGAATTCTTACGGAGGTGGAGAATTATTATGGTTTGCGGATCGTACTAACGGGGAGAGATAAGGATTATATTCAGCCAGTATATGAGACGCCAGGACCATTAAAATTACACAACGCAGAGGAATTGGATGGAGAGAGGATAACACAAGAAGACGTGATACTGGCCAGATTGATCAGGATCTAACAGTTGGTTGCCGATGACAGCCGGATTTGCAAGAGATAAGAACAACGGAAAAAGACTTTTTCAAGGGTCCTACTAATCACCCCAAAGTACCAGAAAATACCAGAAAATACCAGAAACTACCCCAAAATACCCCAAAGTATACCCCAAAATACCAGAAACTACCCCAAAATACCCCAAAGTATACCCCAAAATACCAGAAACTACCCCAAAATACCAGAAACTACCCCAAAGTATACCCCAAAATACCAGAAACTACCCCAAAATACCAGAAAATACCAGAAAATACCAGAAACTACCCCAAAATACCCCAAAGTATACCCCAAAATACCAGAAACTACCCCAAAATACCCCAAAGTATACCCCAAAATACCAGAAACTACCCCAAAATACCCCAAAATACCAGAAAATACCAGAAACTACACCAAAATACCCCAAAGTATACACCAACATACCAGAAACTACCCCAAAATACCCCAAAATACCAGAAAATACCAGAAACTACCCCAAAATACCCCAAAGTATACCCCAAAATACCAGTACCTACCCCAAAATACCAGAAAATACCAGAAACTACCCCAAAATACCCCAAAGTATACCCCAAAATACCAGAAACTACCCCAAAATACCATAACATACCCCAAAGTATACCCGAAAGTACCAGAAAATACCAGAAAATACCCCAAAATACCCCAAAGTACCCCAAAATACCCCAAAGTATACCCCAAAGTACCAGAAAATACCCCAAAATACCCCAAAGTATACCCCAAAGTACCAGAAAATACCTCAAAGTACCCCAAATAGTGTGTAATAGTGTAATAGTGTAATAGTAGTAATAGTGTGTAATAGTGTGTAATAGTGTAATAGTGTGATAGTGTAATAGTGTGTAATAGTGTAATAGTGTGTAATAGTGTAATAGTGTAATAGTGTGTAATAGTGTAATAGTGTAATAGTGTGTAATAGTGTAATAGTGTGTAATAGTGTAATAGTGTAATAGTGTGTAATAGTGTAATAGTGTGTAATAGTGTGCTAGTGTAATAGTGTAATATTGTGTAATAGTGTGATAGTGTAATAGTGTGTAATAGTGTGATAGTGTAATAGTGTGTAATAGTGTAATAGTGTAATAGTGTGTAATAGTGTAATAGTGTGTAATAGTGTAATAGTGTAATAGTGTGTAATAGTGTAATAGTGTGTAATAGTGTGCGTGTGTGTGTGTGCGTGTGTGTGTGTGTGTGTGCGCGCATGTGCGTGTGCGTGTGTGTGTGTGTGTCTCCACATTATGGCTGTAGTGACTGAGGCACTCTGTACTCTGGCTGCATCCAGGAAGGGATTAACGCAGTAAAGGTTTAGTGAGACAAAGAGTGAGACATAAAAAACGTAGAGGGCTCAGGAGGTAGAGCCGAGCGCTCGTCTGGTTAATCAGAAGATTCCCGGTTCGATTCCGGCTCCTCCCGGCGGCGTGTCCGAGTGTCCTTGAGCAAGACACTTAAGCCCTGCTCCTCCCGGTGAGCAGATTGCCACTTGGCATGGTCGCCTCCGCCGTCGGTGTGTGAGTGAATGTGAGGCATAAATTGTAAAGCGCTTTGGATAAAAGAGCTATATAAATAGCTCCTTCTCCCCCTCTTCTCCCTCTCTCTCTCTCTCTATCCATCTTTCTCTCTCCCTCCCTCCCTCTCTCTCCCTTCTTCTCTCTCTTGCTATCTCTCCCCCTTCTCTCTCTCTCTCTCCATCTCCCCCCTCTCTCTCTCTCTCCATCTCCCTCTATCCCCCTTCTCTCTCTCCATCTCCCCCCCCCCCCTCTCTCTCTCTCTCTCTCTCTCTCTCTCTCTCTCTCTCCCTCTCTCTCCCCCCCTGGTTGGTTTCCCTTGTTCCACAGCTCCTCCATCAAGATGCCATACAAGTTGGAATCCATCTTGATCAGGATCTAACAGTTGGTTGCCGATGACAGCCGGATTTGCAAGAGATAAGAACAACGGAAAAAGACTTTTTCAAGGGTCCTACTAATCACCCCAAAGTACCAGAAAATACCAGAAAATACCAGAAACTACCCCAAAATACCCCAAAGTATACCCCAAAATACCAGAAACTACCCCAAAATACCCCAAAGTATACCCCAAAATACCAGAAACTACCCCAAAATACCAGAAACTACCCCAAAGTATACCCCAAAATACCAGAAACTACCCCAAAATACCAGAAAATACCAGAAAATACCAGAAACTACCCCAAAATACCCCAAAGTATACCCCAAAATACCAGAAACTACCCCAAAATACCCCAAAGTATACCCCAAAATACCAGAAACTACCCCAAAATACCCCAAAATACCAGAAAATACCAGAAACTACACCAAAATACCCCAAAGTATACACCAACATACCAGAAACTACCCCAAAATACCCCAAAATACCAGAAAATACCAGAAACTACCCCAAAATACCCCAAAGTATACCCCAAAATACCAGTACCTACCCCAAAATACCAGAAAATACCAGAAACTACCCCAAAATACCCCAAAGTATACCCCAAAATACCAGAAACTACCCCAAAATACCATAACATACCCCAAAGTATACCCGAAAGTACCAGAAAATACCAGAAAATACCCCAAAATACCCCAAAGTACCCCAAAATACCCCAAAGTATACCCCAAAGTACCAGAAAATACCCCAAAATACCCCAAAGTATACCCCAAAGTACCAGAAAATACCTCAAAGTACCCCAAATAGTGTGTAATAGTGTAATAGTGTAATAGTAGTAATAGTGTGTAATAGTGTGTAATAGTGTAATAGTGTGATAGTGTAATAATGTGTAATAGTGTAATAGTGTGTAATAGTGTAATAGTGTAATAGTGTGTAATAGTGTAATAGTGTAATAGTGTGTAATAGTGTGTAATAGTGTAATAGTGTGTAATAGTGTAATAGTGTAATAGTGTGTAATAGTGTAATAGTGTGTAATAGTGTGCTAGTGTAATAGTGTAATAGTGTGTAATAGTGTGATAGTGTAATAGTGTGTAATAGTGTGATAGTGTAATAGTGTGTAATAGTGTAATAGTGTAATAGTGTGTAATAGTGTAATAGTGTGTAATAGTGTAATAGTGTAATAGTGTGTAATAGTGTAATAGTGTGTAATAGTGTGCGTGTGTGTGTGTGCGTGTGTGTGTGTGTGTGTGCGCGCATGTGCGTGTGCGTGTGTGTGTGTGTGTCTCCACATTATGGCTGTAGTGACTGAGGCACTCTGTACTCTGGCTGCATCCAGGAAGGGATTAACGCAGTAAAGGTTTAGTGAGACAAAGAGTGAGACATAAAAAACGTAGAGGGCTCAGGAGGTAGAGCCGAGCGCTCGTCTGGTTAATCAGAAGATTCCCGGTTCGATTCCGGCTCCTCCCGGCGGCGTGTCCGAGTGTCCTTGAGCAAGACACTTAAGCCCTGCTCCTCCCGGTGAGCAGATTGCCACTTGGCATGGTCGCCTCCGCCGTCGGTGTGTGAGTGAATGTGAGGCATAAATTGTAAAGCGCTTTGGATAAAAGAGCTATATAAATAGCTCCTTCTCCCCCTCTTCTCCCTCTCTCTCTCTCTCTATCCATCTTTCTCTCTCCCTCCCTCCCTCTCTCTCCCTTCTTCTCTCTCTTGCTATCTCTCCCCCTTCTCTCTCTCTCTCTCCATCTCCCCCCTCTCTCTCTCTCTCCATCTCCCTCTATCCCCCTTCTCTCTCTCCATCTCCCCCCCCCCCCCTCTCTCTCTCTCTCTCTCTCTCTCTCTCTCTCTCTCTCTCTCTCTCTCTCTCTCTCTCTCTCTCTCTCTCCCCCTCTCTCTCCCCCCCTGGTTGGTTTCCCTTGTTCCACAGCTCCTCCATCAAGATGCCATACAAGTTGGAATCCATCTTGAGTGCTAGAGACCCACACACACACACACACACACACGTACACACACACACACACACACGCACACGTACACGCACACACACACATACACACGCACACACACACACACGCACACTATTACACACTATTACACTATTACACTATTACACACTATTACACTATTACACACTATTACACTATTACACACTATTACACTATTACACTAGCACACTATTACACACTATTACACTATTACACACTATTACACTATTACACTATTACACACTATTACACTATTACACACTATTACACTATTACACTATTACACACTATTACACAAAATTACACACGCACACACGCACACACACATACACACGCACACTATTACACACTATTACACTATTACACACTATTACACTATTACACTATTACACTATTACACACTATTACACTATTACACACTATTACACTATTACACACTATCACACTATTACACTATTACACACTATTACACTATTACACACTATTACTACTATTACACTATTACACTATTACACACTATTACTACTATCACACTATTACACTATTCATTATATAGTGTAATCATTATATGATATTCTGTTCCCGCAAAAAGCCAAAGCAAAAGGCTGGCTGTCACAAAATGGTCACATCTAGAGACTATTCATTATATAGTGTAATTGTTGTGAAGGGCCAGATTAAACCGAATATATATATTTATTTATATATATATATTTAATTGTATTTGTATATTCTCTAATATTCCCTGATATCCCTTGTATATTCCTTGTACAATATGCATTGAATATCCATTCTAGCCTACTGAACATCCCATAATAGTCTCCATTCTACTATTGGTCGAGACCTTGGTGCCAGGCTGCCATACCCCTCAGACCCAGTTCAAACGTACCGCTCCACATGTACGAACAAGTCCTAGTTCCGCGTAGGAATCTAGCTACCGCACCACTAATGGGACTATTTGTTCATAGTGCGTATATATACTGCGCTACTAAAGTAGGACTTCCTTTTCAGTCCAGTTTCTTACCCTCCAATAGAGTCACAGACGTAAAGCCTCCCCGCGACGCCACGTGTGGGAGTAAGGCCAAGTTCGCCTACCATCGGTATTGAGACATCGTGTATATTAATATTTGAATAGTCATATTTGGCACTATATCGTCGAGTTGGACGTAGTCTATTAAGCTAATAATAGTCTGTTAATATAGTGCTTTGTGCGGTGAGAATACTACCGTAGTCAGTACCCCATCGTTTCGGGCAGAGAACTGGCTGCTTACCCAGGGTGGTTGACCCCACGTGAAGCTGCACCCGAGGAGCCCCAGAGCCGACGAGCGAGTGGACCTGTATACCGGATTATTCTACCGACGACAGCCCGCCTTCCCAGGCACGGATTATGCTTTGTATACTTTGATTATTCCATGGATAAAGACCCCCGACACTGCCGTGTGTTGGAACCCCCCCCCCTGGAGAGGACGCAAGGTGAGGAGACGCTCTGCAAGACGAGGTCGCTTCACGTCTCTCCCCCGTGGACCGGAGAGAGCCGGCCCACAAAGAGTCCATCTGCTTTCATCTGTGGTCCAAGGATCGCCGGCGCATTGAACGGCACTACAGTGGGTTCACCTGGGATACCCTTGGCCGGATGAGGCAGCCGGATTCTACCCCCCCCCCTTCCTACTCCTGTCGGCTTACAAGCGACCGGATTAACCCCCCCTAGTGTATCCAGTATATAATCATTAAAGTATCATTGCTGTTATTCCTTAAACTATTCCAGGTCGTATATGTACCACCTGCGCCTTCAGAGATTGGACATTCTCTATTGATATACCGACGAATACTCTTGCCATAAAAGTGCATACTAATTTCCATTCATAAATGTGATTGATTTGATTAAGTGCTTGCTCTACACACCATCGCTGTGTAGAAATAAAGACCTATTTCTAATTCGTACATTTGTGTTGGATCCGTTTCATCTACGTGACAGTGTTCATCATAATATATTTATGCCGTGTACTGGGTGGCCGAATATTAAGTACAAAGGTAGTGGTAGTAAGTATCATATCTAGTAATACAGTCAGGGAATTGTACCCCTCAGTTACAATTGGTCCTTCGAGCCGGAGGGTAATTAGTGTAATATTAATATAGTGTTATTAATATTGAAATGGCCTATGATGAACACTCCACGAAACGATCCTCCTAACCAACGCCCGCAGCGCGAACGACGGCTCCCTCAGTATTTAGAGGCCTACGCTGTCAGTCAACAACCTAGTCTTCTACTAACAGTAAACGCGGTAAAACTAGAAAGTAAAAGTATGTCTAACCCCAACGCCCAGACTACCCCGACCATAGAGGCCCCTACGGGCTCTAATGTAACTGACCAAGTTCACGGTGGGGACCAGTGGGAACCAGACATGACTTCACACCCCGCCAGTACTGAAGAAGTAGTCCCCGATGAGTCCCGGGAGGAATACAACGCTACCAAGAGAGAACTCGGCACGGAAGAAGACGGGGAGAGCACCGTGGAGATAGAGCTCCAAGGCTCCGCAAGGAGTACCCCGATGGAAGGCTCCCCTATACAACCGCCTTCTCCCAGCGAGGCAGAGAGGACCCTACAGCAGGCCTTCCTCATCAGCCTGAACGCCGCTGCTGAACGCGACCGACTGCAGATCCAGCAGCGGAGCGAAGAAGAGCATATACGTCTAGAACTAAGACGCATTCAGAGAGAAGAGAATGTGGCCCGAGACCGAGCAGACAGCCAGCGAGCAGCTGCTGGTGCTCTACGGGACGCAGAGCGCGACAGACAGCAAGCGCAACTAATAGAACAGCTGATCAGACGGACAACACCCTCTCCCTCCGCCAGAGGCTCCAGGAACTCGTCTAGACACACCTCCAGGGCGGCATCCCCTAGCCGAGTAAACAACCCTGAACTTGACCAACAGACGAGGTCTATACCCCCCACAGACCACCTCCCCCCACCGGTCCAAGCGAGACCTAGCAACCGGGAAGGAGCAGCATATCCTGTGGAGAGGCTAAACCAGAGACTACAAGCACTGGATGACCTAACTGAAGACGAAGAGGAAGAGGAGGAGAACCACGCCCGACGACAGCACAGTACTCTACCGGACCAGGAGGTCCGGTACAGCCCAGGCTATACTCCCGCGGAGCTGCGCTACAGACCCCCGACTCTATACACGGGTGAGCACGACGCACGACCCGCACCGAGGAACAGCACCTGGACAAGCGGGCCATGGTACACTGCCGGTACCAGCCCATACCAAGGAGCGGGAGGAGACTCGCCTAGGAGGCCTCTCCCCCAACGCTCGCCGATGTATCCACAGTCAGCGTCATACATTGGCACGCCTATGGTACCCGACTTCACCCAAGAGAACCGGGCCCAGTATACAGAACTCCGCATGTGTCTGGAGACCATGTTGGTGGATGTATTGGATGAACGCCATAAATACGCCATCCTACTGAAGCACTTAAAGGTGCCCCGCGCACATAATATAGCGCTCGCCTACGCGACTTCCACCACCCCATACACAGCAGCGCTGGTAGCATTGGACCAGAGGTATGGGCGCATATGGGATTACGTGATCCAGGAGATCCGACACATCGACCGCTTCCATCAGAGTGCAGTCCCTGGTAGGGATGTTGGGAGCGCAGAGAGAGAAGGGGAGGCATGAACTTTACGCCAACTCAAATGTGGAAAGGATCTTGGAGAAGCGACAGAGGGACCACCGAGACCCGAATGGCCCCGAACCGAACCTCCTCGATCTAGCAGACTTCCTGGCGAGAGAAGTCAGCAGCCTACGGCTAGATACATTCGGACGGAGCACCCCTGGCTCCAGAGAAGGAACCAGACGACTAAATGATGGAAGAAGATCGGTGACTGTGATGCACCAATCGGAGTCAGTACCGAGCAGCAGGAGCCACAGTACCCCCTCCAGAACGGAGAAGTGGAAGATAGTGTGCCCCTACTGTGAGAAAGAACACTGGCTAGCGCAATGTGACTCCTTCCCCAAGCTGAACGCGGAGGAAGCAAGTCAATGGATAAAGTCCAACAAGCGCTGTTTTCGCTGTGCGCGCTCACACATGGCAGCCGAATGCCGCTTAAAGAAAAGGTGCACCAAGTGCGATGGAGCCCATCTGGACATACTTCACGACAGTAACAGACGGCGCCCTTCACCCGCACCATCCAGCCGCAAAGCGAGCGTCATGTACATCGATCCCGCCAGCAGCAGTGGAGCCCGAGTACTCCTAAAAGTAGTGAGTGTGACACTAAGCTACCAGAATAAAGTCCTGGACACTTACGCCGTCCTCGATGACGGGTCAGAGAAGACCCTGCTGCTCGCCTCCGCTGCGGCCCAGCTAGGGCTGCGGGGAAGCGAAACCCAAATGACAATTCGGACAATAAGACGAGATTTGAAGACGATAAAGGGCGAGAATGTCTCATTCTCTATCGCAGCAAGCGGCCAGCCTGAGCGACGGTACCAGATTACAGACGCTTTCACCAGCCAAGAAATAGGACTGTCGCGGTACACATACCCCGTCGCCAAGCTGATGGAGAAATATGCACATCTGCGCAAGTTACCGATCCCGCTCATAGACAATGCTATGCCGACCCTGTTGATAGGCTCCGACCATGCAGACCTCATTGTCCCGATAGACCGGGTTCATACGGGACCCCGAGGCTGTCCTGCAGCAGTCGAGACCCGTTTGGGATGGACTCTCCAAGGCCCGCTCGCCAAATCTCTCAACCGAAGTACAGCCACTAGATGTCTCCACTCCCGAGTCACAGAGGGAGAAACCGCACTCCTGCAACACGTAGAGCGGCTATGGACCTTGGAACAAATGCCCTTTAAGAACGGAAAGAAAGACATTCGCTCTAAAGATGACATTTACGCCATTCACCTCCTCGAGACAGGGACCAAGAGAGTCCCGGTCAACGGCGTGTTGAGATACGCCACGCCACTCCTGCGGCGAGAAGGAATGCCTACTTTCCACGCCAAGACAGACGCCACAGAACGGTACCTGCTGAACACGGAGCGGTGCTTAGCCAAGAACCCCGCCCAAGAGAGTGTATACCGCGCTGAGATTGAGAAGCTCATCACAGCGGGACACGTCACAAAGATGGACATTAAAGAGGCTGACCAGACCACTGAATCGTGGTACGTGCCTCACCACAAGGTCCATCACAACGGTAAAGACCGCATAGTATTTAACTGCAGCTACCAGATCGGATCCCAAAATCTGAATAAAGAGTTACTGCCCGGTCCCACACTCGGCCCCTCCCTACTCGGCGTTCTGCTCCGCTTCCGCCAGGAAAAGGTGGCCATCAGCGGGGACATTAAAGGAATGTTCCTGCAGGTGAGACTAGTAGAGGCGGACAAGCCCCTGTTACGGTTCCTATGGAGAGAGAAGCCAGGAGATGAGCACCCAGCCATCTACCAATGGGAAGTCCTCCCCTTCGGAACGACGTGCAGCCCCTGCTGTGCTACATTTGGACTACAGAAACATGTAGCAGAGGACCCAGCAGCGGACGAAGAGGTCCGACACAGCGTAAAGAACAGCTTCTACGTAGACAACTGTCTACAAAGCCTTTCAACCCAGGAAGAAGCCGAGGCTCTCCTGATTAAACTCCGCGCCTCATTGATCAAAGGCGGCTTTGATCTCAGGCAGTGGGCCAGCAGCGATCCGCAAGTACTGCGCAGCCTCTCCTCCGAGGACAAGGCAGCCAGCAGCGAGACCTGGATGGCTACAATCCCGGGAGAAGCCCAGGAGATGACCCTGGGATTGGTGTGGCGATTCAAAACAGATTCGCTTCACTACAGACACAAGCCCCTGACTACGGAGCAGGGAAGGCCGGCGGCGGCGCCGACCACCAGACGGAGTGTGTACACAACACTCGCCCGACAATATGACCCGCTAGGATGTATTCTACCGTACACCACCAGGGCAAAAATGATTGTACGAGCATTGTGGGACAAGGACCAGGGCTGGGACGACCCCATTCCCGCACACCTTGCATCCACCTGGAGAGAGTGGGAGATGGAGCTCCACTCACTCCCAGGCGTTAATATGCGCCGAAGCTACTTCCCACCCACGGTGAGGCCAGAGACATGTAAAATGGACTTACACGTCTTCAGTGACGCCTCAGAGGTCGCATACGGATCAGTAGCCTACTTGCGGGCCCAAGAGAAGGGGGGAGAGATCTACACAGCATTTGTCCTCGCCCGCTCGAGAATAGCCCCACGCAAGCAACAATCTATCCCACGCCTAGAGCTCTGCGCAGCCCTAGCCGGAGCGCACCTAGCCACGCTCATCCAACGTGAGCTCACCATACCGGTGTCTAGAACAATCCTGTGGTCAGATTCCACGACAGTACTCGCCTGGATCAAATCGGACTCATGCAAGTACAAAGTCTTCGTGGGAGTCAGAGTCACCGAGATTCAAGACTTAACCGAAGAGTTAACCGGAGAAACAGAGTGGCGCTACGTTGATACAAAACAGAACCCAGCTGACGTCATCACCCGGGGGATGCCCCTGGATGACCTCACCCGTCGCAATGTCTACAGTGACGGCCCAGCACTCCTGGAGCTCCCGGAGGAAGAGTGGCCCACGCCTGTCCCGAGGGAGGCCGGTCAGGAGGAGGCTGAGAATAAGAGGCCTGTGTTCTGTGGATTGAGCACTGTTATCTCCACCGACCCTAACATAGACGATTGCACGTCCATAGAGAGTGCACAACAAAGAACATTCCTGCGGTACCACCCGGAGTGCAAGTCCCCCGCTGATATGTCAGCAGCTAACTACGAGGAAGCAGAATTGCTTCTACTGCAGCGAGCCCAGAGAGACAATTTGACAGAAGGAACAGTCGTCATGATTATTGATCAATCACTGCCCAGAGCTATGTGGCCGGCCGGCCGCGTAAGCAAAGTGATCACCGGTGCCGACGGCAAGGTCCGAGCAGCTGAAGTGCTCGTCCAGGGTCGCACTTACACCCGTCCCGTGGCGAGGCTCATAGAACTGCCTCGACTCCCAGACACAATCGATGATGACCATGACCCTATAACCCTATGACTTTGTGAAGTTGACTGACCCCTACAGCAAACCCTTATGTGTTAATAGACAACACGATTAATCTGTCTCTGTTTAACTGATTAGGTCTGGGACCAATCAGGGGGTGGCTGTTGTGAAGGGCCAGATTAAACCGAATATATATATTTATTTATATATATATATTTAATTGTATTTGTATATTCTCTAATATTCCCTGATATCCCTTGTATATTCCTTGTACAATATGCATTGAATATCCATTCTAGCCTACTGAACATCCCATAATAGTCTCCATTCTACTATTGGTCGAGACCTTGGTGCCAGGCTGCCATACCCCTCAGACCCAGTTCAAACGTACCGCTCCACATGTACGAACAAGTCCTAGTTCCGCGTAGGAATCTAGCTACCGCACCACTAATGGGACTATTTGTTCATAGTGCGTATATATACTGCGCTACTAAAGTAGGACTTCCTTTTCAGTCCAGTTTCTTACCCTCCAATAGAGTCACAGACGTAAAGCCTCCCCGCGACGCCACGTGTGGGAGTAAGGCCAAGTTCGCCTACCATCGGTATTGAGACATCGTGTATATTAATATTTGAATAGTCATATTTGGCACTATATCGTCGAGTTGGACGTAGTCTATTAAGCTAATAATAGTCTGTTAATATAGTGCTTCGTGCGGTGAGAATACTACCGTAGTCAGTACCCCATCGTTTCGGGCAGAGAACTGGCTGCTTACCCAGGGTGGTTGACCCCACGTGAAGCTGCACCCGAGGAGCCCCAGAGCCGACGAGCGAGTGGACCTGTATACCGGATTATTCTACCGACGACAGCCCGCCTTCCCAGGCACGGATTATGCTTTGTATACTTTGATTATTCCATGGATAAAGACCCCCGACACTGCCGTGTGTTGGAACCCCCCCCCCTGGAGAGGACGCAAGGTGAGGAGACGCTCTGCAAGACGAGGTCGCTTCACGTCTCTCCCCCGTGGACCGGAGAGAGCCGGCCCACAAAGAGTCCATCTGCTTTCATCTGTGGTCCAAGGATCGCCGGCGCATTGAACGGCACTACAGTGGGTTCACCTGGGATACCCTTGGCCGGATGAGGCAGCCGGATTCTACCCCCCCCCCCTTCCTACTCCTGTCGGCTTACAAGCGACCGGATTAACCCCCCCTAGTGTATCCAGTATATAATCATTAAAGTATCATTGCTGTTATTCCTTAAACTATTCCAGGTCGTATATGTACCACCTGCGCCTTCAGAGATTGGACATTCTCTATTGATATACCGACGAATACTCTTGCCATAAAAGTGCATACTAATTTCCATTCATAAATGTGATTGATTTGATTAAGTGCTTGCTCTACACACCATCGCTGTGTAGAAATAAAGACCTATTTCTAATTCGTACATTTGTGTTGGATCCGTTTCATCTACGTGACAGTGTTCATCATAATATATTTATGCCGTGTACTGGGTGGCCGAATATTAAGTACAAAGGTAGTGGTAGTAAGTATCATATCTAGTAATACAGTCAGGGAATTGTACCCCTCAGTTACAGTAATCATTATATGATATTCTGTTCCCGCAAAAAGCCAAAGCAAAAGGCTGGCTGTCACAAAATGGTCACATCTAGAGACCTCAAAACGTACTCTAGCGAGGCCTTTAACCTTGAACTGAAGAGTCTGGACTGGTCAGATGAACTCAATGGTACACTGGTTGAAGAAACCTGGCTTGGCTTCAAAACCAAATTCTCAACAATACTAAACAACATGGCCCCCCTAAGAACCACCAGGGTAAAAAATCGCGCTGAGCCGTGGATGCACACTGAAATACTGACCGCTATGAAAGCCAGAGACAAAAAATGCTCTGAATTTCATAAAAGTCAGTCAAAGCTTACCAAAAGCACGAGCAGTGAACTCCAAGCCCACGTGACTGAACTCAAACTAGAAAGAAACAGACTAAGAAATGACGTAAACTCCATGATAAAAACTGCAAAAAAAAATGCATCAATGACAAAACTGAGGAAAATAAACCACGTGAACTTTGGAAATTACTCAATAATCAACTAGGCTGCAGTAAAAAACTTAAAACCAGGTTCTCAAACATAAACATAAAGACGGACAACACGCTCATCACAGACAAACTGGATGTAGCCAATTACTTAAACACTTTCTTCACAAACATAGCCACAACACTGGTAAACAAACTACCCTCCCACTCAGGGCAGTATGGGGTAGATCACATAGTAGCATACTACAAGAACCTAGGCGTCCACAAAGACGATTTCAAACTGGAAATGGTAACTACAGATGAGGTACTCAATAAACTGAGCGCCCTCCAACCGAACAAGGCCACTGGCCATGACAACATCCCCTCCAAATTCCTCAGAGACTCAGCAGCCGCCATCACCCCAGTCATCACACACATAATAAACCTCTCCATAAAACAGGGACACGTCCCCAAGGACTTCAAAATAGCGAGAGTAACACCCCTGCACAAAAAGGGCAGCAAATTAGACCCAGGCAACTACCGCCCTGTTTCTATCCTTACATCCATCTCGAAAGTCATGGAAAAAATAGTATACGAACAGGTCGAAAAGTACCTTACGGATAAAAATCTAATCTACGAATTCCAATATGGCTTCAGAACATCCCACTCCACTGACACATGCCTTCTCTATTTGAACGACCACATCAAGCAAGAGGTGGACGCGGGCAAATACTGCGGCATGGTCATGCTAGACCTACAAAAGGCCTTCGACACTGTCAATCACACCATTCTGATTGACAAGCTAAAAGCAATTGGTTTTGATAGTTTATCAGTGAGCTGGATACAATCCTACCTGGAGGGGAGAGAACAGATGGTGGAGGTAAACGGTACCCTATCCCCCCCCCTCACAGTGAACTGTGGTGTTCCACAAGGAAGCATACTAGGACCACTACTGTTCCTAATTTATGCAAATGACATGTCGTCAGCTTGTGACTGCAACTTGTTCCTGTTTGCGGACGACTCAGCCCTGCTGGTCTCTGACAAGAACAAGTTACAGGTTGAAAAAACCCTCAGCTCGGAACTAGGCAAAATCTGCATATGGCTCGCCGACAACAAACTATCATTACACATGGGCAAAACAGAGTCCATTCTCTTCGGTTCAAATAACAAACTCAGCAAAACAGACGGCTTCTCAGTTACAGTGGGTGACAATATTGTCACAAGGAAAGATGAAATTACCTACCTGGGTTCCATCCTAGAGGCTAATCTTTCCTGTGACAAAATGGCATCCAATGTAATAAAAAAAGTCAATCAACGAACTCGATTCTTGTACCGGATCTCCTCCCTGGTAAACAAGAATACCCTGAAGACTCTGGCAGGAGCACTCATTCAAGGGTACTACGACTATGCTTGCACCTCATGGTACCAAAGCACCTCAAAGGCACTAAAAACCAAATTACAAACATCTCAAAACAAACTAGTCAGACTACTGCTTGACCTGACTCCTAGAACCCACCTCACCCCTGCACACTTTGCCAACCTAGGATGGCTTAGAGTAGACAACAGAGTACAGCAACTTGCAATGGGCCTGGTCTACAAGATACACTACACGACCAAGGTACCCATGTACATGTCAAAATACTTCCCAAAGGTCAGTGAATACCACGATCACAACACCAGAGGGAGCTCCACAAATCATGTAAAACCCAGATTCGGCTCAAACAAGGGACTAAACACGTTTCGCAATTATGCCACAACAATGTGGAACGCCCTACCCAAAGCTGTAAAGGAATGTAAATCACTACCCACCTTCAAAAACACTCTCAAAGAACACCTACGGGAGACTGCAATTCAAAACTGGCCCCTACAAATGTCCTAACCCAGTTGTACAATAAAGACCAAGCATGGCTTTGTCAGTATTCCAATGTACAGCCCCACCCAACCCCACCCCACCTACCCAACCTCCTCCAATGTACAGTTTCCATGTCAAATGTATGTCAGTATTCCAATGTACAGTGTCCCGTCCCCCCCTACCCAACCCCCCCCCCCCCCCCCCCACCTCCAATGTACAGCCCCACCCCACCTACCCAACCTCCCCCAATGCACAGTTTCTATGTCAAATGTATATACTCTTCTTCTGGATTTTTTTAGTATCACAAACAGTACTGTATTTGAAAATCTGGTATGTCATAAATGTATAGATGTAGCAGTACTGTCTATCTGTATGTCATGTGTGTCATATGATGAATTGAAAATGGGGGACCCTGATGGAAACAAGACGAAAGTCTTTCTCAGGTCTGCATCCTCTTAACAATTGTATGTATTGAGCTGTACTGTACTGTACCCATTCTGCAATCTGTTAATAAACTTTTCAATCAATCAATCAAAACACACTATTACACTATTACACTAGCACACTATTACACTATTACACACTATTACACACTATTACACACCATTACACTATTACACTATTACACACTATTACACTATTACACTATTACACACTATTACACTATTACACACTATTACACTATTACACACTATTACACTATTACACTATTACACACTATTACACTATTACACACTATTACACTATTACACTATTACACTATTACACACTATTACACTATTACACACTATTACACACTACACACTATTACACTATTACACTAGCACACTATTACACTTTTACACACTATTACACACTATTACACACTATTACACTATTACACACTATTACACTATTACACTAGCACACTATTACACTTTTACACACTATTACACACTTACACACTATTATACTATTACACACTATTACACTATTACACGATTACACACTATTACACTATTACACTATTACACACTATTACACTATTACACACTATCACACTATTACACTATTACACTATTACACACTATTACACTATTACACACTATTACTACTATTACACTATTACACTATTACACACTATTTGGGGTACTTTGGGGGTATTTTGGGGTATTTTCTGGTACTTTGGGGTATACTTTGGGGTATTTTGGGGTACTTTGGGGTATTTTGGGGTATTTTCTGGTATTTTCTGGTACTTTGGGGTATACTTTGGGGTATTTTAGGGTATTTTGGGGTAGTTTCTGGTATTTTGGGGTATACTTTGGGGTATTTTGGCGTAGTTTCTGGTATTTTCTGGTATTTTGGGCTATTTTGGGGTCGTTTCTGGTATTTTGGGGTATACTTTGGGCTATTTTGGGGTAGTTTCTGGTAGTTTCTGGTATTTTGGGGTATTTTGGGGTAGTTTCTGGTATTTTGGGGTATACTTTGGGGTATTTTGGGGTAGTTTCTGGTAGTTTCTGGTATTTTCTGGTATTTTGGGGTATTTTGTGGTAGTTTCTGGTATTTTGGGGTATACTTTGGGGTATTTTGGGGTATTTTCTGGAATTTTCTGGTATTTTCTGGTATTTTGGGGTAGTTTCTGGTATTTTGGGGTATTTTGGGGTAGTTTCTGGTATTTTGGGGTATACTTTGGGGTATTTTGGGGTAGTTTCTGGTATTTTGGGGTATTTTGGGGTAGTTTCTAGTATTTTGGGGTATACTTTGGGGTATTTTGGGGTCGTTTCTGGTATTTTGGGGTATACTTTGGGGTATTTTGGGGTAGTTTCTGGTATTTTCTGGTATTATCTGGTATTTTGGGGTATTTTGGGGTAGTTTCTGGTATTTTGGGGTATACTTTGGGGTATTTTGGGGTAGTTTCTGGTATTTTCTGGTATTTTCTGGTATTTTGGGGTATTTTGGGGTAGTTTCTGGTATTTTGGGGTATACTTTGGGGTATTTTGGGGTAGTTTCTGGTATTTTGGGGTATACTTTGGGGTATTTTGGGGTAGTTTCTGGTATTTTCTGGTATTATCTGGTATTTTGGGGTATTTTGGGGTAGTTTCTGGTATTTTGGGGTATACTTTGGGGTATTTTGGGGTAGTTTCTGGTATTTTCTGGTATTTTCTGGTATTTTGGGGTAGTTTCTGGTATTTTGGGGTATACTTTGGGGTATTTTGGGGTAGTTTCTGGTATTTTCTGGTATTTTGGGGTATTTTGGGGTAGTTTCTGGTATTTTGGGGTATACTTTGGGGTATTTTGGGGTAGTTTCTGGTATTTTCTGGTATTTTCTGGTACGTTGGGGTGATTAGTAGGACCCCTTTTTCAATAATGGGCTCACAGTGAACAACAGTCATCGTGTGTGGGAGAATCATGATCGAGCAAGGCCGGCCAGCCCTGGGAGAGAGCGGCGAGTCGAGCGGTCAGGAGGCGAACCAGCGCTGTAGGAGAAACAGCGCTCCGGAGAAAGATGTGAGTTCATTGTGCACACACGGTTGTTGTGATCTTTTAAGCCAAATAAAAACGAACAGATAGTGCATCCGTAAATAAGTAGCGACAGAGAATGCCAGCTGTAATAGTGTGTTTTGGGACAGAGCAGAGCGGCACGGTTTTTGTTTTGAAAATCAAGGGTTTTATCTACAGAGAAGGAAAACAAAATGGGGCCGGTGCAGAAGGAGTGCTGGCAAGAGAGAGGCAGGCTGCAGGGTTTTTGGTTTTGGGAGTGTAAATGCGAGATGAGGAGTGGGGGGGATGCTGAACCAGACTGAAATTTGTTATGGCGGGATTGTTATGACAAGACTCTCGCCTGAGACGGCCCACCTTAAACTGGTCGCTGTGGTCTCAAGACGGCCGGAATTTGTCGTGGCGGGAGGAAAGTCGAAATCGGGGGTTTACCTTAAACTGTGTATTATGTCCGATAAGCAAGAGTTTAGTCCGGGAGAAGCGTCCCCTGATAGGGATAGGAAAGAGAGAAAAACAGCGGCGTTTTTAGGCCTTGGAAGGAAGGGCAGCGGCCGTTTGTTTGAGAGAGTAGCCATTATGAGCGAGACAAGATGGCCGCAAGGAGCCACGAGGAGGATGAGACAAGATGGCAAAGAGCCACGAGGAGATAACAACAGATAAGAACCAGGAAGTGACACGTCAACTAAAACACCATAGAGGAGGAGTAGGTCGCCACCTAGTGGCGGAGGGGGGGTAGTGCTGGGGAGTTTTCATTACCCATAGGGGAATATTTAGATATAGGTCTGTACTACCATCTAGTGGCGGATTGGGGGAGTGATTCAAGTTAGAGAATAATGAGCACAGAGAGTAGATCTATTATAATATTGATATACAGGTTAATTAAATAGAGTTTAATTATACAATGGGTTAAATAAGAATTGCACAGAGAGATGCGGTGCAGCTAATTAAGTTTAATTATGATATAAGAGGGAGTTTGATCTCCAGTGGGGCCTTCTCACACCTGATAGATAGGCAGGGTCTTCAGAAGACACGTCACCAGAAGAACTGGCGCGCGCTGGGGGTCAACCTGGGATGAACAGATAGGGCGACGGAAGTGGGAATCGGTTAGCTGCGGGTGTCACGCCGGAAGACAACAAACAGGGAACAGCCCTGTAGGACAGATTATGGGTGTGGAGAAGGTGGTAGACTAATAGCAAAACAAGGGAAGTCGAATGTACAGACGACTGCTGGTGTTGTGTTTCTGCTTTCAGTGGGGGGATACACCGACAGCGGTGGAGACGACCAGGAGACAGACTGGAGGAGGAGGAAGCAGCAGGGGCCAGGCACCGCAGCCTGGTACACAGATCATCCACGACGAGAGAGAGGAGACGGCGGCGGTGGAGGAGCAGACCAGATGAGAAATTTTTGCCTAGGGGACCGCGCCCTGGAATGGGGACCAGCTCAGGAAAGGAGCCGTCACTGAAAGGGGCCCTTGCCCTAGAAGACGGGACCGGCCCAAGATGGGAGGTGTACTGTAAGAGGGAAGGGAGCGCTCTGATTTGGACGTGGGGTGTACCTAATAGGGGGGCCGAAGGGTTTAGGTGTGTTGTCTGAAAAGTTGCAATCTGTGTTTTTCTCTGTCTCTCTCTCTCTCTCTCTCCTCCCGGACCGTTGTTTATCCTTTCTGGTTTAGGTGTGATGTGTGTCATGGAAAACCATAAGGCAAAACAGCAGACGGAGGGGCCCTAATTGTTATGAGTCTATTTTTGGGTATAATTAATTGAAAAACCAAGTAGTCTGTTGATTCTGAAGGTTGATTAAGAATCAAAGGGGGGAATGAAGGAAACGGGTGCTTTTGGGTGTTTTTCAATGTATGTGATGTATAGATTGGGGGGAGAGGGTAGCATCTAAAGGTGCCAGGTCAGAGAGGTCGAAATGTGCTTGGCTTAGAAGACGGTGATAGAACGGTGGTTCAGGATAGCAGCACACTGCCAGCGAGAGAATGTTGACATTCCTTGTAAGAACAAAGATAACGGAGCGGTACAGAGCGAGGGAGAGGGGTGACATCTTTAATGCAACAGTACTGAAACGTTTTGAAATGTGTGAAAGGTTATTAGCCATTGTCATGACAGCACGTCGCATGACAACCAGAAGGCGGGGCTGTCGTTGTTACGATGAAGATCTATAAGTCGAACGGTGTTTCCGGGTGTAAGGCAGACCAAAGAAACGAATCCCACAGGAGGGAAGAGACCAAGAGACTCTCTCCTCTCATCACAGAGGGGGGGGGGGGGGAGGAAGGATGCCACATCATCATTAGCTTCGGCTACCACGAGGATGGTCTTGGCTGACGACCAGGCCTGACCACCAGTGGACTGAATAGCAAAAGGACAATAGACTGAACACACCGAAAGATCATTAGAATAGACTCTTCAAGGACAATACAATCTGTTAACATCTGAGCTGAGGTTTCTGTTTATATCAATAAACAACGCTTTTCCTCATAAGGTATTACGCTGTGTCGAAGTGTCGAATTCTTACGGAGGTGGAGAATTATTATGGTTTGCGGATCATACTAACGGGGAGAGATAAGGATTATATTCAGCCAGTATCTGAGACGTCAGGACCATTAAAATTACACAACGCAGAGGAATTGGATGGAGAGAGGATAACACAAGAAGAAGTGATACTGGCCAGATTGATCAGGATCTAACACTGGCTTGAGTGTACCAACCGAGTGCTGGCCTGCTCCCGCAACGAATGTTCGTGTTGCGAGATGGCCGTCGAACGGTCCCGTGGTTGTCACCTGTGATAGCAAGGGGCTGGCGGGGCGGATGTTTAGGCAGGCGACAGCTGGACCGGCTGTCGGCTAGGCGAATGCTGGAGGCGGGTGCGGTCCGGCGACGTCTGTTGCGGTGTCTTCTGGGGCGCTGGGAGACGGTGGAGCGATGCGCAAGCTAACTGTGCTACTAGGCCTATACTGGAAGCTAAGCTGTGGGTCAATGCAACCCCCTAGCCTTCCGCCTATACTTTAGCTAAAACGCAGCGCGTGCAATATCCACAGCGCTCTCCGGCAGTAGGACGTCTTCTTGTTGGTTCAAACGTACCCTAAGCACTAACTGGGAAGCTAAACTATCGCATACGACATTACAATCCCGCACCGTGACGGGAGTCGTATTCCGCGTGTCTTTAGTGTCGGGAGCTCTCGGTCCACACGTCTGCTTCCTTCAGTGGAAAACGATGAAGAGGTCGTCCCGCTGTAAGAGCTCCACCTTCAGCCAGCCTCTTCTTCACCTGCCGTCACTAGCCCAACGTCGCCCCAGCTCCCCCTGGCGGCAGTCCAGTGCCATGTCCCACTACTAAATGTCAGTATTAGGAGGTGGAGAATCAAGACGGGTCAGCAAGTTACACAACGTTATCATGAACACAGTAGAGTACAAGGAATTAGAGTTAGACACATTGAATTATTGTTAGACTGCAGGTGTCTACATACAGTATAGTCTTTTAGCTTATTTGACACCTGGTAATGGTAATACTGAAAATACCTTGTTTCAAGTTACAGACAGATATGCTTTTATTTAGAAGTTTAAAGGAAATATGCAGCCTATGTTGCAAATTTTCAAACATGAAGTAGTATTGTGCTTGTTGTTGGGGACTTGGTCCGTTGTTTTCTCTGCTATATGTAAAACCTGCAAAAAAAAATCCTCGCCAGCAGGCCTTAATTGAATGACTACAGACCGGTGGCACTCACCTCTGTGGTCATGAAATGTTTTGAGAGGCTGGTCAAGGATTACATTTGTGCCTCCCTCCCCAGTGATATGGACCATTTGCTATTTGCATACAGGTCAAACAGGTCCACTGACGATGCAGTCTCTCAGGTACTACACAACACCCTCTCTCATCTAGACAGCCAGAAGGGGGGCTATGTGGGACTGTTGTTCATTGACTATAGCTCAGTGTTCAACACCATAGTCCACACCAGACTGGTGGACAAGCTGATTGAGCTGGGTCTGAGCTCCGCTCTGAGCGCCTGGATACTGGACTTTCTGAGTGAAAGGCCTCAGGCAGTCAGGGTGGGGGGTCAAACCTCCAACACCATCACCCTGAGTATCGGGTCCCCCCAGGGCTGTGTTCTGAGCCCCCTGCTGTATTCAATCTACACACATGACTGTGTGGCCAGGTTCAGCTCCAACTCCATAGTGAAGTTTACGGACGACACAGTGGTGGTGGGGCTGATCTCTGACAACGACGAGAAGGCCTACCGGGAGGAGGTTGATGTACTGGCACGCTGGTGTCAGGACAACAGCCTGATCCTGAACATTGGTAAAACCAAGGAGCTGATCATGGATTTTAGGAGAACACAGCAGGGGACACACACACCACTGTGGATAAACGGGGCTACCGTGGACAGGGTGAGCAGCTTTAAGTGCCTGAGGGTCCACATCTCAGAGGACCTGACATGGACAACACACATAGACTCAGTCGTAAAAAAAAGGCGAAGCAGCGCCTCTACCACCTGAGACAGTTAAGGAAGTTCAAAGTATCGGGAAGATACTCAAGTCCTTCGACTCCGGAGCTGTAGAGAGCATCTTGACTGGAAACATCACTGCCTGGTATGGAAAGAGCAGGACAAGGCCCTACAGAGAGTGGTGCGCTCAGCTGAGCGTACTACGGGTATTGCACTACCACCCCTGCAGGACTTATATAACAAGAGGTGCAAATCCAGAGCCTGCAGAATAATGAAAGACCCTCACCACCCCAACAACAGCCTGTTCAAGCTGTTGCGGTCAAGCAAACACCTGCAAACGCCTGCACACACCAGCAACTAGGACAGAGAGACTTCGGCTCAGCTTCTTCCCCCAGGCCATCAGAGTCTTGAACACTGAACTCTCCACACACAAGCACACATGAGCACACACACAACACACATACTGTATACGCTCACACACTAACAGTCACTTTAGCATGAACACACACACACACACACATGCTGTACACGCTCACACTAAACGGTCACTTTACCAATGAAAAGGTTACTTACATTTTTTTTTAAATGTAATGTTTTTTAAATTTTTGTATAGAAACAGATGGATATAGCAAGATAGAATAAGGATATATAGTATAACTGTATATTGTATAGTATTGTATAGTAGTGCACATAAGACCCAGTGCCTCATCCGTAGCTTAACACTGTATTGCACTATCACAGGACCTTAGCATGTCTTTTACCATGCATTTTTTAAACTTTATGTACATTATATCTGTTATGTCTTATTCTTATTACTTGTATTATTGCACAATCGCTGCGGGCATGACCACCCGCATTTCACTCTATGCCTTGTATGCCGTGACAAATAAAACTCTTGACTTGACTTGATGAAGGAGAATAAAACAAAGAGTTGAATTATAACCACTACACAACACATACATTACACACAGATACATTATACATTACATACATAATATTATTATCCACCCTGCTCACAAACTACACACATTATAGCCTTGAACCTGTACACACACAATCGCATACACATAGCCTTCACTTGTATCTCAATGTCATGTCCACATCTCTCTTGTAGTCTGTACATCATATCTATAACTCATATCATGCATGTCAGTGCTCCACTTATGTATCTACTGTTGTGTATAGATACTCTGTTATCGACCCAGTCGATAGCGATCCCTGATCCACCCTCTAATCAGGATCCTGTAGTGGTTATCAGGTTATCAAGGAAACGAACACATCATTGCTATGTTCAAATGAATGTGCTCTCGCTATATCTCTCTCTCTCTCATACGCAATTTTTTTTTCTCTCTCTCACACATTTTTTCTCTGTCATCAGTCGAGCAGTATGACTATGATATATGCATGAAAATGATTGCTTTTTCAGCAGATCTATACGTTAAACAGTGTTGTTGTGTTTATGTGAATTATTTTACAAACAATGGACCTCATGATCGAAAGTGTATGTAACTAAATTGTTCTATCTTTGTAAGAACAAATTTACGAAAGATCTCCTCGGGATGCCTGATCAGTCGCAAATTGCGTTCACACTACTGTTGAATCAGTTTGTACACAGTCCTTGCATGCCCTATAAGGAGCTGGTGGTGCGTTTCTGTATGCAAATACCGCTGTACGAGAATTCGCTTTCAGTTTAAAGGAACACGTCAACTTTGGAAGAAATTCACTTATTTGCCATCTACCCCGGATTTAGACAAGCAGATACAACCCCTTTTCTTCTCTGTGCATGCAGTAGGAGTAGGAAGACCCGCACTGTAAGCCTAGCTAGCGTCATTCACTGGAAGTAGGTTACTCCAGCTAGCCTTGTTCCTAGCCTAGTTGTATTTGGCATGAAATACACTCCAAATACAACTCCAAAACGTTCCTGTAAACATGTTTAATGATGAATGAATGAATGAATGAATTTATTCACACACACACTGTTAAAGTTAGAGGTTATATGCAGTGGTGCAGTGGCAAATTGACAGTAGGTCAAACGCTCCACGCGCGTGCGCGTGCGCGCATGCATAGTTTTTTTTGGCTGCTCTCGTCCTGCAGCTGGATACTATTGCCTCACAGCGCGGCCGTCAGCGCGCGGCCCAGAGAGCGCCGCTGGCTCTGCGGCTCTGCAGCTGCATGCTTCTCCGGGAGTCCGGTTGGATAATGCCATGTAAAAAGCGATTGCGCGTACTTCAGCCTCAGTGACCGAGGTATAACGCCGTTATACCGAGTTATACCAGCACTGCACCATTGCAAGTAACTGTCTAACTGTACATAACGGTTTCCACTGACTGTACATAACTGTTTCCACTGGAGGGCGCTATAGGCAGAGCTTTTAATGTTACCGCCAGGTAGAGTATAAAAGCTGATGCCGACTCCCCCTTCTGTCTCTTCCCCATCTACCTCTCACGGAGAGGAGACCTCATGTGCTGCTGTACTATGAACCAATGTAAATAATAAACCAAGCCGATTAAGGACTCAAGGTAGAAACCATGCCTCATGAGTAACACGTCCAATCTTTCGCCGTCGACTAAAGACTCACTTCTTCAACCATTATCTGAATTAAAAAAAAAAAAAAAAAAAAAAAATCTAACCCTAACTAACCATACTGTCATGCACTTGTCCTAATAAACTAACCTACACTGTAGCACTCAACACTTTGATGAACATTGTTACTCAGCTGATAGAGTTGTGCTCTTCCTGATGGCTTGTCGTACAGAACTTGTAAGTCGCTTTGGATAAAAGCGTCAGCTAAATGACTAAATGTAAATGTAAATGTATATTATTGTCGCCCCATAGCCAATTCTGTCAACAGGTTATGGGCCCAGATCACGCAGGGGCGAAATAATAAGGGTAGCAAGTTTAGCTGAAGTATAAGCTAGTTTAGCGCCGGGAGCACCGCGTGACTAAAGGCTATACCAACAAGAGCTAAAGCTACGGCCACCATCAAAAGAGCAACATGGAATCCAACACGACGATCCTGCGCGTCAAGAGGAAGCGGGGCACCGACCCCACCGACGCGCTGCTGCTGGAGTGCAAGCGGACCCGCCCGGAGAGCAGCGCGCAGAGCCCCGGGGAGGCGGCACCGGGGGAGACGGAGCCTGCTGAGCCCAACGGAGGCGAGGGGGAGAACCCCGTCTTCAAACTCGTGGCGACCAAGGGAAGGGGCAAATGGCCCTCATTCAATGGAAAGGCAGAGGACTATGAACTCTGGGAAGAGCGCATGTTATGCTGCATGCACGGTGTGGGACTGAAGACGACGATCTTGACGGCCCCCACGGGAGACCTGACGGCGGAAGCATAAGCCCTGGATGACAAGCGTAATGCAGATGCATACTGTGAGTTAGCACCACTGCTCGACGACACAAGCTTGGGGCTGATATTCCGCGACACTAAAGACAAAGGCAGAGAAAGCCTGGGAGTGTTGAGAGAACATTATATCGGGCAAGGAAGACCCCGAGTCGTGGCCCTCTACATAAGTCAAGTCAAGTCAAGTAAATTTTATTTATATAGCACATTTCCAGGCAGCGGTCAGCTGGCACCAAAGTGCTTCACAGGCAGGTTGATAAAAACAAAATAATGTGATGCAAGATATAAGATTAAAAACATAATAAAGCAATGAAAGTAATAAAAACTAAATAATATGATGCAAGATATAAGATTAAAAACATAGTAAAGCAATGAAAGTAATAAAAACAGGTAGGACACAGTAAAACAAAGAGGATAGAAGGGCCAGGGGTCTAGTGGTGATTAAGTGGGGGGGAAGGCCAAGGAGAACAGGTAAGTTTTTAAAAGTGATTTAAAAGCCTGCACGGTCTGGGCGGTCCGTACGCTGAGGGGGAGGCTGTTCCACAGTCTAGGCGCTGTGGTGGAGAAAGCTCTGTCTCCCCTAGTCTTGAGCCTAGTTCTAGGCACCACCAGTAGCAGCTGGTCAGCTGATCTGAGGGATCGGTGGGGGGTGTGGCGGTGCAGGAGTTCGGACAGATAGGGAGGAGCCGTGCCATTTAGTGATTTAAAAACATTTAGGGCTAATTTAAAATCGATCCTAAAGCGGACAGGCAGCCAGTGGAGCGAGGCCAAAACTGGGCTGATATGTTCATGTTTTTTTGTTTTGGTGAGGAGGTGCGCGGCTGCGTTCTGCACCAGTTGTAGGCGGCGAAGCAAGGATTTGTCGATGCCCGTGTAAAAACACTAACAGCACTGAAGAAGGGGCACACCGAGACTGTGACCGAATACGTCATCAGAGCTGAGCAGATCATGACGGCATTGAAGAGAGCAGGAGAAGCACCAAGCGATGGGCTAGTGATGGCGATGGTGATGAGGGGACTACCGGAGCTGTACAAACCGTTCACACTCCTGGTAACACACGGTTCAGCGGACATGACGCTGGGAAAGTTCAAGGCCAAGTTACGAAATTTCGAGGCCTCAGAAGATATCCACCCAGCCGCCGCGGAGGCGGGAGAGAGGGTGCTGAAGGCCCGAGCGACGCAGAGGGAGAAGACCAGGCCCACGACGGAGCTGGCGTGTTGGCGATGCGGAGAAAAAGGCCATCGGAAAGGTAAGTGCACAAAGACTGTCTGGTGTAGCTTCTGCAAATCCACGAGGCACTCAGACAGAGCGTGCATGAAGAAACGCGACCAGAGCACGCAATACGCGCATGGACAAGATGGCGGCCATGGACAAGATGGCGGCAGTGGACAAGATGGCGGTGACGGTAGACATGAGACGAATCGAGGCCCGGAGAATAGCAGGAAAAGAGGGCTTCACCCTCGGGGCGCAGACAGCGTACGTCACCAGGCCAACGCAGCTGCAGCAGGCCCAAAGGAAGGGACTGATCATGGACACAGGTGCGTTGTCTCACGTCATCAACGACAGCAGTCGGTTCAAGAACTTTGACAACACTTTCCACCCGGAGAGACACAGCATGGAGCTGGCATACGGGAAGCGCACATATGGGTTGGCGCAAGAGAGAGGAGACGCACAGG
Organism: Notolepis coatsorum; assembly: GCF_963971535.1. NCBI lineage: Eukaryota > Metazoa > Chordata > Actinopteri > Aulopiformes > Paralepididae > Notolepis > Notolepis coatsorum. The sequence continues at coordinate 169,795,002 of NC_140166.1, read as the reverse complement.
TATGCCTCACAGACAGTGAGGGGCGCCGGTGTACAGTGACGTTAAAGAATGCTCTCTACGTACCCTCGTTCCCACAAGGACTATTCTCTGTAATAGCTGCTACTGCGAACGGTGCCAAAGTATTCTTCAATGAAGGTAAAAAATGTCTTGTAGAACGGTACACGATTTAACATAGAGGTGTACCAGAGAATGTATTATCTACAAACAGAGTGTAATGACAACGACATATTCAGACATGGCATGAGATTATGGGTCATTGTAATTACGAGGATTTACTGAAACTGCAAGCAGTGACAGAAGGCATGCACATTGAAGGTGAAAAGCGTAGACCTGACAGAGAATGTGTAGTGTGCATAAAGGGGAAGTTTACTCAATCGAGAAACAGAAATCCCACAGAAAAAGTAAAGGTACCACTTGCGCTAGTTAACACAGATCTACCCGGTCCAGTAAGAAACGAGTCCATAGGAGGCTTTAGACATGTACAGTCTTTTACAGATGTGTGCACAGGGGCAGTGTTTGTTTACTTTCTCAAAGCAAAGAGTGACACACTCCAGGCCACGGAGAAATTCCTGGCAGACGTAGCCCCTTATGGTAACATAAGATGCTTGAGGTCCGACAACGGAACCGAGTTCACAAACAGAGAGTTCCAATCACTGTTGAGAAGGAACAAGATAAGACACGAGACGTCATGTCCATATTCCCCACACCAGAACGGAGTGGCAGAGAGGGAATGGCGCACTCTTTTCGAAATGGCTAGGTGTAAGCTAGTAGACAGTAACTTACCTAAGAGTCTATGGCATTATGCGGTGCAAGAAGCCGCTTACACCAGAAACAGGTGCTTTAATAAGCACACAGGCACCACCCCGTATACAGCACTGACAGGAAAGAAGTGTAATCTAGCTAGAATGCACCAATTTGGATCAGTGTTATGCTTACCTGCAGGACAGAGGAAAGCTCGAGTCCAGATGTGAAAAAGGACTCGTTGTAGGGCACGACAAAGGAAGCCCCGCTTTCCTAGTTTATTATCCCAGTAAAGGGGGAGTGCAGAAACACAGGCTAGTCAAGTTTGTCACAAAGACAACATGTGACAACGAGACACAGACAGAAGAGCCAGAGCTGGATCTAGAGCAGGGGTCTCAAACTCAATTTACCTGGGGGCCGCTGGAGGTAGAGTCTGGGTGAGGCTGGGCCGCATCAAATATTCCACAAAAAAATGGTTTCAAGTATTCAAAAGAAAAGTACAACTGATCCAATCTTCTCAATCTTTAGCAATTTCAGAACATGAACAGTTCTTCAGAACATGAACGGTTCTTCAGGCTTCTCAGTGGTGTCAGTGGACTCATCCACAGCTATGGAAATACACTGTGCATTTTTTTTATTCTATCACAAAGCTGTTTATAAAAAAAATAGGTAAAAACCATATTATGCGTTTTCATCAATAAATAAATGCCCCAAATCTTTTTATAGATTGGGGGCCCCACATTTTTTAATAGATTGGGGGCCCACATATTGATTCTTTCATGGGGCCCAGAATCTCCAGCTACGTCCATTCACCTTTGAATTGCAGTCGACTTTTCTTTTACTGACCATCTTTGAAAATGCCATATTTTTCTGCTGGCTGCCTGCTGGCGAAAATAGGCTAATAGCTACATTTATCTCACAGAGATAAAACTGGGAGTGAGTTTACTGTAGATGCGCTTTCAACTCTGCTCCGATTTGAACTGAAAGAGAGAGACGACATGCAGTCCGTGAAGACCCGCCCTACTCCCCTACTCTGCCTCTGATTCGCAGACTGTGGCTGAGGGGGAAAAACGCTGACGGGACGCGTATGTGATTGGACCAGACCCGTACACACAGACAGACATATGTGGCAGTGCAGGCGGACAGCGTGCAGCACTGCTCGCAGAGGAGAGAGAGCGAGGATGCATTTGCTTCCACTTTACTTGATATCATATCACTCCGGAATCACGTTTCAACCAAGTCACTAACATTATGTTGCTGTCATGAGCCTGCGCTATGGTAGCCAGTGGTGCAGTCGTAATATGGCAACTGGTTCAACTGCTCCCGCGCACGCGCATACATGTTCCCTCAGTTGCGCACAGAACAGATGATTATTATGCATAACAATGGAGATCAAGCAGCCCCCCACCTTCTCGTAGGTTCCTATTATTATGCAAAGTCTAGGTGAGAAGTGCCGGCCGCCGGCCGGGTAGCTTTCTACAACGGCCGGGTACTTATCATTGCACGCACTTCTGCCCTGAGTGACTACTAATAACACGCCGTGTAACCGCGTGTGTGCACGACTGCACCCCTGATGGTAGCCTACAAGTGATCAAATAAATAAAACGTCCAACTCTCGCGCAACGACTCGGCAAACAGTAGTGCACGGGCCGCATTAACACTACACTTTGATGTCCAGTAGGGGGCCGCAAAATATCATCCCGCGGGCCGCAATTGGCCCGCGGGCCGCGAGTTTGAGACCCCTGATCTAGAGTAAGGTGTGAAGAAACAGAGACACCTCAGCCTAGTGTACTTAGCACGGTCATGCAGACAGACAGTCAGCAACCCCCAGAGGGCGATGACGAGGAACACCCGAGGGTGACGTCACATGCCCCAAGCAGTGGGAGGTATCCCCCAAGGGAACACAAACCCCCAAAGTATCTGACAGACTATGTCCGGAGAGGAAGTGACGAGGATGACAGTACACTTACCACCATTGATTACTGCTACAGAGTAGTCAGTGGGGTACCTCAGACCTTTAAAGAGGCCATAGTGTCCCCTGAATCAAGTAAATGGGAGAGAGCAATGGATGAGGAGATGAGGTCCCTAGAGGACAAACACACCTTTACTCTAACCAAGTTACCAGAGGGCAGACAGACAGTGGGAGGGAAATGGGTGTACTCAATCAAGGAGGGTATTGAAGGCCACAACAAGTACAAAGCGAGATTTGTAGCTAAAGGTTACAGTCAGAGGGAGGGGATAGACTACGGTGAAACATTCTCCCCCACAGCCAATCTGACCAGTGTAAGGGTAGTGATGCAGAAAGCAGCTGAGGACAATTTGATTCTACATCAGATGGATGTGAAGACAGCCTATCTGCATGCACCAATAGATAGGGAGATATATATGGAACAACCTGAAGGTTACAAAAGGAAAGGAGAGAAGCTAGTGTGCAAGCTAGAAAAATCCATTTACAGCCTGGAACAGCGAAATTGGAACGAGATGCTTCACACATGTCTCATTGAAGATCACTTCCTACAGAACCCAGTAGACCCCTGTGTTTACTCAAGGGAGTCAAAAGAGTCAGGAAAAGTGATAATCGTCATTTGGGTGGATGATTTGATCATCACAGCAGACAACACTAGAAACCTAGAACAGGTGAAAGGTATGCTCTCCACCAGATTCAAAATGAAAGACCATGGCAGGTTAAAGCATTTTCTAGGCATGTACTTTGAACAGTCTGCCAGTTGTGTAAAAATATCCCAGAAGAGATATGTGGAAAAGATCCTGAAACGTTTTGACATGCAAGAATGTAGATCAAGGGAAACACCATGTGATCAAAAACTAGACTACCAGGAGGATGCTCAGAAACCGACAGATGTAAAAATGTACAGAGAAGCTGTGGGTAGCCTCATTTATTTGACAACATGTACTCACCCTGACCTATGTTTTGTAGTGAGTAAATTGTCACAGCATTTTGCTGACCACACAGAGGAGCACTGGATTACAGCAAAACATGTTTTTTGTTATCTCAAAGGTACAGCAGATAAACAGCTTTGTTTCAGAAAGAGCAGCGAGGGCTTAGCGCTTAAAGCCTACAGTGATGCAGACTGGGCAGCTGACACCACAGATAGAAGAAGTACCACAGTCCACAGGATATTGTGTGAGTTTGAGCACAAACAGCTCACTGGTTTCATGGAAAACAAAGAAGCAGCCCACAGTGGCACTATCAACTTGTGAAGCCGAATACATGGCTCTAGCTATGACAATACAGGAATGTATGTATCTAGAACAACTGCTCGAAGGGATGGATACCTATGTATATCAGAAAACTGTTGTTTACGAGGACAACCAGGGAACCATTGCGATTGCTAGAAACCCTGTGTGCCGACAGAGATGTAAACATGTCGATATAAAATATCATTTCATCAGATATGTCATCAGAGAAGAAAGAATGACACTGATTTATTGTCCAACAGACGACATGGTAGCAGACGCTATGACGAAACCTGCTTCCAAACTGAAATTGAAAAGATTTGCAGAGGTCATGTTTGGTGTGTAAATATTGACTGCCGTATTCTTTTTGATGATTCTGAACTGTATTATTTTCTTTGTAAATTGTTTTTGAAGAAGTTATACAGTGTGCTAGAGTCTAGACAACCCTAAGTGGGAGTGTTAAAGTTAGAGGTTATATGTAGGATTGCAAGTAACTGTCTAACTGTACATAACTGTTTCCACTGACTGTACATAACTGTTTCCACTGGAGGGCGCTATAGGCGGAGCTTTTAATGTTACCGCCAGGTAGAGTATAAAAGCTGATGCCGACTCCCCTTTCTGTCTCTTCCCCATCTACCTCTCACGGAGAGGAGACCTCATGTGCTGCTGTACTATGAACCAATGTAAATAATAAACCACGCCGATTAAGGGCTCAAGGTAGAAACCATGCCTCATAGTATATTATTGTCGCCCGATAGCCAATTCTGTCAACACACACACGATACATTACATGTAAATATCCTCATGTGATACAACAATGTCGCAATTGTGTGCATGTGCCAGGTCTCCCAAGAAGCTATTTAAAGCTTTTGGAGGGAGCCTGAACACAAATATAGACAGAATATAAACAACAAAACAATAAACAAAAACAAAACATACAACGTGGGTAGGTTTACACACCTACCTACTAACTGACATATAACATAGATACATAATACAGACAATTTATATACCTAAGTTATAATTTTAATTAGAGATATGATTTAAGCAGTTCCTCTTTCAGTGATTTTTTCAATGTTTTAAAGGATTTAGACATTTTCAGATTCTCGTCAAGCTTGTTCCAGATCTGTGGGCCCCTGCATGCTAGCTTAGGCTAGCACATTTGAGCCTTCTCCTCTTGCCAAATATATGATGCCTATTTCTTGTGTTATGGATGTGCAGTGGTTGGCAGACTGGGACAAGCTCAGACAGTCTGTGATTCATGTTGTTGACAACTTGATACACAATTGATGCGTTTTGATGAATGTTAAATTCAGCGAGCCTCAGGAGACCAAAGCGATGGAAGAGAGGTTGTGAGGTCGCTTTATACCCGGACCATGATAGTACTCGTAGTATTTTTTTTTTGTAAGCTTTCAAGTTTCTTGAGATGGCTGGGGTAAGTGTTGCACCATATGACATTACAGTAATTAATGAGGGGTTCATACAAGGTTTTATATAGAGTGAGAAGGGCAGGCAAGGGAAGAAAATGACGTATTTAGCAGAATAAGCCAACATATTTGGACAGTTTTGTTTGTAGATATTTCATGTGGCATTTGAAATTGAGTGACTCATCAATGACGACCCCAGGAATTTTGTGGACACCACTCTTGACAGCTCCTTTCCATTTATTTTTATGCACATGTGATGTGTGCACATCCAATTTGAGTGGAAGACAATAAAGTTTGTTTTGCTGAGATTAAGTGATAATTTGTTGCATTTAAACCAGGTGTCCACTTTTTGTAGTTCTGTGTTGAGTAGATCTTGTAGCTCGAGTGGATTTTTATGTGACAGAAACAAATTAGTGTCATCAGCGAATATTACTTTGTGCAGAAGTTCAGATGAGTTGACAAAGTCATTTATATATAGAATAAATAGTAAAGGCCCTAGAATTGACCCCTGGGGGACCCCATATTTGATGTCCATTTTTATTGATTTGTGATTGTTTATATCGACATACTGTTGCCTACCATGTAAATAGCTACTGAACCAGTTGAGAGCCAGACCCGGCTTATGCCATAATGGTGCAGTTTCCCAAGTAGAATAGTGAAGTCAATGGTGTCAAAGGCCTTTGATAAGTCCAAGAAAACGCCCACCCCACAATCGCCCTGATCAATGGCATTATTTATTTTTTCAATGAGGTCTAATATTGCCATGTATGTTGTTCTCTTTTTCCTTTTTTTTTTGAACAAATGTTTTTAATTTTCCCTTTTTTTTTCTTCATAAAACTAGACACACAATACATTAACAGTAGAAATCCACAATAAATCACAGGACTATGACCGACATAATAATAACAATAATGACAGTCCAGTACTTAAATCAAAATAAATGTAGATTAAAAGATATACACATAATAAATACAATACAATACATATTCTTGCTTGTTCTCTTTTTCCTAAAGCCGTATTGAGAACTGGTGAGTATATTTAGCTTGGTAGTGTATTCGCTTAATCTGTTATACACAACTCTCTCATACACTTTGGATAGAGCTGGTAACACGGATATTGGACGGTAATTATTAATACTATTTTTGTCACCTGATTTATATATGGGTATTATTCTCCCAATTTTGATGTTTATTGGCACCACACCATGTAGTAAGGACAAATTAATACAGTGTGGCCAGTAATTAAAGTACATAACTAAGTAGTGGTTTAATAATACCATACTCTCAATACAGTCAGGGAATTGTACCCCTCAGTTACAATTGGTCCTTCGAGCCGGAGAGTATCTGTTACAAAGGGTCAGATTAAACCGAATATATATATTTATTGCTTGAGATCCCTTGTATAATATTTGTATATCGTTTGATATCCCTTGTATATTCTTTGTATATATACACGGAATATCCCTTTACCTGGGTACAAACCAGACCATAATATTCGTTCTCCTATTGGACAGCGACCCCTAGGCGCCAACGGCCATACCCCCAATGGCAAGTTCAAAGGCAACGCCAAGGCATGTCTCAACATGTCCAGGTTTGCGCAGTAATACGAGACAGAACTGAGGTTGGCACTAGATTATTCACCTTACGTATAAATACGTCGCAGGTGGATACAGCAGTGGTCTTATCCTAAACGTTGAAGCCTTCACCACGAGACAACGTGCCGTGAAGTGGGCCTCTTTGCCCCTGAATAGAGCCTTGAGAACCGCGTGCGAATATATAGCTAAAGTGTCAGAGTTTAACGCAGTATCGTTGAGTTCGACTTATTCTAATGTGAAGTAATAGTCTATCATTTATAGTGTATCGTGCGGCTACCGTTCTTCAGTGACCAGCATTACCACCGGTTCGTCGTACCTATAGCTAGTGCACTTATCCAGGCTGGGCGGCCTAAACTCGTGCCACCACCCGAGGAGTCCTAGATGAGAACCGTTGGATATGTACACCGGAGAACCTACACCGGCGAATGCAGAGCCTTTTCTGGCTGGATTATATTGCTTTGGTACCGTGACTGCTGGAGCAGAGAACCGTCTACCCCACTATCGTGTGGGATCTACCCCTGTGAGGAGCACCCTCGAGCCCGCCTCTAGGACCAGAGGCTGGCTAGCTTTCATCCATGCTGTCGGGCATACTGGATTATAGCTGTTGCTTTGTCTGCGGACCAAGGGAGTACTGCACTGGCTCCTGTATCTGGAGCCTCGTTATTCCGCGTTGACCCAGACTTTGCACCCGAACATTCCTCTACCCTGCCGGCTTACAACCGGAGGGAACCCCCCAGTGTCTCCAGCTGACTACTAGTGTGCCTTATGTAATTGCTATGCTACAGGTGGCGTCAATTATACCCATCTTACTATTCTCATGGACTTACGCTCTTGACCTACTTTAAGTGTTCTTCGCCTTACAAGCGCAAGTATAATTCTCAATCTGTAACCTACCGTTGCTTGCTCTAAGGATAATAAATCCCTCTAACTAGAACTTTATGTGTCATTGCCGTATTCTTGTGTGGGTGTTCACCAGATATATTCATGTACTGTATGGCCAGTAATTAAAGTACATAACTAAGTAGTGGTTTAATAATACCATACTCTCAATACAGTCAGGGAATTGTACCCCTCAGTTACAATTGGTCCTTCGAGCCGGAGAGTATCAGTGTAATATCTAATATAATATTGATATTAACCATGGCCAGCGGTGAACACTCCCCAAGCGGCTCTCCCAAGCTAGAACGCCCGCAGCGCAGACGTCAGCCACCTCCCTATCTAGAGGAATACGCTGTCAGTCTAATACCTAGCTTTATACAGACGTTAAATGCGGATAAAGCGGATAGTCAAAGCATGTCAAATCCTACCGACCAGGCGACCCTGCCAGTAGAGACCCTAGTGGGTTCTAACGTAACTGACCAAGCTCACGGGGGGGACCAGGGGGGACATGACATGACTATACCCCCAGACAACGTCAACGGGACGGCCCCCGGAGAGCTCCAGGATAAAGAAAGCGCTCCAGGGACAGAACCCGACACACTACCAGAAGAGAAGCGCGCCCAGGAGATAGACCTCGGGGCGCGCCAAGAGAACAGATCTCCAACGAGCACTGTCAGAAGCCGATCACCTCCGTCAGTGTCTTCCCCCAGCGAAGCGGACCAGATGCTGGCGCAGGCATTCATCGCCACCCTGGCAGCCTCCACTGAACGCGATCGACTCCAAGCACAGACGCTTAGTGAGCGCGAACATTCTTCCATGGAACAAGAGCGCCTCCGGGCGCAACAACTAAGTGAGCGCGAACACTCTACCATGGAAAGAGAACGCCTGCAGGCTCAACAGACGAGTGAGCGTGAACAATCTGCAGACCAACGAGAGCGCCTTCACGCGCAACTCCAAGTGCAAGCCCTTAGTGAACGCGAACACTCTGCAACCCAGCGAGATCGTTTCCAGGCGCAGCAAAGGAGTGAAGACGACCGCATACGACTGGAGACCAGACGCCTCCAGACGGAAGAGAACATTGAAAGAGACCGCGCCGATGCACAGCGCGCAGCCGCCAATGCACAGCGCGACGCCGCCAATGCCCAGCGCGACGCACAGCGCGACACCGCCGATGCACAGCGCGCCGCCGCCAATGCACAGCGCGACGCAGCCCAGGCCCAGCGCAAAGCAGAGCGCGACATCGCCCACGTCCAGCGCGAAGCAGAGCGCGACCGGCTACAGGCGCAGATAATGGAACAATTGATTGCCAGGGCGACACCCCCTCTCTCCGCACGGAGCTCCAGGGCATCATCACGACAAAGGTCTAGGGCACCTTCCCCTACCCGACCAAGTGACCCGGAACCCGGCCAACAGAAGGATCCTATCTACGTCTCCGAACCCCCTCCCCGACCGGTCCATACGAGACCCAGCAACCGGGAAGAACCGGCCTATGCCGCCGAGAGACTGAATAGAAGACTTCAAGACCTAGAAGACCTAGCAGAGGAAGAGGAAGAGGAGGAAGGTCAAGCCCACCAGCAGCAACGTACTCCACAGGACCAGGAGGCCCAGTACAGCCCAGACTTCACCCCCGAGTCACTGCGCTACAAACCCCCGACTCAACTCAAGGGTGAGTTTGACGCACAGCCAGCACCGAGGAACAGCACCTGGGTACCCGGCCTCTGGTACCCACCAAGTACCAGCCCACGACAACACGTACAGGGAGACTCGCCCAGGAGGCCTCTTCCCCAACGCTCACCAATGTGCCAGCCATCCATGGCATCGTACCTTGGCACACCGACGTTCCCGGACTTTACGCACGAGGACAGAGCACAGTACACGGAATTACGGATGTGCTTAGAGACTATGATGTCCGACGTCCCTGATGAGTCGTACAAATATGCTATCCTCCTCAAGCATCTCAAGATGCCCAGAGCGCATAATATAGCGCTGGCATATTACAACTCAAGCACCCCATACTCCGCGGCTCTAGTGGCCCTCGACCAGCGTTATGGACGCATATGGGACTACGTGATACAAGAAATAAGGAATATTGACCGTCTCCCCCCAGCCACAGACAATAGAGCATTGGATGACCTCTCTATCAAGGTACAATCCCTGGTAGGGATGCTGGGGTCCCAAAAGGAAAAAGGGAGAAATGAACTATATGCTAACTCTAATGTAGAACGAATACTAGAGAAGCTCCCTCCAGCCCGCCAAGAGCGCTTTCGGCGGCAGAGAGACCACCGTGATCCCGACGGTCCCGAGCCATCCCTCCTAGACCTGGCCGACTTCCTCGCGAGAGAAGTCAGCAGCCTACGACTGGATACGTTCGTGCGGAGTGGACCAAGCCCAAAAGATGGACCTCGGAGATCTAATGATAACCGCCGGTCGGTGACTGTTATGCACCAAGCCGAATCAGTACCGCGGCACAAGAACCACAACACCCCCTCGACGAAAGAGAAGTGGAAGATTGTATGCCAGTACTGCGAGAAAGAACATTGGCTGTCTCAATGTGACACTTTCAAGAAGATGACCGCTGACGAGGTGAGTCAGTGGATCAAAGCCAACCGCCGCTGCTTCCGCTGCGCGCGCAGCCATATGGCAGCCGAGTGCCGCTTAAAGAAGAAATGCAGCAAGTGTGACGGCGCCCACTTGGATGTCTTGCATGACAGCAACAGGAAGAAACTCGCACCCCCAAGTAGCTCGAGAGTGAACGTCATGTATATCGACCCCGCCAGCAGCGGGAGCTCCCGAGTGCTCTTGAAAGTGGTCCGAGTGATATTAAGCTACGAGGACATGGTCATGGACACTTACGCCGTCCTTGACGATGGGTCAGAAAAGACTCTCCTCCTCGCATCCGCTGCAGCCCGGCTGGGTCTGCGGGGGAGCGAAGAAACAATGACAATTCGTACTATAAGAAGAGACCTGAAGACCATAAAGGGTGAAAATGTCTCCTTCACTATCGCAGCAATCGGGCAGCCCGAGAAGCAGTATAGGATTACTAACGCTTTCACCAGCCAAGACATAGGCCTGTCACAGTACACCTACCCCATCCCCAAGCTGATGGAAAAATACGTGCACCTACGTCAACTACCTATACCGCTCATCGACGGCGCCACCCCGACCCTGCTCATAGGATCCGACCACGCACACCTCATCGTCCCAACGGACCGGGTCCACATCTGGCCCAGAGGCTGTCCAGCAGCAGTCGAGACCCGCCTAGGATGGACACTACAAGGCCCCCTCTCCAGGTCTCCCAACCGACCAGCAGCCACTCGCTGCCTCCACTCCAGCATAACAGAAAAAGACACCACCCTCTTACAGCACGTCGAGAGGCTATGGACATTAGACACAATGCCCTTTAAGAATGAAAAGAAACTTGTTCGTTCAAAGGAAGACACTTATGCCATAACCCTCCTCGAGCAGAGGACAAAGAGAGTCGAGGTCAATGGAGTGATGAGATACGCAACTCCACTCTTGAGGCAAGAGGGTATGCCCACCTTCCACGCCTCAAAAGAAGTGACGGAGCGATATCTACTGAACACAGAGCGGCGTCTAGCCAGAGACCCCACTCAAGCCACTGTGTACCGCGCTGAGATTGACAAGCTAATCACAGCGGGACACATAAAGAAAATTGACATTCAAGAGGCCGATCAGACGACCGAATCATGGTACGTGCCCCACCACAAGGTCCACCACAACGGCAAGGATCGTATTGTGTTCAACTGCAGCTACCAGATCGGACTACAGAATCTGAATAAAGAACTCTTGCCCGGCCCAACACTCGGCCCCTCTCTACTAGGCGTGTTGCTACGTTTCCGCCAAGACAAGGTGGCCATCAGCGGCGACATCAAAGGGATGTTCCTGCAGGTGCGACTAGTGGAAGAGGACAAGCCCCTGCTGCGGTTCTTATGGAGAGAGAGGATCGGGGATGAGCAACCATCCATCTACCAATGGGAGGTCCTCCCTTTCGGAACCACATGCAGCCCATGCTGTGCTACGTTCGCACTGCAAAAACATGTCGCAGAGGACCCAGCAGCTGACGAGGAGGTCCGACAAAGTGTAGAGAGGAGTTTCTACATGGACAACTGTCTGCAAAGCGTCTCGACGCCAGAAGAAGCCGAAGCCCTCCTACTCAAGCTCCGCGCCTCCCTGATCAAAGGCGGCTTTGATCTCCGGCAGTGGGCCAGCAGCGACCCTCAAGTACTTCGCAGCCTCTCCCCAGAGAACAAGGCAGCAAGCAGCGAGACCTGGATGGCGACCATCCCAGGTGAAGCCCAAGAAATGACATTAGGACTAGTCTGGCGCTTCAAAACAGACTCGCTCCATTACAGACACACACCCCTGACCAAGGAGCAGGGAAGGTCGATTTCACTACCGACCACCAGACGGAGTGTATACAGAACACTCGCCAGACAATATGACCCGTTGGGATGTATCCTACCTTACACCACCAGGGCAAAAATGATTGTACGAGAGCTGTGGGACAAGGAACAGGGCTGGGACGACCCCATACCCGACCACCTTGCTTCCACATGGAGAGAGTGGGAAAAGGAACTCAACTCGCTCCCAAATGTGAACATACGCCGCAGCTACTTCCCACCCACAGTGCAGTTGGAGACGTGCCAGATGGACCTGCACGTCTTCAGCGACGCCTCAGAAGTAGCCTACGGCTCGGTGGCTTACTTGCGGGCCCGAGAGGAGGGAGGAGAAATACACACCGCCTTCATCCTGGCTCGCTCAAGGATAGCCCCCCGCAAGCAACAATCGATCCCGCGGCTAGAGCTCTGCGCAGCTCTAGTAGGCGCGCAACTCGCCACGTTAATCCAACGTGAACTCACCATCCCGGTGCAAAGAACAATCCTGTGGTCAGACTCCATGACCGTACTCACATGGATCCAGTCCGATTCGTGTAGATACAAGGTCTTCGTGGGAGTCAGAATCACAGAGATCCAAGACTTAACAGAATCAGCATGCTGGAGGTACGTGGACACGAAACAGAACCCAGCAGATGTCATCACACGGGGGATGTCCCTAGATGACCTCACACGTCACAATATCTACAGTGACGGTCCCGAGTTCCTCAAGCTCCCGGAAGAAGAGTGGCCTAACCCCACCCCACGGGAGGCTAGTCAAGAGGAGGCAGAGATGAAGAAATCTATGTTCTGTGGGTTGACGCACACACCAGTCCCCACCGACCCTAACATAGACGACTGCCCCACCCTTGAGAGTGCGCAGTTAAAGACATTCCTGTGGCACCGCCCTGAGGTTCCCTCCACTACTGACATTAATGCAGCTAATTACGAAGAAGCAGAACTCCTTCTGCTACAGCGAGCCCAAAGAGACTCGTTCCCCGACGAGCTAGACTGTCTGCAGGGATCAAAGCCAGTCCCGTCAGACAGCAGACTGCTCCACTTAGCCCCTGAGCGCGACGCCCATGACCTCATCAGAGTGGGTGGTCGTCTGAGACGGGCCCCGGACTTAACGGATGACGTCAAGTTCCCTATAGTCCTCAACAGCCGACACAAGGTCACCGAGCTCATCATAAAGAAATACGACGAGGATGTGCACCACGCTGGGGCAGAGAGAGTCTTCGCTGAGATCCGACGTCGCTATTGGATACTGCAAGGAAGAGAAGCAGTACGACGCTTCCAGCGGACCTGTCTAGACTGTCGCAAGTGGCGAGCACAGCCCAGTATACCCAGGATGGCTGACCTGCCTCCCTGTCGCCTCCGACTTGGCGACAAGCCCTTTCACTCCACCGGCATGGACTGCTTCGGCCCGCTGTACGTGAAGAAAGGAAGAGGGACGGAGAAGAGGTGGGGCATTGTATTCAAATGCATGACCACCCGAGCAATACACATAGAACTCCTTCCGACCATGAGTACGGACTCATTCCTTATGGCCTTCCGGAGATTCACAGCGCGAAAAGGAAAACCGTCTATATTATTGTCTGATCACGGGACAAACTTCAAAGGCGGAGAAAGAGAGCTGAGAGAGAGCTTCCAAGCTATGGGCCCAGAACTTAAGACCCACCTCGCTCCCTCTCAGATTGACTTCCAGTTTAACCCCCCGAACGCCCCTCACTTCGGGGGAACCTGGGAACGAGAAGTACGTTCAATAAAGACAGCCCTGTACGCCGTGCTTGGGGCCCAGACCGTGGCTGAAGAAGTCCTCACGACAGTCCTCACAGAGATCGAGGGAGTATTGAACTCAAAGCCCCTCGGTTACGTCTCAAGTGATGTAGCAGATGTCGACCCAGTCACCCCCAACACTCTCTTGATTGGGCGGCTGGACCCCGCGCTCCCACAGACGGTGTACAGACCTGAAGAAGCGAACGGCCGAAGAATGTGGAGGTACAGTCAAGTATTGGCTGACAAGTTTTGAAACAGTTTCCTCCTCCACTACCTACCGTCTCTACAAACCCGCCAGAAATGGGTAAAAGATAGAGACAACTTGACGGAGGACACAGTCGTCATGATCGTGGACCAGTCACTACCCTGAGCTATGTGGCCGGCCGGCCGCGTAAGCAAAGTGATCACTGGTGCCGACGGAAAGGTCAGAGCGGCAGAAGTTCTTGTCCAGGGACGGACATACACCCGACCCGTGGCGAGGCTGATAGAGTTGCCAAGGCTCCCTGACTCCCTTGATGACGACCATGACCCACTGACTTTGTGAATTGCCCTACTCCCCACAACAGACATTGAGTAGTTGACAAGACGGTTAATCTGTCTTTGCTTATCTAATTAGGTGCGGACTAATTAGGAGGCGGCTGTTACAAAGGGTCAGATTAAACCGAATATATATATTTATTGCTTGAGATCCCTTGTATAATATTTGTATATCGTTTGATATCCCTTGTATATTCTTTGTATATATACACGGAATATCCCTTTACCTGGGTACAAACCAGACCATAATATTCGTTCTCCTATTGGACAGCGACCCCTAGGCGCCAACGGCCATACCCCCAATGGCAAGTTCAAAGGCAACGCCAAGGCATGTCTCAACATGTCCAGGTTTGCGCAGTAATACGAGACAGAACTGAGGTTGGCACTAGATTATTCACCTTACGTATAAATACGTCGCAGGTGGATACAGCAGTGGTCTTATCCTAAACGTTGAAGCCTTCACCACGAGACAACGTGCCGTGAAGTGGGCCTCTTTGCCCCTGAATAGAGCCTTGAGAACCGCGTGCGAATATATAGCTAAAGTGTCAGAGTTTAACGCAGTATCGTTGAGTTCGACTTATTCTAATGTGAAGTAATAGTCTATCATTTATAGTGTATCGTGCGGCTACCGTTCTTCAGTGACCAGCATTACCACCGGTTCGTCGTACCTATAGCTAGTGCACTTATCCAGGCTGGGCGGCCTAAACTCATGCCACCACCCGAGGAGTCCTAGACGAGAACCGTTGGATATGTACACCGGAGAACCTACACCGGCGAATGCAGAGCCTTTTCTGGCTGGATTATATTGCTTTGGTACCGTGACTGCTGGAGCAGAGAATCGTCTACCCCACTATCGTGTGGGATCTACCCCTGTGAGGAGCACCCTCGAGCCCGCCTCTAGGACCAGAGGCTGGCTAGCTTTCATCCATGCTGTCGGGCATACTGGATTATAGCTGTTGCTTTGTCTGCGAACCAAGGGAGTACTGCACTGGCTCCTGTATCTGGAGCCTCGTTATTCCGCGTTGACCCAGACTTTGCACCCGAACATTCCTCTACCCTGCTGGCTTACAACCGCAGGGAACCCCCCAGTGTCTCCAGCTGACTACTAGTGTGCCTTACGTAATTGCTATGCTACAGGTGGCGTCAGTTATACCCATCTTACTATTCTCATGGACTTACGCTCTTGACCTACTTTAAGTGTTCTTCGCCTTACAAGCGCAAGTATAATTCTCAATCTGTAACCTACCGTTGCTTGCTCTAATAATAATAAATCCCTCTAACTAGAACTTTATGTGTCATTGCCGTATTCTTGTGTGGGTGTTCACCAGATATATTCATGTACTGTATGGCCAGTAATTAAAGTACATAACTAAGTAGTGGTTTAATAATACCATACTCTCAATACAGTCAGGGAATTGTACCCCTCAGTTACAGCTATGCTTAGTGACATATGAGTAAAGAATGATTATTTTCTCAGCCTGTAATGACAATGAACAGTGTGTTCACATATTAACAGGTTTACCTGTTTAACTGGCCGTATTAAGGGTAAAGTAGGAGGGTTGTGTTTCCCCCCGGTTCCCTGGGGACTTCTTCATCCTCCTCTCAGACATGTTGTGACACTTTATTGTGTCACTGTGTGGTATGGATACGATGTAACCCTTAGCTTAGTTGTTGGGGTTGTGCTAACCGCTTGAGAAACTTTATTTTCCTACAGAAAAGATTGTTTGGTAACTTTTTCGTGTGTGCTTAGCAAGGCCTGTGGCCGATACTAATCGAGAATTGTGTATTCTCTCATTATGAAAAACGGCGTTCCTCTGTAGAGTGTTTTTGCCATTTTTTGTAGGTGATAATGGGTTGTGTGTCGTGTGACCTACAACTGGGTTGGGCTGGCCACAGAAGCACATGTGTAAGTCTGGTACCGGGGCTCTTGCGAGGGCCCTCTCTGTTCTGTGTTTTTTCCTTAGTAAAAATCAGATAGCAGGTTGGCACATGCGCTGTGTGAAGCTGTTAGACGCTTCATGGGGCTGACTATGACTGCGTCATACTCTTTTTGTCATTACATCGTATCATGGGTGTGGGGTCGTAAAGGGGTGAACTGGTAACCTTTCCTCCCCCTTTTTTTCTGTTGGTCAGGGGTAAACCCACCTGTCCTTCAAGGTTCCTGTCACGTTGCGGTTCGGCACATTACAGGGTGAGGGGGGGGGGGGCGGGGAGGGAGTTTCCTGGTCCCACGCCCTGGAATATTGGGTGTGTGCACCGCAGAAATTCCCCCGCCATAGAGTACGTCACTGTGCGCGTCTCTGTTGGTAGGACTTCCGTGTGCTGTTCAGGTCCATATGATGGATCTGTTTCGGGGGGTGGTCAGGGCTCCTCCTCACGAAGCTCCTATTCGGGCCTTCTGTGAGTTGGGACTCTCCTTCCATGTGAGGGAGCCTCCTCAGAGTACAGAGCCTCCTCCTCAGATTGTCAAGGTGAGTGGAACCTCAAGAAGGAGTCCTACTCTATTGTGTGTGTATTCGATTCAATTCGATTATTGAGTGTGTATGGGTTCAGTGCCTCCTCCCCGGAGAGCCCTAAAACCAAACTTTTACATGGCTCAAGGTGCAATATATTCTTTTCAATCTGTACAGCTCGCGTGGGAAGTCTCTCTGGGGATTTCCGTCTCCTCCCTATGGGAGGGTGGTGGGATGTAAAAATGTGAAAAAAATTTACCTCCGGCTGTGTAGACTGGGATACATACTGTTGGTGCTTCCTTCTTTTCTATTAAGAAGAGTTGGAGTTAGGAAGCATCACACCCCTCTTGTCGTTCCCCTGGGCGCCTTGGGGATTCAATGACAGGTCTAAATAGCCTGTTCATTGATGTGGTTGTGTCCCGACGCACGTATAGTGCTAGCTCGGGGTGTTCTGTAATCAGGCGAATGACTGGCACGCCTTGGTTGCTTGAGGTTAAAACGGCGTTTTTATAAAGCAACTGGGATGGAGGTTTTTCCTCTTCCGATGACCTGTTTTGGTTGTCGACGGATTCTCGTTCATATCTGGGGGATGATGACGGAATGGATCTGAACATATGTAGAGGGGTCTCACGCCCTGGGGGTGGGCCACCGGGCGCGGTTCGCACCGAACGTCTGGGTGGCGCCTTCTTTTCATGTTTAAGATCAACACGCATATCTGCCCCTTCTCCTGGAGTAGGCATGTCGGCGTGGTTAGGGCACGGGACTGGTTCTGGTCACACTGGTCCGGATCAGTTAAACCCGTTGTCCGCCGGGGATGCAGATCTGCTGTTCTGGTACCCTGAGGGACTTGGGCTTTTTCAGGGGGAAAATGCCAGGTCGGTCCGGGTGTCACAGGGTTAAGCGCTAAGGAGACCCTGGTTGGGTACATTTTGTACTCTGCACTGTCGTAATGGCTTACGGCCATGCCAACCTGTACACGCTCGATCTCGTCAGATCTCGGCCGCTACGCAGGTTGGTCCTGGTTAGTACTTGGTTGGGAGACCGCCTGGGAATACCAAGTACGGTGTGCTTGGGGCTGGTTCTCCATTATTTTCGCTCCTCTCTCACGCATGGCGAAGAGGGGCCTGTTGGGGTGGTCTTTGACCTCCTCTGGTGACCCTGTGCTTCCCGTATCGCCGGGCCCGGTCCGAAGTAATGTTCGTCGACCCGTAGGCCTGGGTTAACCCTTTTTTGGAAACTGAAACACTTGTACTGCGGTATAGCCGGTGTATAACCGCAGGTGTGTTTTGGAGTTTTTTCTTGAGGGGTTATAGGAACAACCACCGCATTGGGTAACACCAAGGTGGTTGATTCCCTGGTGTGTTGGAGCAGTGTCAACTCCCGGGTTACCCGGTTGAGGGTGCCCCTGCACGTTCATGACGTCTGCCAATCGTGTCAGCCTTCTCTGCCTCAACCCCTCTGGGTGGGTTTTTTTTTAAATGGAGGCTTGGTCATGCAACAACGCCAGCATACGCCCCTTCCGCCGGGGCGGCTGTTTTCAGCTGGCTCCTTTGGCGCCTGTCTCGTCCGCAGTGCTCCAGGCTCGGGTTACAGCCTGTTGCCTGGTTTTCCCCGGTGCGCTGCTTGCTTCCGTTGGTTAACCTTTTTGTGTGCTTACGGCCATGCTGACTGCCTGTTCTGCAGGGTCAGTGTGCCAGGCGGTGTACTATTGGGGGGGCAGGGCCCGCTCGGCTGAGGGGCCTTTGTCCGAATACGCTGGCGATGTGGGGGGCGGGGTCACTAAGTACCCACCTGGTGGGGTCTTGATGCTGGCATCATGGACTTCTCCGGGCCCCCGTTCCAGGGGGTCCAGTCCCTTTGGTGGGTCTGGGCCTTCCTTCGCGCTCCGCTGCTACGGCCTTGCCACGGGGTTGGGTTTGCCCTTGACCCCGTGATTCTGGGGGCAGTAACGAGGTTGTTCCCTCCGTTCGTTCCCGGGTGGCATGCGGGTTGTGCGTGTGTGTAGTCGTGGGGTCAGGCCACGGTCTGCTCACCCTGTGCGTTGAGTTGCTTGAGTGCCTCTTCGCACGGTCGGGTCCGTCGCCCTCCCGGGAAACCTCCAATAGGGGGGGTGCCCTCCATTAGGGGCGGTCGGGGGGGCTCGGCCCTCCCTGTTCTGATGGTTGTGGGGGGCCTTCAGCGGGGTGTATTTGTCGGCCGGTGGCTCCCGCTCGGCCTCCCTTGTGCATGAGTGACGCCGAGCGGAGCCACTATGAATACAGAACGATAGGTTATGACTATAACCAAGTTCTGTTAATAGTGGTGACGCTCGGCGTCCGACGCCGCTGCAGCCCTTGATCTCACCTTGTGGTGAAAGCTTGGGAAGGAGGCGAGTATGTGGCCCCACCCCTGCTTATGTAGGTAAGCTGATAGGGGTGTGGTCAGACAAATATTGGCATATAAAGGTACATTGTGGTCTTTATTCAGTGCGCGTGCACGTGTGCGAGGACAGTGCATGAGTGACGCCGAGCGTCACCACTATTAACAGAACTTGGTTATAGTCATAACCTATCGTTTTAGGAGTAAGGCCAAGCAGTAGTCTGACCAGTTTGTCTTGTGATGTTTGGAGCCTTGTTTTAGGGCCTTTGAGGTGCTTTGGTACCATGAGGTGCAAGCATAGTCGTAGAAACCTTGAATGAGTGCTCCTGTTAGAGTCTTCAATGTATTCTTATTTACCAGAGAGGAGATCCTGTACAAAAATCTTGTTTGTTGGTTGACTTTTTTGATTACATTGGTTGCCATTTTGTCACAGGAAAGATTTGCCTCTAGGATGGAACCCAGGTAGGTAATTTCATCTTTCCTTGTGACAATATTGTCACCCACTGTAACAGGTAGCCTGAAGCGACCCACTAGACTAGATACTCATCGCTCTCTGCGAATAGGTCCGCATGGTCGCGGTACTGGCGCTCCCTCCTCAGTGCACGATCAGCAATATCTTCCAGCAACGATAGATATGCCATATTTTGTGTGTATGTAGGCCTAGCGCTGAGCGCAGCTGCCCAGGAGCGTGCAGCTCCATGTGCATCCTCCCCAAGTTGCTTGCATCAGGCTGTTGCATGTTGCTAATAAACTATCGATTTCTATGGAATCTGTTAAATGTATCCTTTGTGTCTATTGTAATTTGTGTGGGTTCAACTTATGAACAGTAAAATGAGCAGTGGAGTTTAGTTCTTATTTATTTATTCATTTGCAGTGTTTGTGTAGCTTTTATTTTTGTTTTTATTTTTTTTATTATTTTTTAAACAAACATATAAACAAACATGACAACACACGATAAGATATACAAGCATTAATTACATAAATTACATCCAATGAAATGACCATTTAGTCAAATGTCTTATACAGGATATACCCCTAATACCTGTTATCTAAAAACCTACACACATATGCTCCAGCTCGTACCCCCCCCTCCCGGACCCCCCATTGGATAATCCAACCATTATAACTAGTTCCTAACCAGACACTACCATTATATGCTATGTTTGTGTAGCTTTTATTTATTTTCTGACATCACGATGCCTCATTGAGTAATGACAATAAATGTAAAACGTAATTAATGATACAAATATTGTCATATTTATTATTATTATAATTATTTAGTACGAGGATGTCTGTAGAATCGACGTGAATGCAATCATGATTTCTCCCAAATGAACCCCTTAAGAACACGGACACACACACAGCAGTATGTCCTATCTACGACTGCCTTTCCGCGTTCGTAAATCTTGTTCCTAGCTATGAACGAATCTCCAAAAAGAAACTGTTCGATCATGCCAAAATCGGCCCAAGAAGTTTGTAAGTGGAGTCACTTAGAAATGTGTTCGTAACTTTCTGGTAAGTCCGTTCGAGCATGAGGTCCAATATTGTTAACATCCCCGATTAACTGGGAGAAAATGCATGACCCTCCCCTAGGGGTGGCGTCAGAATGGGTGGGGGGGTATCTACTACAGTGCATGTTGTGGAGGGGAGGCATAGTGCTGTTTAATGAATAAAACAGAATAGAATGGAAAACCATAAAATACAAATATCCATATTGAATATACACAATATGAGCGATAGGTAGGTAAGTAATTACCATTACATAGTTTGGAAACTACATGTGTACTCCATCATTCCACTCCACAACCCTATTAATAATTTACTACAAACGACACACGTAAAAGGCACTTTTAAAGCTATAAATATCACCCCATTACATGCAGAAATCGACACCAACCATTGTGTGTTACACAATGAGTGTACAGCCGCACATTAAAAGAAACATGTGTCTTAGGCCCCGTTTAGACGGAAACGCTAGCAGGTGAATCCGCAAAAATATTTTTGCTGATGTGCCTTTCGTTTCGGAAACGGCGTTTTTACGGGGTGAAACCGCAAAAAAGTGAGACTACCTTCCAGGGTGGAATTCCTAGAAACGCAAAAGCTTTGCGATCTCGTCTAAACTATCAAAACGTATAAATCTGTTAAAACGATGACGAAAGGGTTGTCACGGCTCTGGTCGCGCGTACTGCTTACGTCACAGGTAGCAAGTATGCGCCAGTAGCCGAGACGTAAACAAAGCAAGTATGTCTGACTTATATCAACGGAGATCACCTGAAGGCTACATTGGCAGTACTTTTAACCCTTTCACTGCCACACGACAGAAGGTTAACCCTTACTATCACACAACCGGCTGTCGTGTGGCAGTGAAACGGTTAAATACACAAGAATCTGTCCCGCGGCGTGACTGGACCCTCTGTCTGTGAGTGACTCTGCTTTGGTGCAATCACATTCCCCATCCACAGTCTGCGAATCAGAGGCAGAGTAGGGCGGGTCTTCACAGCACGTCATGTGACATATGCGCCAATCGTGTGACAGTGGGGCTCCGTCGTCCCGAGTCGTTACAGCGTCGTCTGCACGCAGAATTCCATCCCAAAACGCTCGTCTAAACGTAAAATTTTAAGTGAAACCGCAAGATGACTTTTGCGGTTTCTGTTCACAAAACGCTCGTCTAAACGGGGCCTTAGCCTACTTTGTGGTCAGTAAGTGGTGCTGAAAGTCTAGTAGCTTCACATAGCTTTGCTCGTTTTGCTGTGTCTCTCCGTTTGGGTGAAAAGGCGACAAAACATGGTGTTCCCAGTGTGAAGTATCTATTGACCGTTGTTTTTCTGGGTAGTCTCACTCTCCTTCCTGCAGCATCAACCTACTGTGCTGAGCCGTGCGTAATTGACAAGATATTTGCTTGGATCCTGATTGGCGAAGGCTTGACCCCCCCACCTCATCAATACTCATTGTCCAAATGAAGGACAAACGGGGAGTTTGGAGGGGCCATTGTCTTTCGTGCAATTGCATTGAATAACTTATCCCTGTAACTAGTTACTAAGTAACTAGTTACTCTAATCTGATAACTTTTTTCAGTAAATAGTCATCTAACTTGTTACTTTTACAAGCCAGTAATATGATTACAGTTACTTTTCCAAGTGGCTGTGCGTTACTATTTAGTTACTATCTCATAATGCTGATAAGAGAGCCAGGGATACAGTCAGCTACCTCTCCAGAACCCAGACCGGAGATGGGACGTGAGCTTGCGCACGCACGCACACAGCCACACACACGTGAAAGACCCCAGGCGGTCAGGGTGGGGGGTCAGACCTCCAACACCATCACCCTGAGCATCGGGTCCCCCCAGGGCTGTGTTCTGAGCCCCCTGCTGTACTCACTATACACACACGACTGTGTGGCCAAGTTCAGCTCCAACTCCATAGTGAAGTTCGCAGACGACACGGTGGTGGTGTGGCTGATCTCGGACAACGACGAGAAGGCCTACCGGGAGGAGGTGGAGGTACTGGAACGCTGGTGCCAGGACAACAGCCTGCTCCTGAACATTGGTAAAACCAAGGAGCTGATCGTGGATTATAGGAGAGGACAGCAGGAGACACACACACCACTGATGATTAACGGGGCTACCGTGGACAGGGTGAGCAGCTTTAAGTACCTGGGGGTCCACATCTCAGAGGATCTGACATGGTCAACACACATAGACACAGTAGTAAAGAAGGCGAAGCAGCGCCTCTACCACCTGAGACAGTTAAGGAAGTTCAAAGTATCGGGGAAGATACTCCAGTCCTTCTACTCAGGAGCTGTAGAGAGCATCTTGACCGGAAACATCACTGCCTGGTATGGAAACAGCACGGCACAGGACAAGAAGGCCCTACAGAGAGTGGTGCGCTCAGCCGAGCGTACCACGGGTATTGCACTACCTCCCCTGCAGGTTCTATACAACAAGAGGTGCAAATCCAGAGCCTGCAGAATAATGAAAGACCCCCACCACCCCAATAACAGCCTGTTCCAGCTGCTGAGGTCAGGCAGACGCCTGCGAACCCCAGCTACTAGGACAGAGAGGCTTAGGCTCAGCTTCTTCCCCCAGGCCATCAGAGCCTTGAACAATGAACATTGAGTGCCACAGAACACTGGACTATCCACACACAAGCACACATGAGCACACACACGACACGCACGCTGTGCACGCTCACACACTAGCAGCCACTTTAACACTTTAACATGAGCGGGCACACACTCATGCCGCACACACCCACACTTATGGCCAAAAGGAAAGGCCACTTTAAATTAATATAACAACAGTAACAGTGTATTGCACTACCAAAGCTACCTAGCATGTCCTATATGCTCTGTAAATAACTATGTACAGATACCGAGATGTCACACCATGTTACCTGTTACCTGTTTATTGCACAATGTTGTTTTTATTGGATTCTATTATATGTTGTACCACTGTATTGCACATCGTTGCGGGCAAGACCACCCGCATTTCATTGTATACTTGTATGCAGGGACCGAAACTAGAGAGCGCCACCCGCCATTTGCGCTCAGTTTTTACGTTTGGCGCCTCCCACTGAGACGTCTGAGCGCCGTGTGACGGGCAATCAAATAGTCATGTGAAAACCGAAAATCATGATCCAATTCTTTAGCGGAGTTCTCACTCGCTGTCTCAGCAGACATGAAGCGTGCACCGCGCACTGCTGCTGCTACCCCCTCCCCACCTGTTTCTGTATGCCTGCATGTAAACAGAGGCTATTGCCTCCGAGTCACCGTGACGTTAGTTAGCACTGCTGCTCCTACCCCTGTATGCCTGCATGTAAACAGAGGCTATTGCCTCACCGTGACGTTAGTCTAGTCAGTGTGGGACCTTCGTGAGATAACGTTAGCTACCGTTACAAAATGACCCAGTCAACTATTCACTTAGTTTAATACACGAGGCATTGTGTAACGTTATCCAGCCGGCTAGCTACGGATAGCTCCCGACATCAACAAATCCTCCAGCAATAGTCCAGTGCATAATACCTCCGTTGGCTAGGTAACTAGTCACTACGGAATGTCGCAGTAAACTAAATAGTTCACTGAGGCGTTGTCCCAACGCCATCCAGCAGTAGCTACAGATAGCTCTTGGCATCAATGTCCTACAACAACAACATGCGTATTCGAGTCCCTGGTTTACATCGCATGAGTGAGGGCTGCTGACTAGGGTCCAGGTGCAGCGCCGGAGAATTCTTTTGCATGCTGAATGTAGCGTTTAGGGTCCAGCTGCACCCCCGGAGAATCCTTGCTGGAGCTGGAGGCCACTCGAGTATACACACAGACAGTGGAGCTGTTTGCAGACAGCGAGGTGGCGATGTCTCGCAGATAACACAATCACAAGTATGATTATATAATATATATATTTTATTAAAAAAAAATCTATATAAAATAATAATTAAAAAAAATTTATCAAAAAAAGGTTGGCGGGTAAGAAATATGCTTGGCGGGTAGATTCTTCCCATCTACCCGCCACTGGCCGGTGAGTCAAAAAGTTAATTTCGCTCCCTGCTTGTATGCCGTGACAAATAAAACTCTTGACTTGACTTGACATGTTTAGGCTTATAGCTGATTTTAGAATAGCTTCAGCATGAAGTTAAATCAACTATCCAGTTCATTTTATAGTGTAATTTGGCTACTTGAGAGAGAGTGAGAGCGTGAGAGTGAGAGAGATTCCTGTTACGCAGTGCCTGAGCAGTGAACAGCTGCAACCTTATATGGCCTGATGGCTGATGACGTCTCATGATGACCTGTCTGAGCAGCCAATCATGATTTATGACATTATGCACTTTCAATAAAGCATTCTTTAAAAAAAATAACTGTTGTCATTCTTATGTTGTGGCAGCAACAGGGGGGACGGCGACGACTTAGTAACCTAGTTACTGCTGCAAACTGCTGCAGATGTTCTACCAGTCTGTGGTGGTGGGTGCCCTCTGGTCAAAAAAGCAAGCTCTGTGGTGGGAGCGGACCTGGACAGTCTGGAGGTGGTGGCAGAGGGGAGGACGAGGAGGAAGCTGCATGCTATCCTTGAGAACCCCTGCCACCCCCTCTATGATGAGCTGACCGCAATGCGGTCCACGTTTAGCCACAGACTCATCCCCCCCGACATACCACAAAGCGCTTTGGGCAGTCCTTTGTGCCGGTGGCAATCAGGCTCCACAACCAAGCAGGGCCAGGACGGGCTAACTGCTGTGGACTGGAGGAGCTGCGCTGTGGACTGTAACAAATTAATTTAATTATTTAACAACACATTCATGATTGGACTTGTTTCTTTTTCACCACTTTTTTAGCTCTTTTTAGTCCTATTTTAGCTATTTTTATCCCTGTGTACTTGTCCATCTTGTTTTTAACAAATACTAATAAGTGTTATGTATGTTATGTATAAACAGTTTTTTAATTGCTGTTTTTAAATTGCTGTTACGCTGTTTATGCTGTAAAGGACATCTTAATCTCCCCTCGGGGATAAATAAATGTTTTCAATTCAATATATAACACAGTGGCGTGGCTATGCTCCCCCTCGTTCTTTCATACGAAAGGTTTGGCTCATAGGCCCTCCGCAGTTTTGGAAGATAGTTAGTTTAGTTTAGTGATGGCAACACCACCCCCAAAAAAGTCCTTTTCAAGACTCCCCCAGCGCTTGTTTTCCACCGCTCGTCGTGGGGATTCCCTGGACCGGCTGTCATGGCAGTCGGGGGAGCCCTCATGGCGTTCAATGGAGAGTTTGAGCCGCCCGGAGGTTGAGGCGGGTCCCCCTCACGTGGGCCCGCGGAGTCCAGCCTGGGTGCGTGAATATTAAAGGCAACCAACTTGTGTTCGGCTTTTCTCTGATTGGCCGCGCCCCCCCCCCCCCCCCCCGCGCCGGTGGCCTACGCAGGCTGCGTGAATATTAAAGGCAACCAACTTGTGTTCAGCTTTTCGTTCAGCGTTTCTCTGATTGGCCCCACGGCCAATCAATCAATCCACTAGCACACGCCCTTGCGGCAAGAGAGACGCGGCAGAAGCGCTGGTCGAACCAGCAGTGTTCTGTTGTGTGACTGTACTAAACTCTTCCACCACATGACCGACATTTGACATACAGTACACCTCCTATCTATGTTGGGATTATGTTTGGTCATGACAAAACAATAAAAATCGCTACTGTTTGTTAGTAATGCTGCCACCACCCACTTCAATGACAGAGCTCTCATATTTGCGAATGCATAAACTATATCTTAAATTATGGCGATGTGTCTAATATGGCTGTCGCGAAGTCATTGATAAGCGACAGCCATATTAGACACATAGCCATAATTTAAGATATCGTTTATGCATTCGCAAAATATGAGAGCGTGCCGCTGTCATTGAAGGGCTTCTACAACGGAGGAACGGCCGCTGCTGCTGCTGGAGCTGGACCGAGTCAAGCCGTGGGCGGCGCACGGAAGCCGGGGATAAACCACCGCGTCGCCCCGCTGCGCTTCAGGCTCAGCAGCCTCCACGGGCGAAATAACATATAACGTTACAGTTCCACACTGATGTACAGTGAGTGTCTAATATGGCTGTCGCGAAGTCATGCCTCACCCTCTGAAAGCCCATCCACGCTGTGTATCATAGAGACATAGAGCACTGGGTTTTATCACTGGAGATATATTTCTCACTCACCATTGTATTTTGCGCCATCTGACAATATCATAATGATGTGTTTTCTATATTATATCCACAATCATTCATCTAAAAAATTGTATGGGCTTTGATTAAACATGTAACCTACACCTACTGTAACTTACTGTACCTCTGCTTCCTACAGCACAGCAGGTAATGACGTTAATCAATGGAACGCGAAACATAATAACGTTACGCTTTCTAGTTCAGCGCATTTCATAACTGTATGGGCTTTGTTTATACACGAGTGAATCTGGTAGTTGGTTGTTAAAAACGCGAAACATAATAACGTTACGCTTTCTAGTTCAGCGCATTTCATAACTGTATGGGCTTTGTTTATACACGAGTGAATCTGGTAGTTGGTTGTTAAAAACGCGAAACATAATAACGTTACGCTTTCTAGTTCAGCGCATTTCATAGTGCTCCACTGCTACCGCAGCTGAACACAAGTGCGTTGGAACAGCAGCCCAACACAAGTGCGTTGGTACACAAGTTGGTTGCCCGCGCTGCCGCTCGCTTGCTCCTTGGATTTCATTTGGGACGTGGGACGACTGCCGCTTGCCTGCGCGTGGGGGCGCGGCCAATCAGAGAAAAGCCGAACACAAGTCGGCTGCCTTTAATA
The DNA here is from genome assembly GCF_963971535.1 of Notolepis coatsorum. NCBI lineage: Eukaryota > Metazoa > Chordata > Actinopteri > Aulopiformes > Paralepididae > Notolepis > Notolepis coatsorum. Next base: position 169,767,355 of record NC_140166.1, on the reverse strand, counting down.
TTCACGCGTCCTGGCGTGGCTGTAGCAGAGCGATGTGAGGGGGTGCGACCCCGGTAAGAGACTGTCTGCACCAGGCAGGAAACGGTCAGCGTCCCACTTCAGACACCAAAGAATGTCATGGATTTTGACTATATCATTGGTTAATAAATGCAGAATAACACAGGACAGGCCTTATGAGCGCATCTAAATGTACAGACCACGATGGTTCTCGGCCGGCATTACAGCAAACAGTAACAAGATCAGACAAGAATCAAGTAATCAAATGAAGCAAGGAGATAAGGCCCTGAATACTCACGATGGTTGGTTTATTTGAAAAAGAAGGCTTACATCCATGGAAGGACTCTCAGTTTGGCAGAGTGTAATCAAGGTACATGAACACAGGTCTGCCAGAGCGAAAGCAAACAAAAGCATAGTGTGTTTCGTTATAAGCATAGCGAATAGAGACGTATCATTGGTGCGTTTTAGTTTTGGGAGGGTCATTTCTGATTGGGTTAGGCTTTATATGGTCATCCGGAAGACAGGTTTCTGAAGAGGTGCAAACGGGCCCCTCGCAGGAACACGCTGACCTTCGACTGTATCAAGCCTTATCAAGCCTGATGAATGGGTGCAGTGTTTTAGCAGAAAATAAGCCTGACTCACAAAGAGAGAATGTGAAATTACACTCACAGATGGTAGATTCAATACACCAAGCTAACTTTACACAGTGTGTAATGATAGATGGTAGATTCAATACACCAATCTAACTGTACAGTGTTTAATGAGATATGGTAGATTCAATACACCAATCTAACTGTAGTACACAGTGTTTAATGAGAGATGGTAGATCCAATACACCAAGCTAACTGTAACAGTGTTTAATGAGAGATGGTAGATTCAATACACCAAGCTAACTTACTGTACACAGTTGAGTGTTTGATGAGAGATAGTGGATTCAATACACCAAGCTAACTTTACACCGTGTTTAATGCGAGATGGTAGATTCAATACAGCAAGCTAACTGTAATAGTGTTTAATGAGAGATGGTAGATTCAATACACCAAGCTAACTTACTGTAGCCTACACAGTTGAGTGTTTAATGAGAGATAGTGGATCCAATAGACCAAGCTAACTGTAACAGTGTTTAATGAGAGATGGTAGATTCAATACACCAAGCTAACTTACTGTACACAGTTGAGTGTTTAATGAGAGATAGTGGATTCAATACACCAAGCTAACTTTACACAGTGTTTAATGAGAGATGGTAGATGCAATACACCAAGCTAACTGTAACATTGTTTAATGAGAGATGGTAGATTCAATACACTAAGCTAACTTACTGTAGTCTACACAGTTGAGTGTTTAATGAGATATAGTGGATCCAATACACCAAGCTAACTGTAACACAGTGTTTAATGAGAGATGGTAGATTCAATACACCAAGCTAACATACTGTACACAGTTGAGTGTTTAATGAGAGATAGTGGATTCAATACACCAAGCTAACTTTACACAGTGTTTAATGAGAGATGGTAGATTCAATACACCAAGCTAACTTTACACAGTGTTTAATGAGAGGGAGCATGTCTATGTTCCCCGGGTCCTATGTTCCCCGATTGATTGATTGATTGAACATTTTAGACCACCAGCCCTGATTCCAAACTCTAACCTTAACCAACTTCGAAAGAGGGCCTAAGCTTAACCAGTTCGAAACAAGGCGGACATTAATAATGAATAAAATAATAAAAATTAATAAAATGTTCAATCAATTAATCAATCAATCGGGGAACATAGGACCCGGGGAAAATAGGGATTGATTGATTGATTGAAAACTTTATTAACAGATTGCAGAATGGGTACAGTACAGCTCAATACATACAATTGTTAACGGGATGCAGACCAGAGAAAGACTTTCGTCTTGTTTACATCAGGGTCCCCCATTTTCAATTCATCATAAATAATAAATATGACATACATGACATACAGATAGACAGTACTGCTACATCTATACATTTATGACATACCAGATTTGCAAATACAGTACTGTTTGTGATACGAAAAGAGTCCAGAAAAGAGAGTATATACATTTGACGTAGAAACTGTACATTGGAGGAGGTTGGGTAGGTGGGGGGGGGACTGTACATTGGAGGTGGTTGGGTGGGTGGGGGGGGGGGGGGTTGGTAGGAGGGGTGGGTGGGGGACACTGTACAAGCAAAACTGTACATTGGAATATTGGTAATTTACTTGGTAATTTACTGTACATTTGAGGGGGTTGTGTTAAGACATTTGCAGGGGCCAGTTTCGGATTGCAGACTCCCGTAGGTGTTTTTTGAGAGTGTTTTTGAAAGTGGGTAGTGATTGACATTCCTTTACAGCTTTGGGTAGGGCGTTCCACATTGATGTGGCATAATTGCTAAACGTGTTTAGTCCCTTGTTTGAGCCGAATCTGGGTTTAACATGATTTGTGGAGCTCCCTCTGGTGTTGTGATCGTGGTATTCACTGACCTTTGGGAAGTATTTTGACATGTACATGGGTACCTTGGTCATGTAGTGTATCTTGTAGACCAGGCCCATTGCAAGTTGCTGTAGTCTACTCTAAGCCATCCTAGGTTGTCAAAGTGGGCAGGGGTGAGGTGGGTTCTAGGAGTAAGGTCAAGCAGTAGTCTGACCAGTTTGTTTTGAGATGTTTGTAATTTTGTTTTTAGCGCCTTTGAGGTGCTTTGGTACCATGAGGTGCAAGCATAGTCGTAGTACCCTTGAATGAGTGCTCCTGCCAGAGTCTTCAGGGTATTCTTGTTTACCAGTGAGGAGATCCGGTACAAGAATCGAGTTCGTTGGTTGACTTTTTTTTATTACATTGGATGCCATTTTGTCACAGGAAAGATTAGTGTATCATAAGTGTCAAATGAACCTTTGGAAATTACTCAATAACCAACTAGGCTGCAGTAAAAAACTTAAAACCAGATTCTCAAACATAAACATAAAGACGGACAACACGCTCATCACAGAAAAGCTGGATGTAGCCAATTACTTAAATAGTTTCTTCACAAACATAGCCACAACACTGGTAAACAAACTACCCTCCCACTCAGGGCATTATGGGGTAGAACACATAGTAGCTTACTACAAAAACCTAGGGGTCCACAAAGACGACTTCAAACTGGAAATGGTAACAACAGATGAGGTACTCAAAAAACTGAGCGCCCTCCAACCTAACAAGGCCACTGGCCATGACAACATCCCCTCCAAATTCCTCAGAGACTCAGCAGCCGCCATCACCCCAGTCATCACACACATAATAAACCTCTCTATAAAACAGGGACACGTCCCCAAGGACTTCAAAATTGCGAGAGTGACCCCTCTGCACAAAAAAGGCAGTAAATTAGACCCAGGCAACTACCGCCCTGTTTCTATCCTTACCTCCATCTCGAAAGTCATGGAAAAAATTGTATACGAACAGGTCGAAAAATACCTTGCGGAAAAAAATCTAATCTACGAATTCCAATCTGGCTTCAGAACATCCCACTCCACTGACACATGCCTTCTCTATTTAAACGACCACATCAAACAAGAGGTGGACGCGGGCAAATACTGCGGCATGGTCATGCTGGACCTACAAAAGGCCTTCGACACTGTCAATCACACCATTCTGATTGACAAGCTAAAAGCAATTGGTTTTGATAGTCTATCAGTGAGCTGGATGCAATCCTACCTAGAGGGGAGAGAGCAGATGGTGGAGGTAAACGGTACCCTATCCCCCCCCTCACAGTAAACTGTGGTGTTCCACAAGGAAGCATACTAGGTCCGCTACTGTTCCTAATTTATGCAAATGACATGTCGTCAGCTTGTGACTGCAACTTGTTCCTGTTTGCGGACGACTCAGCCCTGCTGGTCTCTGACAAGAACAAATTACAGGTTGAAAAAACCCTCAGCTCAGAACTAAGCAAAATCTGCATATGGCTCGCTGATAACAAACTATCATTACACATGGGCAAAACAGAGTCCATTCTCTTCGGTTCAAATAACAAACTCAGCAAGACCGACGGCTTCTCAGTTACAGTGGGTGACAATATTGTCACAAGGAAAGAAGATATTACCTACCTGGGTTCCATCCTAGAGGCAAATCTTTCCTGTGACAAAATGGCATCCAATGTAATAAAAAAAGTCAACCAACGAACTCGTTTCTTGTACCGGATCTCCTCACTGGTAAACAAGAATACCCTGAAGACTCTAGCAGGAGCACTCATTCAAGGGTACTACGACTATGCTTGCACCTCATGGTACCAAAGCACCTCAAAGGCGCTAAAAACAAAATTACAAACATCTCAAAACAAACTGGTCAGACTACTGCTTGACCTTACTCCTAGAACCCACCTCACCCCTGCCCACTTTGACAACCTAGGATGGCTTAGAGTAGACGACAGAGTACAGCAACTTGCAATGGGCCTGGTCTACAAGATACACTACACGACCAAGGTACCCATGTACATGACTAAATACTTCCCAAAGGTCAGTGAATACCACGATCACAACACCAGAGGGAGCTCCACAAATCATGTTAAACCCAGATTCGGCTCAAACAAGGGACTAAACACGTTTCGCAATTATGCCACATCAATGTGGAACGCCCTACCCAAAGCTGTAAAGGAATGTGAATCACTACCCACTTTCAAAAACACTCTCAAAAAACACCTAAGGGAGACTGCAACTCGAAACTGGCCCCTGTAAATGTCCGAACACAACCCCCGCCAATGTACAGTAAATTACCAAGTATGGTCTTGTCAATAAACCAATGTACAGTGTTGTTTGTACAGTTGTACAGTGTCCCCCACCCACCCCTCCTACCCCCCCCCCCCCCACCCCTCCTACCCAACCCCCCCCCCCCAACCACCTCCAATGTACAGTCCCACCCCCACCTACCCAATCCAATGTACAGTTTCTACGCCTAATGTATATACTCTTTTCTTTCTGGACTCTTTTTGTATCACAAATACAGTACTGTAATTGCAAATCTGGTATGTCATAAATGTATAGATGTAGCAGTACTGTCTATCTGTATGTCATATATGTTACGATGAATTGGAAATGGGGGACCCTGGTGTAAACAAGTCGAAAGTCTTTCTCTGGTCTGCATCCCCTTAACAATTGTATGTATTGAGCTGTACTGCACTGTACCCATTCTGCAATCTGTTAATAAAGTTTTCATTCATTCATTCATTCATTCATCCAAAAGGAACAAATCGTTCACGAACCGCACATGATATCGTGTCCAGCGCCACATGTAGTTCTCTCTCGTCTCCAGCTGGAACTGTGTCTCATCGTGTATTCAACACTACACCACATGAGTGGACTCCGGTTACAAAGCAAGACCGAATCATGCTACAGAGTAGGTAGCTATGTATTTTAATGTTAGCAAGCTAGATAGCTTTAGATTAACTAAATAACGTCAGCTATGTATTTGTATGTTAGCAAGCTAGCTAGCTTTAGATGAACTAAGTTAAATAACGTTATTAGCTAGGCAGCGAGGACATAGCATAATGGAACACCCGTTGGCCGTCAACGTCGTTACCTGAATCACGAGTTGATTAACATCGTTAACTATTTAAAGTTTAAACACATTAGCATAGTGTTACCGAATATCGTAAATAACTTAACAGTCGGGCTAGCTAGCTAGCTCACTTACCAAGAAGACACTGGCAGGAGGCGACTGCTTCAATGTTTTGATTGCATTCGCGGCATGACTTGTTATCATCTGGTTGTTTGATGGGGCTCTTACGGATCATGATGCCACCCAAGTTTCAACTATTGGCTCTGTTGACATTCGGAGTGGCCATGGTCTTTATTGAGAACCAAATCCAAAAACTGGAGGAGTCGAGAGCCAAACTGGGTAAGTTTTAGATAAGATAGTGGCTGGTATTAAACAGACGTGTTTTTTTGCCTCATTTGAACTGTAACGTTAACCATACCATGTTTCGCATGCCGATGCTAGTAATATGTCTCCCCGCTTGACGCCATCCTGCCAAGGACCTAGACCTAGCTTTTGCCCCTGGCTTGCACATCGCAGTCACGGAAGGGGACACCAAGGACCATACTTACAGATTGTTGTTTTTTCCCATGTTGATTGTTTTCCCCGTACAAAGCCCCTAATCGAGACAACTGTTTGGCAATGTGGTGGGTGGACGCGTAACGTTTAGTTACAGAGAAAGACGTTTGTCTTGGACCCTGATGTAAACAAGACAAACGTCTTTCTCTGGTCTCCATCCCCTTAACAATTGTGTGTATCGAGCCGTACTGTATTGTACCCATTCTGCAATCAGTTAAATACAGTTTTCATTCATTCATTCATTCATTCATTCATTCATTCATTCATTCATTCATTCATTCATTCATTCATTCAGTCAATACGGCATGGTTGTCTAGATTAGGGGCTACATCATAATTTTCAATCAATCAATCAATTTATGGTGGTAGCAAATGCCTATACAACCTCTGTTCGCAACGGTGACAGTCATGGTCTAGGCCAGGGGTAGGCAACCTTAGGCACGCGTGGGCATTTGCATAGGCACAGGGGGCAGCAGTAAAAATATATATATATATATATATATATATATATATATATATATACTTTTTTTTTTTTTTTTTTTGCTTTGAAATATTATAGTGAAATATTTTGCACTGTTGTCGCATTTATCTTGTTGAAATCCTCCCACAGGTTCTTTTTACTACCACATATTTAATTGAGACCCTTTATTTGTTTATTATTTCAATTTAGCTGGAAATACATTGCTACATCATTCAGTAACATTTGCAGAGCCTTATAACAAAAACATTATTACGGTCACCATTGTGACCAGTGGGATTAATCAACTAATTTTATTATTTATTTTTCTATTTCATTGAACATTGCACATGTTAAAAGCCATATTCTTTACTCAAAATGTGAGTATTACCAAGTCAACTTGTGTTCTTAAAACAATGACAATAAACATAGTTTTATTAGGTTGAAATAATGTGGTTGTGTACTTATTTTTCTGGATTATTATGGATTGAAAACTGAAAACCTTAATGCACAGTAACTGAACTCAATATTTTTAAGTTCTGGTAACTTATTATTATATATTTTTTACAGTGTAGTCTTGCGATCAATCAACTTATTTACACGATATACCTCACATTCACCCTCCATTCACATCCTGGTGTTCTCCTGGTGTTCTCCATTAGGCCTGTAGGTGGAGCTATGACAGCCCACGTACAGTACACACACCGATGGTGTGTGATGTGTCCAAAAATGAATGGGCAAATGTGAGTGAAATGGTCGCACTGTATGCAGCTGTTTGTCTGCATTGCATCCCCCCCCCCCCCAACTCAGATTTAGGGTTGATACAACCATCATAATAATATTGTTAATAATAACGATAATGATGTAATAATGTAAAAATTATCATTAAAAATACCTGATTATGAGAAATATTTACGATGCATGGAATATTGTTGAGGCACACTAGTTACAACTATATTTCAAACAGGCACTCCATGTCAAAAAGGTTGCTGACCCCTGGTCTAGGCAAACAGCCTACTGATCAACTACCAACATAATCAAACTGACTGATATATTATGATATAATCATTAACGCTACATGGCATTTCGTGACTGCGATGTCCATAGGACCTGACCTACTACTTGAAAACACGTTTGCTTTTAGTTGGCAGAGCAGCCTCAATTGTTGCCAAGAAGAATTTACTTGATGATATCCTTTTGTTGTATTGCAACGTCTAAGGAGCACTCTTTCAGTTCACTTAATACTATCAAGTGACACCTTAAGCTGTGCACAAAAGCACAATGTATACATTGGATACTTTACAAATCTCAAATGTTAATAACAGAGGTGTGTGTGTGTTGTATACATCATTGGCCAATATAGAATGAATCCAACACTGCTCAGTATGCAGCTTAATTGTGCATTTCATTAGTAAAAGCCATTTATCTTTTAGCCATAGTAATAATTCATTAGCATCTCCCTGCTGTGTTCATCGTGCTTTGCTCACCAAAAATGTTGGCAGCAATTGTTTTTAGCGTGATGAAATGCAGCATTGAAAGATTGCACCTAATATCTAACTGACAAGCATACGAATACGTCAGCCTGCGATTACGGTGGAGGGATTCAGCCTGTCTCTGAATAGCTTGCCGGGCCCCTCAACCTGTGCTTTCCCATACTGTACTGGGAAGGAGAGAGCCTGCCCATGTCACGTCACATGTATGTTATTATCACATCGGAAAATAATATTTTACAACATTCTGAAATTGAGTTCACAATACTTTGTGCCAATGTCCATGGCCCAATGAAAATGCCTGCATCAATAAGGCCAGAGTAGTCGCTCATCCAGTAGACTGAAGAGCATGCGGGTGATCCTAGTCATAATATTCCTAGGGCACCTCAGTAATCATACGTGACCCCAATTGAGGCAGCTGTTTCTCACAATTATTTCGTTAGTAGTGATTAGCATTTGACCTCGCCCTCTCTGAGATTAATTTATCAAAACCATGCCGGATGAAGCATGTTAGAGCCACAGTCACAGAGTCTTTGAGCTGGTTTCTCCGGCTTTGCTTTGACCATATCCTGTAGGACCAGAACCAGGCAGCCTGTTTAGAATAATGGTTAGAAGCTACGGATGTCCCAATCGGATTGGACAGATCGGAATCAGAACTGATCATCACAGCATATTTTAATTGATCAGTGTTGGGTATATTAAACCCAATCAAATTCAGATTTTTTTTGTTAAATGAATGAAAACTATTAAGGGAAAGCTGTGATGTAGTCCGTTTTTTTCTTTTCTTTTTTAGTCCAAATAGTAAATGGTGCTATAAATACATAGCATTTTTATCCAAAGCGCGTTATTTTGTTCCTCACATTTTACCCATTCACTCAAACATTCACACACCGACAGCAGAGGCAACCATGCAAGGTGCCAACCTGCTCATCGGGAGCAGTTAAGGGTTAAGTTTCTTGCTCAAGGACACTTCAACATGCTGCCCGGGAGGAGCGGGAATCGAACCGGAAACCTACCGAGCCATAGATAATCTAATTATCTATTCAATTACCAAGCACATTTGACCTACATTTAAATTGTTTGACTAACTTTAATATACTTGAAGTGTGCACTGTGCTGCTATATTATCTAGGAAAATACAAATATCAGATCAGGACTCGGTATCGGCAGATACTCAATATTAAATTACTCTGATCGGGATCAGGGGCAGAAAAACTTGGCAGATTCGATTGTTAAAGGTGGAGATTGTTCTTACAAAGTCCTTGTGCCACAATTCAAATGGCGCAGTTTAATTTTCTACCATATTATGCATTTTATAATAAACTACAGTGTAGGTTCGAGACCCGTCTGTGTGATTTTCATAAAGGAATTGCCACTTTCAAAAAGTAGAGTGACCTCAACACCAGTGACATCAGACGGGGAGGAATGAGATGCTAGCCTCTTAGGAAATTAGTCTGGGACCTGTGCCTGGTCTCCAGACAGCGTGTCTTTTCCCCCCTCCAGTATTGGGTTCGAGTGCTGAAATTGGAGTCAGTCTATTATTAAATGGACCCGGCATCGGAACAAAACGATCCTTTCTGTAGTTTTATCCATTTGCAACAGATGGACAGACCATCATATAGACTCAGTCTCCAACCATCTGATGATTGTCCAATCTCTCCTAAATCCATTTGTCTAATCAAGTTAGATAAAGCCATCATTATTTTGCTGATAAATAATCCCTCCTGACAGATGCCTGCATTTGGCATGCTCTTCGATCTGCAGCTGAGATGGAGGTCTAGTCTAATGTGTGAATGAATTGAAAATGGGGGACCCTGATGGAAACAAGACAAACGTCTTTCTCAGGTCTGCATCCCCTTAACAATTGTATGTATTGAGCCGTACTGTATTGTACCCATTCTGCAATCTGTTAAATAAAGTTTTCATTCATTCATTCATTCAAGCAAGATCTAGCGCTCTTTGTGAGCTCACGGAATGTGAAGCGGTAGATGGAACAGATTGTCATTAATTTGCTATCTGCTCTCTGTGCACGCCATGAAAAGCCTAAGTGCATGGGTTTGTCACATGTGCTCTCTGCTCTGTGCCTCTGTGTATTATCTGAATACTTGGCACAGCTACCAGTAATTTCATCCAAATTCAATGGTGTGGCCAAGATTCCTGTTATATCTGTATTTTGACTCTATACCAAAACCAGAGCTCTAGACCAGTGGTTCCCAAACTGTGGTGCGCGAGCGCCCTCTAGGTGGTGCGTGACATGAAAAGGCTAATGGTGGTAAAAAAAAAAAAAAAAGTACAATAAAATTTCATAAAAATCTTAGTCAAACCTTTAGTATTATGGATATTAAACATGCTGGCAGAGTACATGCATCCATGTTGTCGTGAACATTTTAATTAAATAAAGAAATTCCCTATCCATAGTCGCCGTGGGAAGAGATTAAATAAAAAATAAAATCTGTGCACGGAGACCAGCAACAATTTTTTCTAACAGAAACCCATTGGGGGGTGCATCAGCTAGGTCGGGAGGTGACAGGGGGTGCACGGCCAAAAAAGTTTGGGAACCGCTGCTCTAGACTGCTAAACCTTTCAGCTGGTAGTGCTGGTACCACTAACATTTAAAGACTATTTGTTTAACTATTGATTAAGCTTCAAATTCTGACAAAAAGGAAAAACATCATGATTTGGATAAGCTCTTCTAGCTCAGTGGTATAAGTTGTCTTGCTTGTGATTCGCCTACATAAAACATCCAAATCGTCTGAAATTAATTGCTGTTTCATCCTGATAGTATATCACACAGTCTCCCAGAGGGGTTTGAAGAAGATCTGTCTACTCACGCCATATTTCACAGGAGGAACATTATGCAGGAGAGTGTTAGGTAATAAATTCTACTAACACCTAACAAAATAAATGCTTTGGTTCCTGATGCCGACCGACCCTGCCGATTTAGGTGCGACCCAAATTTATTTTATGAGTAAAAAAAAAAGAAAAGAAAAAAACACTTTTTTTTTAGCAATAACGTTTAGTTAAATCTTAGTCAAAAAGTGCAGTCCATGTCAATAATGAGAATATATAAAAAGCAAGTATTTCATAATATTTGCACAGCTCTCTGACGTCAGGATATTTAGTGAGTAGTATTTAGGGGTGGCATTTTTAATACTACTACCTTTGTACATTGTACTTTTGTAGTACAGTGTCTTTGTATTTAAAGTTTTTAACCTTTAGTATTATGGATATTAAACATGCTGGCAGAGTACATGCATCCATGTTGTCGTGAACATTTTAATTAAATAAAGAAATTCCCTATCCATAGTCGCCTTAAAATTTTTTAATAATTACCTACCTAGTACCTACCCATGGCCTTAACACAATGGGGACGAACAACAGATATCTCCCTGTTTCGATTCCACCCGTTGTGGACAGAAGCACGGATATATCCTTGGCAAGTTGTTATTGCTTTTATTCCATTTTAATAACCTATTCAAGGTCGCAGAGCGGCACTGCAGATTGACCCTACTCTTTGAATTCGAGAAGGTGCAATACCGGCCAGATCCTCTTAGGGGCACTATCGCGATAATGTGGCTGAACGGATCATTATTTTTTTTGACTTTCAATGGAGATTTCAGTTAGCAGGATTCTAGATGTGCAGCATGTAGCTTGGATTACGTTTTGGATTGCGGATTTCACTATGCAATAAGGGGATTTATCATCAGCCAATGGACATATCGATCTACCAGATGGCGATCGATAACGGGGAAATGCTCGGGGGGGATCCCACCGGCCCACGGTAAGATCTTTTTCACGTAAAGTACATCCCGATCGGGCCTTGTTTTGATAGCCATCCATCCGATCGGCCTATGTGGCTAGTTAGACGAACACGGTTATTGGTAATCAATAATAAGAAACGACGTTCCCCGCCCCCCCCCCCCCTTTCATGCATACATGCTTGAGGATCGTGCCGATCATATGCAGTTTGAGTTTTAACTGTAGCATTTGTAAAACGGAAATGCCATTGGATATAACGTTAGCAGCTATTAGCCCTATAGCTAGCCTTCCAGAAAATATACTAGACCAAATCCCGTATAACGCTTATATTCACGGCGCTATAAAATGAGACCATATTGACATTTGTTTTTCTTTAAGCCATTTTGAAGGGACGGTTTATGGACTCAAATGAGAATGGACAGATAGCAATACTATAAAGTATAGATTTAGCTCTACAAACAGCCCCACGTCTGTTTACATTTCCCGGTCCTCTTGAGATTAATTAGACTCATCCCAGTGGCCGCCAATGTGTTAACTGACAACCAACGTGAACCAAACAATTTATTTTGTTAGGCCTAATCAAAGTTTGAAGCACTGCAGGGATACTGGCCTGCAGACATGATGGTCCCGCGGGTCCCTCCCTGCCTTTTTCCTATAAGAATGATTATCATCTGCCATTTGGTTTAACAGTTTAATTCAAAGCACCTGCACTACCGCGAGTGCATGCATTTCTTTTTAAGTATGGGTGGACCACCAGTAATCTAACCACGCTCTAGCTAAATGGGAGCGTTTGGCAGAGGGCACTAGGGCACAGTGTTTGACTGTTGTGGCCGGTTTGATTGATGTGGCTGGTTTGACGTTTGTGGCCGGTTTTGACTTTTGTGGCTACATTGTAGGACATATGCGAGCAATATGAGATTTTAAATACTGCCTCTGGAAATTGGAGCGAGACAAAGGGAGAGAGGAGGGCGTGAGACCATTCAATCTGCTGTGAGATGCAGTCTGACAAGCAAACCTCCAGGAGACTATGCCTGCTACCTGACCCCCTGAAGTCAATCCTTTCCCAGAGAGACTGCCAGTCATGGGCTGGATGGGCAGCAGACTGCCAACGCTGCACTCCCCAAGAGATACCCACAGGAGATTATACCCACAGGAGATACTCACAAGAGATACTCACAGGAGATACTCAGAAGATTATACTCACAGGAGATTATACTCGCATGAGATTAGGGATGGGTACCGAACCGAAACACGTCGGTACTACCGAGTATCGATTCAAGTGAGATACAGAAAAAGAAATTACTTTTTTCTTTTCATGACAACGTTCACACGCACATATGCTTACCTAGGATTTGACTTGATTCAACAACAAAGCAGTCGGAGCAATGGCAAGCCGAAAACGGTCGAAATTGTAGTTATTTGAAGTTTGCATTTTTTTTCACGACTGAGGTAGGTAAATAACATTTCTTGAGACTAAAGTACCGAAAAAAGGTACTGTTGGGTACCGGTATCGATTCACAGGTACCGGTACCGTATCGGTTCAAATGTGAAAGGTACCCATCCCTATGAGATACTCACAGGAGATTATACTCACAGGAGATACTCACAGGAGAATGAGGATATACTCACAGGAGATTATACTCACAGGAGATACTCACAGGAGAATGAGGAGATACTCACAGGAGATGCTCACAGGAGATGCTCACAAGAGATGCTCACAGGAGATGTTCACAGGAGATGCTCACAAGAGATGCTCACAAGAGATGCTCACAAGAGATGCTCACAAGAGATGCTCACAGGAGATGCTCACAAGAGATGCTCACAGGAGATGCTCACAGGAGATGCTCACAAGAGATGCTCACAAGAGATGCTCACAGGAGATGCTCACAGGAGATGCTCACAGGAGATGCTCACAAGAGATGCTCACAAGAGATGCTCACAAGAGATGCTCACAGGAGACGCTCACAGGAGACGCTCACAGGAGACGCTCACAGGAGACGCTCACAGGAGACGCTCACAGGAGACGCTCACAGGAGACGCTCACAGGAGATACTCACAAGGCCATAACTGCAATTAGCTCCCTTTAGACCAGGGGTAGGCAACCCAAGGCACGCGTGCCTGCATAGGCACACGGGGGCATTTGCATAGGCACAGGGGGCAGCAGTAAAAAATTTTTTTTTTTTTTTTTTTTTTTTTTTTTGCTTTTAAATATTATAGTGAAATATTTTGTACTGTTGTCACATTTATCTTGTTGAAATCTTCCCACAGGTTCTTTTTACTACCACATATTTAATTGAGACCCTTTATTTGTTTATTATTTCAATTTAGCTGGAAATACATTGCTACATCATTCAGTAACATTTGCAGAGCCTTATAACAAACATTATTACGGTCACCATTGTGACCAGTGGGATTAATCAACACATTTTATTATTTATTTTTCTATTTCATTGAACATTGCACATGTTAAAAGCCATTTTTTTTACTCAAAATGTGAGTATTACCAAGTCAACTTGTGTTCTTAAAACAATGACAATAAACATAGTTTTATTAGGTTGAAATAATGTGGTTGTGTATACTTATTAGTAATGAATAAGCAAATGTGAGTGAAATGGTTGCACTGTATGCAGCTGTTTGTCTACATTGCATCCCCCCCCCAAACTCAGATTTAGGGTTGATACAACCATCATAATAATATTGTTAATAATAACAATAACAATAATGATGTAATAATGTAAAAATGTTCATTAAAAAGACCTGATTATGAGAAAAAAAATTACTATGCATGGAATATTGTTGAGGCACACTAGTTACAACTATATTTCAAACAGGCACTCCATGTCAAAAAGGTTGCTGACCCCTGCTTTAGACGGACAGTGGGAAGAAAAGAGAAACATGGTGTAATGATGCCTTTTCTCCTCAATATTATCATCAAAGGCTTAATCACCTGGAATGGTGTTGGTGTGTGTTGTGAAGCTAATTAAGTTATGCTAACAAGACATTCACTGTCCTAATGCGCCCCCTCCTCCCCATCCCCATCCCTGGTTTATTTTCAGATTTGTTCTCTCCTGTAACAAAGCTTTAATGCACTTGCAATTACTGCATCACTGAGCATCCACACAACCAGAGTCAAGTGAGAACATAGTTGCAGGTGGAGGGTTTTTTTTGTCTGCAAGAACTCCTCCCCCTCAGAGGACAGAGCGATCACTCTGAGATTTTATCACCTCAAACATATTTCCCGTATACACATACACATGAGTAATTGCGATGGCGATGGGGTCACTGGGGATTATTCTTTTTGGAGTACCTTCTGGCTAGGGATGGGTACCTTTCACATTTGAACCGATACCGGTACCTGTGAATCGATACCGGTACCCAACGGTACCTTTTTTCGGTACTTTAGTCTCAAGAAATTTAATTTACCTACCTCAGTCGTAAAAAAAAAATCCAAACTTCAAATAACTACAATTTCGACAGTTTTCGGCTTGTCATTGCTCCGACTGCTTTGTTGTTGAATCAAGTCAAATCCTAGGTAAGCATATATTGTGTGTGTAAACGTTGACATGAAAAGAAAAAAGTAAAAAAAAAAAAAAATAATAAAAAACCTTTATTTTTTTTTATTTTTTTTTCGGTTTCTCACTTGATTCGATACTCGGTAGTACCGACGTGTTTCGGTTCGGTACCTCAAAAGTACCGAATTCGGTACCCATCCCTACTTCTGGCTAAGGTAAGGTCCATTCTATGTCTATTTTACCGAACCTGAAACATGTTTTTGTACCCCCCCCTTGATGATTTTGTGAAGACACATATACATATGTACATGGTATATACCTTTGATTTGGAAGTATTTGGGGTTTCAGGCGAGCAACCCGAACGATGTGGGCATATTGCAACCAAGTGCCCTAAACCATGCGTTCTCGGCTAACGAATTCATTAAATTCTTTACCATGAAAATTGATCTCATAAGAGATGAAATTGTTGGCTTACTCAACAATCAGAGTCCCTCCCAACCTCTGATGGGCTTTCCCCCCGACTTTGAATCCAGCCATATGCTATGCTGCCTTGAAAACGTCTCACTTAGTGCCCTCTCTAAACTGGTTGGCGCGGCTAAACCCTCAACCTGTCTGTTTGACCCTCTTCCAGCAACTCTCATCAAAAAGCTCTTCCCAACTCTAGGCCCTGCCCTACTCAATATCTTCAACACCTCCTTGTCTACTGGCGTGGTGCCCCTGGCTTTTAAATCAGCCATCATTAAACCACTACTTAAAAAACCGAACCTCGACCCATCTCCAATCTTCCGTTCCTATCCAAAATATTAGAACGGATTGTCGCAACGCAACTTACTGACCATCTATCAAACAATAATTTTAATGAATCTTTTCAATCTGGCTTTAGAGCCTTACACTCCACCGAAACGGCGGTTACCAAAGTCACAAATGACTTACTGCTCTCTCTTGACTCAAACCTAACTTCTGTGCTCTTATTGCTTGATCTTAGTGCAGCCTTTGATACTATCGATCATTCGATTCTTCTAGGTCGGCTTGAGAATCATGTTGGCATTCGGGGTCACGCACTTGCTTGGTTTAAATTGTATTTAATTGATAGAACACACTGCGTGGTCTATAATGATTTAACATCTGAGACCCTCCCAGTGCAATGTGGGGTCCCACAAGGCTCTGTCCTGGGCCCTTTTACTATTTTCGATTTACATGCTACCCCTCGGCAATATCAATCATACGCAAATTTGGCATAAACTTTCATTTACGCTGATGACACCCAATTATATATACCTATTAAGCCAAATGATTCCTCCCAATTACAAAATCTTGAGGCTTGCCTGCTTGCCGTCAAAAAGTGGATGTCGCAAAACTTTCTACTCCTTAATGCAGATAAAACTGAGATGTTAATTGTTGGCCCCCCAAACCACAGAGGCTTGTTTCAGGACATCTCCCTCAACTTTGATACTCGTCATGTATCCCAGAGCTCCACCATAAAAAACCTCAGTCATTTTTTATTCCTCCCTCATTTAATGCACATATAAAAAATTTCACAAATTGCCTTCCATCTTCATAATATCGCAAAAATTCGCCCCATTTTAACTCTGGCTGATGCTGAAACCCTAATTCATGCTTTTGTCTCATCACGTCTAGACTACTGTAATGCACTTTTTTCAGGCCTACCTAATTCAAGCATCAAAAATCTTCAACTCGTGCAAAATGCGGCTCCACGGATACTAACTAAAACTAGAAAATGTGATCACATCACACCAGTTGTGTCCGCCCTACACTGGCTTCTTATTCAAGCCCGATCTGACTTTAAAGTGCTACTCCTCACCTACAAAATTTTAAATGGGCTTGCACCGCTCTATCTATCCGATCTCGATACTCGCCCGCTCTTGCTCTGCGCTCACAAAATGCGGGGCTTCTATTGATTCCTAGGGTTAAAAAGAAATCCGCCGGCCACAGAGCCTTTGTCTACCGCACTCCCTACCTGTGGAACAAATTACCTGCCGTCGTCAGCGGCGCCTACTCTGTCGAAACCTTTAAATCCCTGCTTAAGACCCATCTTTTTTCTCTCTCCTTCAACCTACCCTGATCTCACCTGATCGGGGTGCGTCTATGCTTTTACCAACGCGTTTGTGTTTCCGTGTTGCACTCTGATTGGCCACTGACCTACGCTAGTACGCCCCCCTCGCTATGAGCGTAGCAGGACGCTGAAATGCAAATGCGTATCACAGTACTGCCTCCAGGAACCCCTGTTTCCGCGTGACTTTATGTGCGGGCTCGCTCTGAGGGAAGGAGGCCGTTCATATTAATTTCTACATGTTATACATAATATCCCAGCGTTTCAACCAGCTGCACATTATACTCACATTATGTGCTCATTAGAAGAAAAAAATGTACGCATATTGGTCAGGAAATGGCGAAACGCTAATGTTATAAAATACCCTGACATTGGGTAGAAATGTAGCAGGGTTAGTGACCTATTGACGGGTCTGGGAGAGAGATGCGGGGGGGGTGGGCTGCCTCGCGCTGACGCTGCCCGCCTCGAGGTGCACACAAGCGGCCGCACGTCTCACATCACCAGCCACACCTGAACGAATCTATCCCCCCCAAATCGGCAGCCCCTCTCGGCTAGAGACATTCGCCCTATATTGTGTCATGCAGTGTGCACTACCTACTATCTGTTGATACAATTATATAGAAAACGATATATTGTATATAATATATTTTAGGCAGTTTCGTGGCATGAATTGCATTTCGCTGTAGACCGCAGCAGCTGGTGATAGAAATATAGGCTATATTTCTATCACCAGCTGCTGCGGTCTACAGCGAAATGCAGCCGAGAGGGGCTGCCGATTTGGGGGGGATAGATTCGTTCAGGTGTGGCTGGTGATGTGAGACGTGCGGCCGCTTGTGTGCACCTCGAGGCGGGCAGCGTCAGCGTGAGGCAGCCCCCCCCCCGCATCTCTCTCCCAGACCCGTCAATAGGTCACCCTAACCCCGCTACATTTCTACCCAATGTCAGGGTATTTTATAATGTTAGCGTTTAGCCATTTCCTGACTAATATGCGTAAAATTTTTTCTTCTAAGCACATAATGTGAGCATAATGTGCAGCTGGTTGAAACGCTGGGATATTATGTATAAAATGTAGAAATGAATATGAACGTCCTCCTTCCCTCATGCACATAATGTGAGTATAATGTGAAGCTGGTTGAAACGCTGGGATAATTATGTATAAAATGTAGAAATGAATATGAACGGCCTCCTTCCCTCAGAGCGAGCCCGCACATAAAGTCACGCGGAAACAGCTGTTCCTGGAGGCAGTACTGTGATATGCATTCGCATTTCAGCATCCTGCTACGCTCATAGCGAGGGGGGCGTACTAGCGTAGGTCAGTGGCCAATCAGAGCGCAAAACGGGAACTCGGAAACACGAACGCGTTGGTAAAAGCATAGACGCGATCGGGGTCTGACCCTTAGATTAATCTGTCTAGTTTAGTTAGGATGTCTATTTGCTCCCATGTCTGGTAACCCCCTGCTATTGCTAGGTTTTAGTGAGTTTTTCCTTTTCCTTACCTTCGCGTGGGGTATGTCTGGGAAAAAAGACTGGATTATTTTGGAAAGGGGCGATGTTTAGCGTGTAATAGTGCACAAACTACAGTATGTAGAAATTAACTGGTTAGTCAGTGATGGACTATGAACAATGCCTGTCAAATGTCTATTGTCTCCATAGCTATAATACAGAACACACGATGGGTCTGCAAACATCACTAAAATGGTCAATAACGCTGGCGCCATTGAGTAAAGATGGGAAAAGAGCGTGGCGGTCAATGAGTTAATGGAAATTATTTTTTTATTAAATGATTAATTCAATTAAGATTATTAAAGCGTGTGGGAGGAGGTTTTGCCCCCAAATCATTCATAATGTGTGATGTAAAATGTATCCAAACATAAAGCTTGAGTTGGAATTTTATTGTAAAAAGCAGCTCTCCCGTGCTTAGTTGGCTCCTTGAACATTGAGTCACTTGGAAATAGTTCCCTCATACTGTAATTGACCTCCTCCCTCTGGACCTGTGAAGTATTGCAGTCTATATTATGTTATCATAGGCATAACCACTACTTAGTAACTGCTGATTTTATGAGACACATTTTCCATTTAACAAACTATTATTGTATATACAATGTATATACAATAATAGTTTGTTAAATGGAAAATGTATATTATACATACCTAGTCTGTAGATACTATATCTCTATATATCCCATACCTACTCTTATTAGCCTAGTTATACCACTGGCCAGTATGGCTTACTAGTTACTACTACCATAGTGTATTTATACTTGTATCACTGTACATAATAATAATACTTTACATACATTAGATTAGCATATCTACTCAGTAGCTTTAGTTATATATATATATATATATATATATATATATATATAGTCCATATAATTACTGTATATCGTAGGGCTGTCCCAGACCGAAATTTGCCGATAGTCGACTGGTAACATAATTATTTTTTTTATCATTCCATTTGGGCTGTGGGGGGTGCTTAATGTCTGAAGGAGTCGACTGAAGGCTTCTTGTCCTCTGCGAAAGCATGCAATTGGTCCACTGATGGATACATCTTGATATTTGTCTAGTCTAGTGTGTTCATTAGATGGGTGAAATCCTCTTTCAGTGCCTCTGTGCCCGTTTTCTTAGACCGTTAGCATTCCTGGTATGTGCGCCATTAGTGTTAGCCACGCTTCTAGGCCTCTTTGCTTTTGGAAATAATTCAAACAAAATAATAAAAAATATATATTTATGAATGTTTTTTTTTGTTTTTTTTGCATTAGACATAATAAAAGAAAAAATACTAATTTAATCAGATTAATCACTATTTAAATTGAGGATTTAGTTTGAGTATATACAAAAATGTATTAATTAAAAACTAAGGTTCGAACGTCCGTTCGCAAAACCCTGACGAAGTTCGAATCCCAAAAACAGGCTTCGGGGACAGCCTTACCCGACGGTACCTTTTTCCGGTACTTTCGTTATAAGAACATTTTTATTTCTGTTGTAAAACTAAACTAAAGTCTAAACTTCTCAATTTAAACATTGTTATCACACCACACAAACTAAAACCCCTCCCTCTCCCAAACCGTTCCTACAACGATTTTTTTTTTATGTTGCATGATCATGTTATTATGTATTATTTTTGAAGTTTAAATATCAACATTATCTGGCCATCCTCAGTAAATACTAGGGCTGACCTTCAAAGCTTTTTTTGGCAATCGAAGCTTCGGGGCCGAGCTTCGATTTTAATTCGAAGCTTCAAAAAAAATTTATATATATTTTTTTTAATCTTATGTTGTGGGACTTGTACAGCACTTTGGTAAACTTTGTTGTTTTTATGTGCTCTATAAATAAAGTGGATTGGATTAATGAATTAAGTAGCCCCTTTCGTGACTGTGACGCAGCCAAAAAGGTTTCACTCGGCTGCGCTGCCTGGGTGCAGTGGGGCTGCTCTCACAGCCAACGACATGACATTACATAATTATGTTGCAACCTTCGTCTATCAAGCAAACAATTATATTATATTTAATTTATAATTTATAATTATATCAGACAATGCACCTACAAAAGCAGATGATTACAATTTAATTAGCCAACTTGGTAACATATTAGTCATAGCAGCATAGGCATAGCCTTATTAACATTTTGTGTGGCGTCGCCGTCGTGTACAACGATACTTACGTTTTTTAGGTGATTTGACAAAGTTGTTGTAGAGTTGTGATATGCCATTTTCTTCTGGCACTCGGCTTTTTGGGCATTGTCTTTGCATATTTTAAAGTGTAACCACACGTCTGATGACTTCTTCGTCGACATGTCTGCTGCACATGTCCTTGTTGTTTTCAACACAGATAATCTCCACGTGCTTGTTGTTGAACTTTCGTTTCATTGGAATGGAGGTGCAAGATTTTTTTTTACTTCGATTTTCTTTTTCTTTTTTCGTAGCTTGTGCCATCGAACGAAGCTTCGAAGTATTTAAGACAGCCCTAGTAAATACTATGAAACTCCTCTGACCTCATCTGGTCTTTCCAAAGACAAGAGATGGGACATGCACGCACACACATACAAAGGGAGAATGGCTCATAGTTAATGATTTTAGAATATTTCAGATAATGAAATTAAATGTTTATCATGAACTATCCAGTTAGTATTTTATAAATTTTTGTTATACAATTTTATTTAGTATTTATAGTGTAACGTTTGGCTACTTTAAATCGTTGAACGTAGAGAGAGAGGGAGAGATGCTCAGCCACCACCGCCATGATGTATTACGTTTGAGTTTGAGCCTCTTGGATGCCGTAGTTGATTCGAGTGATGTCACAGTCACTAGGAAGTCAACACACGGAGTTGTATGGCGCGCAATGCATGAAGCGATATATATAAATGAACAGCCAAAAAATGTGAAGTTATCTTTTAACCTCGGTTGTCAAGCCTTGTCAATATAACACCCAACCCCCCTTTCCTCACTAATGGAAGTGGTGTCATGAAGTCACTCTAGTTAGCTTAGCTTAATTAGCGGCTAACGCTTATCTTAGTGGCTAATGTGGACATGGCAAGGATGCAAAGCATGTTAGACACATTGGACATTGCTCGCGCTGGTCTGTGTCTATGAAATGACTATTGCGTGTCATTTAAGGTCCACGCTAATCTGTGTCTATTATGAAATGACAATTGCTTGTCATTGAAGGTCCTCGCTGGTCTGTGTCTATAATGAAATGACAATTGCGCGTGCCGTCATTGGAATTCGGATTATTTTATAACTGGGCACAGATTGATCTAACGTGAATCGATACTCGGTAGTACCGACGTAATTCGGTCGATACCCTTAAAAGTACCGAGTTCGGTACTGTGGATTGTACTTGTGCTGTATAATGACAATACATTAGAATCCAATCTAGTAATCTAATCTAATCTCATCTCATCCAGTTTGATTATATTAGTTTAATTTCCTTCATGTTTATCGCAACGTCTCCAAGAGTAGAGTCTAGGTTTGACGTCCCTTAGGGTTGGGCACCGAGAACCGGTTCCAACAGGAACCGGTTCCCAACTTCCGGTTCCGGAACCGTTAAGAAGATGCTTGCATTTCGAAAAAATAAATAAAATTTAAATGTATATATACATTTATTTTTTCATTAATACCCTAGTTACAGTACAGCAACCAAATTAAACTATCAAGTCAACTGACAATGTGAATAGTATGAAAAAAATAAAGGATTTTTCAAATACATTTTTTCTCCTGCTAAATAAGCTGAGACCTGTTTTGACCTGCACCTCAAAGAATCGGAATCAAGAATCGTTTAGAACAGGAATCGAAATGGAGAATCGTAATAGTTCAAATCCAAACGATGCCCAACCCTAACGTCCCTCTATTGTCCCTTCCGTCTCCCCGTCCAGAGCGCACCATCGCCCGACACGAGGTGGCCGAGGTGGAACAGCGGCACAGCGAGGACAGTGGGCGGGACACGCCGCCGGCACCGCCGCTGGCTGAGGGGGACGACGCGGTCATCATCTACAACAGGGTGCCCAAGACGGCCAGCACCTCCTTCACCAACATCGCCTACGACCTGTGTGGCAAGAACCGCTTCCACGTGCTGCACATCAACACCACCAAGAACAACCCTGTCATGTCTCTGCAGGATCAGGTGAGGATCGCTCGTCCCTTTTCGTTTAGCAGACGTTGGTTCCTGGGGTCTTAGCAGGTTTTTGATTTGATTTGTTTTGATTTAATTCAGGTCAATTAAGACTTATTCTTTTGCCTTGTACAAATTATTTCCTGGAAATGAATAAGCACTTCAAGTTCAAGTTTTGTTTTATTTGTCACATTATAAGGTACATGTACATTACAGTGAAATGCTCGGTTCTGTATGAGCCTCCTGAGAATGTGCTTCATACAGTAAATTTTAAAACAAAAGAAAGTACAAAATCCAAACATTTGGTAGAAAGGTAGTGCAAATATGTTATTAAATAGATAATAATAATAATAATAATAACTTTATTTTGTATAGCACTTTTAAATATAAATATGGTGTAGTGTTAAAAAGTGTTTAAGTGGCTAAAGTGAATGTTAAATGTGAGTGTGTGCATGTGGATGTGTGTGCAATGCATATTGCACAGGAATGGATTGTTTAGTGTTGCTTTGGTCTTTAACGGGCACTCAATTAAATAATTGCTTTTGTTTGTTGGACAATAATGTGGGAATCTGAAACAAACAATAACAATTGTTCAGATTTGTTGATTAGAATACATATGTGATTACCGGTAGTAGACGGTATACATTTCAAACCACAAAGAATTTCTTTAGGTATTTCTCTTGCCTGGTTCTAAGGCTATGAATGGAATACATAACACACGGAACAGGATGAAACTGGTTGGTAAGAAACAAACACTGGCTCATTGACCTGTACTGGATGTTGCAGCTTTTCGTTCAAAGAACCACTGTTTTAGAAATCTAATAAGATCATTAATGTGTGACGACCCGTACTGTGCAAAAAAAGTAGGCTACAATATGAAAAAGTTGTGTTTGGTAGGAAAGGAAGTGTGATGGTTGTGTTTTGAAGCTCATTTTGATCTTGCATATTATTGATGGAATACATCAAAAGAATAAGGAATAACACCTTGTGGTGGAGGTGTTGGAGAACATTGCAAGTACAGTGCAACAACATGTTTGCATCTACTGTAACCAGAGTGCAAAGTAAAAGTGTATAGCAATATATAACGTAATATGTATACCTGTTACCTATCCACTTCGTGCCTAGTGGCACATAAGGCCTTCACAGAGCGTTTCCACTTCTCCCGGTCAGCTGCCGTTGTTCTTGCTTCAGGCCATGAGCTCCACCCTGCCTCTTTTCTTTCTTTCTCTACTGTGCGTCTCCAGGTAGTCTTTGGTCTTCCTTTTCTTCTTTTCCCTTCTGGTGCCCAAGTCATTGATATGTTGCAGTCGTTGTTGTGGTCTTGCCTCAGTATGTGTCCTATCATCTTCCATCTTCGCCACTTCACTTCCTTGCTAAACGGCTTCATATGGAGTATGCTAAGCTAATGTATGTACAGTATTATATACAATGGTACAGGTTAGGGGTGGGACGATACATCGATCCAGATCGATACATCGATGTAATTATCAACAATCGAATCGGATCGATGAGATGTAATAAGATCGATTCATATCGATACTCTTATTTTGAAAATCCTGTGGCGAGTCTCATATCCGCCCAAGAACAACAGCAGTAGCTCCGTGTGTGTAGACGTTACAGCATAGCATTCTCCCTTTCTGTGTGTGTGTGTGTGCGCGCGTCTTTGGAAAGACCAGATGAGGTCAGAGGAGTTTGATGTTTAAATGTTATTTAAACATAAACAATATAATACATAATAAATGTAGGCCTATACATGATCATGCAACATCAACAAATTGTTGTAGGAACGGTTTGGGAGAGGGAGGTTGTGAGTTTTGAGTTCCAAAAAATTTAGCTTAAAGTTTAAAGCTCAATATATAAAAACGTGGCACTTTACAGTGAACAGGAGGTCTATTTGTATTAAAAACAATAGATTGATTTTCCTTTAAATGTCTGGAAGAGCTCAAAAATACAAATGTCAAATGATATTTTCATTACCTTTTTTTTGTTGATCTAAATGTTACCGATTGTGTTAAATGGGCATATGATATCATCTCATATCGATCGCAGGCACCTGAATCTAATCGTATCGTATTGTATCGTGAGAGACTTTGTGATATCGGCAAATATCGTATCGTTGTCCAAAGAATCGATATCGTATCGTATCATGATGAAACTGGTGATTCCCACCCCTAGTACAGGTTAAGGCTGTCCCCGAACCCTGTTTTTAGGGTTCGAACGTTCGCCAGGGTTTATCGAACGAACGTTAGTTTTTTTTTAATTAAAAAAAAAAAATAAAAAATGTTATTGTATTATTATAGATCCTACGGAGGGCGGCATTGCATAGTCTATTGGTGAAAAACATGTTGTTTACAGTGGTGGCTGTTCATGTAAACATGTAATTAAACAAAGCACTCGGAAGAAAATAAACAAGCTACTGCATCAAAGTTACTACTTATGATAAACAATAGCCCTTGCAGTCACGTAAGGGGCTAGATAAACAAAGGCATTTGTTTTGTGGCATTAACGTTATATAGTTAGTGTTACACGTTCAATAACAGGTATTCACTCTTGGTCGACGGAGAGGGGAGCCGGGAGGAGAGGCGCACGCCTCGGCTCCTCAACAGACCCGTCCACCGTCTACCTCGGAACGGTGGTAGGGCGGACGGGCTCCCAACACGCCTGCCGCCCTACCACCGTTCCGAGGTAGACGGTGGACGGGTCTGTTGAGGAGCCGAGGCGTGCGCCTGCTGTTGTTTCCAACGCAACCACCTCCCGCCATGAAGCTCGCGCTCCGTGGCCGAAAAAGGCTGGTATTCATTAATGATCCTTCTGCAGGTTCACCTACGGAAACCTTGTTACCGATTACTTCCTCGGCGGGGAGCTAACTACGGCTCCCCGGTAGCTACGGTAAGTCTGTTGAGGCTTCTCGCAAGCAGATCAATGGCGGCATTGCCTGAAGTAAAAAACGAATAAACGCTTGCCGATTGGTGGTAACAGCAGAGGCGGGTGCAAGCGGTGTGACGTAATTGGCAGAATCGCCTGTCAATCAAAATAGAGCTCTGGTTGAGAAATAGTATCCCGCTGCAGCCCGGCAGACCATACTGGTTGAGCCGAGCGCCTCGGGGGACGCGCCGCTTCACATCACCTCAACCCCGTGCGCATCCTTTATTTTTTTTTCACCGAACGTTCAAACCTATTAATTAAAGTCCGAATGTCAGCGTAACGAACGAACGTTCGAACGTTCGGGCTCAGCCTTAGTACAGGTATGAATACACTTTGGTAGTAAACCATGCTAGCTAGGGTTGGGTACCGTTCACATTTGAACCGATACCGGTACCTGTGAATCGATACCGGTACCCAACGGTACCTTTTTTCTGTACTTTATTCTCAAAAAATGTAAGCTACCTACCTCAGTTGTAAAAAAAAACGAGTGCAGGGCTCTACGCTAACCTTTTTCCCAAGCAGCACATGTGCTCCTAAATGAAACATTTTTGGAGCACACAAAGAAATTTAGGAGCACACAAAAATATTTAGGAGCACAGTGAAAATATTTCAAGTAACAGAGTTTATTATTTTTTTCAAAAATAAATGTATATTTGTACTGTGCGTGCATGTGCAAACGGGAACGGGACACACATCTGTGCAATAGCACATACCACCAAAGTCACTGGCCCACTGTGTGCGTGTGTGTGTATCTGCATGTGCAAACGGGAATGGGACACAGACAGGGGGCGAAATTAAAGCTTGCCACTGGGGGGTCTGCCCGCCGTGTGGCGTGTAGACGTGTAGTTCATAACGATACTCTTATTTTGAAAATCTGTGCGGGTCTCATTTCCGCTCCAAGCGCAGCTCCAGTCATAATATCGATGGCTCCGGCAGTTAGCAGCATTCGGTTCGTATGATATTCTTATTTTGAAAAAAACCGTGGCAACGAGTCATATCCGCCCAGCCGGGCCAGCCCTGCAGCGGGATACTATTGGCTTCTGCTCGTATCAACACAGACACAGAGGCAGTCTGCTCTAGTCTAGACCGGACCTCCATGAGCTACCGTTACTGTTTAAACAATGACCCAGTCAGCTATTCACTTTTAGTTTAATACATGACGAGGCATTGTCTAACGGTATCAAGCTGGCTAGCTACTGATATCAACAAATGCTCCAGCAATAGTCGACTCGAGTGCACGTTAGCTAGCTCACGTTAGATCTATATGTCCCAGTAAACTAAATTGTCTTAACGTTACCTAGCGGGCTAGCAGTAGCTACAGATAGCTCCTGATATCAATGTCTTATAACATTGATTCAATGCGTATTGTAGCTGAGGGCTTTATGAATGTGATTGACCAAAGAACCCTAACATTATACCAATAGGGTCCCGCTGCAGCACAGGAGAATCCTTTTTGGAGCTGGAGGCTACTAGAGTACACACAGACAGTGGAGCTGTTTGCAGATAGCGAGCATTTTGACTTATTGCGAGGTGGCGATGTCTCGCAGATAATACAACTACAAGTATGATTATATAATATATATTTTATTTAAAAAAAAATTATATAAAATATATATATATATTTTTTTTTAATCAACAACAATTTTGGCAGGTAAGAAATATGCTTGGCGGGTAGATTCTTCCCATCTACCCGCCACTGGCCGGTGAGTCAAAAAGTTTATTTCGCTCCCTGGACACAGACATTTGAACTATTAAGTGATTAATGCCTACTGTGGCAAAGTTGTAGCCAACAACTAGGCCTAATAAAAAAGGCAATGACATTAAACAAAAAGGAGACACTGGCATTACCACCAGGGCCATCAGGTGCCTTTTCGGTATACTACCTTTGCTAAAACTGTGTTCTCTGTTAAAGGTGGTAACTACTGGAATAGCCTACCAGTTGTGATTAGAGAGTGCCCCACATACTCCATGTTCAAGACTCATATTAAACTGCATCTTAAGGCAAACCAGAACTGTGATAATTTTTTATCTGATTTAGTTTATGTAACTTCTTTCTTGTTTTTATTGTTGTTTTTATCATTGATTGTCACAATGCTTTTACCCTAAGCAGGCTATTTATTTATTTATTGAAAGAGTTTTGCTGTCTCCTGGTGTAAATTAGCTCCTGCTACAACCCTGCATGTTTACATTTTGTATTTTGTACTTGATGTTCATTAACATGTGCTGTCCCTATCAAATAAACTATCAAATCAAACTACTGCTACAAAAGTAACAGTCACTTAACTTTAGCTTTTGCCCCTTTTATGCATACAATGCCTATGTTTTGGCTAGTGTTGCTCTTCTAGAAAAATAATCCTTTCAGGGTTGCCTATTGAAATACTGTACACCTCCAGTACAGAAACATTGTTTGCGTGTCAGGTAGACCATTGATTGACAGTCGATTCTGCCAATTACGTCACACCGCTTTCACCCACCTCTGCTGTTGATAACGCTAGCCAAGTTAGCATACACACACGCACAGTGGGCCAGTGACATTTGTGTAGGGGTGTAACAATGCATCGATCCTAAGGGGAAAATTCAACTGCATCGATTTGAAAATGTTAATCGATTATCGCAATTTTAATGTGTACACAGTGTTATGTTATTGTCATGTCCATTACAGCCAACACAACGACATACGCTACTGCATCAACGTTATGATTAACAAAGCAAGGCATTCGTTTTGTTGCATTAACGTTATGTTACTATTGCTATCGATAAATCTAGGTGTTCTAAAATCTATTGCTATTGGTAAGACTAGAATAAGTTACATTAATTTAATGTTACTGTCTCGGAAAACTCTCTCATATCGCAATGGCGGACTTTCAGGAAGTAAAAAAGCAAATGAGAGCTTCCGATTGGTAATTTCCTTTATTTCCCTTGAAACCAGTCACGTCACTCTACTGTGATTGTACCATTGGCTTAAGTGCAATGTGGGACTGGTAGTTTTTTAACGATTTATCAGCGGAGGAAAAAAAAGCACGACTGAGGCTGTAATCTTCACTCTCACACCGTGCGAGTAATTGCTTTTTCCGGTTTGCACACGCATATTTCTAGGGGCAAATGCGAGCAATATGGTGGCACTGTAGAGCCCTGTAGTGCTGTCAATCGATTAAAATATGTAATCGCGATTAATCGCATGATTGTCCATAGTTAACTCGCGATTAATCTCAAATGAATCTCATATATATATTTTTGTATCTACCTTAAACGGATCTTTTTCAAGTTCCAAGTTTTAATACTCTTATCAACATGAGAGTCAACATATAATTGCTTTATCCAGCCATTTAACACAAAAGGATGACCCTCATGCATTGTAAATTTGCATCAAATTCAAAACGGAGTGATGCACAAAATAACTTGAAAGAAAATAATAATTTAAAACAATGAATAAAGTGTGCATGAAATAATAGGGGAAAGAAAACGTTAGGAACTTGTTACATTCACCCACACACATTTTTAAAGTTAATCATGAGTTAAAAAAAATTGTGGCGTTAATAGAATCGGGCAATAACGCGTTAATACCGCGTTAACTTTGACAGCCTTAAAAAAAAATAGTGATCGCTTCTCTTTTTGAGTCGTGGTGGGAGACCAGCTGAGCCTGGTTGGAGGATCTTAGGCCATGGTTACACTGGGGAAAAACAGAAACGTTGTATTTTCGAATGATTACGTTTGCATGTCCAAGTTAAAAGGAAACGTCGTTTTGGCAGGAAAACGTGTTTTTCTAGCGGCAACGCTGAAAGGGTGTTTTCGTTTTGAAAACTCGCCGACAACAGTAGGGTTGGGCATTGTTTGGATTTGAACGATTCCGGTTCAGATTCTCCATTTCGATTCCTGTTCTAAACGATTCTCGATTCCGATTCTTTGAGGTGCAGGTTAAAACAGGTCACAGCTTATTTTGCAGGAGTTTTTTATATTTTTTTTCCATACTATTCACATTGTCAGTTGACTTGATACAGTTTAATTTGGTTGCTGTACTGTAACTAGGGTATTAATTAACAAAGTAAAACAAATGTAAGAATCGAAATTAAGAATCGAAATGCAAATATGTTAGTTAGGAACCGGTTCCTATTAGAACCGGTTCTCGGTGCCCAACCCTAGACAACAGTGCCATGTAATTTGCGCAGATCAGATACAGAGCCGTTCTGCCCAATGCCCATGCGCAGTAGAGACAGACGCCAAATTCTCCCTTGGCTGGACCTCGACTCCGTCCATTAGTCCAAACATCAGAACTATTTCTGGGAGTCACTTGCAATATTGCGCTATAATTAATATAATTTGCTGTCTCCCGACACCAACCGGCCATATGGGGAGGCTGTACAGGATATCAGCTGCATCCTCCTTAGATTGCTTATTCATGTGTAACACGCACGGTTATTTCCAGTGTTTACAGCAGAGCTGTCCCAAGTAGCTGTGGCTACCAACGTGTTGTCAAGTTATTGTTATAAGGAGCCCAGTCCAAACTACAACAGTCTGCATACCCTTAACAATTGTGTGTATTGAGCCGTATTGTATTGTACCCATTCTGTAATCTGTTAAATAAAGTTTTCATCCATTTCTACTAGCGTTAACGTTACTACGTTAATAGCCTCAATGCTAACTATATACATGGAGAATGCCATTCACATTAGCATGTAGCTAACAACATCGGAGATCTTTTTGTGAGACTAAACTATCCGCTCTTGGTGGTAAATTGTGTTGATGTTGGTTTTGTTTCATCAACAAATGAGAGGCAGAACACACAGTGAATGTATCCATTTTTGTTTATTGCTCTTTGTTTTCTTGCTGAAAAATAAATGCTATGTTGGCTAAATGGCTCACGCGAGGTATTTAAAGATGGTGGACTGTTGTGTTTTAGCAGGAAGTCTAGTGGCACGTTCAACCTTTCTGATTGGTTGAAAATGGCCTTCATGTTTGAACTACATCGCCACCTACTGCTTTGGCATTGTACTACATGTATATACATCACTCTGTGCTCAGGAGGCAAAACGATGTCTAACTTGCCTGCCATTACGTAGCGTTCTAAACTGAAACTAATCGTTCTGGCCCTAATGTAACCGCAGCCTTAGGCTACGTTTAGACGGAGAGAGTCTGAACAGAAACCGCAAAAGTCGTCTTGCGGTCTCACTTTTAATTTTGCGTTTAGACTAGTGTTTTGGGATGGAATTCTGCGTGCAGACGACGCTGTAACGACTCGAGACAACTGAGCCCCGCTGTCACACGATTGGCGCATATGTCACATGACGTGCTGTGAAGACCCGCCCTACTCTGCCTCTGATTCGCAGACTGTGGGTGGGGAATGTGATTGGACCAAAGCAGAGTCACTCACAGACAGTGGGTCCAGTCACGCCGCGGGACAGATTCTTGTGTATTTAAAAGTACGAGGTAGAACGCCTGACTTG
The DNA here is from genome assembly GCF_963971535.1 of Notolepis coatsorum. NCBI lineage: Eukaryota > Metazoa > Chordata > Actinopteri > Aulopiformes > Paralepididae > Notolepis > Notolepis coatsorum. The sequence goes on along the minus strand of NC_140166.1, from coordinate 169,736,013 downwards.
TCAGCATAATATCCATATTTTTACTGTATCAGAAACCCACCTTGAACCCTCATTTGGTAATGAAGAGGTGTCAATACAGGGCTACAATATATTCAGAAAAGACAGAAATAGATATGGTGGTGGTGTGGCAATATATATTCAAAGTCATATCCCTGCTGAACCTATGAATGATCTAACTATAGATGATATAGAGGCACTATGGGTCCTGGTACATCTACCACATACTAAGCCATTTCTTATAGGATGTTGTTATAGACCCCCTAATGCTGGCATGAATTATCTGTCAGATGTATGCAGCATGGTTGATAAAGCCTCTGATGGAAACAGAGAAGTATACTTTTTAGGTGACATGAATATTGATTGGCTTTCTGATAAGTGTAATATGAAAAGCAAGTTATTATCTATGGCTCAAACATGCAATATGACACAAATGGTATCGCAGCCAACACGAATTTTTACCAATAAGCACGGTAGAACTTCTTCTACATGTTTGGACCTTGTATTTACCAACTTTCCAGAACGCTGTTCTAAAGTAGTCTCTATAGCAGTGGGATTTAGTGATCATAATTTGGTTGCATTATCTAGGAGTACTAAAATCCCAAAAGGAGGTAATAAAATTATCAACAAAAGATCCTACAAACACTTCAATAGGGAAGTATTTGTTGGTGAGGTAGACAAGGTAGACTGGTCTATAGTGTGCAAAGAGAACAACCCCGAAATAGCAGTTAATGTATTTATGAATCTGCTCATGGAAATTGTGAACAGGCATGCACCATTCAGAAAATGTACTGTTCGGTCGAAAGGTGCTTCATGGCTGGATAAAGAAATCCTTGACCTAATGACTCTGAGGGATAATGCAAAGAAAACAGCACATAAACTAGGCTTGAAGTCAGATAGACAAATCTACTGTCAATTAAGGAACAGAGTGACGAGGCTAAATAAAACGAAAAAGAGAGTATTATAAACATAGGATTAGTGAAACAAAAAATGATGGGAAAAAACTATGGTCAACACTGAATGAGATAATGGGCAGGAAATCAAATACATCAATCTCCTTCATACAATCTGAAGGTAAATTCATAACAAAACCTCATGACATGGCAAACTACTTCAATGATTTCTTTAAAAATAAAGTTGATAAATTAAGAGGATGTCTACAAAGTAGTGATGGTTCACTATCTCATTCACTAATAAAGAAAGAAATAATGAAAGGCAAAAACTGTCTCTTTAGCTTTAATGAGATTGATAGAGCAACAGTTTTGAAATTAATTATGTCTCAAGCTGATTCCACTTCCTCCGGTATAGACAACTTAGACAGCAAAATACTTAAACTTGTGGTTAACTCTGTAGCTACTCCTATATGTCATATATTCAACCAGTGCTTAATCAGTGGGGTTCATCCTACAGCATGGAAGGAAGCTAAAATCATCCCACTTCCGAAAGACAAAAATAAAACATTTAACGGTCCAAATAGCCGTCCGATCAGTATTTTACCATTGCTAAGCAAAATAATAGAAAAAATAGTATTCAAACAGGTCATGGATTACTTTTTCAATAACAATCTGCTCTCAGCCTTTCAGCATGCATACAGGGAAGGTCATTCTACGAGCACTGCACTCTTGCAAATGAGTGATGACTGGTTATCAAGTATGGATGACAAGAAATTAGTAGGTGCCGTTATGCTGGATTTCAGTGCAGCATTTGATGTAATTGATCATACCTTGCTTGTAGATAAGCTAAAGTGTTACGGTTTCACCTCCAATGCACTATCATGGTTTATTAATTATCTCTCAGGGAGACAACAGAGCGTCTTCTTTAATGGCAGCTTTTCAAAATGGAATCCCATTAACTGTGGGGTTCCACAAGGAAGCTGCCTAGGGCCTTTGTTATACTCCATCTTTACCAATGATTTACCGTTGGCTGTAAAAAATGTTAAAACAATTATGTATGCTGATGACACAACATTATACAGTGCAGCTACAGCTGAGCAAGATGTAACTGACACCTTAAACAGGGCCTTAACAGACATTTATGAATGGATTGAGTGCAACAAGTTGGTGTTAAATATCTCTAAGACAAAGGCCATTGTGCTTGGATCTAGACACATGTTGGGCATGCATCCTCAATTAAAACTGTCAATTGGCACCACACAAATTGAACAAGTGAACACAATAAAACTTCTCGGAGTTACTATTGATAGCTCCTTATCTTGGTCTAAACATATAAATAATATTGTCATTAAAATGGGTAGAGGAATTTTTATGACTAGGAAATGTTCTGCTTTTATCACTCCCTCCATAATGAAATCTGTTATTCATTCTTTGGTTTTGTCTCATTTAGAATACTGCCCTGTTATCTGGTCGTCAGCTACAAAATCGAATTTAAAAAAGTTGCAGGTTGCTCAGAATAAAGCGGCTCGCCTGGTACTAGGCTGTTCATACAGGACAACATCTGGCATGGCTGATGGTTGAAGATAAAGTATCGATGAGTCTTCTAATGCTGCTGCGGAACATTATTAGCACTGGTAAGCCATCTAACTTGGCTCAGCAGTTAGAAATGACTTCTGAGCATGGTTACAACATTAGAGGAGCCGCTTCTGGTAACATCAGAACAAAATCAGCACCAAAATCAAATTTTCTCAAACTCACTGGCATATATAGGTCAATAGCACTCTGGAATGCTCTGCCGAAAAACATCTCATCCACAATACATAATAAAATTACTTTCAAAACAAATATTAAGAGATATCTTGCAAACATGTCAAGTATGTAACTGTTATCTGTGTATTATATATATATTTTTTTGTTGTTTGACAGGAATGTTAGATTTTATAATGTGAATTTGTATATTTGTATTAATTTTTAATTTGTGTTTCGTTTAAATTTGTATTCGTATTCTTCGTTGTACATTTGTAATGTATTTTTTTTGTCTAGGACCCCAGGAAGACTAGAGGCCCTTTCATGGGTCTCTAATGGGGATCCTTTAATAAACATAAACAAACATAAACTGCCAATGTAGCCTTCAGGTGATCGCCATGGATAGAATCAGACCTGCTTTGTTTACGCTTCTAGGCTACTGGCGCATGCCTGTGATGTAAGCAGTACGCGCAACGAGAGCCTTGACAACCCTTTCGTCATCGTTTTATGCGGTTTGACAGTTTAGATGATAGCGTAAAGGTTTATCGTTTCTAGGAATTCCACCCTGGAAGGTAGTCTCACTTTTTTGCGTTTTCACCCTGTAAAAACACTGTTTCCGTATAAACGAAAGGCACATCCGAAAAAATATTTTTGCGGATTCACCTGCTAGCGTTTCCGTCTAAACAGGGCCTTAGTGACCTTGGTGCTGAGTAGGGGGGTATGAGCTCCTTACCGGAACGACAGATCTTTTTAATTTTGGTGTCAAACATTATCTTTTGATGTACTATCAACTACTGTTGAGATATAATAAAACATTTTAAATGTTGCCAAAAGAAATCGCCAATTGATTATTTAATCAGCCTCTCTCTCATACTGTCGTAGTATGTCGTACCCTCACTGTGGGTACATTTGTATTCCTGCTAGTGTATCATAGAAACACAGAGGGCTAGATCCACAAAGAATGGATTGCACGGTGCAAGTTGCACCCTTACTTACAATTCATTATGAATTGAAAATGGGGGACCCTGATGTAAACAAGACAAAATTCTTTATCTGGTCTGCATCCCCTTAACAATTGTGTGTATTGAGCTGTACTGTATTGTACCCATTCTGCAATCTGTTAATACAATTTTCATTCAATCAAATGAAAATTGTAAAAAAAAAATATATATATAATTAAATATCGATACTTGGCGTCCCTGTATCGATACAGTATCGCCACGCAAAGTATCGCGATACTACTACGTATAGATTTTTCCCCCACCTCTAGATCTAGCCCAGAGTGTGATTGGCCCCACAGCTAGTGTTACTGTATAATGATGTAAATTAACAACATAACATCCCATCTGCCGTCTCATACCTTCAATCTTCTAAAAGAGTCCTGTCACCTGTGCTGCTGGTAGAGCTTAGAGCCATATGGAATCCGCGATCACGGAATCGTGGACGGAATCGCGGAATTGAGCAATAAAAATGGAATCAACTATAAAAAAAAAATTATTAAAAAGTTTTTTTTTTACTTTTTTTTTTACTTTTTTTTTTTTTTTATGTTGTGGGACTTGTACAGCACTTTGTTCAACTTTGTCAGTGCTGTAAAGTTTAAACCTTTTTAAATCTTAGACAAACTAAACACTTTGCTTTCATGAAATATTGTAAGCAGTCATTTGAGGCTTCATAAAAGCAGCACAATGAACACAAATCTGTCAGTGCAGAGTCCGACCTCATCTTAAATAACAAACAGCATTGCTTGTTGTAGTTAACAAAGAGAGGCAGAGTTGATTTTGCAAAAATATATATACCTTTTTATTTTTTTTTATTTTTTTAATAATCAAATTTTATTTTCATATTCGAATCCCATGCCCATCGAACGAAGCTTCGAAGTATTTAAGACAGCCCTATTAAATGGATTGTTATATCTTATTAAATTGTGGACATTTATTCATTCCCACTTATTAGACACTATTTCTGATGGTAAAATGAGCGTACAAAGCAAAATACAGAATTCTGAAATATTAAAACGGAAAAAACGGAATTTGGAAAAAAATTAAATGGAATTTGGAAAAAAATAAAACGGATTTCATATGGCTCTAGTAGAGCTTCTTCTACCACACAGAGACAAAGAGAGAGGGAATTGGGAGTTTTGCGTTTTGTATGCAACGTAAGAAACTGAACGTGAGCTCATTTGATTTGAACTCATTCTTGGGAGAATTCAAATTGTATCCTTTTGTGTAACTACAGGGTTTCCCATTACATTACCTAAACTGTGGCGGCCCGCCACAGTATATATGAACCATAATGAGTATAATGAACCAAAAAATAAATTTAATAATAAAAGAAAATTCAAAAAAATATATATATATTTTTTTTTACTATTGTGGTAGTAGTGGTAGTAGTCGTAATAGTAATCCACTATATATATATTTTTGTCTAAAAAAGAAACCAGTTCAACACAGGTAACTACTTTTGCTTTATTTCTTTGATGGCTCAAATGTATGCTCTAGTCCAGTGGTTCCCAAACCTCTCCTCGAGACACCCCAGCCATTCCATGTATTTGTTCAATTCCACCACCAGCACACCTTGATTCAACTAATAAAGGGCTAGTTAAGTTGAATCAGGTGTGCTGGTGGTGGAATTTAACAAATACATTGAACGGCTGGGGTGCTTCGAGGAGAGGATTGGGAAGCACTAGTCTAGTCGATTTTGTGTTTTGAGCACAAAGTTCATCATAGATCTAGCCTCTTTATTTTGCTCTCAAAGTGCACCAGATTGATGCATTTAACTTTAAAATGTACAACAACAAAAAAGTTCCGGGGGGCATGCCCCCGGACACCCCTAGAGGGTCGGAGGTTCACCCCCCATAGTCTCTGAAAATCCTGTGGGAAACACTGAACTAGGTGCACGGTTGAGCTCGGCCTGTACGTGTGAGAGTGTAGGACTCTGTAGTCTTTATCAGTCTGGAACAGCAGAGTGCTGTTCAAAACATAAAACAATTATTGGCTTACAGAAATGTAGCCCGCAGCAAAACTTTTGGGACAGTATATATATTTGGGAAAATATATAGTTTTGCGATAAACTCATGATTTATTTATATTGTCAAAAGTAGCATTTCCACAGATATTGGATTTTTATTTTGCTTTGTTAAAATGTTTTGGGAAAAATAGCAGTTGTTGCGACTTGTACCTCCGCTTCCAGGTGAGCATAATCACTGGGATGCAGTATTTCTTTTGATAATTTCTCTTCTATTCGTTCCTCACAATACTGCAGGTGTGTGACGTTTGAGACCTATTTTTAGTGCCACATCCTGATGGCTTCCTTCCACACTCTGATTGCAGTCTCTTGCATCTTAATGCAACTCAAGGGATTTCAGTATAATGGATTATGCCCTACTTGGAATCAGAGAAGAATAGGCTACATCAGGGCTATTCAACTAAATTGTTCAGGGGGCCACATTGTCAGAAACCCAAGGGGCCAGGGGCCGGACTGCCACGGCGCCTCCCCGTGCTATGAATATATGTACACTTGACACAACACGCAACCACATTTTCACAACTTTTATTTAACTACATTGCAAAAGTAGTATACTTTTCAAAAAAAGTGCTTCATTTGTGTGCCACATCTGCAACATCTCCTGCAAAAAGTGCTTCATGTATGACTGTGCAACAACTGCAACATCTCCTCTTCAACATTTCAATATAAAAATAAAATAAAAAACAAACGAGTGCATGATGTGCATCTGAACATTCTAACAAAAAACACATTTATAGTGCAGCTGAGCTTATGAAAAAGTGCTTCATGTCTGTGCAACAACAGCAAATCACAGCATCTTATTAGCACTTATTGTCCACTCTTAACTCTCAAACATCAGGGGGGTGGGGGGCAGACAGGCCTAGCCTACATACACACATCTAATGAGAGCGATTGCACTTCTTTGACTGGGCATTGGCAGAGAAAGAGGGTTCATAGGAAGTGAGGGCTACCCGCAAACAGTGATGCAAATGCTAATTTGTCAAGGAGGCACGGTTGCTTGTTTTAATGGCATTCATGTGAGAGAAACTGGATTCACAGGTGTATGTTGAGCCAAACATTGTTAGCACAGATATTGCCAGCGTTTTTATTTTGGGGAATGTGTTGACATGAATACACTTTATCCAAAATGTTGTGGTGGATTCATTCTCAAGTGCCTGCTTCAGAGCAGATGATGCTTGCATGTCAATTATTTCAAGTTGCAGGAGACCTTCATCAATGTGAAGTGATGCAAGGAACTATTGTCCTTTTGTGGAAATAGCAGCTATATTGGCAAATGGGTTGCTCACAAAATGCATCAATTCTCTGGGCATGTCAAATTCATCAAATCGACTTGCAAAGTTTTCCCTCAATTTATCAATGAAATCTGTCATTAATTGAGTGACTTTTGGCTCAATTGTGCGTGTGAACGTTGACACGAAAAGAAAAAATTTAAAAAAAAAATTTAAAAAAAATATTATTATTTTTCTTCTTTTTTTTTTTAATTATCATGTAATCTTTTGCGGGCCGGTCAGAATCATCCCGCGGGCCGGATCTGGCCCGCGGGCCGCCAGTTGAATAGCCCTGGGCTACATTAAAGGTGCTGTAAGTGTTTTTTTTATTTTTTATTTTTTTAATAAGTGGTCTACGTGTTAAAATAATAGCTCTACATTCCGACAGCCATCACTGATATAGAGTGTCTGGTCAGTAACATGGGTCTCTCAGTCCTTCCAGTAAACAGAAAATACACTTTATCCAATCAGGAGAGAGAACTCCACACTGAAAAGAATGGTCTGACAAAAATAAGAAATACATAATAGTTTTAAGCAAATATGTGCAACAGAAAGATTTCTTGAAATTTGTAAACAATATCTAGGACTCTCCTGATTGGATGAAGTGGAATGGGATAACAGAAAAAGTCTGTTTACTGCAGAGCTGAGGTACTGGGAGACCCATATTACTGACCAAACACTCAGAATGTAGAGCTATTTAACACTTATCTATAGGGTTGGCCACCGAGAACCGGTTCTAATAGGAACCGGTTCCTAACTTCCGGTTCTGGAACCAGAAGTAACATATTTGCATTTCAATTCTTAATTTCGATTCTTTCTTCTTTTTTACTTTGTTAATTAATACCCTAGTTACAGTACAGCAACCAAATTAAACTATCAAGTCAACTGACAATGTGAATAGTATGAAAAAAATTTAAGATAAAATAAAAAAAAAAATCCTGCGAAATAAGCTGTGATAGGGCTGGGCGATATAACGATAACGATAAATATCGCGATATATTTTAATAATCGATATCGAATATCGGAGAAAAAAAAAAAAAAAACTAAAAATCGTTATATAGAGACAGTGGACAGACTTGTCTTTCTTGCCTGCAACTTAAAGTAATGGCTTTGCTTGTTCAAATGACAATACTGACCAAATTCAGATTTATTTTTCTCTTGTCCATTTATTTTGTTTGCTTTCTAATTTAAAATACATTTAGTAGGCTATGTGTGCTAGCAGAACTAGACTCCAGTCACGAGTCACAGTGCACATGTGCGGTGGTTTGTCCACCAAAAAAGCGCCAAAAGATCGAAAATAAACTAGCAGAGCCAGAACTGTTCAACTCCTCTGGAGCCACAGCCAGCAGAGAAGCCGGTTTACTTGCTTTTAAACCAGCTGCAGCCTGAGAACTGGAGTGTGAGTGTGAGGGGATGTAACACTAAAGATGGCGGCAATGACAAAGAATTGCTGCAAAAGAAACATACATATGTTGTTAAAAAAAAAAAAAAAAAATTTATATAACACTATAATACTTATAACAATTCGATAATTATCGATATCGAGAAATAAAATAAAATTATCATATCGTTATCGCGATATGATTTTTTTCCATATCGCCCAGCCCTAAGCTGTGACCTGTTTTGACATGCACCTCAAAGAATCGGAATCGAGAATAGTTTAGAACAGGAATCGAAATGGAGAATCGGAACCGGAATCGTTCAAATCCAAACGATGCCCAACCCTACTTATCTACTATTTGTCAGATCTTCATCTTCATCATCAGCATGAACAAGTGGAAACCCTTTTCTTGTAGCACTGACATCATAGGACATAGGACATCAGAGAAAAGAACAATAAGAAGAAATAGCATTAAGAATTATTAAATAAATTGCTCTTAATTGCAATACACTAATTTCAAGTAATCACATTGGGTGTAATGTGTGCAAAGTGGTGGCAGAACAATGGCATATACATTTGGTCAGTCCTATAATCATAATCATTATCCTTATTGTACATTTAAGTAGTACTGGAATCTGGGCCACAACAAGTGCCATTTAAAGGTGCTGTAAGTGGTATTCTTTTGTTAAAATAAGTGTTAAATAGCTATACATTCCAACAGCCATCACTGATAGTGTTTGGTCAATAACATGGGTCTCCCAGTCCCTCTGCTCTGCAGTAAACAGAAAATACAGTTTCTGGTATCCCTTCCCACTTCATCCAATCAGGAGGGAGAACCCTACTTGTAGATATTTTTACTTATTTCAAGAAATCTTGCCAAGACAAATTTGCTGGCAGATTATTTTAGAGTTCTCCTGATTAGAAGTCAAAACGGGATACCAGAAAATGACTATCTATATATATATATAGACAATCTATATCTGTGATGGCTGTCAGAATGTAGAGCTATTATTTTAACATGTGGACCAGTTATTTTAACAAAGAAAAAAAAAACACTTACAGCTCCTTAAGTTGAATTGAGGAACAAGAGGTTGCGTTTGGGGTTTTGTGGTGATCTCATCTTAAAGGGAGATATTGTCTTTCCTGTCTCTGAAGTTTGCTGCAAAAGAAAAGAAACTTCACTTCTCTTTGCCCTGAGATGTACTGTCTTTGTCTTCGTCTCAACTAGGGCTGGGCAATATGGAAGAAATCAACATAATCATAAGGACTTTGTTTTTATATCGATATACATATATATCATGATATCGGCTCACATATGTGAAATTGCGGGTTATGTGATCCAGTTAATCTCATTGAACCGCATGGTACAGTGTGACATAAAAAAAATGAAAGAATTATTCAAATTACATCAAAATATTTCAGATCGCAATACGATCCCATTGAAAGAAATTGTCAGAAATTGTTAAATTGTCACATTGTCTGTTTGAGCTCATGTCGTCTGGCAGACGGTACTGCAGTCTCAGGTCCACATCCAAAAGAACATTGAACAGCTACTTCCACCCGGCAAACAGACTACTGACTTTTTTTTTTGTATCTACTTTTTCTCTCCATTTTTCTATTTTTCTCCCGTCCCCAATTTCGTATTGTCCAATTCTACCCTCCCCTGTCTCGAACGTTGTTATGCCATGCCTCCCACAAGCCGGCTGCAATGTGGACGAAGCCTTGCATCACGTGTCCCCTCCGGTACTCGAGGAGGCAGCCGTCGCATCTTTTCACCTGTACAGCGCGATCTCTCAGCGGCGAGGGTCTGCGTGGGAGGGACACGCCGCCCTCGTCGCTTCCTGATTCTACTGCGCTGTCCACAACGTCCGATCCCCACCCACCAGGCAGCTTCCCACCCCTAATACCAATTGTATTAGTATGAACGACCAGCCAAGCTGGTAGCAACGCCGAGAGCTGGGCTCGAACCCAGCATATCCTGTGTTGGTGGCGAGCGCCTTGCCCACTGCGCCACCTAGCCGCCCAGACTACTGACTTTTAATACATTTTTTATCCACAGTTTTTTTATACCTTGTATTGTATAACTTGTATATACTGTATCGTTGTATATTGTTTCTATATATATATATTGTTTTATATCTCTGTTGAGGAGCCGGGAAAAACAAGCATCTCACGTTTTTATGAATGTATGTACATTTAAAAAAAGAAAAGATGACAATAAAAATGATCTGAATATAAATCATCGTCCGAGGCAGCCCTAGTTTCCAAGTACACCAAGCCTAACCTACTGTCTCAATAAACAAAACAAAAAAACACTGAGGACAGGGGATAGCCATGTCTCTCACGTTAGAAAATAATCTTTACTTTTACGTGCTGACACTTGACTGACCGACTGATTGGTTGCCATTATCTCTTGTCTTCAGGTGCGCTTCGTCAGGAATGTCACCTCCTGGAGGGCCATGAAGCCTGGCTTCTACCACGGCCATGTGGCTTATCTGGACTTCTCCAAGTGAGACCCTTTCATTTTCTCTGTAACGCCATTAACGTCCAGATTAGTTACAAACACTTAGCGCAGCAGATAAAGGAGGCCCCCGCTATCGATTAGCATTGTGTGTTTTGGGTGTTGATGTATTGTTGTCCTTATCTCCACTGACGCTATCGTCTCGACGATCGGAGGTAATTACCATAATGGTGCGAGGGGTTATTCCTGTGATCAGAGGTAATTACCGTAATGGTGTGAGTATATTTTTTTCTTTCTGTGAGGGATGCCCAGTTTACTTGGTCTCAGTTTTTCCCTCTGATGCTGATATAGAAACGGACTACATAGAACAGCAACATCTTCCCAAAGTGGAGTCTAGTGTCCTTGAGGGGCTTCCAAGGGGTACCCAGGAAGAAGGGGAATAGTTTGATTTGATTAGATTCAAATGTATTATCATTATACAGCACTAGTACAGTGCAATGAAAAGAGGTTTGGCATCCAACCAGAGGGCAAAGTACAATAGTAATATACTAATGTACAGGTGATACTGGGGATAAAATATATCAATTAGTACTACAGAGTATAGTGCTAATCAGATGTATGTACAGAGTTGTAATATTAATATGTACAGTGATACAGGTATAAAGACACTGGTAGTAACTTATACTGGCCAGTAGCATAACTAGTAAGGGATATGTACAGATACAGATATGTATGTGCAGGTATGCACAGACAGATGTGGATATATATATATATATATATATATATATATATTAGTGCTGTCAATAGATTAAAAAAAAATTAACTAATTAATCTCACAATTTTCTGTAATTAATCTAGATTAAAAATAGCATTTTTCTACTTAACCCATTCTCCGCCAATCACGTGTTAAGGCGGGTTTCTCCGCCATGCGTTGTCTGCCAATCACGCCGTAAGGCGTGTTTGAGATCAATATTTCATATTTTCGTCATGGTATTCATATTTCACCCACAGAGTCTTGGCTGATGCTGTCTGAGCCATCACAACTCTGCAACGCTTCAATACCGCCACCTGGTGGCCGGCCGAGTTGCCAAACCGGAAGTGCCTATTGGAGCTCGGTCCGTCCCCTATTTTCGTCCGGCCACTCGTTTATCGTCCCGGGGCTCAATACAGACACCGTCGATATGGATCTTTGCCATAACTCAATAATCAACATGATTTGGACGTGTATTAGTAATATACAAACCGGAAATGGATCGCATCGATCAACATCCCAACATCAACATCTGTTTGCTCCACTCTCATCGCCCAACGCTACGAGGAGACTGGGGTGAGTTTCAGCGTTTTTCTTTATCATTTTCGATACAAACTGCTCTGATCAATATATCACCCATACTACATAAATCATTTAACGTCGGTCATTGAATTATAAACGATCCCCCCCCCCCCCCCCCCTCCGTTCACCCGCAGATGATCAGTCATGACGTTTAGGACAATGTACTGTTGAAATTTTTAATATAGCATGGATCGGTATCAAACTGCATTTGATAATCTAATATATGCATTTATGCCTATATCTCACGTTCTATGAAATACTGCAGAAAACGATAAAAACATATTTATACTCTAGACGGTATTTTAGTATGAATGTGTGAATGAAAAAGTAAAACGTTCCTACATCCTGAACGATAGATAATTGATGTTGAATGGGCCATAGTAATGTCAATTTAGCAATACAATTTAAAAAGTTATAGCCCTGCAAAGAAGGTGAACATCTCCATAGACAAATAGCGCTGGCAGAGGATGGTTTAGGACAGGGGTCGGCAATTAGGTTTGCCCACGGGCCAAATTTTCCCCAAGCCATTGTGTGGCGGGCCAATGATAGTGAACATTTTTTTACTCTGTCAAAAAAACGACATACCGTAATTCCTCTAATAGTAACCGGTATTCAATTAAAAACCGGGTCTCTATTAATGACCAGGTGCGCTGTTGAGCTAAGCAATTATAAGCCGGCCTCCTAATACAAGCCGGGTTTCATGTATATTAGAGTTATTGTTGTTATATGCTGGCCTGGCTGTGCAGTAAATACCATATAATGGTATGGTGTTAATGTTTACCAAGAGAGTAAGCCTACCTCAGAATTGTATAAAACGAAGTTATTATTATTATTATTATTATTATTATTATTATTATTATTATTATTATTATTATTATTATTATTATTATTATTATTATTATTATTATTATACCAGTATTGTGATTGCACTATTTTACTTTATTTAACTTTTTTTGACCACCTGTAATTGCACTGTTTACTACCGTATTTCATACAGTACTTGCTTGGTTTCAATAAATGAACCCAGTACATTTTACTGGGTTCAAACTGACACAAAATGTTGATTTATTCATTATGATCTATGATCTGAAATATAGGCCTCTCTCTTATACATGCCTCCTCCTAATACAAGCCTGGTATCCGCTACAGTTGAAACAAATACAAGCCGGGGTTACTATTAGAGGAATTACGGTATACATGTTTGCACTGTCTTTTTTCTATTATAAAGTGCCTCTCACACAGTGCATAACACATGGACAGATCAGTCATTTGATTTTAATGCAGGTGCTCGCATTATAAATCGAATGTATTATTAGTATAACACATGAACAGATCAGTAGGGTGCATTTGATTTGAAGCACCACGGCGGGTGTATTATACATCGAATGTATTATTATTATTAAAACACAACACTCACCATAATGCAGGCAGCCCTGCCCTGGGCTTATTATTGTTTTTGCTTCGGTCCTCCAAAATCCATGCTAGGTGGTTTGAAACATGTCAAATGTTCACTCGCGTTGAATGTCCACCAAACTTGAACACAGTTGCTTGCTTCATTGCCTCGTGTTGCCATTAGAGTTGTTCCGATACCGATACCAGTATCGAAATGCCGCCGATACTGCCTAAAATGCTGGTATCGGTATCGGTGAGTACACGTAAATTCTAGCCTCCGATCCCATGACTTATCTCCTGCGGAGAGTGAGGATTATAAAATGAACGTGTTTTAAAGTGTGATGCTGTTTGTCATTTTAACAGCAGGACGGGATGTGTTTTGCTTGCTGGTGTTATGATGGCATTAGCTGAAAAGCTAGCTAGTTGGAACAACATCCGCTTTAACGTTACATCAAATCAGATGATCGCCTGTCCTTTCTCCAGAACCTGACACTGGCCGTCTATCAACAATAATGCACCCACGGCAATGTTCCCTCTAATTTTTTTTCGGTCTGAGCAAACACTCAAACCTCCTGAGCAGACATCAGCAACTACTGAGCAACATACATCACCTGCCGATTAACCGGTTAGTTGATAAGCGGCGGTTTGTAAAAAATCTGAGAATCTTAATTTCCCTCAATGTCTAACATAAAAATATACAAATTTTGCTGATATACCGAGAAATAATACAAAAAGGCATATTATATTCCTTAATCAAATATTTATTTGACCATTGATTGACGATACAGAGCAAAGTCCTTACTTTGGCGGCGGCGGTGTGAGTCGTGTCACTAACTTTTGTCTTTTTAGGAGGCTGACTCGTCATTATTTTATTAAGTGAATTATAATGCGACTTCAAGGGTGACCATATTGTGATTTTTTTTTTAAAGAGGACACTGCCTTCAGCCTCAAGATACTTAATGATACTCAAAGTTTACTCAAAGATGCCTTATCATTATAATATATTTAAAGTATGCCTCCTCTGTATGGATATAAAATTATTGTTTATTATTTTATATAACTAAATAATATCTCTCTATAACCAAAGTTACTCAACATGCTGTATTATGCCTAAAGTAATCTATCTGACAAATTAGAGAAAATAACAATCAACCTATGACAAAATAATATATATTTTCAAGTCTTACTGGACAAAATAAATAACAAGAAAAATATGAAGTAATGTTCTAAATAATACCTCTTCTGTATTAGAAAATCCAGCTTAAAAAATATATCTTTGTATCTTTTCAATGTAATGTAAATTATAAAACAGTAACCTCACAAAGATACTAATTTAAAAGTGCACTATGCAGTTTCAGATTTGTTGCAATTAGTGTACTAAACTAATTTATTACACACATAATCCTTAGAATGATTGTATCATAACAAGCATTTTATCAAACCAAAACATCATTTTGAGGCATCAAAATAGTTTTCAATTATTTTCTTTCTCTCTGTATAGCTGCATGCAACTTTGCCATCAAACTCTTGCCTCGCACTGCTTTGTTTGTAATGTTTTTCTGTGTCCATGTGAGCTTTGAGATCGCCACCACTTTTATTAGACACAGAAACATATGGTCAAGCTTTGCATGCGTTGCACTCCGCTTCCAATTAGTCTCGACCAGGACGATAAATTGGGAATTTTCTCTGCAGTTAATCTGTAATGTACATTTTCGCGTTTGCACTGAGGAGCCAGCGATGCTGGTCCGATCTGTCCGCTTCCTCATCTGTTGTGTGTGTGTGAGCGCAGTAGCTCCGCCCACAAAGCACTGAAAGCGAGGCTTCTCTTGGTAACGTCACATGCAACAGGTTACCGTAGTATTCGGTGCAACGCACCAGTCAATTTAACTACATGCATATTTTACACAAACGTTTCTGTGCGCGACAGATTTCAGGTGTGCGCGGGAGCGTTTTGCCATGTGCGCGCGCATGCACGGGCGCACCTTAGGGGGAACATTGACCCACGGTGAATCGTATTTAAGTCAAGTAGCTACTGACTAGTGTTAGCTGACTAACGTTATCAAATGTCAATGCGGGGAAGACGAGCTAGGCCAGCTAGCTTAGCTTGATAACGATACCGTGGCTAAAGTTGGTGCTATTCATAATCCAGCAATAATGGCTGCAGACCTGCAAGCAAAGCACAGCAAGTTCCAAGTGCCAAAGGATAAGAGTCTGAGGCGGAGTCGCAGAAGAGAATGTTGAATATTTATTTTGCATCGAAAATCACAACATTAACGTTAATACTAGCCAGAGCATCTCCTAGTAGCTTACAGACTGGGTAGCGAGTGCAACAACGTCTTAACGTCCGTGCGGATCATTGGAGTAGGGTATATCTGCAGTGCCGCAGCCCCATACTCATTGATTAATGATATTAATACTAATCTATACAATCACCTGTTGTTGAATAAATACCATTACTTTCTAGTTATTACAAAAAAACTGTATATATAAAACAGTATCTGTAAAAAGTATAATTTATATATATAATATATATTTTTTTAACACTTTCTTCGCCAGGCTTATGTACATCATTATACCATCCTCTGCCAGCTCTATTTGTCTATGGAGAAGTTCCCCTTCTTTGCAGGGCTATAACTTTTTAAATTGTATTGCTAAATTGACATTACTATGGCCCATTCAACATCAAGTATCTATTGTTCAGGGTGTAGCAACGTTATATACTTTTTCATTCACATATTCATACTAAAATACGGTCTAAAGTATAAATATGTTTTTATCGTTTTCTGCAGCTTTCTGCAGAACGTGATTTATAGCCCTAAATGCTAGAGATGCCCCGATCGATCGGCCACCGATCGTTATCGGCCGATACTCAGTATAAATATGCAATCTGTGAATTCCGATAATTAGTCATATTCGCCGATAGCGGAAACCGATCAAGCGAAGCTCTCACTCGCTGTCTGTCTCAGACACACACGACCTGCAAACTGCCGCTGCTCCTCCTCCCTAGCCCCGCCCGCCCCCGTGTAGAGTTTGTAAACAAAGAGGTGCGGCTCCTCTGCTCGAGTCTGTAGTGCACTGCATTCGACCTGCGCTAACGTTAGCTACCTAGCTATCGTTACTGTTTAAACAAAATTACCCAGTCAACTATTCACGTTTAGTAGGCATTGTCTAACGGTATTTAGCCGGCTAGCTACCGATGATCCAGAAAGTCTAGTAGTTCATGTTCATACCTCAGTTAGCTTGCGTTAGCTGACGTTCGTTTACTGTTCAAAACGAAATGTCCCATTGAACTAAAGTTCTGTCTTAACGTCATCTAGCCGGCTAGCAGTAGCTACAGATAGCTCTTGATATCAATGTCTTATAACATTGATTTAATGCGTATTCGAGCTGAGGGCTTGCTGAATGTGAAATGACCAAAGCACTTAACGTTACCAATGGGGTCCCGCTGCAGCACCGGAGAATCCTTTTTGGAGCTGGGCTACTAGAGTACACACAGACAGTGGAGCTGTTTGCAGATAGTGAGCATTTTGACTTGTTGCGTGGTGGCGATGTCTCGCAGTCGCAGATAATACAAGTACAAGTCTAATTATATAATATATATATTTTATTAAAAAAAAAAAAAATAATTTATATAAAATAATTTTTAATTTCTTTTTAATCAAAAACAATCGGTATCGGATCGGTATCGGCCGATATGGCTCACGACGATCGGTGATCGGTATCGGTGGCAAAAAACGTGATCGGGGCATCCCTACTAAATGCATTATATTGATGATTGTATACAGTTTGATAGCGATCGGCGCGAGATAAAAAAAATTCAAATGGACATGCTTCTAGAAGTTACTACTTATCATCTGATGTTGACCGGATGGGGGGGGTGGGTCGTTTATAATTCCGTGGCCAACGTTAGATGATTCATCTAGTGTGGGTGATATGATCATTAGAGCAGTTTGTATCGAACACGGTAAAAAAAAACGCTGAAACTCATCCCAGTCTCCTCGGGCCGTTGGGCGATGAGCGTGGAGCAAAAATATTCCTATTATGGGATGTTGAAATATGCGATCCATCTCCAGGTTGTATAATAGTATATACGTCCAAATCATGTTGTTTATCGAGTTATTGGTAACGGATTGCTATCCATTGTGTCTAGCTTGAGTCCCGGGACCTATAGCGAGTGATCGGACTGAATTTGGATGAGCACCAGTTTCCGTTTCCGGTTTGGGCGAGCCGCCGATCGGCCACCAGATGGCGCTCTTGAACCATTGGAGAGTTGAGAGGGGATCAACAGTAGATCTCAAGTCTCCGCGGGAGAAATATGATTGCGATCACAGATTTTTGAAATATTGATCTCAATGACGTGTTACGGCGTCATTGGCAGAATTAGCATGGCGGGGAATGACAGGTTTAGGCGTCCTTGGCAGAGAAAGTTAATGTATGCACTGGTATTGGATCAGTATCGGTATTGGCCGATACCCAAAGCTTAGGTATCGGAATCGGATCGGGAAGGGAAAAATGGTACTAGGGATGGGTACCGAATTCGGTACTTTTGAGGTACCGAACCGAAACACGTCGGTACTACCGAGTATCGAATCAAGTGAGAAACCATTTTTTTTTTTTTTTTTTATATACTTTTTTCTTTTCATGTCAACGTTCACACGCACAATATATGCTTACCTAGGATTTGACTTGATTCAACAACAAAGCAGTCGGAGCAATGGCAAGCCGAAAACTGTCAATTGTAGTTATTTGAAGTTTGGATTTTTTTTTTTACGACTGAGGTAGGTAAATTAAATTTCTTGAGACTAAAGTACCGAAAAAAGGTACCGTTGGGTACCGGTATCGATTCACAGGTACCGGTACCGGTTCAAATGTGAAAGGTACCCATCCCTAATCGGAACATCTCTAGTTGCCATGTCAACACGCGAGAGTCACCGGGTGCTTATTATTGTTTCGGTCCTCCAAAATCAAATGTTTGAAATGTCAAATTTAAGTATGACTCCTGTTTATTAAAAGAAGCTTTATAGGTCGTAGGCTCCTCTTCTGGCTCATCAGTTGGTATTTCCCAAAGAAGTTATCCAAAGACGTTTGTTTTGTTTTTGCAAACGTTCTCTCCATGATGGCATCCCAAATGCGGAAGTGAAAGTGAAATTCCATTGGTTCTCCCAGTCCACGTGACCATTTCTAGCATTTCAATTGGCTATAGTGACCGCCATAGATATGATTAATAGATATATACAGCTTCACAAAGACACTCTGGCGTCACGACGAGTGAATATTTCCTGCGCGTAAAATAAACATATTCTCAAAATAACCTGACGGGCCGGAAATTATTGCTGGCGGGCCCATTTCGGCCTGCGGGCCGCCTATTTGTATTTGTATTTATTGGTTTAAAATACAGAGACCGTGCATATTAAGGAACATTTGACTGTAAATATGCCAGTTTAGCCAAGTTGGCTAATTTTCAACTGTAGTCTCTGGGGCAGGTGACATGAGCACAACAATAATTAAAACATAGTACAATAATTAAAAAACAGTAGGAATCAATATAGGTTACAATACACTAAAATACATACAAATAAATACATTAAAATACAACCCCTCAGTTAAAAAAAATTGTACAATAATTAAAACACAGTAGGAATCAGTATAGGTTACAATACACTAAAATACATACATTAAAATACAACCCCTCAGTTAAAATGGTCGCACACTTGACCATCTCTCAACCATGATTTTAAGTTAGTTTTAAATGAGATGTAACTTTGATACTCCCTGAGCCGTGTTGGCAGACTGTTCCAGGTGTGGGCTGCTCTCACGGAAAAGGCTGTCTGACTAAAAGCAGACCTCCTGTTTGGGACTACACAGTCCCCTCTATTGCCGATCCCTGGTTTAGGATGATCAAAGTGGTGGCAGAGAATGGGTTAAGACCGAAGCTTGTAACAGATATTTACTTGAGTAAAATCATGGAATTAATGTAAAATCAACACAAAGAAAGTATATTTCGATTCAAAGACTATTTTAATAGCTTTCTTTGAATACAGTTTCTCTCCTGTGAAATACAAATGTTCAACAAAACCATCAACATTGACTCAGCTAGACCTCTTTCTTATATCCGCGGCGCTAAGATTGAAGATTTTTCACTCCATAGATTAATCTAGATACATTTATTTTAATGGTTTAAATCAGTGGTTCTCAAACTGTGGTACGCGTACCACTAGTGGTACTTGGTGGTACTGCTGGTGGTACTTGAAAACATTTACAAAAAAGCAAATTTTTTTTTTTTTTTTTTTTTTTTTTTGCAGTCAGGCCACTGAACTTAGAAGCAGGCCAGGCCAGTGTTTCTGGTTGCGGCGGCGCGATAGTTAGATAACCTAAGTGGGGAACAACCAGGAGATCACTGTGACAGAGAGTAGTGCAGTCTAAAGTTTCTAAACAGTCATAAATATTTAATTCAACTTCAGCCCTGATCATAACCATTTATCTTTTTTTAATTTTTGTAATGTCAGATAAAAAATGAAATACTCCCACTTTTCTGAAAAGAGTTGTTAAATGTGTTAAATCTGACATTACAAAAAATCCAACATTGAATATGTTTTTTCTTTTCTTTTTTACAATAATTTGTGATGCCCATCACAAACACTGGCATTTAAAGGGTAAAATTTCAAAAATTCCTGCACCAGAATGCAGGAAATTAAGTTTTTGTAACAAAATAAGTGTGTGTGTGTGTGTGTGTGTGTGTGTGTGTGTGTGTGTGTGTGTGAGAGTGAGAGTGAGAGTGAGAGAGAGAGAATGACGGACAATTGCTTGCTGTGAGAGAGATAGAGAGAGAATTAAGTACATTTGCTGAAATACAGTTCTTAATTTTCTCACTTGCTATGTGAGAATGTTAGTTATTTTGTTCTCAATTCCCCTTGCATTGTATGAGTTGTGTGGAAGCGTTTGCTAGTTCTAGTGCTATCGCTTTGTACATTGTGGCTGTGTCTGACAAAAGTTAACAATAAATAATGGTATTAGGAATACATTTGCCTCCTGCGTGAACTGTGC
Organism: Notolepis coatsorum; assembly: GCF_963971535.1. Lineage (NCBI taxonomy): Eukaryota > Metazoa > Chordata > Actinopteri > Aulopiformes > Paralepididae > Notolepis > Notolepis coatsorum. The sequence goes on along the minus strand of NC_140166.1, from coordinate 169,715,474 downwards.
ATGAATAGACTTTTAACGCCGTATTTTAACGCCGGTCATATGGTGGTACTTGGAGAGCCAGCTACATTCTCAGGTGTTACTTGGTGTAAAAAAGTTTGAGAACCACTGGTTTAAATAATTTAAATTAATCTCAAGTTAAAGCATTAATTGACAGCCCTAATATATATATATATATATGGTAAGAATAAATATATGATTCACAATTATTGATTTCACAATTGGTTTACTCACTAGATGTTAGTGTAATGAGAGGATGTGTAGGAATGTCAATTTAACACTTTGATTGCCTAAGGCTAAATTCATGATATACCATCCGTTGCCATCTCTATTTGTCTATGGAGAAGTTCCCCTTCTTTGCAGGGCTATAACTTTTTAAATTCTATTGCTAGATTGCCATTATTAGGGCCCATTCAAGGTCCTATATGTATTGTTCATTGTGTAGCAACGTTAAACTTTTTCATTCACACATTCATAGTAAAATATGGTCTAAAGTATAAGTATGTTTTCATCTCTTTCTGCAGCTTTCTCCAGAACGTGATTTATAGCCCCAAATGCATTATATTGATGATGAATTACAGTTTGGTAGGAATCTGTGCGAGATCAAAAATTTCAATTGGACGTACTTCTAGAAGTTTCGACGTATCATCTGATGATGACCGGATGGGCGGGGGATTGTTTATAATTCCGTGGGCAGCGTTATATCATTCATCTAGTGTGGGTGATATGATCATCAGAGCAGTTTATATCGAACACGTTCAAAAATAACGCTGAATCTTACCGTATCTTCCTCGCGCCGTTGGATGATGAGCGTGGAACTGAAATATTCCTATTATGGGATGTAGAAATACGCGATCTATTTCCAGGTTGTATAATAGTATATACGTCCAAATCATGTTGTTTATCGAGTTATTGGCAACGGATCGCTATGTATTGTGTCGAGATCGAGTCCCGGGACCTATAGAGAGTGCCCGGAAGTAATATGGACGATCAGCACTTCATCCACATGACTTCCTGTTTGGCGCTTCTGCCGATCGGCCACCAGATGGCGCTCTTGAACCGCTAGAGCAGGGGTCAGGAACCTTTTTGACTGGGAGAGCCATAAAAGCCAAATATTTCTAAATATATTTCATTGAGAGCCATATAGTATTTTTAACGTATAATGAATTAAATATGTCTTACTTTTAATGCGACTTCTGGTGCTGCATGGTTTTGCTGATGGCCTTGTAATCTGGTTCATACGTGGTGAGGTTGAGCTTCATGCAGGCGTTGAGGCTTCCATCAGTTAAACGTGAGCGTAGGTTGGTCTTAATGTTCCTCATATGCGAGAATGACTGCCCACATGCATATGTAGAGCCAAACATGGTCAATACGGCAATACTCACGCTGCATTGTGTGGTATGTCACAGGAAGCTCGTTCCAAGTTTTAAGAATCAGCTGGTCTTCAGGTTGAAGATTTTTTATTTCTGTCCACTTGTGTTCCCTCGCCAGCTCTGCTCGCTATATCTTCAGCTACAGATACTATTAGCTGTATCTTCAAAACTAATTTCTGTTTACTTTTAAATGACACAGTATTATTAAGAAATATCACAAGTATTAAAAAAAAAAAAATTTTTTTTTTTTTTTTTACTCAAAAAATTCTGGGAGCCATATGCTGTCACCAGAAGAGCCATATATGGCTCGCGAGCCATAGGTTCCCGACCCCTGCGCTAGAGGGTTGAGAGGAGGCCAGCACTGTGTCTCAGGGCTGCGGAGGAAAAATATGATTTCGATCACAGATTTTTGAAATATTGATATTAAAGACGAGTTAGGGCGTCCTCTGCAACTTTAGCATGGCTAGGAAAGACGCCTAAACACATTTTCGGCACTTAAAGTGTTAAACTCTTAACTTCTTCAGTAGTTTCTTACCTCTTATTAGTTACAGAAATAACCAGCACTCATGGAGCTGTCCTTTTTTAGGTACTTTTATTGAGCACGGGCAGAGATGAGTTTCAGCTATAATGGATATTTGAGGCTGATGCTGATTATAGGAGAGTACAAAAAAAATGGATAGCAATACATCGGCCAATATTTGCAAATTTTTAGCAAGGATCCCTCAAACTTGGTTATCACAGAGTTGTGACAAGGATGTACTGGGGGCGGGATAGTTTAACAAAATAATGAATATGAAAGAAAATAAATGTATATGTAATCGTCTCTGCTCATACTCAATAAAAGGACGGTTCCGTTAGTGCTGGTTATTTCTGTATTAAAGGATGTATAGGAAACTGGCCGTTTATACTCTTCTCCTGCTATAGTATAAACAGTCATGTACCAGGTCCATCCAATAGCCGATAAAAGAAAACATGTGATTTTGAGTGTAATCTCTTTGTCTCTTCAGATTTGGGGTGAAGGGTCAACCGATGTACATAAACATGGTACGGGACCCCATAGAGCGGCTGGTGTCGTACTACTACTTCCTGCGTTTTGGAGACGACTATAGGCCCGGCCTTCGGCGAAGGAAACAGGGGGACAAAAAGGTCTTTACTGCTGTACTTCGTCAGAAAGATTAGTTTGTGTCAATTCAGTGTTTTTCCCATAAATGTATTCCTCTGTGGCAGCCCCCCCATAGCATGGCACCGATCCATCGCAATTAGATTTCCACTCTGATACAGTAACTTATTAGCAGGAGTGCTTCTAAAACGTACACACTGACTCACAGTCTTTTGTACTGCCAGACTGTGTCCTTGGCCACAAAAAAAACCCAAATGAACTTGTGAGAAAACACACTGCAGTTGCATATTTAGATCTTCCTATTAAAATGGCTGTCAATGTCTCAAAAGTAATTCATTAGCATATATATTTAACCCTTTCACTGCTGCACTACCAAACGGTTAACCCTTTCACTACGACAATACACATAAGGTTAACCCTTTCACCGCCACACAACAGCAGGTTAACCCTTTACTATCACACTACCGACGGTTACCGTCGGTAGTGTGATAGTAAAGGGTTAACCTTCTGTAGTGTGGCAGTGAAAGGTTTAAGGTTTGCCTGAATATTCCACTTGTGGATGTCTTGGAGCGGTGTGTGGTCTGCTCTCCTCTAGTAGGTGTTATTTGTGTTTGTGTTGCAGACCTTTGATGAGTGTGTGGGGTCGGGGGGCTCTGACTGTGCCCCGGAGAAGCTCTGGCTGCAGATCCCCTTCTTCTGTGGACACCACTCAGAGTGCTGGTGAGTGTCCTCCTGCAGCGGCTGCATCTCTATAGAAAAGAGCCGATAATAGTTTTTTGAGGCTGATGCTGATTATAGGGGAGTAAAGAAAATAATCTTGATACAATCGATAGATGGGCCAATGTTTGCACACATCTTTAGCAAGGATACAGCAAACTTAGTTATCAAAGGGTTGTGACACAAATATCTACTGGAGGTGGGATATTTTACAGTTTAACAAAATGTATGTATGGGGGAAAAAAACACAATAATAATATATATATATAATTCTGTATGTGATTAGCATAAATGAGCCTGGCTGTAAAGAGGATTCTTATTTGTTTCTATTGAGCCCATGCAGATATCTTGAGGTGAGAAGTCAAGGGACCCCTTTGAAAATGGCCGTGCCCATGGCATTTTCCTCCCATCAAATTCAAGCTATCTTAAAATAGCTTAACTTTGAAGCAAAACCTACCCCCTTTGCCGCTTAGGAGTCTCTCTCTCTCTCTTGTTGGTCTCTCTATCTCTCTCTCTCTCCATCTCTCTCTTGGTCTACACTGAGGAATGCCGACCTTGAACAGATGACCTGAGTTGCCTAGGCGACCCGCCCCACTATCTATTGTTGCGACTTTGCTATCTCTCACAGGCACAGGCCCTGAGCTCCTACAGAAATGGAGTGAAATGTGTCTGTCTAATACAGATTTAGACTAAACAGTAAACACCACGTTGCCAGAATTAAAAGGTGTTTACCTACCGTATGTACTTTCTGTTATAACCATATGAAAATGAATCATATCTTTCGATGTAAACCAGATGAGACTGAGACAGGGTATTTACATTTTTCATCTGTTTGTTTTGCTTTTCTTGAAAATATATTTTTTTGAGATATTCGTTACTTTTGGATACTGTATTTGCCCCTACATCTGCAGTAATAAAAACTAGTTTTCCTGTTGCTTTGTGCTGTAGGAATGTGGGCAGCAGGTGGGCTCTGGAGCAGGCCAAGTACAACCTGGTGAACGAGTACTTTTTGGTCGGGGTGACGGAGGAGCTGGAGGACTTCATCATGATGCTGGAGGCTGCGCTGCCACGGTTCTTCAAAGGCGCCACAGAGCTCTACCGTACAGGTACCAGAGCGTGACCCCATTCCTCCCCACAGAGCTCTACCGTACAGATACCAGAGCGTGACCCCATTCCTCCCCACAGAGCTCTACCGTACAGGTACCAGTGTGACCCCACTCCTCTCACAGAGCTCTACCGTACAGGTACCAGAGCGTGACCCCATTCCTCCTCACAGAGCTCTACCGTACAGGTACCAGAGCGTGACCCCATTCCTCTTACAGAGCTCTACCGTACAGGTACCAGTGTGACCCCATTCCTCCCCACAGAGCTCTACCGTACAGGTACCAGAGCGTGACCCCATTCCTCTTACAGAGCTCTACCGTACAGGTACCAGTGTGACCCCATTTCTCTTAGAGAGCTCTACCATACAGGTACCAGCGTGACCCCATTCCTCCCCACAGAGCTCTACCGTACAGGTACCAGCGTGACCCCATTCCTCCCCACAGAGCTCTACCGTACAGGTACCAGTGTGACCCCATTCCTCCCCACAGAGCTCTACCGTACAGGTACCAGTGTGACTCCATTCCTCCCCACAGAGCTCTACCGTACAGGTACCAGTGTGACCCCATTTCTCTTAGAGAGCTCTACCATACATGTACCAGCGTGACCCCATTCCTCCCCACAGAGCTCTACCGTACAGGTACCAGCGTGACCCCATTCCTCCCCACAGAGCTCTACCGTACAGGTACCAGTGTGACCCCACTCCTCTCACAGAGCTCTACCGTACAGGTACCAGAGCGTGACCCCATTCCTCCTCACAGAGCTCTACCGTACAGGTACCAGAGCGTGACCCCATTCCTCTTACAGAGCTCTACCGTACAGGTACCAGTGTGACCCCATTCCTCCCCACAGAGCTCTACCGTACAGGTACCAGAGCGTGACCCCATTCCTCTTACAGAGCTCTACCGTACAGGTACCAGTGTGACCCCATTTCTCTTAGAGAGCTCTACCATACAGGTACCAGCGTGACCCCATTCCTCCCCACAGAGCTCTACCGTACAGGTACCAGCGTGACCCCATTCCTCCCCACAGAGCTCTACCGTACAGGTACCAGTGTGACCCCATTCCTCCCCACAGAGCTCTACCGTACAGGTACCAGTGTGACTCCATTCCTCCCCACAGAGCTCTACCGTACAGGTACCAGTGTGACCCCATTTCTCTTAGAGAGCTCTACCATACATGTACCAGCGTGACCCCATTCCTCCCCACAGAGCTCTACCGTACAGGTACCAGCGTGACCCCATTCCTCCCCACAGAGCTCTACCGTACAGGTACCAGTGTGACCCCATTCCTCCCCACAGAGCTCTACCGTACAGGTACCAGTGTGACTCCATTCCTCCCCACAGAGCTCTACCGTACAGGTACCAGTGTGACCCCATTTCTCTTAGAGAGCTCTACCATACAGGTACCAGCGTGACCCCATTCCTCCCCACAGAGCTCTACCGTACAGGTACCAGCGTGACCCCATTCCTCCCCACAGAGCTCTACCGTACAGGTACCAGTGTGACCCCATTCCTCCCCACAGAGCTCTACCGTACAGGTACCAGTGTGACTCCATTCCTCCCCACAGAGCTCTACCGTACAGGTACCAGTGTGACCCCATTTCTCTTAGAGAGCTCTACCATACATGTACCAGCGTGACCCCATTCCTCCCCACAGAGCTCTACCGTACAGGTACCAGCGTGACCCCATTCCTCCCCACAGAGCTCTACCGTACAGGTACCAGTGTGACCCCATTCCTCCCCACAGAGCTCTACCGTACAGGTACCAGTGTGACTCCATTCCTCCCCACAGAGCTCTACCGTACAGGTACCAGTGTGACCCCATTTCTCTTAGAGAGCTCTACCATACATGTACCAGCGTGACCCCATTCCTCCCCACAGAGCTCTACCGTACAGGTACCAGCGTGACCCCATTCCTCCCCACAGAGCTCTACCGTACAGGTACCAGTGTGACCCCATTCCTCTTCTTACAGAGCTCTACCATACAGGTACCAGTGTGACCCCATTCCTGCCCACAGACCTCTACTGTACAGGTACCAGTGTGACCCCATAACTCTTACAGAGCTCTACCGTACAGGTACCAGAGCGTGACCCTATTCCTCCCCACAGAGCTCTACTGTACAGGTACCAGTGTGACCCCATTCCTCCCCACAGAGCTCTACTGTACAGGTACCAGTGTGACCCCATTCCTCCTCACAGAGCTGTACCGTACAGGTACCAGTGTGACCCCATTCCTCCTCACAGAGCTCTACTGTACAGGTACCAGTTTGACCCCATTCCTCCTCTTACAGCGCTCTACCGTACAGGTATCAGTGTGACCCCATTCCTCTCCACAGAGCTCTACCGTACAGGTACCAGTGTGACCCCATTCCTCCTCACAGAGCTCTACAGTACAGGTACCAGTGTGACCCCATTCCTCCTCACAGAGCTCTACCGTACAGGTACCAGTGTGACCCCATTCCTCTCACAGAGCTCTACCGTACAGGTACCAGTGTGACCCCATTCCTCTCACAGAGCTCTACCGTACAGGTACCAGAGTGACCCCATTCCTCCCCACAGTCCTCAGCAGCAGCCCTGCCAGTCCAGAATGTTTGTTTCAAATAATACCTTCTGTATAAAGCCCAGGTCCACACTGCCAGCGGAGCGGCTGCCTCGCTGCACTGCAGCTGCTCACACACGTGACGGTGTCCACGGCGCCAGCGGTGTCATCGGCAGAACTATTCTGCAAAGTGCCTCGCAGCTCACGCTAGGAAATAGGCTCGGTGCCAAATCTCTAGGATGACACTGCTGCCACGCAGCCCCACGCTGCCCGTGCCAGCTGTGTGGCTGGTCTAATCTGTTAACATGGCAAGACGTGTGTGTGGACCTATAGGCTAGGTCTTTGGATTACATTATTATTTAAATGATTGTATTCTATTCAATTTGATTGACCATTATTGTAAATGACTAAACTCATGAGTCACGTGAACCATTTGAGACGGGGTTAGAAATAAAAAAAAAAAAAATCAGGGCTTTCTTTGCCCCCCATAATTGATTTTCGGGGGCTTTTTTTGTATTTCGGGGGCACTGAACTTTTATGATAAAGGGTTATTAAACATCCTTATCATTTAAAAAATACAACTCAATTAATGACCTCATTTTGTGGCTGTCCTGGTGGCGTGTAGCCTTTTTACAACGCATCCGCGTTTCCGGCGCTCTGATTGGCCAGGTCATGTGACATGTGCGCCCATTTTCCGCGTCGAACAGCCTGCAAACTACCTGGCGTTCTATCGCCATGCTCTAAGACAAACTCTAACTTTAACCAACTTCGAAAGAGTGCCTAAGCTTAACCGGCAAAAGAACTTGCTGTCATGCTCTAAGACAAACTCTAACCTTAACCAACTTCGAAGAGTGCCTAAGCTTAACCAGTGTAGAAACTTGCCGTCCCACGATTGCCGCTCATGTCACATGACCTGGCCAATCAGAGCGCAAAACGGGAACCCGGAAACGCGGATGCTTTGTAAAAAGGCTTCAAGCGTCCTGGTGGTGCAACACGCTGTATTTATTTACAGTCTTCGTCCCGCCGACAAAAACATCCACGCAAACTGCTCCTTGCACACTACCAGCCAGGCAGATTTTTTACCAGCCAAAAATTCTGAAACGAATTTGTGTCGCATATAGGGGTGGGAATCATCAGTTTCATCACGATACGATACGATATCGATTCTTTGGACAACGATACGATATTTGCCGATATCACAAAGTCTGCCACGATACGATACGATACGATTCAATTCAGGTGTCTGCGATCGATATGAGGCGATATTATGTGCCCATTTAACACAATCAGTCACATTTAGATCAACTAAAAAAAGGCTACGGAAATATCAATTGATGTATTTATTTTTGAGCTCTTCCAGACATTTAAATGAAAAACAATCTATTGTTTTTAATACAAATAGACCTCCTGTTCACTTTTGTTTTTATATATTGAGCTTTAACACACACACAGACACACACAGACACACACACACACACACACACACACACACACACACACACACACACACACACACACACACACACACACACACAGTCCCCCACAGCCCCCACCCCTCCTCCTTCCAAGTCCCCTTTCCACTCTCCTGTTCTCTCTCACGGTTAGCTGCTTAGCTTTTAGCAGCCAACGCGACGTTCATTTAGATATTTAACGCGACGTTGGCATAAAGGAATGGCGACGATGCAACGCCTGTTATATGCATTTGACCCGTTGCGGGGAAAAAACTGCACAGACTTATATCGGCTCGCAAAATAGACGCTCTGTAGTGCTTTACAGCAGACGCAAACACTGCTGTAATTTCTACACGGAGTTTCACAATACTGGGCGCCGGCGGATATGACTCGCGGGGATTTTCAAAATAAGAGTATCGCAATATGAATCGATCTTTTTACGTTGCGTCGATCCTATTTGATTATTGATAATAGATCGATATATCGATCTGGATCGATGTATTGTCCCACCCCTAGTCGCATATATATAAAAAATGTCAGTACATTTCAGGTAGATAAGGTATTACGTTCAAGTAGATAAAGAATACACACTTAAATAAGAGGCCAGAGTAACATTTTAAGCAAATTATTTTAATATATTGATTAATCAATACAAGTCAATCTTAAGCTTAAATTGTAACCTAACCTAATCCTCAGACTCCTCACTCTAGCCTCTTTGCAGGATTTAACAGAACATAATAAAATGTGAAGGTTTTGTAAACTTAACTTAAACCTCCTCAATCATGTCCTCATCAGAGTCCACAATCTCATTGATTTACTACCGATGACTGTGGTGTTATGTTAATGTGTGTGCGTTATACGACAGTGTACAGGCCACCGTACTCGGGGTCAAGGGGCAGGTACGGGAGGGGCGAGAGAGATACACCTGTGTGATGTTGCTACGGAGTTAAGCTAATAAAGGATACTCACAACCACAGCAGAGGACTCTCACCTATTTGTACTGTGAAGTAACACGACAATGACAAACGTGTTGTTTCTGTTTTTCTTTTTGACATACTTGCAGCACACGGAACAAGTTAACAACTCACCACTGTCTACAGCCCCCGCATCATACTGTAGTCTAGCCAGTCTTCAAACTTCCACTGCTCTGGAAACTTTCTTTTGTCAGGTGGTCCAGCTCATCCTTTTCGTCTGAGAAAGCCACGGTTGGTTTTCTTTTTAGCGGCCGGCTTACTCCTTCCATATGGTTCCACATATTTATAACCCATTAACGTTATTAAGCTAACATTAGCTAATCGGGCGTAACGTTACAGTGCAAGCAGTGTAAACAAGGAGAGATTGACACGCGAGGAGAGATTGAGGGCTGCAAAAAAGGCGACTGTCCTTCATTTCACATGACTATTTTGTTCAAATCTGCCCGCCATTGGCGCTTTGCCGGTGCTTATTTTGTTCCCTGTATATATATATATATATATATATATATATAATTGGTAAACTGTCTGGGGCTTTTCTTGCCCCCCTTAACAGATTTTCGAGGGCATTTGGTCCATTTTTGAGGGCAGTTTGCCCCAAGCCCCCATTAATTTCGAACCCTGATTTGAGATCACCCTATATCACACCTGTGTGAGATCATCAGACTAATGAATGAACCTTAAACAATTTTTTTTTATTACTGCTATCACAAATGCTTGATTTTGCAGAGGCGTTTATAAAAAAAATTGCGGTGCAATTTGCGAGGCTTTATGTAGATATTTTTTTTGGGGGGCAAAAATATTGCAATATTTGAAAAAATAAGGCAGTCAGTAGTCATTTTAAAACCTTAACAATTAACACTTTCAGAGCCCAAGCTTAATTCCTTTTTACCTCCTTGAATGCCCAGCACCACTTCAATGTTAACGTTAATATCGCCTAATCTGTTTTAAATTATGGCTATGTGTCTAATCTGCCTGTCGCTTATCAAAGACTAATTTTCCAGTCAACATTGTCGTAGCAGATTGTTTTTTTATCGCTTCATTTCCGTTTTCTAGCATTTTGAAAAGCACTCGTTTTCACATGGAAAAAATAAGACATTCCACGATAATCGCCCTTTACTGGAATATTCTAGAACGTTGTCATTTTTCTGCCTATTTATGAATCTTTTTCAAATAAACGCTAGATTATCGATAGTATATGTGTACGCATGCACGCTCTGGCCGCGAGCTGAAAATCGATTCTCCTATTTCCTGACCGCTCGCACAGTCAATCAGCCATATCACATAATCATATAAAAGCTTATATCTCCGTGAAAACGAGTCTGATTATCCTAAGACTGGTAACATAGATTCCTTACCTGAAATCAGATGGTATCCAAATGGATTATTCCAATTCCTGATCACCATTCGAAAAAATCGATCCTTTTATTGATCCACTGTGTATACTGTAAAAACACATAATCCCCGCTGCTCTGAGGCTCCAGAGTGGAGCTGATCAACCCCGGCTGCGTGAGTGAGAAGTAAAATGTGGAGTCTGGGATTTTTTTTCTCGTTCATTTTCATTGAGTTCAATCCAAAAGGGTGAATTACCATCTGGGAGACGATAGGGGGCGCTTTTTTCACATCTGAGCGCCTGGAGTGGCTGAATTTCCAACGGTAGACTCGGTTGATGAAATATGATTTCAGATCGCTAATAAATAAAAAAAAAAAAGAGAAAATACAAGAATTCTCGTGAGTGGGCATTCAACCCGCGGGGGGTAAACCCGAGAAAACTCGGGTTGGGCAATCAAAGTGTTAATCATGTTACCCTTTTTGTTTGTTTACATTCCTGAATCACATGCAACACTGGTTTCATTACACATATGAGTGCTTACCAACTGTTTCGCTTGTTTTATTGCAACACTACTATCACCGACATCTAAGAAGGGAGATCCCCCCTTGAACGGCCCTTCTAAGGTTTCTCTCCTCCACATTGCCTGTGGTGCATTTTTTCCTATTGCTAGGTTTTAGTGAGTTTTTCCTTACCTTCGCGTGGGGTATGTCTGGGAGTGTTGCATTTATTTTAAATGATTTGGACTCGTGTTTTTGTTTTGTTCTTGATTTATTGTGATGTTTCTTCTTGACTTGACTCATTCTGCGCCGGAGCTTAATGCGCGATATAGGTCTAGAACGCCACGCTTTAATCAATGGGGGGACTGCGAGATTTGCGAGTGCTTAAAATATATCTTAAATTATAGCTATGGGTCTAATACACCCGTCAATTATCAGTGAGTTGCTTTCAGTCAACATGTACAAAACGGATTGTTTATTCATCGATACATTTCCTTTTTATACCGTTTTGAATATGAATATAGTTTGGTGATTCTGAGTAATTCCAGGAAAAGACGCGATAATAGCCCTTTAGTGCAATACACTAAACACGTTGTCATTTTTCGCCTGATTACCGAATCTTCCTGAAATCAACGCTAGATCATCATTATTATCCTTCCTTGTGCAAGAATGAAAAGAGCCCTGGACCGTGGGGCTCCCCCAGTCGCCTCCTGCACTCAACGGCACACAGCCACACACACACACACAGTGACAGCGTCGATCGGGGTAGAAATAAATATCAGATCAACGATCAAATTTATATATAGTGTTCTTACCTTGTATCTGATGTAATGCAAAAGAAAGAATCCAATTATCTGATCGCCATTCCAATTATTGCTTGTTGAGGTCCGTCCCACATTACCGACTGTTACATATGATACGGGCGGGCGGGGTTACTGTAGAGCCATATGAAATCCGTTTTATTATTTTCCAAATTCCATTATATTTTTTCCCAAATTCCGTTTTTTCCGTTTTAATATTTCAGAATTCTGTATTTAGCTTTTTATGCTCATTTTACCATCAGAAATAGTGTCTAATAAGTGGGAATGAATAAATGTCCACAATTGAATAAGATATAACAGTCCATTTAATGTTTTTAAGTGCTGCAACTCAGAAATACAGTTCAATTTTACACAATATTTTTCAAATAATATTGTGACAAAATAAAAATACACATTTCAAGTGTAAACAATAGATACAGCTAGCTACTACTGACATCACAATGACAATGTCAGTAGCCTAGCTATATCTATTATATTGTGATGAAATATAGTAATGCATAATTTAGGCACCTTTAGTTTAGTTTATTTCGTTTAAAGGGCAGTGTATAATGACAATCGTTTGCATTAAACAAATGGATGGGTGCACTAGATTTAGCTAGAAGCCATAATTTCCATCTATAGTCCTATGTACTGTAACGTTACATAGCTATTTAAGTTTATTTAGATTATAAAGGGCAGTGTTTAATGACAATCGTTTGCATTAAACAAATGGATGGGTGCACTAGATTTAGCTAGAAGCTATCATTTCCATCTATAGTCCTATAACGTTACATAGCTATTTAAGTTTATTTAGTTTATAAAGGACAGTGTGTAATGACAATCGTTTGCATTAAACAAATGGATGTGTGCACCAGATTTAGTTAGAAGCTATCATGTCCTAACGTTACATAGCCATTTAATCACAATAGTGTCGCAAGTGTTTTTGCGGGTCCAGTCCACGGAACGTTGACAGCATTTGCAAAACACCTTATCGACTGAAGCATAAAAGTCATTAGGATACTGCTCTGCTCTGAATTTAGGGCTTATTGCGGAATTTCTTAGCTTCTTGACGACGTTAACACCGAAGCAGCCAGACGCTTGAGCACTGCTGTGTTGTGTGTAACCCGCTCTAGCGTCCCCACCTCCCCGGTCGCGTGTGCACCAAACGTTCCACCCAAAAATGGAATCTGGAATTTCAGTCCAGATTAGGCCAAATTCTGCAATATTCCACGTTTTGCAGTTGATTCCATTTTTATTGGTTAATTCCGCGATTCCGTCCGCAATTCCGTGAACGCGGATTTCATATGGCTCTAGGTTACTGTTCCATGCCATCGTTGTTGAGGCCTACCTCGCCTGAGTATTTAAACCCCGCCTGCACGGCTCTGATCGTTCCAGAAAAGAAACTACACCATTCCCAGTGGAGTGCAATACCAGCTGGAAGGTGTAGGCAGCCCTTTTGCGAGCTCAGACCCATTCCCAACGATAATATCAGGCTGGATGGATGAAAATGAATGGATATCGCTAATAAAAGAAATAACGATTAAAACCTGACTATACTCGTGATTGGCGCTCAAGCGATGGCGAGTTAACCCGACTATCATCGTGACTGGCGCTGAATGAGTTAAAGAAGACGTGTCCGGCCCATGGGGACATTAACGTGTGTTGTCAGGCCTTACAAATAAATTTGATTTGATTTGGTGATTCCAATATAGTTCCAAGATCCACTACCCAAAGCAAAGGTAGAGGTAGTGCACACACAAATCTTCAGGACAAAAGTTAATCTAAATCTAAATTACACTCATTTATTTTGGCCATGTTGACAACAAATATTCAGAAAACTAACTTTTAGTTGACATGGCCAAAATCAAACAATTGATGTTTGTCAATTCTGTCCTGAAGATCGGTGTGAAATGTGAATACCGTAATTCCTCGAATAGTGACCCAGGCTTGTATTTGTTTCAACTGTAGCGGGTACCAGGCTTTTATTGAAAGGAGGCATGTATAAGAGAGAGGCCTATATTTCTAATTTTCAAACGGATCATAATGAATAAATCAACATTTTGTGTCAGTTTGAACCCACTAAAATGTACTGGGTTAATTTATTGAAACCAAGTACTGTATGAAATAGTAAACAGTGCAATTACAGGTGGTCACTGGTCATTTCAATGTTTTTAAAGTGACATCAAGTAACTTTACCTGAGTAAAATAGTGCAATCACAATACTGGTATAAACAATTCTGAGGTAGGCTTACTCTCTTGGTAAACATTAACACCATACCATTTATATGGTATTTACTGCACAGCCAGCATATAACAACAATAACAAAATATATTGCCTATGGTACAGTAAATACCATAAAAACATCAACACAGTGCAACAGTGTCAATTTAACTTGAAATATAACTTCAACTGAGGTAGACTACCACAATACTGTGGTCCATCCTATTTATTGCCCATTCAAATACCTGTATATAGGCCTATATACAGTTAGGCTAATAACAGTCAAGTTCAGCTGCAAATAATAAAATTAAAATAAAAGATATGGTACAGTATTAACTATAACATCATCAATGCAGCTTACACAGTGTAGAAACTTCTCTAGCCAACCTTTACTGGCCACAAACGCCTTGCCTCCATCACTCACTGTTGGGTAGATTTCCATTGCTTTTCTTTGTATCATTTTGCGCGACACACGGTTGTGTTTGTCGCGCAATGCATAAATCCACTCGGAAAGTAGTGTCTCCATCTCATATATATATATATATATATATATATATATATATATATATTTTTTTTAACAAAGTTTGCTTTTATTGCTGGTTGATTCTCCTCAGCTTCTCTCTGGTACTATAAGATACATATAACTAAAACCATTTGTTTATATTTAGATCAGGACATTTAAAAATAACTAAATTATCTAATCTAAATCAAACCCCTCTTAAAAACAAAAACCTGTTAACCTAGCCATCTATAAAACATCATGCTAAAACTGTGAAACAAACTCTCTTAAAGAAAGAAATACATAGCAAACATGACTCAGTTATGCAATAGTGCTGCTGCTTTTGATTTGGTTAAAACAACTACAACAATTTTCGAGAGAGAGAGAGGGAGGGAGAGAGAGGGAGGGAGAGAGAGGGAGAGAGAGAGAGGGAGAGAATTTATTAACGTTACATTTTCAACAAGATTGCTGCTACTTAAACACTTCATGGAAACGGGGTAACGTTATGTCGATTTCATACGTGTAGTTAGTATGAACTTGACTTACGTTACTCCGTTTCCATGAAGTAATTATAAAGGTGGCCAGCTAGCTAGCATAAGCTAACGTTAGCTAATAGCTGTATCGTTGGCACTGCTCTGTAACAACGCTTGCAAATGGGCATTGTGGCATCTTTAGCTTTTCCCGAAACGGGGTAACGTTATGTCGAGTTCATACGTGTACTAGTGTAGTTAGTATGAACTCGACTTAACGTTACTCCGTTTCCATGAAGTAATTCTAAAGGTGGCCAGCTAGCTAGCATAAGCTAACATTAGCTAATAGCTGTATCGTTGGCACTGCTCTGTAACAACGCTTTAGCTTTTCCTTCGTCGTTTACTTCAAACCCGAAGTACTTCCAAACAGCACTTCTGCTGTTTTCTTTATCCACAAGCACAAGTTGCGGAGGCTCTGCACTGGCCATATTCGGAGCTAAAATCTTTTGTTTACAAACTGAAGACAGGTCTGCGAGGGGGAGGCCTGCAGCGGAGGAGGAGGAGGGGCAAGCGTGCTCTGCAACAGCGTGCGTCTGTCTGTCAACAACTTGCGGTAGAACACTGCGAGCAAGCCAGCTGGTATCGATACTGCAGAAAGTATCGATATTTCGGGAAATGAGTATCGAAATTGTTTTAAATATTCAGTATCGATATGTATCGATATTTTTGACAACACTAATATATATATATATATGTATTAGGGGTGTAACGGTACGCGGATACGTACTGTACCGCCTCAATGTGGTCCTCCGGTACAGTATGCGCTGTGCACCGAACGATTGCAACGGTATGGAACCTTTTTTTGCTGAACTTAAAATCCCCCCGGCCCTAATATAACGTGCACAACTAACCGGATGTTGTTTGTTCATCCCACGCAGCTACACTGAACGAGAGCTGTAATTCAGCATAGCATATTAGCCTTAGTATGGCGAGTCAATACTAACTGACCAGCCAGAGCTAGAAGATGCTCCCACAACATTCAAGTCTCCCGTTTGGGATCATTTCGGATTCCCAGTTAACCACCGTAATGGACAAAGACAGGTGGATCGCACTAAAGCTACGTGCCAGCTAGCCCCTTTCGTGACTGATGCACACTTGTGATGCAAGCCTTGCATCACAGTCACGAAAGGGGCTACGTTGCCGGCATTGTTCAACTTTATTGCAAACTTTATCACGCATTTGAAACGGCATCACCCTAATGTGAATATCACAGGTACACCGAAGAAGCAAACCCAGCTCCCCGTGGCATTCAAGCAGCATCTCGCTATTAATTCAGACCGGGCCAAAGCAATAACAAACGCCATATGTGTTTTTATAGCAGCAGATCTGCGACCATACTCCGTTGTCGAGAACACAGGGTTTAAGCACATGTTAAAAGTAATAGAGCCCCGCTACCTAGTTCCCTCTCGTCCGTAGCATCCCAGCTCTGTATAAACTAGCCCCTTTCGTGACTGTAGCAAGCCCTGCCCCTGTATTCAAGCAGGGCTTGCTCATGAAAGGGGCTCTGTATAAACAAGCACACGCTACAGTTGTCCAAGGCATCTGCTATATAATAATCTTCAGATTTACATTAACTCTTTAAATGCCATGCCTGGTTTTCCATTTTACCGCTTGAATGCCACCATCCGCGCCAATGTTAACGTTAATATCGCCTAATCTATGTTTTAAATTATGGCTATGTGTCTAATCTGCCCATCGCATTATCAAAGACTATGTTCCAGACAGTGCTGTGAAGGCAGATTGTTTTTTTATCGCGTCGTTGCCGTTTCAGAGCAGTTAGAAAAGCCCCCGTTTTGATATAAAAAACAACTCATTCTGGAGCATTCTATGAAAATCGTCTTTTAGTGGAATATTCCACAACGTTGATATTCGTCGGCCTTTTTATGAATCGGTTTCAAATAAACGCTAGATGATCAATATTATACGTGCACGGACGCACATTACGGCCGCGCGCGGACAATCGCCTTGTTGATTTCCTCTCGGACTTTTACAGTGAAAACGAAAGAAGAGATTTCACAAAACAGCTTATAACTTCATCAAAATTACTCTGATTATCCTACCACTGATAACATAGAGTCCTTACCTGACATCAGATGGTATCCAACTGGTATATTCCAATTCCTGATCACCATTCGAAAAAATCGATACGTGTATGGATCCAACGCGACACAGTGGTTCTCCATGATCCGCGGAGATCTGAGGCTCCAGAATGAACTCTAGTAACCCCGGCTGGATCAGTGAACTGGAAAATGTGGAGTACCGGATTTTTTTCCCCATTCATTTTCATTGAGTCCATTCCAAAATCACTTATGTCATCTGGGAGACGACAGGGGGCGCTTTTTTCCACAGTGATCACCGGCGCAGCTCGGCAATACTCGGGTAGGCTCGGGTGATGCAATAATTTTTCAGATCGCAAAAAAAAAAAAATAAAAAAAATTCCGAGAAATCTCGTGAGTGGCTAGCAACCACCTATAAAAAAACACGAGAAATCTCGTGAGTGGCACTGAAAGAGTTAAGTGGTATTAGTAGGTTACAGCAGTAAGCATTAGTTTGCTCAGTAAATTATGGCCAATTCGTTTTATATTGTTTAACACTTTGATCGCCATGGGTTAAATTCATAATTTACCATCCCTAGCCAGCTCTATTTGTCTATGGAGAAGTTCCCCTTCTTTGCAGGGCTATAACTTTTTAAATTCTATTGCTAAATTGCCATTATTATGGCCCATTCAATGTCCTATATGTATTGTTCAGGGTGTAGCAACGTTAAACTTTTTCATTCACATATTCATACTAAAATATGGTCTAAAGTATAAGTATGTTTTTATCGTTTTCTGCAGCTTTCTTCAGAACGTGATTTATAGCCCTAAATGCATTATATTGATGATCAAATACAGTTTGATAGCAATCGGCGCGAGATAAAAAATGTCAACTGGATGTGGTTCTAGAAGTTACTACGTGTCATCTGATGATGACCGGATGGGCGGGGGGCCGTTTATAATTCCGTGTATAATTCCGTGGGCAGCGTTAGATGATTCATCCAGAGTGGGTCATATGTTCATCATAGCAGTTTATATGGAACACGTTAGAATATAACGCTGAATCTTACCGTGGCTTCCTCGCGCCGCTGGCAGATGAGCGTGGAACAGAATTTTTTCTATTATGGGATGGAGAAATGCCCGATCCATTTCCAGGTTGTATAATAGTATATACGTCCAAATCATGTTGTTTTTTCGAGTTATTTGCACCGATCGATGTTCACTGTGTCAAGACGGAGTCTCTCTAACGATAGCGAGTGCCCGGACCACATATGGATGAGCACTTCCGGTTCAAAGGGTCATTTCCGGTTGGCGATCTGCCGATCGGCCACCAGATGGCGCTCTTGAACCGCTAGAGAGTTGAGTGGAGCTTTGCAGTGTGTCTCAGGGCTCCGGAGGGGAAATATGATTTCGATCACAGATTTTTGAAATATTGACATCAAAGACGAGTTACGGCGTCTTCGGCAGAATGAGCATGGCTAGGAATGACGTCTTAACTCGTCATCGGCGATCATAGTGTTAATACAGTTAAATAGATAAATGAAAAGCTATTTTCGTTTTACTGTACCGAAAATAATACCGAACCGTGACTTCAAAACCGAGGTACGTACCGAACCGTGGATTTTGTGTACCGTTACAGTATATATATATATATATTGTGATAAGGGACGGGTTATGCCTGTCATCGAGCCATGATTTCAGGCCCGCCGTTTTAATTGCCTGACACAATTCATTACTACATAGTTCAGTCTTTTCACAGGTTTTCAGCAACTATTTTCTATTTTCACATGTGTAATGTGTTTAGAAACAATTTAAACTACTTCTATTCAGCTCTCTAAGAAGAGAAGTCAATGAAAATCTTTGGAAAAGCTGAACCACTAAGCTACTGCACCTCATGTGACACTGTGAATAATGTGAATATTCCTCAGCTAGTCAGATAGTAAATTATATTGACCATATTGATCAAATTGTTTACACTGCCTGTGTTGTCTTTTACTACCTGTATACTGTGTTGTTTTACTACCTGTACCCCTCCCCCCCTCCCCCCCATGCTGCTATGATGCCTGAATTTCCCCAAGGGGATCAATAAAGGAATATCTTATCTTATCTTATCTTATCTTAATTCAGACCCGGCAGTTTTTGCCTTCATATCATACCATACACAGAGTTCTATGCATTACTAATGTAGTTAATTGGCAGTAACCCATCATGGCCTCTCCCCTGCCACAGTGCAGTGGCCCTGCTATAGCCTGTAGAGTAGACGAAGGGACTCATTAGCCTGTTGTGTGTTTTTCTTTTTCTACCAGGGAAGAAGTCACACCTGCGGAAAACCACAGAGAAGAAGCCCCCCACCAGGGAGTCCACCGCCAAGCTGCAGCAGTCGGACATCTGGAAAATGGAAAACGAGTTTTATGAGTTTGCACTGGAACAGTTTCAGTTTGTTCGCGCCCATGCTGTCAGGGAGAAGGATGGAGAACTTTACCTCCTGCCCCAGGGCTTCTTCTATGAAAAGATCTACCCCAAAGGCAACTGACTAAAGCGTGGACACGGACACGTGGCCTAAGCTATACAGGGACCTTGCGAGGGGCTGGACTTGGAGTCGTATACACTGGTGATGAAGAGAGGAGCGCTGGAGGAGCTGTGTTCTAGTGACTGGTTTACTGGTGAAGAAGAGAGGAGCTGTGTTCTAGTGACTGGTTTACTGGTGAAGAAGAGAGGAGGAGCTGTGTTCTAGTGACTGGTTTACTGGTGAAGAAGAGAGGAGCTGTGTTCTAGTGACTGGTTTACTGGTGAAGAAGAGAGGAGCTGTGTTCTAGTGACTGGTTTACTGGTGAAGAAGAGAGGAGCTGTGTTCTAGTGACTGGTTTTCAGGAATGCTTTGCTGGGTTCATTGCCATTTCAAGAGACAAGTTTTGCTTGGTTCTCCAACCCCATTCTGGTTCAGTGAAGACCTGATGAATTCAGGAAAATGGTTAAGATTGCACTGTGGCCTTTTTGAATTCAGTACTAAATAGAGGTGTATTATAGATATGGCATGGAAATGGACTTTTAAATCTATACATTAAAGGGATAGTTCAGAATCCCGTGGTCGGGAGTTCTGACCGGGTTCTGTGCGAACCAAAAGCAAGCGGTTTAATCCACACCACAACATGTGGGCAAAAGGGTTACCTGTTTCTAATGCAACATCATCGTCCTCCAGCACTTTGGATTCTGCTATCACGTATAAGGCTGAGACCACTTATCGATTTATCGATAACTGCATAAAATCGATAAAAGAAAAACTTTTTTCTTAAAAAAAAAATAAAATAAAAATAACGTTAGTTTGTGTGTGTGTGTGTGTCGTGGGCCAACTAGAGCATTGCACAAACTACAGTGAGTGCACGTGATACACACACACACAAACTAACGTTAAATACTTTAAGAAAAAAGTATTTGAAACGTTTTTACATGCAAAATAATAATAAAGAAAAAACAATTTATAGAAAACATTTTCCCGATTTATCGATTCTTCAAAATGGCATATCGTCTCAGCCTTAATCATCTGGCACTGTTTTGTGACAGTGTATCTCCACGCACTGGAGCTGTTTCACTGGTATCACCTGGCACTGTTTTGTGAAGGTGTATCTCCATGCACTGGAGCTGTTTCACTGGTAATCACAGCTGTTTCTGGAGGGCCGTGGTTTTGTTTTGGAGGTGGATAAGCTCCTGCATGATGGTGTGATGAAGGGTTTCGCTCAGACTCTGTAAGTGAGCTGATAGCTTTGCTTCGACGACACTACTGGCAAGTATTCCTTACAACTCTCAAAAATCCCAACTATCCCTTTAACATACATCCCAATTGGGATTTCAAAAGAAAATATCTAAAGAATTCTGGTGTTTTTTTTGCTGGCGCAGCTGCCAAGGAAACGTTCCCGTTCCCATTAAGGACAGACTTCCACTGTAAGGCTTAGTAAGAGGGGATTTCCTACCGAGACCCGAGCTGAATAGTTTGATACAACTTGGATACTTGAGAAGAGAACGAAAATGGTCCTGAATTACAAGTGATCTGTTCAGCTTTGAGGCTGTTTAAAAGGTCTGGCAAAACGGTAAATTAAGCAAATTAATTAAATTGCATTCAAATTCATTTTTGCCCATGTTTGTTCCTTGTAAGTGTGAATGAGCAACTACAATTGGAACTGTGATGGTTGAGAATTCAGTTTTAATTTGTTGTTGTTTTTAGATTCTGTACATTTTAGATGCACGGATAATTGTTTACACCTTGAAGAAATGCTAGGGGGAAATGTTTGGGAGGGGGAAATGAACATTGAAGCTGCATTTGTTGTACATATTGTATTTACATGCAGTACATAATATTAAGTATTTGGACCAAATGGTAGTAAAGAAAATATACTTTACCATTGCATCCTTCGGTGCGTGACTTGTAAGATAATAAAACTAAAGTGTCATTTTGTATTCCAGTGAAAAAAAGGGTTTTACATTTTTAAGTATCTGTTACATGCTATCATTATTTTAACATAAATATAAATGTTCATCCTCTAGAATATTTTGTAATAACGTAAACACATCGTTTTTCCCTCCCATTTTTTACTGTTTTGAGCCTGTGAAACAAACTCAAAACGGCATTCTGTCACAATGGTCTTGGATCAGAAATGTATGAATGGCGCAGATACAGGGTTTTACCAAAAATGACACATTTGAACAGTTTTGTCTTAGTGCTGTATTTGGTCACAGGGTGACGTCCAGGTAGCAAAAACCATAGGGACAAAATCTGACTTTCTAGTGCCTTCATCACCATTTAAAGATAAAACGGTAGCTATGTTTCTTTTATATTGGATTTCAAGTGATCCTGCTGTCATGTTAATGTCGCCGATTTCTTTCACCATGTGTAAATCTGTTCATCTGTTTTCTTTTTAATGTTTTCATACTAATCATCTAAACAGCCTAAAAATAAATACTTACGTAACTGCAAATGTATTGGTTCATTTTTCCTTTATATTTTGCCAACAGTTTTTGATTGCATTGAATAGTGCCTACAGACCTGAGTGGCCTGATTTAAAGGCATGATTTTTGGCAACATTTTAGATTTCTTATTATATCTTGACTCGAATCGATGAAAAAAAAAAAAAAACTTTTGACACTGAAGTGAAAAAAATCAGTTGTTCCAGTAAGGGACGTCCAATCAAACAAACGACCAAGTCAAATGATTGGAACGAGCGAGCTGTCTATCAAACCCTCTAGTGCCACAAGCTTGTTATGCGTATACCAGTAGTGTGTGTACACAAAGGCTTGCTGCTAACACATAGCTGCCTGCTAGCTACCTAGCGGGGTGTGGCTTTGGAGGCATCCTGATTGGGAAGGGCGTTGTCGAATTTGGATTTTAGGATTTCAAAATATTTCAAAATTGTCTGCCCAAAATCGACGGCTGCCTACTGATCCTTTTAATATAAAATGAATGAAAATCTGTCTCAATAATCTAACAAACTAAAAACATCCAAAGAGAAGAAATACAGACAACCATCAAGGCCAATTCACCAGTAGAACCGTCGGGGCGTGGGCTAGGGGGTGGCTACTTGGGCTCAAGCCCCGAATGTATTTTAAAAAATTAATAAAAAATTTAATTTTTAATTTTTTGGGACAATTAATCATTGTTACATGAAAATATGTTTGCACCAGATTTAGCAGTAACTAATTTCCATCTGTAGTCTATCCAGCTGCTAACTGTATTTGAGTGAGTTAAGTCTTGGTAAGCTTTAAATCACAATCAACAAGTTGACAAAAACATAATTCTTCCACCTTAGAAACATAGCTAAAGTACGGCCATTTATAAATCAAAAGGACGCTAAAAACCAGATCCATGCCTTTATCTCAAGCCGACTCGACTACTGTAATGCACTCTGTAATATGCATACTGTAATATGATGAATTGAAAATGGGGGACCCTGATGTAAACAAGACAAAAGTCTTTCTCTGGTCTGCATCCCCTTAACAATTGTATGTATTGAGCTGTACTGTACCCATTCTGCAATCTGTTAATACACTTTTCAATCAATCAATCAAACTCCTTACCGGCCTCCGGTTTATTAACTATTTTATTGCACTGCACTATTTTACTTTGTATCAGTGATAATCAAACCGTAAACAAAGACTCATATTAACACTTTCAGCGCCAGATGGCGCTGTTTACTGTTACTGTTGAAAGGCCAACGCTGGCCTTTCAACATGGGGATACGTGGCTGTGTTTGCAGGTGTAGCCGGTGTGATCTTACTGCTCTGCGTTGTGTTTTAGTCGATTCGACCCCTGTTAAGGGATCGCCCTGAGTGGGAGTTGAACCCCGATCTCCCGCGTCGCAGGCGGCATCACAGACCACTATACCAAGAAGTGAATTCACTTCTTGCTTCCGGGTCTGGATGCCTCGGGAGTGAGTTTACTTGCAGTACCGCTTACCATCCACAGCCACTGAACTACTTGTACCATCGTGACTGTGGATATACTGCGGTACCTTCGTTACACTCACCCCCCTAAATTCACTCCACCCAGGGCATCCGGGTCTAGCGGCACCACATGTAGCCGGTGTAATCTTACTGCTCTGCGTTGTGTTTTAGTCGATTCGACCCCTGTTAAGGGATTGCCCTGAGTGGGAGTTGAACCCCGATCTCCCGCGTCGCGGGCGGCATCACAGACCACTATACCAAGAAGTGAATTCACTTCTTGCTTCCGGGTCTGGATGCCTCTGGGGAGTGAGTTTACTTGCAGTACCGCTTACCATCCACAGCCACTGAACTACTTGTACCATCGTGACTGTGGATATACTGCAGTACCTCCGTTACACAGGCCTAAAGCTATATTATAGCTATGGATCTAATAATATAGTCTATTGTCATTGAGTTTCTTCCGGTCAAGATGCAAAAAACAGATCATTTTCCATCCATACATTTCCGTTTTATACCGTCGTGAATATGAGTGTAGTTTCAGGGTGGTCTGGTGTAATTACCAAAATGACAGACGCCAAGCCACATCGTTTCAAATGGAGTGCAATAGCGGCCACAAGGTGTTAAGCGGCGGTATTGGACTTTTGAGATCTCAGACCCATCCCCAGTGATAACACAGGCTGCCGGCATGTCTTTATGAATGGAAATATCGAATAAAAAAAAAAACGATGAAAACCCGACTATACTCTGGTTTTCGGGGGTCCTGGCGCTCAACGTTCGGCGAGTTAACCCTAGATCTTAGATCCTAATAGTAATATGAAAAACGATGTGATTTAATGTTCTATGTCTTACTTTGACTTTGTCTATTTTACTGCTATCTATTTTATGCTTTATGTCTGCACTTTATGCATTGCTCTTGATCTGCCAATGTTGTGCTCATTTTATGCCTGTCTTTTTGTACTGCTGTGAAGCACTTTGAGCTGCAATTCTTGTATGAAAGGTGCTATACAAACACAGTGTATTATTATTATTATTATTATTATTATTATTATTATAAATTATTATAGTTTGCTTCATTAATTAAAGGGTGTGAATTTAAGTGTTCTCTAGTGCCTTTTGTCCGCTTTAAGGTGGTGGTATAAGTTAAAGGTTGTGGTGTCGAAGTAAAAAAATCTGTGCCCGCTAACGCGGGCACCTATCTGGGCTAAGCCCCGGATCTCCTACAATCCTAAATCCGCCCCTGGGCGACAGTATAAATACTTTATTCACACCTATGTACCAGGTCCCCGTTCCCCGTACCTGGATAACTGAGTTAGCCGGATAACTTTCGGTCAAGCCTGACTTAAGCCGGACCTTCCCATTCCCCGAAGCTGGATTGTCTAAATCACCATGACAACAGATCAAAAAGTTTGAGCCTGGTCGAGAGCAGGGTTAAGTTCAAGTTAGCCGGATGAACCATGGCCACGCCCCCGCAAAGAAGTGACAGCTCGTTTCCTGAAATGATTCTCACAGTCTAGGATCTGCATTATACCATTCTGAATTACGTTTCTGTGCTTCGTTTTTCCTAGAGGGGGCTTTTGAAATGTATAATAATAGAACTAAATGCTGATAATAAATCATATTGAGCCTATAGATTTACTTTGTCCTAAATAAAATAATGCACGTCATATACGGCGCTCGGAGTCGCGATACACGCTGCATGTGGTTATTTTAATAACGGCTCATTGCAAATGTGAATCCCGCGGGGATATTTTTAATGAATGAAACCTATCGGCCGTTTGGCTCTGATTAGTTTCATATATTAATCTCCGCTGTAGATTTGCTTAACGGAGCGCCGGATTGTGTTTCATTCAAGCATAAAATTGAAGTGTCTATGCGGGGATTGTGGTTTTTGTGTGATATTGTAACTGGGATTAAAATGTCTGATGAGATGCGCTGTTTGACGGATTTGAGAAATTGAATGAGCCGTTGACGTCACATTAATGCATTTGAGAATAAAGAGATACAACTTCATTTTTTGGTAAGAAGAATATTCTAAACACGGGTCTCTCGTCCATTAATGCATAAACAATGAGTATATCACGTCTGGCACAGTGGCGCAGCGGCTAGTGCTGAATCCTGGCAACCGGGCGACCGGTGTTCGAAACCCCGTGTTTCCAATATAATTTTTTTGGAATATAATATTAATGATTATACGCAAAAGTAGCCTAGTTTTAAGTTAAAATATTATAAATATACATGCATTGAGGATGTCCTTCTTTATATAGCTCTCAACGTGCACCAAATTGAATTATTCCTACATTGCAAAAAGAAGGAAAGGACTAGGAGAAGTGGGATTCGAACCCGGGCCGCCTGTGTGAAAGTCAAAAGCAGAAGCCATTACACCACAGTGTAGATAAGTAAAAGATCCACCATACATCAATCAATGGGTAAGAGAGCCGTATCCTTATTCTGCATAACAGTTTAACTAATTATTTTCGCTAGCAAGATCTCATTTGATTATCCATTCCATAAACCTACTGCCAGCAGGCAAGTTTAAAGAAATATAATCTGATTGATTGGGGTAATGAGGGACTTAAAATTAGCCTATAGATAACGCATTTAACTTGTCGGCGAGGCGATTGAGCCGTACTGCAACCTGTTAATAAAGTTTTAAATCAATTAATCAATCAATGCCGTTAGAAAATCAGGATCTCTGCTATCGATACGTGATGGCTTTTCAACTGAAGCGGCCGCGCGCACTTATCCTGGGTCTCAAGTCTGGTTTGAGTTAACGAGACTGAATCCACCTTCGAGGAACAGGAAAATCCCGGCTTCAAACATCGGGTTAACTGAATCTGGATAATGGGACTCTTGATCGACTTAGTTGAACCAGGTACGGGGAATAGGGCCCTGTCAGTCAGTTACAGATAAACAACACTGATTTATTTTGCACATAATCTCATAACTGTTTTCCACGCGCATAGGTGTAGCACGCGCGGCCCACCCCTCTTGAAATTGCAATGTATTTCCAATGGACACATTTCTAAATCGTCTTGTTTAAAACAAATAAAGCATGAACATTGGCATGGTGTACCTTTCTGTGTGTATTCATCCACAATCTATGCTCAACATGAAAAAATTCACAATCGTAAAGGTAGCAAAATAACAACGTTTATGTTTTCGTTCACTGAGGAACTACACTTCACTCTGGCGCTGTCTATTATATACCACTTTGGCGACCACAGTCTTGCTGCGATTTATGCCTCAGAGGACAGAGGTTTGTTTACAAACCGATGTACTTTCTAAGAGCTATATATATAATTTATAGTATTGCTATCTGTCCATTCTCATTGTCACTTGAGTGCATAAACCGTGCCTTCATAATGGCTTAAAGAAAATAAAAATCCATCGGTTGGTTGTCATTTTATAGCGTCGTGAATATAAGGTTTATCGCGCTTTTCGTCTCGTCTTTTTTCCAGGAAGCTAGATAATAGGCTAAACGTTGGCGCCGTTATATCAAACGCCATTTCTGCTGTATATATACGAATGAAATAAAACAAACTGCGTAGCATCAGGACTATTACAGAGCATCTATGGATGAAATGGGGGCGGCGGGGAACGCCGATTAGTATTATTGATTAGCAATGCAGTGTGCGTTCAGGTAGCCAATGTCAGTGATCAACCACGTTTTAAAACAATGTCCAATCCAGCTGTAATTTGGGGGAATAGTATCCTACCGTCAGGCCATGTGATCGCCGGCAGCATTTCTTCATTAGTCATCGGATTCTGGTAGATCGATATGTCCATTGGCTAATCATAAATCCCATTATTCCAGGCTGAAATATGCGTTCGGTAACGGGATCAAAGATGGAGGGTCTTCGTTTGGAATCGAGGCTCATATGATCCGCCCACAGACTGTAAAAGATTTTTTTTTTTACAATCTCCCTCAATGATACTGCAGTGGAGCGATGGCGCCCCTATGCGGATCTGGCCGATATTGCATGTTTCGAAAATCAAATATGTGGGTAGGTCATGCATCTCGATCGCGGACGTTAATAGCGTTATAAATATCGAATAAAACAATAACAACTTGCCACGGCTATATATGTGGCTCTGGTCCACAACACATGGCACCGAAACACGTATATTATACGTGGACGGTCCTTAAAGTGTTATGGCGATAGCGCTGAACGACAGGCGTTCTACTGGTAAGTGTAGTTATTTTTTAACAACAAATTAAACAAACTTATAACGAGGGGTGTAAAAAGTACCCAGAAATTATACTTAAGTGAAAGTATGGGTACCGTCTCAAAATCTTACTCAAGTAAAAGTCAGAGTATCTGGCTAAAAACACACTTGAGTAAAAGTCAAAAAAATATAATTATTGTAAGGGATAAACCAGGGGTCTCAAACTCATTCCATCGTGGGCCAAGTTTTCATTTTAACTAGGTGAGTTAGTTGAAAAGGTGAGCCAATTAGTGAAATCATCAGCTGGTGTTTAGGCAAGGCTGGAATGAAACCAAGCATACAGTACACTCACTCAAGCACCAATCGGCATGGGTATGGGCGGGTTAATTTTCCATTGATGGGGATTTGATTGGCTGTTTTTAAATAAAGTGCGACCGCAGGATTAATAAGTTAATAACGCTAACGTTAGTTCGGCCAGAGAAACAAATATACTAATTAAAATGGTTGGACCTGCGAAAGTTGTACTTTGTAGGTCTGCATTTTAAATGTAAGGAGTAAAAAGTATATATTTTTTCTCTGAAATGTAATTGAGTAAAAGTACAAGTATAGAAACCTAATAATACTTGAGTAAAGTACAAATCTCCCAAAACAGTAAGTATTGTAACGAAGTACAATTACTCAAGTACTTTACACCCCTGCTTATAACTAACTTTATTTCAACCAAAAATGCTTAAACAATAATATTAGTGATAGAAGGGAACATTTTAAGCTTGCCAATGTTCATGAGGCAGAATTATTACAATAGCCGCTGGTCATTCTACGAAAGCTTGCCATTTTCACTTTTTAATGTTTGATTTGAAAAGTATTGTTTTAAAAGTTTTGGATACTTTTTTTTAATTAAGTCGATTCTTATCTCTCAGAAAAATTTACCGTGCCATCTCAGGCTATTATATTTTGAATTTGTTTCACATTTAAACAACATGCATATTTGTTTTTTGTCAGCCCTGTTACTACATATCAATTACTGTTTGAAAAGGTTATAAATACATATTTAGAATAATTATGATATCATATGAAAGATAAAAGCCCCTTGTTACAATAGTGTGTTTGTAGAGTTAGAATATTGACAAGTTAACTTTTTTACCATGAATAAATATGCCCATTCACAATGGACCCTTTCACAGCATCTTTGATTTAAGAAAAAGTTATGAAAACAAAATAATAATATCCCAATTTCTTTAAGGGAGCCACTGGTTTCTATTACTTAACATATAAAATTAGTTTGTTTTACATTTAATTTTTTTAAATTACATCAGAATATTGTACAAGTAAGAGGGCTGACACCTCAGTAACAGGATTGACACAGTTACCAAAATGGTTATACTGCTTGTTTAAGTTACAATTGTGGGTGTAATGGAGTTATTTAAGAAAATGTTATGGAGATAGTTATGACACAGTCATAAGCCTTTAATTCAACATGTATATCAGAGTACTTTGTTGACAGATATGAGGTTTTAGTGTAGAAGATGATGAAAATAATTATTATGATACTGCAGATGTAGTAAAATTCAATCAATTGTTTTATTCAAAAACAAAACAAAAAACAATCAGGAATAGGAGGGGGGGGGGGGAAACGCCATCTCAGGTACCCTATCAACATGTGAACCTGAAATTCAACCTTGGCAACAAACAGCAGTGGAACAATGTTTCAAACATCTAACATCTTTTCAAACATCTAAACCCCCCTCCCTAGAATTGCAGAACAAAATCACCTAATGCACCATTTTGCCTACCCAACAAGTTTTGACCAGATGTCTTTCCGGATCTCTACATGTCGGGCTGTCACATTGACAGGAGAAGGAATCAACCTTAAAATGTCGTCAAACATGTACCAGATACAGTCCTCGCGGGATGGCCAGAAATATCTATTCTGGCCAATATGGTGCATGCACTTCACTTGGTCATATCCTTCACCTGTTGCCACAATGATTCCAGGGTACAGCTCCTGGTCATATGTAAGGACACACCATTGACCGATAATCCCATCACTACTCCAATAGATCTCCTGGGGTCCTTGAAGATCTTCAGTCAGCTGTTCTGCTGACTTCTGTGCTTGTGTGGTTGTCTGAGGTATGACTGGGGTGCTTGTGGTTGGCTGAGGTATGGCTGGGGTGCTTGTGGTTTGGCTGAGGTATGGCTGGGGTGCTTGTGGTTGGCTGAGGTATGGCTGGGGTGCTTGTGGTTGGCTGAGGTATGGCTGGGGTGCTTGTGGTTGGCTGAGGTATGGCTGGGGTGCTTGTGGTTGGCTGAGGTATGGCTGGGGTGCTTGTGGTTGGCTGAGGTATGGCTGGGGTATTTGTGGTTAGCTGAGGTATGGCTGGGGTGTTTGTGGTTGGCTGAGGTATGGCTGGGGTGCTTGAGGCTTGGGTTGCCTTTATCATTTGGGGGCCCATTATCAGTGGAGCAAAGATGAAGTGGTTAGTGTTGAAACATGTACAGGACAGGTTATTCAATGTGGCACACAGACAGCTGACATCCCTGATGATCAAGTGACCTTTCCTGTTGGTGACCACTTGGTGTATTTGCATTGTCCCAGGGACTAATGGGATATTTGCTGGCATGTTACGATAAGCATCCACAATGTTCTCAGTTTCCACATAAAAGAGCTTCACTGTCGTGCCAGTTGTAAGTAGTGCTCTGTAAAGTGTGGTGGCATCAGGAATGTCACGCCCTGTACTCACAAGTTGATCTGCCAGTTTTTTTAATACTCCCCCAACACCATCAGGCGCTCCCTTTCCGTGGCTTGCTTAAAGAAAATTCCATGTGCCACTCTCAAAGCCCCTCTTACTCAATTCAGTACTGAACAGGAAGAAATTACCCTTCTGCCTGTATTGAGTACAAGGACCGTCGCTGAAGAAGTGGAACACAGACACAGGTGGATGATTGGCTTGTACGTAGTCCAGTACTGGCTCAAGGTGTTGCCAGATCGCAGGGGGACCTTTTTGCTTGGATTCTGAGATGGTGCAGAAGCAGAGAGGGCGGGCATCTTCACCAACATACAACACACGTGTGCATTGATGCCTGTTGGTGCGAGGCACCGAAATGCACAGCCTGGATCTCAGCACTGTACTTACATAAGTAGTTTTCTGAGAAATCCACATGTATAATGCATTCGTGTGAGGACAGACTTCTCTTTAGCTCTCTGGAGAATGAGAACTGCTGCTTGATGTTGAACACAGGTTTCTTAAACCTGTGCAGCAGAAAAGTGAAATGCTCAATGAGCTCCTCTACAGAGCTTTCAATTTGTTTTTTAGCTGTCACTTTGAATGACACAGCCTTCTTTTCTTGTGGCATGGTCTTCTCCTCCATTACCCACTGTATGCAACACGCATGTTGGTGTCAGGAACAGTAGCCAGTGGGAAGCTTTTCAGTTTGCATGTGGGACACTCTCCATACATGCACTCTTTACTGTTTGTGCTGCAAGAGACCTCTTCAATAAGCTGCTCAAGGTTGGAATTGGTAAGCAAACTTAGTTGCCACAAAGAAAGAAGGTTCTCATGGATTTTACACATGCACGTATCTCTGTCCTGAATGGTGGGATGTACCACCCAGAAGGGTCGAAGTCTGCAAAAGAGACTGTAGGACAAAGCTCTGTGTGGATTTTGAGATAGGAACTTCCTGTGAAGATTTAGCAGTGAATCAACAAGAAATCTCTTTTGTTTTTTTACTTTCTGCCGTGTTATGGTCTGCTTTCTTCCAGTCGTGACTCGACTGACATCATCACGGTCATAGAAAGCTTTGACATTTGATTTGAACTGTGTTGGGATGCGTATCTTTGCTTTACGAGTGAAAGAAAGTGAATTTTTTTCCAAAGTCTTCCACCTTCTTCTTGGAAGACCACTGGCACTATTTCCATATTTCTGCATGCGGTACCTTTTTACAATCTTCCCGGATAACATTTTGGAGATAATCTGCTTTTCTCGTTCATCTTTCGAATCTAAATATTCTCTTTTTATGTCCCTCAACAGTGCAGTGTGAAATCTGAGGGTTCTTCATGCTTGTAACCGTGCAGATGGGGTGCTCAAGTCATGGTTGACTTTGGAAGATGGGGATGCTGCTTTTTTCTTCAAACGAAAGTACCTTTTTTTGTACTTATCTTTCTTTTGTTTTTCTATTTCCAGGCTACTCCTAAATTTTTCCAGCTCTTGGTGGAGCCTCTTTCTCTCCTTCTTTGACCTTAAACGCCCCTGAGCATGTTGCCTGCAGCACAATAAAGCATAGATTAGTCAAATAGTTGTACTGACAATCAAATACTCACCAATGCATGTAACTTACTCAAATGCTCCCCCTACACATACACACACTCACACTCACTCATACACACTCTCTCTCTCTCTCTCTTGTTCCTCTAACCTTGAGGGCCCTGGATCTGACCTGGGATCTGACCCTGAATTTGGCCCTGGGTCTGGGTCTGGACTTAGAGGTGGCGTCATGCACTGATCTATGGTTGCTGCAACTGCTGGTTTGGCTGCTCTGCATCTCAGTTGTTGCGCTCTCCATTTGCGCCGCTTGGCTCTCCTTTCTCTGTCACTTAGTTGACTGATAGACAGCTTTTTCCCTGTCTCCTTATCCTTTCTCCATTTCACCCTCTCTTTCTCTAAATATCTTTGTTGCTTTTCGGGATCAGCATCTCTACGTTGCCTGTATAGGCGCTGTTTT
This sequence comes from Notolepis coatsorum, assembly GCF_963971535.1. Lineage (NCBI taxonomy): Eukaryota > Metazoa > Chordata > Actinopteri > Aulopiformes > Paralepididae > Notolepis > Notolepis coatsorum. Next base: position 169,682,969 of record NC_140166.1, on the reverse strand, counting down.
TCCGCTGCAGATAGTCATCCTAACAAAATCATATAAAATACAAATACAAAAGTCACTTTAACATTGGCTGTAACCTCTTACTATTGGTAAGGGAAGTATATTTTCATGTACACACAAAAGCAAATTTCGTCAGCCCTGTTACCATTCACTCAACCATGTTACCCATTGAAAGGTAACAGGGCTGACGAAAAAGGCAACTCGCAGCCATTACTAGTCATATGCTAACGGTCTTGACACCACATGGTGTGCATTCATGAGAGGAAATAATGATGTTAAATATGTATTTTCACAATTTCAAACAAATACCTTTTTAACATGCGCATTTATGGTAACAGTTCTGACACAACAAGCTCGTCCCCCTCTGTTGGACATAACATAACTCGAAGAAAATGCATGAAAAGAGGACCACACTTACTTGTATTTTCTCCACCATCTTTAGAAAAGGAAGATGATGTCAGTTCCTGGGCTATTGTTACGATTAGAACGTTTAGATGGCATGGTGGTGTGTAGAACCCAATTGCAGCATAGACACGAGGAGAGGATAGACAGGAGGCGGAATGTGTTGGCTGCTCTTTCACAATAGCGTGCACTTTATTGTGACACACGGAGCATTATAAGAAAAGAAACACTTTGAAATAAGGAAAAGAAAAGAGAGACCGTAGTCTCAAAAACGAGATAAGCAAAACACAACGAGTACTCGTGACAGAGAAACAGCAAACAAAAGTAATGACCCAGCAAAGAATGCTGGGCAGACAACACTTAAATACACAGACCAATAAGAGACATGAGGGTGGTTAGTAAATTAGACACAGCTGGGGTAATGACTAAACAGAAAACATAACAGGGTTAATACACTGAAACATGACAAGACCACACAGCACATAGATACAAACACAAGGGAGACAAAACCAGACTAGACAATGCGGCACAGCACAGACAACAGATGAACAAACAACAGATTGGTGATGACAGACAAGAAATGAATAAATACAAGACAACAAAGATGTAAATCAAATCAAATCAAATTTATTTATAAGGCCCAACAACACACGTTAATGTCCCCATGGGCCGTACAGGTCTTCTTTAAACAAGTCAAGAAGAAAACATAACAATAAGGCAAGAACAGAACAAGGACACCATAAGGTCCAACACATTTAAAATAAATGCAAATAAATGAAAGAATGCAAGCACTCCCAGACATACCCCACGCGAAGGTAAGGAAAAACTCACTAAAACCTAACAATAGGTAAAAATGCTTCACAAGCAGTGTGGAGGAGAGAAACCTTAGAAGGGCCATTCAAGGGGGGATCTCCCTTCTTAGATGTCGGTGATAGTAGTGTTGCAGACGGACAGTTGGTAAGCATGCACTCAAGTGTGTAGTGAAACACAGATGAGTGCATGCAATAGCAACTGAACATTTTGAAAGATTAAAGATAGAGCTGATAGCGATAGCAACTGAACATTTTGAAAGATTGAAGATAGAGCTGATAGCGAATCTATTTGAGGCACAGAGGCGGCGCAGAGAGGGTCGCGTCCTCCCCGTCTTAATCACGGGACACACTGAACTATGCCACCTGGTGGTTAAAATACCACTCAGCCCCCTGGTACACCAGCGAGCTGCGTAGTATGAAGACTGCTGGGCGTGTCCTTGAGCGGCGACTCAAGGTCTCAGGACTCACTGTACATAAATTGGCCTACCGTGAACACCAGAAGGCCTACTCAAAATCCCTCAGTCTGGCACGGTCCCAGTACTACTCTTCCATCATAAATGACAGTCCTGGAAACTCCAAGCAACTATTCTCCACCATCAACCACCTCCTCAAACCCCAAATATCACCTCACTCTGATTCTTCTGAGGAACAGTGTAGCAACTTTGCCACCTTCTTCAGGACCAAAGTTGACACCATCCGCTCCCTCCTCTCTAGCCCCTCTGCCCCTCCAGTCCAAACAGTTGAACCACAGCCGGCGACTACTCAACCTCTCTGCTGCTTTTCAATCATCACACAGCGAGAGGTTGAGGAAATCGTCAGGAAAATGAAACCTTCCACTTGTATCCTGGACCCCTTTCCCTCAGCCCTGGTGAAATCCAATATTGTCACTATGAGCCCTCTCATCACCAAGGTCATAAACCTCTCTCTCCAGGCTGGCCATGTCCCCTCTGCCCTTAAAACTGCAGTCATAAAGCCACTAATTAAAAAACCCTCCCTAGACCCGGAAATCTTGGCTAACTACAGACCTATATCCAACCTCCCATTCCTATCTAAGGTGCTGGAGAAGGTAGTTGCCGCTCAGCTTCAGCACCACCTAAACTCGAACTAACTTCTCGAGAAGTTCCAGTCAGGTTTCCGCTCTGGCCACAGCACAGAAACTGCCCTGGTCAGGGTCACCAATGACCTACTGATGACGGCTGATGCTGGCTCTCCTTCCCTCCTCATCCTCCTTGACCTCACAGCAGCCTTCAACACCGTCGATCATGACATCCTCCTTCACCGGCTCCAGTCCACCATCAGACTTTCAGACTCTGTCCTTGAGTGGTTCAGATCCTACCTCACCGGAAGAACGGAGTATGTCTCCTTGGGAGAGGCAGGGTCTGACACCCATCATGTCACCTGTGGTGTCCCACAAGGATCAGTCCTCGGCCCCACCCTATTCACCCTCTACATGCTCCCCCTTGGCTCTGTCATCAGCCGGCATGGAATATCATTCCACTGCTACGCTGATGACACCCAACTATACCTAAAAATAAACCCCACCCCATCCACAGTTCTGCCATCTTCCACGCTGACCACATGCCTGGAGGAGACCAAGGCATGGATGAAGCACAACTTTTTACAGCTAAACAGTTCAAAAACTGAAGCCATTATCATTGGCACCCCACACCAGGTTCGTTCATCCACCATCACCACCATCACCTTTTCCGGCCAAAACATCACCCTGTCACCAACAATAACCAACCTAGGGGTAAAAATGGACCCTCACCTGACCTTTGAGGCACACATAAATCAACTATACAAAAATTCTTTCTACCACCTTAGAAACATCGCCAAACTACGCCCCTCACTCACGCTGTCAGATGCCGAAAAGCTCATCCACGCCTTTGTTTCCTCCAGGCTGGATTACTGCAACGCACTCCTCATCGGGATTCCTAGCAAGAACATCCAAAGGCTACAATGTATCCAAAACAGCGCTGCTAGGATCCTGATGAGAGGGACAGGTCATTTTTCCTTTTTTTGCAAGATGCTTCGCACAAAAGTGTTTAAAATTCTTTAAAAGCAAAATACATTTTATTTGTTTTTATGTTACATGACACATCAGGAATCTAAATTATGAAATGTTTTATTGTTCATTCTTTTTGTATTCAAATTGACAGAGGAGTTTTGTTCGAGGGACACAAAATGGCAAACTTTCGTATAATATAATGACCGCGCGGGAAACTAAAGTGACATCAGACTAACACCTCCCTATTGAGTTTGAATATGACCATCAGAGGACACTGAATCATTGTGTTGTGTTAATTACAGCTCAATAAAACTATGTAGATGAAAAAATATCAATCCTTATCTCTATTCTTTCTATCTACACCATTTCATTGAGCTGTGATTAACAGAGCACAAGGATACAGTGTCCTCTGATGACATCACCGGTGGTGGTCATAGTCAAACTCATTAACTCTCAATAACTGTCAAACTAAATGAATGTGTGCAAAACCGTTAAAGAGCCTTTGGATATTTGTGAGATTATGTGCAAAATAAATCAGCATAGGTGTCAATAAAGGACGTCTTGGTTGTCCCATATATTTATACTCGCCATACTGACGTTATATTTTCCACTGGCAAATTGGCCTTGCTGGTTTTGTCTATTTCTTCTATTTGGATGTTTTTAGTTAAAGTGTAGTGTAAAAAGGGCCCACATGTGGGTCGTTGCATGTTTTAAGATTAAATCAGGAGCAGGGTAGGTCTGTGGGCCATATTTTGCCTTGTATTTTGTTTTGGCCCTCGATGGGTTCCAGACAAATGCAGTATTCTGTTCAGTCCATTTATAGGTATTTTAATTATTGAGTTAAGAAATAGATTTAAGTAATTAACCAGTGTGTTACTGAAAAATAGTAACTCAGTTACTTTACTAGTTACTTCATTTCAAAAGTAACTCCGTTACTTTACTAGTTACTTACACCCAAAAGTAATGCGTTACTGTGAAAAGTAATTATTTAGTTACTTTAAAAAATAAAAAGATTGCTCCCATGCCCTTACAGATACTCAAAATCGGTTGATCAACTTGACAGTTTCCATTCACATCACTGAACTCTGCTAAGCAATGTGGTCTAGATACAAACACAAATCTGACACAAACACAAATGTTGTCCTGAGTCCCGACGTAATAAGAAATGTGCCGTGCCTAATTGTATCGCCGCTTAGGTTGAAGGAACAGCATTGATGTCACTGGAGCGTTTCATTATAACCGTCTTGCAACGTTGTTTAAGATATCAATCGTGCATTGCAACGTTAGAATAGTTAGGATATCAATTGTGCATGAAAGGACTATATTTATATTGTTTGATTAGTATTGATGAGATTCCCTGGCAGATTCGTACAGTCAAAATCCGTTGATCAACTTGAGTTTCCATTAATTTGCATTCACATCACTGCACTCACCAAAGTCTGCGGTGGTCGAGATGTAACGTTAGTCCAGCAGCCCCTCAAACATTTTCTATCTCATTTCCATGTTGTATATTCTCTCTCCAAGTAGTTGGAAAAAGTGTTCCGTCCCATTTGCTGTGTGTCGCCTGGTATCATGCTAACTACTGTAGATCCCTGAAAGCGGTTGGCGAGTGGCTTCGGATGAGTCCTGGTCGTTAACATTAGACTCCAGTATCTTTGAGCCAAAACACAAATGACATTTAACTAAAACGTTATTTTCTTTGTGCTCGACAAAAGAGAAATACGCGAGTAGCTGGGCGCTGCCATTAACAGTCAGGACTATAGTAAACAAAACACGCCCCCAGCACAGTGTTTCCCCGCAGGCAGACAGGATAATAATAATAATAATAATCACTACCGCTCGCTATCAATCTACGCAGTATATAACGCAAATAACGCGGTAACGAACGATTCAGTAACGCTAACAGCGTTACTGAATTTCAAAAGTAATGCGTTAGAGTACTAGTTACCGCCAAAAGTAACACTGTAATTAGCAAATACCACGATGACATAAGACCTAAGATGCTAATGTCCCCTACACAGCCCACCACCCATTATATTTTGGCCCTCGACACACCATGTTAAAAAGTACAGCCACTACATCATACAGCATGACTATAGCAGCATCATGACATTTACAATGCTTTGCTTCCACTTGTTACTGGTGAGTTATGGCTTTAGCCATTTCATTGACACAGTGTGGAAGTAATACCTGGCATCAGATGGCAATGGAAAGAGAAAAAAAAGACAAAAGGATATTGCGCCTGTTAAAAGTTTGGCACGTCTGAAGCCCAAAGAGGATTCTCCATTGTGCTGGAAGTGTGTGGTAGAAATCTATTAGGCTATGTATGTACTATTGGTTGAAACCCCTTTGAGCTTACAACTATTTACTTGAGCCCAGTAACTCACACACGCACCAGAATCCATTCTTCTTCTTTTGACTCCATAATTACAGAATAATTGCCTCCGTATCTTGCTCAACGGGGAGTATTTAACCACCGAAACCGTGAAATAACGGATTGGGATGGGATGGGATGGGTTGATCTGCTGAGCACAGCATTATTATTACAGACTCCTGAGTCCTGTCCCCCCTCTCTGATGGGTGAACAGACAGGAGGGGGGGGGGGGGGGTCTGTTCCGGGTCTCTACACAGAGGCAGCACAAAGCGGCCCCCCAACCCATCTGACGCACACACTGTGGCCGCGGACACAAGGAGAGCCTGCCCCGTCTCAGAAAATAGAACTCAATTAACAGTTTTGCTGCAGGCATATTGGAGCATTGTTTCATTAACTAGATGAATACAGTCTGATAATTACTTCTTCTCAATTAAAAAAAAAAGCCTACACTCTATTGATTGCGGCTGATGAGCTTGAAGGTTAATTAGGAACAGAGTGTTTCAGAAGCATCGCGCCGCTTTGTTGTTTCAGGGTCCTGGCTGTGTGTTCTTTTTTTAATTGTTTGTTTTTAGAATGATGCTGTTTGTGCGGTGGGGGGGGGGGGGGGGGGCATCATCCATTTCTTAATGCCATGATCAGACAAACAAATGTATTTTATTGTGCAAATATTTCTGTCACTCAGTTCAGTGAAATTACTTTGCCAGTCGCTTCTTACTAACCTTGATTTATTTCACCCCAAACCTGTGTTTGAATTGTATAGCTGGCTTATTAAATATTGTCTTCAGAAATTGTATGTCTCACTGTTCTCTGTTGTCCACCAGAGGGAGCCGTGGCCCTGCCAGAAACCCTGCCACTGAGCAGCGTGGGAGCCTGTGCCCGGCTGAATCCGCTCACCAAGCCCCATTTAATGCACCTGTACAAAGCCAAATGGAACAAACTAATAGTGCATTACCATTAGCAGGGACGTGCACAGGACTTTAGAAAGGCAGGTGCTCAAAAGGAGAAAAGGGCATCAATTATTAAATGCAATGCGAGCGCGCATAGCGCGCAAGCCCGATTTTTGAGGTTAATACAAGTCTATGGTACATTCAGTTTCACCAATAGATGTCCCTTTAATAACACAATATGCGCTCCAGACCAACAGCTGCGGGCGGCATGCCGAAATTAACACGCTGTGTTGAGAGAGCAAGAGAGGAAGAGAGAGAGAGAGAGAGAGAGAGAGAGAGAGAGCGCGAGAGCGAGAGCGAGAGAGAGAGCGAGAGAGAGAGAGAGAGAGAGAGAGAGAGATATAGATAGAGTATGCTGCATGATTTTCCTAGCACTAGCAGCAGACAGGGAGGGGCTGGGGAGGGGTGATCTGGCGACGTGTTTCACGAGAGCCGCGCATCTTGCAAGTGAGGCGGTGAGATGAGAATGTGATAAAGCATGAAGTAAAGAGATAATGCAATGCCACCGCCCACCGCGGTATGAATAATAAGAAATGTTGTATATGGGGGAAGTGCAGTGTTGCCACTTCTAGCCTGCCTGCCGCCTGATTGCATGAGAGAAAAGCATGGACAATCACAACTTCACAAGGCAATGCATGCCCGAAATATACAGTGCACTGCAAACCCGACATTTTATTTTGTTGGGCAAATACCTTACCTGATGAAGTGTACTCTTGCTTTGTTTTAGTTGAAATAGTAACTGTAAAAAAAGAGGTCTCGACTCGAGTGTGAGCTCAACAACAGCTGGATATCAATTTCGTGTTCAGTGCATTGCTGGCCCGGCGCGCGGTTTACATCATCTCATCATCACCCACCCACGTGCTATGCGTAAATAATAGGTCCTTCCAGGAGGAGGGGTGGCATTTCTCTCTCTTTCTTTACCTAATATTTAGATTCTATCGTGACATCTTTCATTTGGAAGGGCAGGGCAGTATATCTATATTTGCAACAGTGGCATAAAAAGGGCACTTTCTAATGAAAAATGAAAAAGGCAGGTGCCCGGGCACCCCTTCACCCCTATGTGTGCACGTGCCTGACCATTAGGAATACAGATTACACCATTAGGCTCAATTGGCTCTCAGGCCTTCTAGTAGCTATAAATAGTTTCACTTGGTCTTGGTCAATTTGTGCCGTACTTGCATAATGACACCACTCAGATTAATCTGGGGTGTGTAAAATGGAGCTGGCTATGTTGTTACTTATTGTAAAATGAGATATTCTGGGCTCTTTAATGACTTGTCTATTACCGCCACGACCACCTCTTCAAGGGGGACCGGCCGGCAGGTCAGCGAGACGTCTCTCTCACATCCCATTACTCATTCCATATAGTCAAGCGTATAGTCAAGAACATGTGGTCGTCTGCTCAAATCGCTCTCAGGGAACATATTTTGTCAATGAACGTTGTCTGGACTCGTAGTGAACCTATGGATCTCTTTTTTTCCCCAGCGGACCATAAGAAAGCCGGCTCAACTTGTGAAGCTAGCTGACCTCGGAGTGATCTCAGTGTTGCTCCATAAAACAACCAGAGCAGAGCAGAGTCAGGCTGACTCCCCCTCACTGTGACCGGGGACAGGTCCTTAAAGCACTTTGGCCAAAGGGCGCCATTACCAGTATGTTTACCACTTTTACTGTGTTTTGTGTAAATGTGTGCCGTGTTAAAGGTGAAATGAAGCCAGCATGTCACAGCAGACGCTTGGGATCGGACAGCCCGGAAGAAAACCTTTGAATTAATTTAGTATTTTTAGGTAATGGGTTAACACTTTGACTGCCACGCTATTCTGTTATCTTTACCCTTAGAATGCCAGCCTTCTAGTCGTTTCCGTGGTCGTTGCACTATGTTTGCGAAGCTGTGTTTGTGTTCTGTATTATAGCTGTAGAGACACGGTGTGGCTCATTTTGATAAACATTACTTGTAGTCCAGCATGGGAATAATAGTTGGTTTCTACACGCTCTAGTTTGTAGTTTATTACATGCTAAACATTGCGCATTTCCAAGATAATAGTATTTTTTCATAGATTGCGAGATAAAACGCATTATGTGCAATAAGCCCAAACCATTCTGGCTGATCCCCTGAAACCCTGAATACTCCCAAATCAAAGGTATATGATATGTATATATATAGGCTACCATCACAAAATCATCAAGGGGGGGGGGGGGGGTCGTTTTAACTCAAAACTATGATCGCGTTTGCCAAGCATGTTTTTCGTCCGGTGAAACACAGAACTGTGATCGTTACAAAAACACATTTCAGATTCGGTAAAATAGACATAGAATGTACTTTACCTTAGCCAGAAAGTATTCCAAGAAGAATAATTCCAAGTGATCACATCGCCATCGCGATTACCAGTGTATATGTCTATACACGTTTCGATGGTCAAATACGCTTAGGCGATGGAATTTCTAGGCGATCAATTTGAATCTGCAGGAGGAGTGGCCACTGGCCAAGCAAAAATGAAAGTTAGAGTGTGATTCAACCCAAGCCATCGCAGTTCAGACACGGACGATACCGCCACCTGGTGATAGTCGATCGGCATTGCAGTTCTAATGTGTGGGGATGGTCGAAAATGATGCAGATCGCTCTGGGCAAGTCTGTAGAGTGCAGGATCAAAGTAAAAAGATCAAACAATCCAAAAACTACTTTTTACGTTTTTGGCACTCAACCGTCGGTGCCCAATAATGACTTTTTATGTTTTTGGCACAGACTGTGTTAAGGTTAGGGTTAGGAATAGGTTATAAACAAATGGTGCTATAGATAAAAATTGTATGTAGCGTAATAATTTAGAAAATATTATAATACATCCACAGAGCTTTTAGAAAGGTGTGGAATACATGTATTGCTTTTCCCCCCTCAATTTTGTTTGATTAACACAATGGCGGCCATTCACGTATATATATACGTGACTGGGAGCCAGCGCTTGACGGCCAATCACGTATATAATACGTATTTAACTCGTTATTTCTTTTATTCACTATTGCCATTCATAATTCATCGAGGCACCTTGTCCATACTGTTCTGAGTGTGTCTGAGATTGCAGACGGTCAATACCGCCACCTACCGCCTTGTGGCAGCTATTGCACTCCATTAGAAACGATGTGGTTTGTTATCTGGGCCGATCTGAGTCGTGCGGGCGGGGTTTAAATACTCCGGCGAGGTAACCGGTCACCACCATACATTTACGAGGCTGCCCCCCCCCCCCCCCCCCCCCCCTCCATATGCAATGTTGGAGAATGTGGCACGGACCTCCGCGGCCAGTACTTCAGACGGCGATCAGATAATTGGATACTTTTTTTTGCATTACATCAGAGACAAGGTAAGAACACTATATATCAAATCTTGCGTTAATCTGATATTTTTTGAAGCTGTGTTTGTGTGTGTGTGTGTGTACCGTTGGTGGCCGTGGCGTGGGGGGGGTGGGGGTGGGGGGGGGGCACGCCAGTCTAAACCACATTTCATTCTTGCATGAGGAAGGATAATAACGATAATCTAGCATTGATATCAGGATGATTAGATAATCAGGCGAAAAATGACAACGTGATAAGTGGATCCCACTAAAACGCTATTATTGCGTCTTTTCCTGGGATTACTAAGAAGCACCCAAACTATACTCATATTCAAAACGGTATAAAACGGAAATGTACAAATGAAAAAACAATCTGTTTTGTGCATGTTGACTGGAAGCAACTCACTGACAATCGACGGGTGTATTAGATCCATAGCTATAATATTTCATATATTTTAAGTAGGGGTGTAAAGGTACACGTATCCGTACCGAACCGAACAAGTTTCAGTGTGTACCGTACCGAACGGCTGTGTAGTGTACCGAACTAATACAACGGTATGTTAACCACTAACGACCGCCCACCGGGGGCTGTTTTTTTCACAATCTAATATAATTATTATTTATTTTAATTTTTTTACAAGTCTATTATTAATTTCAATATGGAATATTCGTTGACAGCCCTACAAGTACAATTAGTTACTGCACACTACATCACCCCTGAGTGGAACATGGGAAAGCCAAACTTTCCCCCACTGTACCGAAAACCGTACCGAACCTTGACTTCAAAACCGAGGTACGTACCGTACCGTGGTTTTTGTGTACCATTACACCCCTAATTTTAAGCACTTGCAAGCAAAGCGCCCCATTGACTTACAGCCAGGGCCGGATTAACGACCGGGCCGTCCGGGCCGCGGCCTGTGGGCCTCTAGTGATGAGGGGCCTCCAAAAAAAAAAAATTATTATTATTATTTTAAATTACAATTTTCTTGGAAGCCCCTCCTCACTGGATGCCCCAAATAATTTAATTTTTTTTTTAACTTTTATTTTGAATTTCTTTGGAGGCCCCTCGTCACTAGAGGCCTTTTGGAGGCCCCTGGTCACTAGAGGCCCCAAATTATAATAATTATTTTTTTACTTTTATTTTATTTTTTTGAGGCCCCTCGTCACTAGAGGCCCCAAATATTTGTTTATTTTTTTTTAACTTTTATTTAAAAAAAATTTGGAGGCCCCTCGTCACTAGAGGCCCCACATTTTATTAAATTTTTTTTCTTATTTTGGAGATCGATCTCATACTGTGACACTGAAATGAAAACATATTTCATCAACTAAAATATTTAGTCAACAAAAATATTTCATCAACTAAAATATACAGTACGTCACACCCTGCCGTCTGCAAGTGGCTAATCTTGAGTATTTGTTCTCCTCTTCATAAGAGTTTGAGGTTTCCGTTTGAGGTAAAAACAGCAATAAAAAAAAAATCTCCACATCCCAGCCCCTGAATACTTTTACCAACGGATTTCCAGTTCCGCGTTTGCGTTCTGCGCTCTGATCGACCACTGACGTTTCTGGTAGCACCAATCGTGTGACGCCTCTTTCTTTCACCGGTTAAGCTTAGGCACTCTTTCGAAGTTGGTTAAGGTTAGAGTTTGTCTTAGACCAGGGCGATAGAACACCAGCCCTGATTCCATACTCTAACCTTAACCAACTTCGAAAGAGTTGCCTAAGAAACGTCAGTGGCCAATCAGATCGCACCAGAAACGTCCGTGGCCAATCAGATCGCAGAACGCGGAACTGGAAATCCGTTGGTAAAAGAATAGACGCAGATTGGGATCATTATTCATGACAGACAGCAGAGACACGCCGGTGCTGATAGCGGATATCATTGAGCTCCCCCTAGTGACTAGGGGCCTCCACTACACACTAGTAAAAAAAATAAAAGAAATACGAAAAAAATATATATATAATCAGATCCTCATCCAGCGTTTACTTTCACAGGATCTATAGTGACTACTAGTATCATCTCATCTCTTCTCTATCTATTTTTATTACATTTTTTGTATTGCAAATAAAAATATGATTAATTGTTTGATAATGAGGGGTGAGAGACGTTGAGTCTACGTGACACTGACGTCCAGGTCCAGGGGTCACTGTCAGGTCAGGTCAGGTGACCACTGACCGCGAGAATTGCACTTGCAAGTTGATCAAGTAGGCTAAGACTCGAGTAGTACTGTATGATCATATGAGACTCAAAAAACATGGATAAAAAAGTTAAACGGTGAGAAAGCGGAGTTGCTAAGTTAAAATCTAAACAGGAAAGGGACAGAAAGAAGCGGAGTTGCTAAGTTAAAAATCTAAACAGGAAAGGGACAGAAAGAGCGCGTTACCTTCGGCAAAGCATACTGACTATCTCTACTTTTTTTCACCCCATCAGGTAAGGAGGAGGATAGCCCCCTGGCTAGCACTAGTAGTAACAGCAACGTTAAAGAGGCTGAGCCAGGCGCCGCGGGCAGAGAGGACGATAATGCTAACGTTATTATTATTGATGCTAGCGACAGAGAAGAGGCAGCGTGCCACCACCAGTGGCTGCCACCTGTTCGTATACGCCCGCCGCATCTCCACAGCCCAGCCCCAACACCAACACGAATGACTCTGACTCTGAGGCAGACCGTGATGATGACAGGCCCGACGCCGGCGGTGCTTGAACATGAAAACCAGGAGGATTGGTTGGACAATGTTACGGATCCAGCTTAATTTTTTTTTATTTTTTTTTAAGTGACATAAAAACGCCAGTGTGTGGGGTGGGGGGGGGGGGGGGGGGGGGGGGGGGGGGGGGCGGCGGCTCCACAAGAATCTGGCCCGGGGGCCTCTGAATTCTTAATCTGGCCTTGCTTACAGCACAATGGCGTTCTAGCCAGAAGGTAAACAGCGACCCCTGGCCGTGAATGTGTTAATGCATTTATAATTTTAAAAGATTTGGCAGGTCCAACATGTATGTTGTTGTTTACATCCCCCCTCCATACTCGTCATTCTCCCCCATGTGAAATACGCCTGATTGGATACATTACATGCTGGTGCTCTAGTTTGGCTGAACATCCTCTATATCGTCGTATAGGTTAAAATGTTGACGATTTGCACCGTGGCCAAAAACAGGACGACCCCCAATAAAATGCAGATCACCCAGTGTGATCCAGCATCAACCCAGAGGCAGTGCTCCTGCCATTCTGCCTGTTTTTAAGCCTAATGCAGATGATAGATTACAATTTGTTAGAAAAAACATCATCATCAAAAAGCATAAAAGCAAATTCATTCATTAATGGTTTCTCTCCTACTCGTCTGTTATTTCATTGGTATTTGATGATTTGAGAGGCACAGCGATATAAAAACACAAATAGAGAGGGTGGAAGAAGAACATAATCTGTACAAATGGACGCCTGCTGCTCAGATTGCCCACAGAAGACCAACAATGACATCCTGCTTCTAATACACTCTGGGAAATTAAAATCATAATAATAATAATATTAATAACATGGAGGGGGGAAATAGAGTGAAAAGAAAAGGGAGAGAGGGAGAGAGGGATTTAATCAGGGCCATCTCCATCATTTACATGTACAGTACACGATAACATAATAGACTTCACAGGCCTGTGAACACAACAGGAAGGTTGACCCCAAACAGGAAACTCTCTGATACTCTTAATTAGATTGCTGTATTGTAGTTTGACCTTGGTGGAAGACACTCTACACTACTCTTTTCTCTCTCTCTCTCTCTCTCTCTCTCTCTCTCTCTCTCTCTCTCTCTCTCTCTCTCTCTCTCTCTCTCTCTCTCTCTCTCTCTCTCTCTCTCTCTCTCTCCCTCTCTCTCTCTCCCCCTTCTTCCCTCCCTCCCTCTCTCTCTCTCTCTCTCTCTCTCTCTCTCTCTCTCTCTCTCTCTCTCTCTCTCTCTCTCTCTCTCTCTCTCTCTCCTCTCTCTCTCTCTCTCTCTCTCTCTTGCTTGTGCTGGTGGGCTGAGTGCATACACAGTGAAGCATGGGCCTGTTCTCCTGGAGGGTATAGGAGAGAAATGCAATCAGCAATTCAATCGTGGCCAATTGTGGAGCGGCGCTGATGAGCTTTGCAGAGTAGATAATGGATTAAATTATTTATCCCCCCCCCCCGCCGCCGCCTCACCCCCGTCCCTCAGCGCACATTGTTGCCTCCTCTTTGTGCTGCTATACCGCGGTACACAGGCGGAGGTTGAAGGCCTAGATCACTCGCTGCCTTTCATAGATCTAGTTTTTCTAATTAGCGCTTGAATGCGGAACATGTCTTTCCCTCTTACCCCCCGCTGCCCGCCACGCCGCTCATTGTCAGATATACATTCCATGAGGTGAGATTGTGGGTCCACTTCAATGACAATGAATGCCACTGTACTGCTATTCTGTCACCCCCCCCTCCCGCCCCTGGAAGATAACCCTTCATTTCCCTCATTGAGTTCCTAAATGACGTTAATAATAACCCAATCAAGGACGATTTCATTAAATGACTGCTATTAGAGTGAAACAACTGGGTGGTGTCATCGCCCCGAGAAGCGGCTAATGTTTAGTGTCATCTCCATCTTATTTTCCACCGTCCTGTACTCGCCCCCTCCTCCGCACGCGCTCGTTACCAGTGGAACATAAGATGGAGACACAGACATTAGCGGCTTCTCAGGGATTAGCATGGCGCGGCGGCTAATGTGCTGAATGGATGGGAGTACAAAGGGAATCGGCATTGACCGCGATGCGATATTATTGCCATGCATAGCATTGTTTCAACTGCAAATATTGTCCCTGACGGAAAACTTCAGTCAACATCTGCAATGAAAAATGTATATACAACATCCCGTGTTGTAGTACTTGAGTCTGAGGCCTGGACTAATTTTCAGGACTCGTGACTTGACTTGAGCACTGATGACTCAGACTTGGACTTTGACTCGAGCATTGACTGCATTTGGACACGGAAGGTGCAGACGACAATTGAGACATGTTAATTGATAAACACAGTTCTTTTTTTAATAATCTTTTTGTAATATGCCCTAATCATTTGGCATAAGATATTGATGGATAGTGCATTTGTTTGGCTATTGTGTCACAAAGTAAATAAACTCCCTTTGAAACGGTGACTGCTGTGTCATTTATGTTTAATGTAGACTTTTTTTTTATTTGTACGTCAGCTCTTTGACTGCCAGAGTGGAGTGGACTCAACCTTGATGACTTGGACTTGGACTCGGACTAGGGTAATGGGGACTCGATTCGGGCTCTTCTTTGGTGACTCGAACTTGGACTCGGACTCGAACACTGGGGACTCGAGACTCGACTCGGACTCGAGATTTAGTGATTCGACTAACACTGACAACATCTGTTTTAATGAACAAGATAATTTTTTCATCTCACTTCAATCAAAGAAAAGATTGATAAGCCTACTTGGCTTCCGCCACAATACGTTACGTTGCCGGGCAGAATATCGCGGTGCTGTGCTGTATCGACTTGTTCACCCACCCCTATGAAATACTATTTAGATTGCATTCATTGGCCAAAAGCATTCCATCGGAACATTCCGGAAACCAGATCATCAACAAATAGAGGCATGGACAACAGACCGATACAGCTATTGATTATGAGTGGCACTATCAACCAAACGCTCAATGAAATCCCTTTGAGATCCGTCCTGCAGTATATTCATGTCACGCAGTGGTGGAGGAAGTAACCTACTGAGTACAAATACTATGTGTATACGCTGTTAAATTCTTTTTAAGTTAAAGTTGAAGTATTGAAGTATTTGGTGTTAAGTAATCAAGCATGGAAAGTAAAAGTACATTAGTGGCATGTCTTCACGCCAGAGAGAGAGAGAGAGAGAGAGAGAGAGAGAGAGAGAGAGAGAGAGAGAGAGAGAGGCTCATGTTCACAAATATTGATTGAACTGTCTTAGGCCATGGATATAACATTTGAGTAGTGTTCCTCTTTAAGTTAAAAGAGTCTGTGGTCCAGTTAAAGGAACGCGCCAACTTTTTGGGAAATTTGCTTATTTTGCCATCTACCCTGGAGTTAGACAAGCAGATACATGCCATTTTCTTCGCTGTGCATGCATTAGCCTTAGGGAACAGCCGCACTGTTAGCCTAGCTTAGTGTCATTCACTGGAAGTAGGTGTGCCATTGTAGCCTAGTTCAGGGGCGGATTTAGGATTGTAGGAGATCCGGGTCTTAGCCCAGATAGTTTTTTTTTACTTCGACACCACAACCGTTAACTTATACCACCACCTTAAAGCGGACAAAAGGCACTAGAGAACACTTAAATTCACACTATTTAATTAATGAAGCAAACAATAATAATAAATAATAATAATAATAATAATAATAATAATAATAATAATAATAATAATAATAATAATAATAATAATAATAATAATAATAATACACTGTATTTGTATAGCACCTTTCATACAAGAATTGCAGCTCAAAGTGCTTCACAGCAGTAAAAAAAGACATAAAAGGCATAAAATTAGCACAACATTGGCAGATCAAGAGCATTGCATAAAGTGCAGACATAAAGCATAAAATAGATAGCAGCAAAATAGACAAAGTCAAGGTAAGACATAGAACATTAAATCACATCGTTTTTCATATTAGGATCTAAGATCTAGGGTTAACTCGCTGAACGTTGAGCGCCAGGACCCCCGAAAACCAGAGTATAGTCGGGTTTTCATCGTTGTTTCTTTTATTTGATATTTCCATTCATAAAGCCATGCCGGCAGCCTGTGTCATCACTGGGGATGGGTCTGAGATCTCAAAAGTCCAATACCGCCACCTAACGCCTTGCGGCCGCTATTGCACTCCATTTGAAACGATGTGGCTCGGGGTCTAACTACTCGGTCAAGCCAAACGGGTTCATGTTCAATGCTGGATTACGTTGGCACCTTGATCGACATCAGTACTTGGAATGGCGATCAGATCATTGGAATATTCTTTTCGGGACAGATCCTGGTCAAGGTAAGGACTATGGTATCAATATTGCGTTGATCCAAAAATTCCTTCATGCTGATCGGGGCGTGTGTGTGTGGCGTGTTCCGTTGGTTGCGATCAAAGCCCCCCCCCCCCTTCATGCATCCATGATGAAACACAATACCGATTATCTAAATTTGATTTGAGAACAGTAGCTAGTCCAGGGAAGAAACGATAACGCGTTTACTAGAATACACGTTGCCGGCCATTACGAAGCATTTTGGAAATGACACCAGACCACCCTGAAACTACACTCATATTCACGACGGTATAAAACGGAAATGTATGGATGGAAAAATGATCTGTTTTTTGCATCTTGACCGGAAGAGACTCAATGACAATCGACTATATTATTAGATCCATAGCTATAATATATAATATAGCTTTAGGCCTGCAAACACAGCCACGTATCCCCATGTTAAAAGGCGCTGGCCTTTCAACAGTAACAGTAAACAGCGCCATCTAGGAGTGTTAATAGGCGTCTTTGTTTACGGTTTGATTATCACTGATACAAAGTAAAATGGTGCATTGCAATAAAATAGTTATCGTATTTTTTCGGGAGGCCGGTAAGGAGTGCATTACAGTAGTCAAGTCGGCTTAAGATAAAGGCATGGATCTGGTTTTCAGCGTCCTTTTGATTTATAAATGGCCGTACTTTAGCTATGTTTCTAAGGTGGAAGAATTATGTTTTTGTCAACTTGTTGATTGTGATTTAAAGCTTAGGTCTGAGTCTACCATGACACCAAGACTTAACTCACTCAAACACTAATGAACCCATTCATTAACGTAGGTATTACTACTAAGGTAGTTTGAGGTTGATTCCTTTAGAAACAAAAACATCTCTGTGTGGAGTAAAAAGTACAACGTTTCTATGTACATCTCAAAACTGCACAAGTACAGTACTTCAGATTCAGATAATTTTATTGTCACAGCTTTTTTAAATGTATACATTCAGAAAACGTGAGATTCTTGTTTTTCCCGGCTCCTCAACTGTAGTAGATTTGTAAACAACAATACACAAAGATCTATACAAACTATACAATACAAGGTATATGTTTTTTTACAAGGTAAAAAAATGAAAGGTACAAATAAAAAGAAACAGTTAAGTAGCAGCAGTGTGTGCTTGTAATAAGTGTGCTTGTGTGGTGTGTAAGTCACCTTTTGTGCTTTTGTGTGTATGCTCATGTGATCATTTAGATTACATCCGTCACTAGTCTGTTTGCCCGCTGGAAGTAGCTGTTCAGTGTTCTTTTGAATGTGGACCTTGAGTAAAGGTACTTAAACACTAGTTTACTCATTGTGAACAAAATATTAAGTGAAGTGCTTTTTCCTTTCAAGCCGGTAGGATGTGCTGCTCCCCAAACTCAGTTTGAACATTTGTTTTCCAAAGGTTTAGCAGTTTTTGCAACAAAGAACAACCAGCTAATATAAGGTAATAAACTCCAGATGTGACTCATCGTGCCCAGTAATTAGTTCAACTTGTTTAAATAAAGAAGACCAGAAACAGCAAATATAAAGACCACAGAAAACAAGTTATTATTAATCTGCCTGTGTGGAGCTAGCACTGATTTCATCATACTTATGTACCTTCAAGCCAAGACTCAAACTCAAGACCCATTTCCTCTCTATGGTGTTGCCCAGAAAGTGCCCCCCCCCCCCCCACACACACACATACATGCAAATGTGTACACACTTCCCTGTTTTATTTAGGGTACTCCTACTACTATTCTTATTACGTCTGACACTGTGATTGTTATTTTCTGTATTGTTATAACTTATTTTGTATATTGTTATTTTATATATTGTACATTACAGTATTGTAACATTGTCTTATTGTATAGTATTTTATGTTCGGAGCCCACATATCCGAGGACTTGACATGGACCACACACATTGACAGTGTTGTGAAGAAGGCACGACAACGCCTCTACTTCCTCAGGCGCCTAAGGAAGTTCCAAGTCAGTCAGAAGATCATTAGGAACTTCTACTCATGTACAATAGAGAGCATCCTGACTGGCAACATCACCTCCTGGTTTGGGAATAGCACTGCACAAGACCGTAGCAGACTACAAAGAGTGACACGTTCAGCCGAATGCACAATTGGAGGGGGGCTTCCCACCCTCCAGAACATTTACAACAAGCGGTGCAGGGGGAAGGCTAAGAGAATTATTAAGGACTCGAGCCACCCGAACAACTGCCTCTTTGAACTGCTGCGGTCAGGCAAGCGATACCGGAGTCTTAAGGCGAGCACAGAAAGACTCAGAAGAAGCTTCTATCCCCAGGCCATCAGGCTGCTAAACGAACAATAAACACTATGCAACAACCATCAAATGCACACAGCACACACACTCACTTAAACAAACAACACACTGCAGCACCCACTCTCCACACTTTAGATCACACAAACACACTTTATATTTATTGATAAAGGATTTGCACTACAACTCGTACACCTACTGTAAATTGTACCTAAATTGCACCTCATCCCATTTCTGCCTTGCACTATATAGTATTGTATATTAGTACACTGCATAGTATTGTATATTATATGGTAACTCAGTTACGTCTATTCTGCATCGAACATTGTACATATGTCTATACTGAACACTGTGACCTCATTTTTTTTTTACTTCTAATTTACATACTATACTATGTTATTTTATTTCATACTTATCTTGTCTTGCACAGGCTCTGGAGCGTAACAGTAAGAAGCATTTTGTATAAAAGTATTCTGTACTTCTGTATGACAACTATTAAAGAAACTTGAAACGTGTATAGTATTTTATGTTCTCTTTTATTACTTGTGTGATTTTATACATGCACCTTAAATTTGAGTACCAAATCTCGTTGTATGCAAATATAATGACAATAATGTACAATCTAATCTAATCTAATAATAATAATAATAATAATAATAATAATAATAATAATAATAATAATATAATAATAATAATAATAATAATAATAATAATAATAATAATAATAATAATAATAATAATAATAATAATAATAATAATAATAATAATAGTGGTAGAAAGTAACATGTCTCCCTTTCAAAGTGTCCTTAAACAAGAAACTTGAACTGTCCGTTTTCTGACCTCTCTCATGACCCATTACTGAGAGTTACTTAGGACTCTGTGTAACCATAATGTATGGGAAGCAAAGTAGCCAATTCCTAATTACACTGTGTAAGTTATCAGTTTGCGTCCTCGTGCTTTTTCAGGAAGGACATCCAGTCACAGGTTGCTCCTGTTGCCATGGCGCCTCCCAACAGCTCAGACCAAGGGTCTATCTTTGTCATACCGACCCGTGATGTAACTGTTGCGGTCATATCCCAAAACGCCACTGACGGTGTCTCAAATGGAGACCACATGCAGACTCACTGTCGACATGCTCCCAGTATTCCTCTTGTTGTGACTAGTAGGAGGGAGGAGGGGGGGCTGCGTCTCATGCTGGAGGTCTGCATATGTACTGTACGTTCCAGGGTTCTGTGGCCTGCTTGTGTTGCACACTTTCGTAGGCCGCCTCCCTGACAACTGGCAACAAAGGCTCCATTGAAGAGAGGCGGCGACATGGGGCTTTGATGGGTAATCTGCATGCAGGGAAACTGGAGCTGGGTTAAAGGAAACAGGTGCAACTAATTACAATACCCTAAGTCTTTCTTTCCTCTGGATTTTCTCTCCTCTGTCTCTCCTCTCACTCGTTTTAATTTCAGTATATTCCTAAATCTTTTACCGGGGCTAGATTCCCTGACACGACAGTAGTGCGCGCACGCGTCAGGATAACAGAGAGGGTGTAGCTTCTTTCACATATCCCTCTCACAACTGTCGAGAGTTTGGCGTAAGCTACGGGCGAAGTAGTTGGAAGAGTTTGTATGAATAAATAAATGCTTAATACTCGTAATGGTTAAGGAAATAGAGTAGAAAAAATAAAAAATAAGGAACAAAAAATGTTCCAGTCCTCTGGATTTCTCTCATATCATGCTGTGCCTGGACCTCCTTTGGTCACGAGAAGCTTATCTGGTCCTGGAAATATATTCAAAATATGCTTAATTTGTCTGACCTTTAGCCCCGCAAATGTCTCCTACTCCTCATTCTCCACATAATGATTTGATGCAGAGGCAGATTGGCCAAATCCAAACAAATACAGTAAATCATAAAGAAAAGAAACCGCACAAAACATAATACATTACGGCTAGATTACTATTTGGCAACCCTCTACTGTGTCTCAAAATCACTGGCAGATTCCTTTCAGAAGGGTTATGGTCTGATCTTAACGTTTGGCAGAAAATACAGGGGATTTCTATTTTGGTCGCTGATCCTTACTTGAAATATCAGGCTTTTATAGATAAGTGCACATGCTTTTACCTAAGTAACATAATGTGTTGACCCATTAGTGCCCAGCTTAGTACAGTCAGTGTGACTCAGCAGGTATGTTTACATGCGCATTAATATTGCAATATTATTTGGAATATTTGAGTGTTCTGTCTATAATTCCGTTTATAATAGCCAGGATAAATTCCCCTAAAATAATTTCTGGGCTTTGCTGATATTAGCCCTGATGCTGAGGCATGTAAACAGATCTTTCATTTGCCAAAAATCATCCAATCCAAAACTCCCAGTTTGATGACAAAACTCCCAGTTTGATGACTGATGAGAACAACCCCCTCACAAAAACACGTCTCTATCAAAACTCTCCCCTACGATACCTAACTAGAATTTTGAACCTCCATAACCCATAATTCCCATTCATCCTGTTATGTCTTATGTCTCTTATGTGTTGTACTACTTGTATCTCTACTTGGACTGTCATTTTAACTCTTCTTCTTATTCTATGTCTATAGTCTATAGCGAAAATGTGTGCGTTGATGTTTGGGTGAATTCTTAATCTGTAAATTGGTAACTAATTCAGTTTTATGACTGTTACATGTAGGGATGGGTATACCTTTCACATTTGAACCAATACCGGTACCTGTGAATCGATACCGGTATACCCAACGGTACCTTTTTTCTGTACTTTAGTCTCTAAAATTTGAATCTACCTACCTCAGTTGTAAAAAAAAAAAAAAAAATCGAAACTTAATATTTAATAAATAAATAATGTATTATTATTTATTATTACTTCATTATTATTTACATCTTACTGATGTAAAGCACCTTGAACTGCAATCCCCTGTATGAAAGGTACTATACAAATAAAGTTATTATTATTTATTTAGAACAAGATATATATATATATACAGTCACACACATATCTTTAAATAAATGGTACACATCTATATATTTAAATACAAAATAAATAAAGGTATTGTATTTTACAAATAACAAGTATAAAACAAGGGTAAACAAACCACTCTAGAAGCAATTAACAATTCTGCTGATCAAAAAATACACATCTATTAAATAACAAATAAATGAAAGTATTTTACAACTGATTAAACAAACAAACAATCTAGCAGCAATGAACTACTCTGCTGCTGATTGAGTATCTAGCAGTTATTTTTCAGAAATGTTCACTCTCTCTGGTAAGAGCCGAGCCCGCTCCACACTCACTGCGGTGTGTGTGGCTTGTTTACCGACGTCACATCCGCTACTCTTCTGCACTGCTACTGCTTGCACTGTAGCCTAGGGAGCTAACAATTATGTCCGACGATTAGCTAACGTTAGCTTAATAATGTTAAATTAGTTACAAATATGTGGAACTATGGAAGGAGTAAGCCGATCGCTAAAAAGAAAACCCACCGCGGCAGCGAGAGCACAAAAGAAAGTAAAAAAATGTGATTGATTTAAACTTTTATTAACAGATTGTAGAATGGGTAGAATACAGTAAGGCTCAATACACACAATTGTTAAGGGGATGCAGACTAGAGAAAGACTTTCGTCTTGTTTACACCATGGTCGCGCATTTTCAATTCATAATGAATTGTAAGTAGGGTGCAACTAGCACCTTGCAATCCATTCTTTGTGGATCTAGCCCTGAGTCTCTGCACTTGACCCATCCCATCCCATCGTCATTCCCCCCAAGGGCAGCCGGGAGCAGATAGGGGCGTCGGCGAGGGACGGCCAATCTAAGTGCTCCTGTCCATCTTCGTCAGGGACGCAACAGCGTTAGCGATCTGTTGTGCATATTTTCCATTGAGTTTCACTTATCAGGGGGGGGGGACCCTTGCGAGCACGGGGTGAACATGCAAACTCCACACAGAAAGGCCTGGGAGAAACCCCACCTGGGTAAAGTGGCAACGCGGAAACCTGGTCCCCAAGCGGGAATCGAACCCTGGACCTTCTAGCTGTGAGGCGACAGTGTTAACCACTACACCACCGTGCCGCCAATACATGACATTGCTCAAGATGTTGTGGGTTTGAATAGGCTCACAACATTCGTCATGACTCATGTCAAACCGCTTCTCTCTCCCATGATATATATATATATATATATATATATATATATATATATATATATATATATATATATATATATATATATATATATATATATATATCACTACAAATAAACATTGACAGCATTAAGTAGCACTTTTTGATTAAGAGTGTAGATAGAGTGAGGTGGAGTCAAGTGCTAAAGGACTAGAGTGCCAGAAAGAGGACCTTTTTACACCAGTGACATTGATTGAAGATACCAGTGGAAAAAATTATCTTTTGATTTGGACTTTCTTTCATACATCCAGTCCTTGAAGACTCCTTTCATCCATACGGTGATGTATTCATTTGGTAATTTCATTTCATATGTTGTGAATAATGGCCATTACCTCAAAGTTAATGGTACAAGTTAAAATGATTTTATGGCTCATCCATATTGGGGTCCATTACTGTTGTGTGTGTATGTATGTATGTATGTATGTATGTATGTATGTATGTATGTATGTATGTATGTATGTATGTATGTATGTATGTATGTATGTATGTATGTATGTATGTATGTGTGTGTGTGTGTGTGTGTGTATGTATGTATGTATGTATGTATGTATGTATGTATGTATGTATGTATGTATGTATGTATGTATGTATGTATGTATGTATGTATGTATGTATGTATGTATGTATGTATGTATGTATGTATGTATGTATGTATGTATGTATGTATGTATGTATGTATGTATGTATGTATGTATGTATGTATGTATGTATGTATGTATGTATGTATGTATGTATGTATGTATGTATGTATGTATGTATGTATGTATGTATGTATGTATGTATGTATGTATGTATGTATGTATGTATGTATGTATGTATGTATGTATGTATGTATGTATGTATGTATGTATGTATGTATGTATGTATGTATGTATGTATGTATGTATGTATGTATGTATGTATGTATGTATGTATGTATGTATGTATGTATGTATGTATGTATGTATGTATGTATGTATGTATGTATGTATGTATGTATGTATGTATGTATGTATGTATGTATGTATGTATGTATGTATGTATGTATGTATGTATGTATGTATGTATGTATGTATGTATGTATGTATGTATGTATGTATGTATGTATGTATGTATGTATGTATGTATGTATGTATGTATGTATGTATGTATGTATGTATGTATGTATGTATGTATGTATGTATGTATGTATGTATGTATGTATGTATGTATGTATGTATGTATGTATGTATGTATGTATGTATGTATGTATGTATGTATGTATGTATGTATGTATGTATGTATGTATGTATGTATGTATGTATGTATGTATGTATGTATGTATGTATGTATGTATGTATGTATGTATGTATGTATGTATGTATGTATGTATGTATGTATGTATGTATGTATGTATGTATGTATGTATGTATGTATGTATGTATGTATGTATGTATGTATGTATGTATGGTACACATGAAACATATGACCCATATTATGGGTCAAGCTAGTATTGCCCATTTCAAAGTGAAAAAGACATTAGATAAAAAAAATATGATTATCCATTTTGTAAGCGGCAATATTATTATAATTTTTTTAACAATCAGCTTATATACTCTTGACAATAACATTTTGAGAGTTTGATAATTAATGAGACTTGGAAGCATTTTGGGGCAAATTACATTATTCTGTTGGCCGTTCCTGCTGTCTTTGGCTATATTCTCCTAATTGCCATACAGTACATCCAATACAGATTAATTAGATTTTGCAAGGAAGAGAAGGGGGGGAGGGGAGTACACTAATAAAACAAGTATTGGTTTGTGGAATGGTAACTTCATAGTCATCTGCAACTAATACACTGGCAGGTGGGATTTGAAAACAGTTCACAGTGAAGAGTTTGTTCCACTACTGCATTATAAACACTGCCAGGACCTGTGACCTTTAAGGTTCTGGTGAATATGGAGTTAGGATATACAGTATACACAGTGAATATGGAGTTAGGATATACAGTATACATAGTGAATATGGAATTAGGATATACAGTATACATAGTGAATATGGAATTGGGATATACAGTATACATAGTGGGGGCGACAGTGGCTCAGGAGGTAGAGCAGTCGTCTGGAAATCCGGAGGTTCCCGGTTCGATTCCCGCTCCTCCCGGGCAGCATGTCGATGTGTCCTTGAGCAAGACACTTAACCCCTAATTGCTCCCGATGAGTAGGTTCGCACCTTGCATGGTTGCCTCCGCCGTAAATGTGTGAATGAATGGGTAAAATGTGAGTAACAAATTGTAAAGCGTTTTGGATAAAAGCGCTATATAAAAAAGCAGCCAAAAGCAGCCATAGTGAATATGGAGTTAGGATATACTGTATACATAGTGAATATGGAGTTAGGATATACTGTATACATAGTGAATAATATTTTAAACTGGGCCTTTGAGGCGATGAAATCACTGCGCCCAGGCAGCAGTGGGTTGGCAAAACAAAATGCCCAGTATATAGGCCTATCTGCTTAGAAAACGAAAATGTCATTTTTTTCTTTTTTATTTCTCCACGTGGTAAATACACAGGTCACAACATGTTTACAGGAAAGTTTTGGAGTTGTATTTGGAGTGTATTTCGTGACTGTTGGGAACTAGGCTACACTGGCACACCTACTTCCAGTGAGTGCGGCTGTTCCCTAAGCCTAATGCATGCACAGAGAAGAAAAGGGTATGTATCTGCTTGTCTAACTCCAGGGTAGATGGCAAATAAGCTAATTTCCCCAAAAGTTGGTGTTTTCCTTTAACAACATATAAATCCCCTGTATTTCTGTGCAGAATCTCAATACCCACCCTTTCTCTGGAAGCCCCGCCCCCACATGTGGACACAGAGAGCATTAATCAAAGCCACGCAGACAAAACAAGATAACGTACACTACACTACACGCAAACAACCCATATCCCACATGCTCTCAAAATAATGAAAGCTTTGCCTCATTTAACTAGGAAAACAATATCACTCTAACCCAATCAGGACCCGTTTTGTTATACCAAGCGAGACACAAAGGTTACATGCAGCAGTTATGTTGCAAGAAACACTCCCCCCTTCCACATCCCAGCTCTTTCCTAGGTATCCCGTCCAACCGGGCCAGAGGAAGGTGGGTGGAAGAAGTCCATTTTCCCAGGCTTTCTCAGCCCAGACTCCCAGCTTGAAAGGGAAGCACCGCAATGAGAGAAAAGGGACATCAAAATTGGCCTCTTGTCATCAGGCGCAGGTATGATCCCCATTTGCCTTTCCCCAGGCGATCCATCAGCAGGCCCTGATCAAAAAGGGATGGGTCTTCCAGCATTCCCCCCTTTTTTTTCTCCAAAGGATGAGTGTCTGCCCTGCTCCAACTCCACCCACCCCGCCCCCCCGCTGTCCCACACTGCAATCACTTCCTGTGAGCCGGCTTCCAGACAAAGACCGCCTCTCTCTTCTCCGACCGGCAGGAGTGTAGAAAAACACATATTTATGAGATTATCATGGCAGCTCACATTTCGTTATGATGAAAGAGAGAATTGTTTCATCCTCAGCGGGTTGAAACATGTGACACGACGGAGGAAACGGTCCGGAGCTGTTTCTCTCTTGTCCGGAAGAGAAGGGAGTGCCTTCTCTTTTAATGGCCGGTGGCACCAGTGAGACCAAGAATGCATTGATCACCTAAACTACTGACTTTGGGCATTCATATTGAATCCTATTGCCAGAAACAAGATAGAGGACTTTGTTGTCGTGTCCCCTTATTTACATTCAAGTCAAGAGTTTTAATTGTCACGGCATACAGGTATACAATGAAATGCGGGTGGTCTTGACCGCAACGATGTGCAATACAGTGGTACAACATATTATAGAATCAAAAATGAAAAAACAACATTGTGCAGTAAACAGGTAACAGGTAACATGGAGTGACATCTCGGTATCTGTACATAGTTATTTACAGAGCATATGGGACATGCTAGTTAGCTTTGGTAGTGCAATACACTGTTCCTGTTATTCTAATTTAAAGTGTCCTTTCCTTTGGCCATAAGTGTGCGTGTGTGCGACATGAGTGTGTGCCCGCTCATGTTAAAGTGTTAAGTGGCTGCTCGTGTGTGAGCGTGCACAGCGTGCGTGTCGTGTGTGTGTTCATGTGTGCTTGTGTGTGGATAGTTCAATGTTCTGAGCACTCACTGTTCATTGTTCATGGCTCTGATGGCCTGGGGGAAGAAGCTGAGCCTAAGCCGCTCTGTCCTAGTAGCTGGGGTTCGCAGGCGTCTGCCTGACCTCAGCAGCTGAAGCAGGCTGTTATTGGGGTGGTGAGGGTCTTTCATTATCCTGCAGGCTCTGGATTTGCACCTCTTGTTGTATAGAACCTGCAGGGGGGGTAGTGCAATACCCGTGGTACGCTCGGCTGAGCGCACAACACTCTCTGTAGGGCCTTCTTGTCCTGTGCCGTGCTGTTTCCATACCAGGCAGTGATGTTTCCGGTCAGGATGCTCTCTACAGCTCCTGAGTAGAAGGACTGGAGTATCTTCCCCGATACTCTGAACTTCCTTAACTGTCTCAGGTGGTAGAGGCGCTGTTTCGCCTTCTTTACTACTGTGTCTATGTGTGTTGACCATGTCAGGTCCTCTGAGATGTGGACCCCCAGGTACTTAAAGCTGCTCACCCTGTCCACGGTGGCCCCGTTAATCATCAGTGGTGTGTGCGTCTCCTGCTGTCCTCTCCTATAATCCACGATCAGCTCCTTGGTTTTACCAATGTTCAGGAGCAGGCTGTTGTCCTGGCACCAGCGTTCCAGTACCTCAACCTCCTCCCGGTAGGCCTTCTCGTCGTTGTCCGAGATCAGCCCCACCACCACTGTGTCATCTGCGAACTTCACTATGGAGTTGGAGCTGAACTTGGCCACACAGTCGTGTGTGTAGAGTGAGTACAGCAGGGGGCTCAGAACACAGCCCTGGGGGGACTCGATGCTCAGGGTGATGGTGTTGGAGGTCTGACCCCCCACCCTGACCGCCTGGGGTCTTTCGCTCAGAAAGTCCAGTACCCAGGCGCTCAGGGCGGAGCTCAGACCCAGCTCAATCAGCTTGTCCACCAGTCTGGTGGGGACTATGGTGTGGAACGCTGAGCTGTAGTCAATGAACAACAGTCTCACATAGCCCCCCTTCTGATGGTCAAGGTGCGAGAGGGTGCTGTGCAGTACCTGGGAGACCGCGTCGTCGGTGGACCTGTTTGTCCTGTATGCAAATTGCATAGGGTCCATATCACTGGGGAGGGAGGCACAAATGTGGTCCTTGACCAGCCTCTCGAAACATTTCATGACCACAGAGGTGAGTGCCACCGGTCTGTAGTCATTTGGACATGTTGGGGAGGGTTTCTTCGGTACAGGGATGATGGTAGACATCTTGAAGCAGGCAGGGACCACTGACTCCGCCAGGGATTGATTAAATATGGCGGTGAACACTGGGGCCAGCTGGTTGGCACAGGACTTGAGTATGCGTCCTGTTATGCCATCTGGGCCAGCAGCCTTCCTGGTGTTCACCTGCATAAATGCTCTTCTCACACTGTGTTCCGACAACGAGAGAGCGTCCCCGCCCCCCCGCGGTTGCCCCCCCCCCCCTCCACAACAGCCGGCGCGCCAGTGACGTCACTAGCCGGAGAGCCAGCAGCGCCACTGTCTACACCAAACCGAGCGTAGAAGATGTTGAGCTTGTCCGCGAGGGAGGCGTCGTCGCTCCCCATTGAGGGGGCGCTGACTTTATAGTCAGTTATTGTCTTCAGTCCCTGCCATAATCCTCTTGTGTCGTTTTGTGCCATTTGTGTCTCCAGTTTATCAGCATATGTCCTCTTAGCAAGTTTGACAGCCTTGCGTAGAGTATAGACTGAAGCCTTATACTCCTCCATGTTTCCTGACTCTCTACCCAGGTTGTAGGCGGTGGTACGAGAGTTCAGAGCTGCTCTAATAGTGCTATCCACCCACGGTTTCTGGTTTGGGAAAATCCGCACCGTTTTTCTGGGGACAATACCATCGGCTATTGTTGTAATGTAGCTCACCACTGTGTCTGCGAGCTCGCTGACGTCACTGGCGCTTCCTTTGAACATATCCCAATCCGTTTCTGTAAACAGCTCCTGGAGCGTGGCCTCTGATTCGTCGGTCCACTTCTTTGTCTCACGTGACACGACGGCGTCACGTGATCTCTGTTGATATGCCGGAAATAGCAAGATGGAGTCGTGGTCGCTCGAGCTTGTGGACCCTGTTAATGGCGGAGCGGCTACTGCCTTGTAGCCGGCTCTGAACGGGGAATAACAGTGGTCGAGTGTGTTTTTCCCTCTGGTGGAGCAAGCGATGTGCTGAAAAAAGGACGGCATGACTTTCTTCAGGTTGGCCTGGTTGAAATCGCCGGCCACTACCATCGCTGCGTCTGGATGTTTGATCTGGTGTCTGTTGAGATGATCGTGTAGTTCTCCCAGCGCTTTGCCCGTATTCGCGTGTGGGGGAATATACACGGCGGTCATGACGACCGCTGTGAACTCCCTTGGGAGGTGAAACGGACGGCACAGAATAGAAAGATGTTCCATGTCCGGGGAACACGAGTTTGAGAGAACATGCACCCCCTCGGGATTAACCCAGGAATTGTTCGTGAGGAGGCAGACTCCGCCGCCGATGCTCTTTCCTTTACATTTGGTAATTTAGCTGACGCTTTTATCCAAAGCGACTTACAAGTTCTGTACGACAAGTCTTCAGGAAGGGCACAACTATCAGCTGAGTAACAATGTTCATGTTGAGTGCTACAGTGTAGGTTAGTATATTGGGACATATAGTATAAGTGCATGACAGTAAGGTTAGTTAGGGTTAGACTTTTTTTTTAATATATATTCTTTATTAATTTTTTTGATAATGGTTGAAGAAGTGCGTCTTTAGTCGACGGCGAAAGATTGGACGGGTTTCGGCTGTCCTAACTGTGGTCGGAAGTTCATTCCACCATTGTGGGGCAAGGACTGAGAAAAGGCGGCTTCTCCTTGATGACCCTCCCGGAGCTCGGATAGGAGTGGGTCTTAGGCAGCCAGAAGATGCAGAGCATAGGGGTCTTGAGGGTGTGTAGTTAGAGACCATTGACCGGAGGTAGGCGGGAGCGGTTCCCTTTGCCGCACGGTCAAGGCCAGGTCGAGGGCCTTGAAGCGGATTCGTGTGACAATGGGGAGCCAGTGCAGGTCCCTAAGAAGTGGGGTGACATGGGCTGACTTCGGTAGGTTTGACTGATGTCATACAGATGTACGGCTCCATAGAGCATAAATTGGAAAAGACTCTGACAGCACCTAGGTTAATTCTCTGGGGGATGGGACCATATTTTCCGAACCAATAGCACTTCTACACAACCTGATATGGATGGAAAAGTTCAGACACACACTCAAACAGACACAAATACACAAAGTCCCATTAATTTATTCATAGTCCCATCTCCTCGCTGCACATAAATATGTCATAATGGATCTAGTTCTTGGTGCTTTTGCTCCAGGCTTTGGAAGGAATTTGTTCATGGTCACAGACATCTATAATTGTCCTGGTGAAATGAACAGCGTGTGAACTCTTGAATTCAGTGAAATTCCCCTTTAAATTCACTTAAAACATGGATACTCAGTATTACACTCAGTAGTACTAATTTATATATTTTATAGCCAGTTTAATCTCCTGTACATTGTATATTACTGTTGCACTTTACTGTTACATTTTCACTCTGGTTGGATGCCAAAATTATTTCTGTTGTACTGTACTTGTGCTGTATGATGACAATACATTTGAATCTAATCTAATCTAATATTTAAAGAGCACTCTATGGTTACGTTCACACTGCAAACCTTAGTGCATTCTTTTTTAAATGTGGCAAATATCAGATTCCAGTGTGAACTGGTCACGCTCATGACCTGACCCACATGGGCAAATTAACAATAAAGAAGATAATTTAAATCAAATAATAATTTTCTTTGACAAATGTCAATCTAGAGTGATGTAAAATGTGTTCAGACTGAGATCGCATTGCAAAACATCAGACGTGTATCTGATTTAGGACCACATGTGAGACTCAAATATGAGCAATAAAAAGCAAGCAGTGTTTTGCTTTACTCTGTTTATGTAACTACATAAATTGTATAATAATAACATTCCTTTGACAATCCAGATATATACACACACACACACACACACACACACACACACACACACACACACACACACACACACACACACACACACACACACACACACACACACACACACACACACACACACACACACACACACACACACACACACACACACACACACACACACACACACACACACACACACACACACACACACACACACACACACACACACACACACACACACACACACACACACACACACACACACACACACACACACACACACACACACACACACCAGAAACAAATACTTCTGTGAGGTCAGTGATAGAGATAAGATCTCCATTTTCTGCAATCAAGACTTTTCCCTCAATACAAGCCCCATTAAGACACTCACATTAGACCTGCTGTCCCGAGTCATTTGTCCTGGTAGACATAAGGTCGCCATGAATCCATTTTCCAGTCAAAGGAGGTGTGCTCAAGCTTTAGAGGAAGATAACCAGAAATAGGAGTTTATACACAGGGGTTTTACTCAGGGCTACATTTGAGAGTAAGTGGATGATATTCAGATTAGATTCAGAAGGTTGCATATGTCTGAGATTGAACAGTGTAGGAGCTGCTCTGTTTGTATTATGGGTTACATTATTATGTCTGCGGAGGGCGTAGCCTTCTCAGAGGACAGTATGCATTCGGTAGCATCTGTGAGTGGGTGTGGGTGTGGGTGTGGGTGTGTGTGTGTGTGTGTGTGTGTGTGTGTGTGTGTGTGTGTGTGTGTGTGTGTGTGTGTGTGTGTGTGTGTGTGTGTGTGTGTGTGTGTGTGTGTGTGTGTGTGTGTGTGTGTGTGTGTGTGTGTGTGTGTGTGTGTGTGAATCCACGCAATAACTATGGGGCCAATCAGCCTGTGCTTTGGCGCAGAAAGTTACAGAGGCACAAGGATGAGCGTGTGGGAATATGTTTCACATTTGGCACCAGGAAGTATTTTTGGGGAATTCATTTCCAGCATTATCCATTGACTTTCATGTAGTCCTTCATGTACTTGTGGTACACCTTTTGACCGCAAACGGGAAACAACAACGGCTTCAAATGCTGCTGCTGAGACTACTGCAAGGTGCTGTAGATACTGTATACAAATAAATCCCAATTGGAATCTGTCCTAATTGTACATACTTTTTTTACCCATGTGTAGCAGGGTGGATTATCCCTGCTTTATGGGAGTGGATGTACACGGCCACCTGGTAGTGAGAACGCAGCAGAGCTGGGTCCGGCTGAGTCCCCGACTGTAGGCCAGGAGTACTGAAGTGGAGGTTGAGCAGCGAGAGTGGATGGGGCCTAGGATTCACTAACCTAGGGATGGTGCGCTGGTCCTTCTTGCCCTCCAGGGCGATCAGCAGTAGCTCCCCACACACCCACACTTCCCCCAATCCTTCCTGTGCCCTCCCACACCCGATGGCAGTAATGATGGATGATATATTCGCTCCCCAAAGCAGTACCCTTCCTGATTGGCGAGTAGAGACCTTTCCCAATGAAGCATAGGCAGGGGGTGGAATGGGGAAAGGGTTAAACTGTAATGAGCATTACCCGGAAAGGAAAGGGTTAGACAGAATGCACATTAACAGACACGCACACAGTGGTCCCATTGAGCTCTTGTTTACTGAAAGTCTTATTCTTTGTACAGGTATTTACACAAGAATGAAAGCTCTTTCCACACTGGGCACCTAGTGCTCTCGCTCTACAGTAAGGACTAAGGGCCTCACCATTCGGGGTCGAATCAGCGCCGGGTCGCACCAGAAAAGGGTGTGTCCGTCTGAGTGAGAACGCTCCCCCCCGTCCCCATCCCCCGCTGATTCGTCCCCGGGGGCGCTGAACCTGGACCGCTGAAATAGGTGGTTCCGGGTGCGCGCCAGTGGGAGCGGGGGCGTGGTGTACAAGCTTGTACCAAAACACGGGAGGCTTCTGTATCAACTTGCTGACACACACAGCGTCGTTACTGTAATGCTTCATGCTTGCTTGAATTTTGGGCAGATAAAAACACACAGCAACAACTGGACAATACCCACAAAAACGATATTTATGGGCAATTTGTGAGTTCAGACATCAACCAAAACAAGCATGTGGAGCCTCACAGCTCAGTGGATGAAAACATGAAGCCACGTTACAAAGCACAACACTTCCCTGGCTCGCATTAGGCCTGGCAATTTTGTTGTGCCCAACCAGTCGGCCGTGGTCGACCAGTAGATCAATGACATTCAATATAATTGATGCGAGCAATGTTACTAGTAATAGGGTAAGCTAACTAGCGTTAGCCGTTAGCTTAGCATTAGCGTTTGCCATTGCTATGTCTACTATACTTTCTTGTTCGAATGCATTTATTTCTATAGACCAGTGGTGCCCAACCAGTCGGCCGTGATCGACAGGTAGATCAATGACATTCAATATAATTGATGCAAGCAATGTTACTAGTAATAGGCTAAGCTAACTAGCGTTAGCCGTTAGCTTAGCGTTATCGTTAACCCTGCAAAACGCTCAAAAGCGGACTCCACAACACCAGTTCCATTCGTGAGAAAAGGGGGGTGGGTTATATTGACAAGGCTTGACAACAGAGGTTCAAATATAACTTCATATTTATTTGTTTATTTTATATCAGCATCCAGTCTCCACCGCCGTGTTAACACTCTTCCTGTGTTTACATTTTCGAGCGTGACATCATCGCATACGGCAAGCTTACAGGCTCAAAACGCAAACCGTAAACAGAACCCGGAGCGAACCAAGACTGAAGTGTGTACACAAACTAGAGGGGGGAGAGGGGGGGGGGAGTTTGCACCCAAAGACGGAATGAGACGGAACGGAGCTGATTCGACCCCGATGGTGAGTGAGAAAGCACCCTAAAGTTCTTCCCACCCTGGGCTAGACACAGTAATGAACCCGTCCCTTTAAGGGTTTAGATACCGATTCGCTTCCCCGTAGGTGGGGAGAGAGGGGAGGAAGAGGGAGAGGGATACAGGAGCTATTCAATGGGAATTTTATAAAAGAACACACATTATCACCACATTCAACCAAAATGACAGTGGGCCCACGTTGAAAATAAAAGTCCTATCTATAGCCGGCTTTCCCCAAAACAATAAAAGTCGGGGCGCCCCTAGACACTGTTACCAGCATCAGTTCAAAGCACTGCTTCTCTTCGCCCTTAAAGGGCCCGCGCCGCACAGAGAGAATGTCTACAGATAAAGTTTCAGCACTCGGAGCGAGCTGTAACTGGCTTGAGTGAGTGTACTTAACCAAGTGGCGGGCCTGCTCCCACCACCAAACGTCCGTGTGGTGAGATGGCCGTCGAGAGGTCCCGTGATAGCAGGCAGCGGGGCTGGGTAGACGTTGGGCAGGTGACTGCTGGGGTAATGGCTCGGAGGGGCTGGAGGAGCGTGCAGTGTAGTGGCGTCCGCTGCTGGGCTGAAGGGGTGGGGCGACACACAGGCTAAACTGTGGTGCTAGCCTAACTGAAGCTAAGCTGTGGGTCGGGATGACCCCCTGTCATGACGCATATACTTCAGCTAAAACGCAATGTGGGCAATATCTACCACACTCTTTGGCAGTAGCTCGTCTGCTTCTTCGTTCACAATGTCTCTTCCGCATTAACTAAAAGCTAAGCTATCGCATACTCATTACTAACCCACTTCGTAACTGGGTTTATATCTCGCATGCTTGATGTCCGGAGCTCCAGCTCCATGCAACCTTTTCCTTTTCTGAAAAACGACGAAGAGGAAGTTCCTCCGTCGGCGCCGCGCCCTGAGCCCATCCTTCTTCACCTGTGTCTCCCTGCCCAACGTCGCCTGTATCATGTCCCACTATTAAGTGTCAATGTTAGGATAGGGAGGATCAAGAGAGGTCAGCAAGTTAAGTGTCAATGTTAGGATAGGGAGGATCAAGAGCGGTCAGCCAGTTACACAACGTCCTCGCGAACACAGGGAATGCAAGGAATTAACGTTAGACACATTGAATTATTGTTAGACATATTCAGGTGTCTACACATGTTTAACCAGGGTAATCACATTGATATTTAACCAGGGTAATCACATTGATATTTAACCAGGGTAATCACATTGATATTTAACCAGGGTAATCACATTGATATTTAACCAGGGTAATCACATTGATATTTAACCAGGGTAATCACATTGATATTTCCACCTCTTTTTCAAGTGGGCCCTGACTAAGAAAGCAGCATACAGAAAATGTTCACGTATAGAACAACATTAAAACAAACACAAATAAAAACAAGATAGTAAGAGAAAACACAAATATTAAAACATGTATTTCAATGAAAATAGACTATATCAAAAACATGAGCACTCCATGGCTCAAGGGATCATTCCTTTAAAATGATCAATTCCAATAAGGGACTCTAGCTTCAAATCATTCTGTAACAGGTTCCAGGAGAATGGAGCAGCATAGCTGTAGCTGAAGACATGTTTCCCAAATTCAGTTCTGAGTCAGTGGGAACATGATATAAGATATAATTTTGTGATCTCAGATTGTAATGTCCACCTCTTATTGAATTAAAGTAAAGTGCTTATGTAAGTTGGTAGCTGCACCAGGATGGCTTTGTAACTAATAGTAATGCATGTCTTCTTATGACCAGGGATGACAATTGACCTGACAATTCATACAATACACAGTGATGTGTGAGGGATGAGCTGTTTATTACAAATCATAAAGCAGCATGATATATTGTGTCTAAAGGATTTCACCATTGAAATCAGCGTTACTGTAATTGTACGTCATAACCAGTTACTCAGTTGAAATTATTACATGATTTGCAGACTTCTGGTTGGGCAGTCAGAGTTTCAGTTTCGAATTATGGACTGCCTAACGTAAACACTAGCATATTTCTATTGGAAACAACTTGACTATGCTAAGGGCTCATCAATCTAAATGAAAACCACAAACTGCATGAAAGCACTTGTGACTCACACATCCTGAAAAGGCCACAAGAGAAGATGACAAAAAATGAACATAATTGTGTTATCAATAATCCAAATGAAGTTGCCCTGGTGGTCATCAATTTATGTATATAATTCTTCATACTGTTCATATTTCACTGTTCATACTTTTTGCACATTACTGCTCAATTACACAGTCCAGCTAAATAATAATAATAATAATAACTTCATTTTATATAGCGCCTTTCAAAAGACCCAAGGTCGCTTTACATAGGGGGGGGGGGGAATAGCAGTTTTTTAAATGAGTCCAGAGGGGGGGCGGTGCGGAGTTCTGCGGGGAGGGAGTTCCAGAGGGTGGGAGCTGCCACACTGAAAGCTCTGTCCCCGAAGGTCCGCAGTCTGGT
Organism: Notolepis coatsorum; assembly: GCF_963971535.1. NCBI lineage: Eukaryota > Metazoa > Chordata > Actinopteri > Aulopiformes > Paralepididae > Notolepis > Notolepis coatsorum. The sequence continues at coordinate 169,646,217 of NC_140166.1, read as the reverse complement.
TTGGGGGATGGAGAGCTGACCAGTGTCCGTGGATCGCAGGGACCGTGACTGAGTGTAGGGGTGGAGGAGGTCAGTAAGGTACTGAGGTGCCAGAGCGTGAAGGGATTTGTAGGTGAGCAGGAGGGTTTTGTAGGTGATGCAGGATTTGATGGGGAGCCAGTGGAGGTGGATGAGGGTGGGGGTGATGTGCTGCCAGGGTGTGGTACAGGTTAGAACCCTGGCAGCTGAATTTTGAACATACTGGAGCCTGTCCAGGGTTTTGCTTGGGACCCCGGACAGGACCCCATTGCAGTAGTCCAGGCGGGAGGTTACAAAGGCATGGATGAGAGTTTCAGCTGTGGAGTCGGAAAGTGATGGTCGGAGTCTGGAGATATTTCTGAGATGGAAGAAGGCGGATTTGGTGACGGAACTGACATGGGCTTGGTAGGAAAGGGTGGAGTCCAGGATAACGCCCAGGTTACATAAATATTCCATCCCACTGTAGTGTTACTTTTATTATAATTAGTGTATATACAGTACTTGACCACATTGTGCACAATTGTACAGCCCTGGCCTATTTTATAATGATATTCTATTCTATTGTACTTCTATTTTAATTTAGTTTATATTCCATTTTATTTTATTCTACCGTAATTGTCCGTTAATGTCGCACCAAACGACCAAATCAAATTCCTTGTATGTGTAAACTACTTGGCAATAAAGACCTTTCTGATTCTGATTCTGATACATTATGATATAACACTTAAACATAGCTCTTTGGTAGAGACTGATCTTTTATGTGAATTTAGTCTCATCTGCCTAAATCTTTTAATAAAACGGACATTTCTTAAAACAATTTAAAAAAAAAGACAAACAATGGTCTGAGGCGTCAGTAGTCTGGTTTCCCCCAGGAAAGACGTGGTGTGAGGGTGAATGTACACCATATCGGCCTCTCATCACAAGCATCCTAAGCGGCAATAAATGAGGCAGGGCAGTAGAGCTTTGCAATGGTAAATAGGGTGTCTGATTGAAAGATTGGGCCACCTGGCCGTGACTGTCAGGATGGCAATGTGAGGCCTCATCCAAGCCCAGGCAACCACAAAGCTCATCCAATGTCCTCCACTGCCCACTTCCCCACTCTATGTTGCCCCAAATAGCCTGGGACAGGACCCGTGTCAGAGGAGATTGCTTTGGGAACGCTGTGACTGGGCCGGGGAGAGGGATCGCTTATCTCTGGGTAATTACCCTCCCTGCACAATGAATAAAATGAAAGATAGCTCCATAATCTATAAGGTCTGGCAAGGTAGGAGATTAGACGGTCACTCACACGTTATTTGCCAAGATAGACCCATATGCAAAGATGATGAATGGGAGAGGCTATCTTTGCCTCGATTTACCGCTATGACTTTGGCACGTACTATAACGTAGCAGGAATTGAACCTGCGATCTTGGTTTTACAAGCACTGTGTCCAACAAATTGAACTATCCTACAATAGAACTCAAATAAACGATATGTATTTGTTTCCCGGTTCTCGAGGGTGTGTATGTTTTTAGCTGCCACCAGCATCTCCACAGGTCATTCTGTTGGTCGGTCGGTCCACAAAATCCCCCACCCTCTAGCGGCCACAGTTCACCCCAGGAGGCCTGTTTAGAGATCGTGTGTGTGTGTGTGTGTGTGTGTGTGTGTGTGTGTGTGTGTGTGTGTGTGTGTGTGTGTGTGTGTGTGTGTGTGTGTGTGTGTGTGTGTGTGTGTGTGTGTGTGTGTGTGTGTGTGTGTGTGTGTGTGTGTGTGTGTGTGTGTGTGTGTGTGTGTGTGTGTGTGTGTGTGTGTGTGTGTGTGTGTGTGTGTGTGTGTGTGTGTGTGTGTGTGTGTGTGTGTGTGTGTGTGTGTGTGTGTGTGTGTGTGTGTGTGTGTGTGTGTGTGTGTGTGTGTGTGTGTGTGTGTGTGTGTGTGTGTGTGTGTGTGTGTGTGTGTGTGTGTGTGTGTGTGTGTGTGTGTGTGTGTGTGTGTGTGTGTGTGTGTGTGTGTGTGTGTGTGTGTGTGTGTGTGTGTGTGTGTGTGTGTGTGTGTGTGTGTGTGTGTGTGTGTGTGTGTGTGTGTGTGTGTGTGTGTGTGTGTGTGTGTGTGTGTGTGTGTGTGTGTGTGTGTGTGTGTGTGTGTGTGTGTGTGTGTGTGTGTGTGTGTGTGTGTGTGTGTGTGTGTGTGTGTGTGTGTGTGTGTGTGTGTGTGTGTGTGTGTGTGTGTGTGTGTGTGTGTGTGTGTGTGTGTGTGTGTGTGTGTGTGTGTGTGTGTGTGTGTGTGTGTGTGTGTGTGTGTGTGTGTGTGTGTGTGTGTGTGTGTGTGTGTGTGTGTGTGTGTGTGTGTGTGTGTGTGTGTGTGTGTGTGTGTGTGTGTGTGTGTGTGTGTGTGTGTGTGTGTGTGTGTGTGTGTGTGTGTGTGTGTGTGTGTGTGTGTGTGTGTGTGTGTGTGTGTGTGTGTGTGTGTGTGTGTGTGTGTGTGTGTGTGTGTGTGTGTGTGTGTGTGTGTGTGTGTGTGTGTGTGTGTGTGTGTGTGTGTGTGTGTGTGTGTGTGTGTGTGTGTGTGTGTGTGTGTGTGTGTGTGTGTGTGTGTGTGTGTGTGTGTGTGTGTGTGTGTGTGTGTGTGTGTGTGTGTGTGTGTGTGTGTGTGTGTGTGTGTGTGTGTGTGTGTGTGTGTGTGTGTGTGTGTGTGTGTGTGTGTGTGTGTGTGTGTGTGTGTGTGTGTGTGTGTGTGTGTGTGTGTGTGTGTGTGTGTGTGTGTGTGTGTGTGTGTGTGTGTGTGTGTGTGTGTGTGTGTGTGTGTGTGTGTGTGTGTGTGTGTGTGTGTGTGTGTGTGTGTGTGTGTGTGTGTGTGTGTGTGTGTGTGTGTGTGCAAAAAGCCTCATAACTAAATGGATACAACATGTTGTGGAAAGGTAGGTCATGACCCAAAGGGCAGCTGATTGACAGTTTCTCTCAATTGGCAAAAAGGGGGAGTGGCCCATGACAGAAATGTGCATATCAAATGGATTTACGTAACATGGCCAAACTTTGTGGAAAGTTTGATCATGGGGCAAGGACACACACAGACAGACAGACAGACAGACAGACAGACAGACAGACAGACAGACAGACACACACACACACAGCCACGCCCCCTTGTGTCTGTGTGTGTGTGTACTAATGCACGCACGCATAGATCTATGCACATACGCGGTCTCAGCAATTGAGAATTTGTCCTTTTTCTTTCTTTTTTCTTTTGCTAAGTCACTCAATGCCCGTAGATGTTTTGAACTCTCCATGGTCACTCGTCTTTGTGGGGAGAATATGACTTCCCCCTCTCTATTGTTGAGCTTTGTAATTGGCTGTGTGTTCCTGACAAAAGAGGATCATGGAGAGAGAGAGGCCCTGATGAGAAACCGCCTCAATTTCTGGATGGCCTTAATTAGAATTGCAGCAGAGACCCCAAGGGCTCGTAGGGAGAGAGGGAGAGGGCCGTTTCATTTTCCTGTTGTCTTTTGTCGTCCTCACATCGTCCTCACATCGTCTTCACTAATTATTTCAGAGCCAAGCAAAATGTGCTCAAATGACCGGGGGTGACTGGCTCGAGGAGGTCAAGTTCTCAGACGACCCGTGAATGTATTATCGGAGTTCACAAAGGAGAGATGAAGCACAACTTTAACGCTAGACCGCGTATGGTTGTCTGTCAATATTAATTATTCATTGTGAAAGGGAGACAACTAGTAACCCGTGTGGAATTTCATCGTCAGTTATCATTTGCAAAGAAAATATCGTCTCCATTCGATCATCGTTGTCAAATGAATTGTAATAATTACCATTGGCGTTCCAATCTTTCCCTGTGAGCTGTTCTCTACTGGTGGTATTATTTCATAATTGCTACTTGTTGTGTTACTTATTAGTCTACCATCTACAAGGAAGGGAGACGTGTGGATCAGATGAAAAACAAAAAAGGACCTTCCCTCTCTTCCAAGCCTTGTTTGTTATTCATACTCATAGGATAGAGGCCTCACAGCGGAGTGGGGTGGGGGTGTTGGTCCTGGGGGGTCCGGGGGTCCTGGGGTGGGAGTGGGGGAGGACATTTTGTGATGTCTTTTATGGTGTCTTTTGTGGTGTCAAGTTGTTTTTTATGTTCTGTATTTATTATTTTTATTATTGCTAATGTCGTTATTGTTGCTATTATTATTGTTGTGGTACTGTGTTATTATTATTACTGTATTGTGTTGCCTTGTTTTATGTTTAAAATGATTTTTTTTTTAAATATTTGATAATAAGGATAGAGGCCTCGCATGGAATGTTTGTGTAGTTCTCTTACTTCCAACATGGCTGCCTGTAACACAGGAACCATTATTTTGCCCATGGCAATGGAAGAGCGGTTGCTATGTATTGATATATGAGAAATATATATATCAACAAAAACATAATAATTGTGTCTTATTACTGGATCTTGTAAACAAGTCACAGTATAACACTAATATCATATTTTTCCAACGTTTTACCTTCTCTACCACGGCATAGAACTCAATAGAAAGTGGTAACCAATGGTTACAGGCAGCCATACTGGAAGAAAGAGAACGACATAAGCATTCCGTGGAAGAACTCTATTATAATAGAAGAACTCTATGATAAAGGCATGTGGCTGATGTGTCAGAGTTATTTTTTATGTTATAGAACTATAGTATCTATACAACTATAGTTATCTTCAATGGGTGGCTACAATGGAGGGAAATCACAGGTGGAACCTCACTCTCCAGGCCTATAGAACCATGGAAATAAAGATTCTATAGAACCATGCCAATAAAGATTCTATAGAACCATGCCAATATAACCATGCCAATAAAGATTCTATAGAACTATACCAATAAAGATTCTATAGAACCATGCCAATATAGATTCTATAGAACCATGCCAATAAAGATTCTATAGAACCATGCCAATAAAGATTCTATAGAACCATGCCAATAAAGATTCTATAGAACCATGCTAATATAGATTATATAGAACCATGCCAATATAGATTATATAGAACCATGTCAATATAGATTATATAGAACCATGCCAATATAGATGATATAGAACATAGAACCATGCCAATATAGATGATATAGAACGTAGAATCATGCCAATAAAGATTATATAGAACCATGCCAATATAGATTCTATAGAACCATGCCAATAAAGATTCTATAGAACCATGTCAATAAAGATTCTATAGAACCATGTCAATAAAGATTCTATAGAACCGTGTCAATAAAGATTGTATAGAATATTTATCTTTCCCCCTCTCACATAATACCAGGTGAGAGGTTATTTTCATTGTCTGGGCATATTGGGGGACAGACACATACACATACATACAAGAAATGCACGTCAGTAATTACAATTTTGAAATGTGAGAATTTGTCTGAAGAAGTCTGTCACCCAAATGTAATTCATGGTATGACTGGTATGACAGTTTGTAAATGTTTACAAAAAAATTTAAGTTTTTTTCTTAATCTCTTGAGCCCTAGACCTATTTTCAGAGAATCCACCTAAAAATACATACCTAAGTAAATGGAAGATTGCTCCACTTCTACAAGGTCCATTTGCATGTCCTTGGTATCTAGGGACATCTATGGATATCAGGGAATGTATTCCCAGTGTCAGAAATATTGTGTCTGTTACTAGGCTTGAGTAAATTGTAATGAACCAAAGGAGAATATAAATTATATTTTAATTTGTTTTATTTTATCTTTGATGGTGAATAACACCATGCTAAAAATTACCAGACATGAAAAACGTCCACTGAGCTCATTCTGTACCTTCTTGAGATCACATGTACGAAACAGCTAAGCAAATTAATAAAGGGAAAATTATTAAACAGAAGGTTTTGTAGATACAGTACTGAATTCTGCCATCTGGACACATGCAATTTGAAATATTATTATAGAATATAGAATATCAGGCCTATAGCTGGATTCGCCTGTTCGAATCCAGCTCACAGCTCCGGGGTTGTCACCAGCTTGGCTGGCCGTTCACACTAATACAATTGGCTGTATTAGAGGGTGGGAGAAGCTGGCGGGGTGGGTCCGGGTCGTTGTAAACAGCGACTCCTACAGTTCGGTCGGGGCGCCTGCTAAGCGCGGATAGGACCTGAGTGGGATAGTGTGATCCTTCCACACGCTACGCGCTCTCAGGGAGGATCCGCGCTGCCAGGTGAAAAGAAGCGGTTGATTGGCTGGACGTGTGTCAGAGGAAGCACGTGATAGCCTCCACTCTCCCAGATGATCTGACTGTGGGGGGTAAGTGCGCAGCGACCAGGAAGGGATTGGGAATTGGCATACGACTAACATTGGGATGGGAGAAAATCAGAGGAAAAATGGAGGGGGAAAAAGATCAATAAAAAAAAATATATATATATCAGGCCTATAAATTACCTTATTATAGCCAAGTCGCACATCTATGGATCGGGCCAAATCTCCTCTTTCCAATGGCAGAGTTCAATCTGGATTTAGTATCACCAGGCGTGCAGCAAGAACCATGAATAAAATCTACTGTAAGTACAGTTACTTTTTTATTATGTAGATTCCTCCAGCATTTTTCATCAGATTGCAACGCCCTTTTTTGCTAGACGTTCACAGAAAGGTAGAGAAACTAACTGCATTCTAATTCATGCCAATAACGTTCAGGTTTGTGGTAGATAATCCTGAAAAATAAGATAAATAAAAAAGTTTATCCACAAGTCATTTGATTGACAGGAGCTGGCTTGAGCTGGGTATAGTGTTGTTTTCTGAAATTCCAACGCCTTTCGAAAGCCTTGGGTCTCCTCTCCTCATATGACTACAAACAAAAGGGCGGTGCGCATTACCTTCCCTTGATATTTTCTCATTTCTGAATACATTTCCAAAACTCATATTTCACTATAACACTTTAACCTATATTGGTAAACAAACATATTGCTGAAAATATACACTATGACTGTTGTTTTGACAGGGGTAGGGTCTTTACTCTTGGCTACATTTGAAGGGAAAAAAAAACGCAACATTACATACAGTCTGTAGAGATGGATTTATGGCGTGATGTAATTTTTTTTTCTTCTTACTAATATTTTAGAATTTGAACACTGAATTTAACTCATTGACCGCCGGGAATTAGACGGAGCCCGTCATAGCACTGCCACGCTTTAAAAGATAGGAGTGCGTCACCTTGTTTGTAGAGCTATAACTATATTCTATATTATAGCTATGGATACAATTACTATGGCCCATTTGACATCACCTATCTATTGTTCAATATGTGAAAAAGAATGAATTTTAACATCCATACGTTCCCGTGTTATACCGTGGTGAATATAAGTATGGTTTTAGAGCGGTCTGGGGTAATTTCCGAAATGCTGAGTTATAGACTTATACGTCAATTCTACTATAGACGTTGCCGTTTCTTGCCTGTACACGCTACTATTCCCAAATCACATCTATGTCATAGGTATTATGTTTCATCATGAATGCATGAAAGGGGGGGGGGGGTCGTTTCTGATTATTTGATTGTCAGCAACGGCATTCGTATTGAACACTAAAAACGCTTATCAGCCCGATCGGTATAAAAGCATTGCAGGATCAAGCTAAAATTGACGTCAGATAGTCCTTACCTGTGATCGGGAGTATTCCAAAAATAATATTCCAAATGTTTGATCGCCATCTGGTACATCCGATGTCCATTTGGTCCACGGCATAACCCACCACAACATATGGATCAGGGATATTTGACGCGCTTCAATTGAACCGGGAGAACCGCTCCACTCGGCCGACAAGGAAAAGTGAGACCGGAGACATTTGGCCATTACACAGGCCAAGATACAAGGTTACAAAGGGTGCTCAATACCGCCGTCTAGCTGGATGCGGCCGGTATTGCACTTTGGCATTCTCAGGACTATACTCGGGTTTTCGGGGGTCTCGGCGCTCAATGCATGGCGAGATAACCCGACTATCATCAGGGTCTGGCGTCCAAAGAGATAAGGAATACAAATATATAAAAAAAAGGAAAAACTATCAAATATCGAATGTACTCATTGTTGGCGTTTAAGCGTTGGCTCCCAATAACGAGTAAACTCGTTGTTGGCGGGAAATGAGTTAAAGGTGCTATAGATAACATTCAGCTGCTATATGTCACACTGGAGCATCAGCATGTCATTTATCCAATCAGGTGCATTCCATGTGGGGAAATGGGAAGTAAGGAGGGGATACATGCACACAACATGTAAACAACAACATTCATTTTAGACCTGCAAACTTTTTTTAAATGATACATTCATTAATCAATATTTTCTTTGGGGGAAAAGCAATGCTTTTATTATGCACCTTTCTAAAAGCTCTGTGGATGTATTATTAAAAAAAGAAGAAAAAAAGATGACTCTACATAAAAATGTTATCTAAATCGTAAATGGCTTTATCCAAAGCGTTTTACAATTTGTTCCTCACATTTTACCCATTCACTCATACATTCACACACCGATGGCAGAAGCAGCCATGCGAGGTGCCAACCTGCTCATCGGGAGCAATTAGGGGTTAAGTGTCTTGCTCAGGGACACTTCAACACGCTGCCCGGGAGGAGCGGGAATCGAACTGGGAACCTCCGGATTACCAGAGGACTGCTCTACCTCCTGAGCCACTGTCGCCCCCCATATCTATAGCACCGTTAAGCCCAATTGTTGTTGCATTTGCTCTATGGGGAATATAAGGTACTTTGATTTGCTGTTCTCTCCATTGATGGCATCCATTATACAAATCTGTGGTTCAGTTCAAGTGCAGTTTCTACAAAGCCAGTGAAAAACTCTTGATTCACATTCTGCAGGCGTCCACCTCCCCGGCATTAGCATGTTTCTTGGCCAGATTGTATCCAGGTATCTGCATAAAAATGCATGTGTAAAGTGCACGTGCAAAATGCACACTCAGGATGTATTGACTGACACGTTCACATTCCGCCTTGTCAAATACAGATACAGCATATTGCAAACACATGTGCTTGCAAGGCACTAGCAGCGACGTATGGAGGACAGATGTTGTCCACTAGGCCTGTCCCTGACTAAGGATTTGCATAGTCGACTTTGATTGGCCAAAATTTGCAGATAGTCGACTGGTAATAAAATATAATAAATAATAATAATACAAAAAATAAAATATATATATATATATTATAATTATTATACTTTTTTTTTATCATTCAATTTGGGCTGTGGCGGGTGCTTAATGTCTGAAGGAGTCGACTGAAGGCTTCTTGTCCTCTGTGAAAGCATGCAATTGGTCCACTGATGGATACATCTTGATATTTGTCTAGTCGTGTGTTCATTAGACGGGTGAAATCCTCTTTCAGTGCCTCTGTGCCCGTTTCCTTAGGGAGCTAGCCTTGCTGGTATGTGCGCCATTAGCGTTAGCCACGCTTCTAGGCCTCTTTGCTTTTGGAAAGAATGATCCCAAAAAATATATATATATATTTAAATTATATATCTTTTTTCGTTAGCCACGCTTCTAGGCCTCTTTGCTTTTGGAAAGAATGATCCCAAAAAATATATATATATATTTAAATTATATATCTTTTTTATTTTAAATTTTTTTGTTGCATTCGACTATGAGGTTGGCAGTCGACTACGGCTCCTTTCGATCGATTAGTCGAATAGTCGACTAATCGAGGTCAGCCCTATTGTCTACAGATGGCTTGTATTATTGCCAACCAGAAGGTAAAATACAGCCTTGCAGTCTTCCGTGTCCCTATGAGATATTGCTTAATAACAAAGACACATGAAGAAGGATAATTGTGCATTAAAACGAGCGTCGTCATCACTGGCTGTAATCGCATTTGGTGACATTGTAAATACTGCATGGAAATGAAATCAATTAGGACACAATCCGGATGTGACATTCTTTTAAAAGACAGCGGTGGAGGGGTTTCCTTGAGACACACAACTACTCACTCGGAGAACTGTCAGTCGCGAGAACTGCTTGACGTGAGAAGAACAAGAGTGACAGACATGTTAAGTTAATCACGTTCCTTCCCCCCCGCGCACACCTTCATGGCGCACGTGCCATAGGAGAAATCTTTTTTCGGCGTTGCTGTGGCGCCGTATGAGCGTGATAGAGCCAATCAAGCGGGGGAGGGGGCTTCTCCATAGGAAGTTCCTGCAAACAGAGTGCACCCACTTTTTAAACTCCGTTTGTCTTGTTAATGCTCCCCTCTGATTACCTGATTGCAATGGATGACTGTGGAGAAATCTGATTGCGTAAAATTATATAGTAGGAAACTTTTGATTGGGGAGGGATTTGGCAAAAGCTTGCTGCCACCATCGACAGGCATTGTGGAATTTGGCCTCTCTGATTTGAAATCAGCAAAAAACGTCACGTCGCGTAATTGTAATCAGAACTTTTTTTTCAGATTTGTCTTTTTGCCTCGTTCTCTTTTTTAGCCAACTTTCTTTACCTCGACAAATGTTTGTTGGCGAACAATGCGACAGATTTAACCTAATTTATATGGTTGTCTACGTACAGAATTGACTGCTTTTTGTTGTATTTATTTCCGTCCTTTTATCCTTTTGACTGAGAGGTAGTAAGTTACTCGAGCAAGGGTCCACGGATGGAAATTACAGTCTCTCTCTCTCATTTCCTCCTCTGTTCATTTGAAGGCAAATCATCAAGTGTAATAGTATAACTCACTAGGGGTTATGAATCATAATCATAACTTATGATTATACAAAGACTACATCAAGGTATGAAGTGCTTCTCACAGTCCAGAGCAATTGGACCCTGTGATATTCAGTCAGCCATCAAATCAAGGTGATTGTGAAGTGGCCTTGCAGTTAGCAATTACCTCCAAAATGGAAATACAGCATTATGTTAGATATTTATGATCGAGAGACATATGTGAATGAAACTATAGAGACTATACAGCTCATTCGGGGTCAGTCGGTGAATCTATCTTTCTGCATAAACTTAGCCTCTATTAAATATGAATCACAACAAAATCATCAACCGTCTTTTCATGGGGTAATGCTGAGCTTAGTTCCAGTCTTCCTGTCCCATTAGCCCTGTGCTGCGGTGCAGTCTTCCCAATTGGCACCTTCTAAGGTGCCAGGCTGTAATTCCTGTTGCTTGTCATATAGAAAACATTAGTTATTGGTTAAAAACAATTGTCATTTTGCTTATCTGGAGTCAGTGACCAGGAGCACTTGTCTTTATGACCCTTAATCAAATGAATAGACCGAAGCTGACTCTAGATCAGCACTCAGACTTTGAGAGGCTTTGTGAATACGGACCCTGGGCTTTGGGCCACACTTATCATCAGGCTAAGGAGACTCCAGATTCAATGTAATTTACTCTCGCTCAAACTTTTAACTGTATGCCTAATCACCTCCACAGATACATTTTTTTTTACTTGATGTGTGCGTTATTGGCAGCATGAAACATTTCCCCTCAGTAATACAAATGTGGGAAAATGAAAGGTATATTGCAATGTGTTGTCAGATGTAATGCTGGTGACATTTTAACGCTTTGGAACACAATCACAGGCATTCAGAAATCCATACTCATCATGGCATACTCTTCATTAATGAACTTTCCACTCATTACATTCGTTTTTGCACATCAGTGTTCCATTAATTCATTGTAATTGACGTTGGATGAAACACAATGTACAGGAGCAAGTTAATGCAATGAAGGGCAAGTGAGGGCAAATTAAATTCAATGCCACTGTATTCAGAATAATTTACATTTAAACGTGTAATCCCTTGGACTGGAAGGCTAAAATACGTTTCTTTTCTTTACTGTGACAGAGAAAAAGGACCTCTCATTCAAACAGAAAATTCTATCTTATTGAGGACCAATTTAACACACAGGATTATGGGATGTAAGAGTTGGGCCCACGCTATAGAGGGCCAAATGAGCAGGAGAAGTTAGGCCCGCCCGGCAGCTGAATTCTGCATTTCCCCACATTAAAATTAATTCCATATTAAATATGGAAATGGGAACACATTGATGTAGGGTGGTGTCTTTAAGGGGACAGTGTCAGGCTAAAGTGGATGATCTCTGTGTATGTTTGTGCAAGTGTGTTTGGATACCGGTGATTATAATTAATGGTAATATATGGTGTCTGAGACAGAGAGAGAGAGAGAGAGGGAGAGAGAGAGAGAGAGAGAGATAGAGAGAGAGAGAGAGAGAGAGAGAGAGAGAGAGAGAGAGAGAGAGAGAGAGAGAGAGAGAGAGAGAGAGAGAGAGAGAGAGAGAGAGAGAGAGAGAGAGAGAGAGAGAAATGTGTGGCTGCCGCCTGGTGGAGAATTATACTCTACTGAGCACACCTTTCTAGTCATTATTGTTATTATTATGTATTTATTTATCTATCTGTTTTGGTTAGCCATGTTGTGTATATCAAAGGACTACACCATTTACATGTTTACCATTTACACCATTTACATGTAAATCTCCTGGTCACGCTAACAAATCGCTCTCCAATGTAGAATATGAGTGTGCTGATTAGAAAACAGGCTAAAACTCACATTCAGACCGGTATGGTCCTTTTTAAGACCCAGTTTTCCCATTCACCCTAGCCAGGTACAGTATAGTGACAATTATCCAGTGTAAAGGAAACACCATTATAAACTCAACAAGTCTCATGTTGGAACATCTCCATGCAACATTCCTCTTGGCTCCTAGACCGCCAGCCACCTGCACGAATTGTAATAAAACCGTCACAAATGAGTGAAAGTTGGGAGGAGGGGTGGTGGGTTGGGAGGAGGGGGGGGGGGGGGGGGGTTAACACAGATGTCCAAATAAAGTGTGAATGATTCATTTTGCCAAGATTAGGGGCCGTCTCTCTCGAGCGGCGACTTTCCCATGACAGAGGAACTGCTGCTTTCATTACTACCCTGCGGATTGTCATCAGAAATCGATTTTCTCTCTGAAAGACAAATTAAATTGCATATGAAATACAACAGAAGGAACAAACGTGTCTGTTTCTCCATTTACTTCCACGGTTCCATTCCAACCCCCCCCCCCCCCCCCCCCCCTCTCTTTTCTTTCTCTTTTTTTTTGGCAATTTCCCCGTCTCTCACCTCTAAGTGATCCAGAGTGTTCAAACTTAAATTAAGATCTGTGGCAAGATAAACAGTTAAAACCAGTTCCCATAGTTACCGCTCACACAGTGTGGTGATTGCATTATAATCCGACAGTAATCAACTCTAAATGAAACGGGGATGATAAGGGTGCTATTTCCAGTGGGTGTGTGTGCATGTGTGTGTGTGTGTTTGATGTGTGTGCGTGAGTGTGCGTGTGTGTGTGCGTGTGTGTGTGTGCGAATGTAGCCTATTTCTTCCCTTTGTTCACCTCAGAATTGTCATCAATCACCTTCCAATCAGGTCAATTTAACAGTAGACCCTTTCATGCATTTAAGTCCATTGTTTTGGACAAACATGATGAGATTAAAATGAGGGGAGACATGTCTGTGATGATGTTAGAATGAGGAAAACATGTCTGTGATGATGTTAGAATGAGGAAAACATGTCTGTGGTGATGTTAGAATGAGGAAAACATGTCTGTGATGATGTTAGAATGAGGAAAACATGTCTGTGATGAGGTTAGAATGAGGAAAACATGTCTGTGGTGAGGTTAGAATGAGGAAAACATGTCTGTGATTAGGTTAGAATGCATGTCTGTGGTGAGGTTAGAATGAGGAAAACATGTCCGTGATGATGATGATGATGATAATAATAATAATAATAATAATAATAATAATAATAATAATAATAATAATAATAATAATAATAATAATAATAATAATAATAATAATAATAATAATAATAATAATAATAATAATAATAATAATAATAATAATAATAATAATAATAATAATAAATATAATAATAATAATAATAATAATAATAATAATAATAATAATAATAATAATAATAATAATAATAATAATAATAATAATAATAATAATAACAGTTCATTTACAATCACAATCCATTAAAAAATAAAATCAGACAAATAAAATCAAACATACGCCTGCCTAAACAGGTAATAAGGTTAAAATGAGGGGAAACATGTCTGTGATGAGGTTAGAATGAGGAAAACACATCAGGGTTAAGAGACGTCATGTCATGTAAGCGATAGGTTATGACTATAACCAAGTTCTGTTAGTAATGGTGACGCTCGGCATCACTACTGCACTGTACCTCGCTCGTGCACGCGCACTGAATAAAAATTCCACAAATGTACCTTTACATCCCAGCATTCGTCTGGCCACACCCCTATCAGCTTACCTACATAAGCAGGGGTGGGGCCACATACTCGCCTCCTTCCCAAGCTTTCACCACAAGGTGAGATCAAGGGCAGCAGCGGCGTCTGATGCCGAGCGTCACCATTACTAACAGAACTTGGTTATAGTCATAACCTATCGTTCTGTATCGTAATGGGCTCCGCTCGGCATCACTACTGCACAAGGGAGGCCGAGCGAGAGCCCTCGGCCGACAAATACACCCCGCTGAGGCCCCCCACAACCATCAGATCAGGGAGGACCGAGCCCCCCCGACCCCCCCTAATGGAGGGCACCCCCCCTATTGGAGGTTCCCGGGAGGGCGACAGACCCGACCGTGCGAAGAGGCACTCAAGCAACTCAACGCACAGGGTGAGCAGACCGTGGCCTGACCCCACGACTACACACACGCACAACCCGCATGCCACCCGGGAACGAACGGAGGGAACAACCTCGTTACTGCCCCCAGAAATCACGGGGTCAAGAGCAAACCCAACCCCGTGGCAAGGCCGTAGCAGCGGAGCGCGAAGGAAGACCCAGACCCACTGAAGGGACTGGATCCCCTGGAAAACGGGGGCCCGGAGAGGTCAATGACGCCAGGCATCAAGACCCCACCAGGTGGTCACTTAGTGACACCGCCCCCCACATCGCCAGCGTATTCGGATAAGGCCCCTCCTAGAGCGGGCCTTTCCCCCCAATAGCACACCGCCTGGCACACTGACCCTGCAGAACAGGCAGTCAGCATGGCCGTAAGCACACAAAAAAGGTTAACCAACGGAAGCAGGCAGCGCACCGGGGAAAACCAGGCAACAGGCTGTAACCTGAGCCTGGAGCACTGCGGACGAGACAGGCGCCAAAGGAGTTAGCTGAGAACAGCCCCCCCGGCGGAAGGGGCGTATGCTGGCGTTGTTGCATGACCAAGCCTCCATTTAAAAAAAACCCACCCAGAGGGGTTGAGGCAGAAAAGGCTGACATGATTGGCAGACGTCATGAACGTGCAGGGGCACCCTCAACCGGGTAACCCGGGAGTTGACACTGCTCCAACACACCAGGGAATCAACCACCTTGTCGTTACCCAATGCGGTGGTTGTTCCTATAACCCCTCAAGAAAAAACTCCAAAACACACCTGCGGGTACACACTGGCTATACCGCAGTACAAGTGTTTCAGTTTTCAAAAAAGGGTTATCCCAGGCCTACGGGTCGACGAAACATTACTTCGGACAGGGCCCGTCGATACGGGAAGCACAGGGTCACCAGAGGAGGTCAAAGACCACCCCAACAGGCCCCTCTTCACCATGCGTGAGAGAGGAGCGAAAAGAATGGAGAACCAGCCCCAAGCACACCGTACTTGGTATTCCCAGGCGGTCTCCCAACCAAGTACTAACCAGGACCAACCTGCGTAGCGGCCGAGATCTGACGAGATCGAGCGTGTACAGGTTGGCATGG
Source organism: Notolepis coatsorum (assembly GCF_963971535.1). Taxonomy (NCBI): domain Eukaryota; kingdom Metazoa; phylum Chordata; class Actinopteri; order Aulopiformes; family Paralepididae; genus Notolepis; species Notolepis coatsorum. The sequence continues at coordinate 169,630,502 of NC_140166.1, read as the reverse complement.
CCGTAAGCCATTACGACAGTGCAGAGTACAAAATGTACCCAACCAGGGTCTCCATAGCGCTTAACCCTGTGACACCCGGACCGACCTGGCATTTTTCCCCCTGAAAAAAGCCCAAGTCCCTCAGGGTACCAGAACAGCAGATCTGCATCCCTGGCGGACAACGGGTTTAACTGATCCGGACCAGCGTGACCAGAACCAGTCCCGTGCCCTAACCACGCCGACATGCCTACTCCAGGAGAAGGGGCAGATATGCGTGTTGATCTTAAACATGAAAAGAAGGCGCCACCCAGACGTTCGGTGCGAACCGCGCCCGGTGGTCCACCCCAGGGCGTGAGACCCCTCTACATATGTTCAGATCCATTCCGTCATCATCCCCCAGATATGAACGAGAATCCGTCGACAACCAACACAGGTCGTAGGAAGAGGAAAAACCTCCATCCCAGTTGCTTTATAAAAACGCTGTTTTAACCTCAAGCAACCAAGGCGTGCCAGTCATTCGCCTGATCTTCAACAGAACACCCCGAGCTAGCACTATGCGTGCGTCGGGACACAACCACATCAATGAACAGACTATTTAGACCTGTCATTGAATCCCCAAGGCGCCCAGGGGAACGACAAGAGGGGTGTGATGCTTCCTAACTCCAACTCTTTTTAATAGAAAAGAAGGAAGCACCAACAGCATGTATCCCAGTCTACACAGCCGGGGGTAAAAATTGTTTACATTTTTACATCCCACCACCCTCCCATAGGGAGGAGACGGAAATCCCCAGAGAGACTACCCACGCGAGCTGTACAGATTGAAAAGAATATATTGCAACCTTGAGCCATGTAAAATTTTGGTTTTAGGGCTCTCCGGGGAGGAGGCACTGAACCCATACACACTCAATAATCGAATTGAATCGAATACACACACAATAGAGCAGGACTCCTTTTTGAAGTTCTACTCACCTTGACAATCTGAGGAGGAGGCTCTGCACTCTGAGGAGGCTCCCTCACATGGAAGGAGAGTCCTAACTCACAGAAGGCCTGAATAGGAGCTTCGTGAGGAGGAGCCCTGACCACTCCCCGAAACAGATCCATCATATGGACCCGAACAGCTCACGGAAGTCCTACCAACAGAGACGCGCACAGTGACGTACTCTATGGCGGGGGAATTTCTGCGGTGCCATTGGGCGTGGGACCAGGAAACTCCCCCCCCCCCTCTTACCCTGTAACGTGCCGAACAGCAACGTGACAGGAACCTTGAAGGACAGGAGGTTTTAACCCCTGCCCATCAAAGAAGGGGAGAAAAGGATTACCAGTTCACCCCTTTACGACCCCACACCCATGATACGATGTAATGACAAAAAAGAGTATGACACAGTCATAGTCAGCTCCATGAAGCGTCTAACAGCTTCACACAACGCATGTGCTAACCTGCTATCTGATTTTTACTAAGGAAAAAACACAGAATAGAGAGGGCCCCCTTAAGAGCCCCGGTACCAGACTTACACATGTGCTTCTGTGGCCAACCCAACCCAGTTGTAGGTCACACGACACACACAACCCATTATCACCTAAAAAAAATGGCAAAAACACTCTACAGAGGAACGCCGTTTTTCATAATGAGAGAATACATAATTCTCGATTAGTATCGGCCACAGGCCTTGCTAAGCACACACGAAAAGTGACCAAACCATCTTTTCTTTTAGAAAAATACAGTTCCTCAAGCAGTTCTAGTACAACCCCAGCAATCAAGCTAAGGGTTACATCGTATCCCACCACACAGTGACATAATATATTGTAACAACATGTCTGAGAGGAGGGTGAAGAAGTCCCCAGGGAACCGGGGGGAAAACACCCCTCCTACTTTACCCTTAATACGGCCAGTTAAACAGGTAAACCTGTTAATATGTGAACACACTGTTCATTGTCATTACAGGCTGAGAAATAAATTCATTCTTTACTCATATGTCACTAAGCATAGCTTTATAGGTTAGTTTAACCCCCTTAGTTGTGAGTACACGGTACATGAACACACATGATGTTTCTCAACACAACAAACCAGATCATTTTCACATCTGTAACAAACAACCCGATTTGCATGGAGACCAGTGACAAGACAATTCACACATAACTCGCGTCGTATCCTAAATGTAGTGCAGCAACACTCGTTTTGGAAAACATCGTTATTTACAAAACATTTAGAAGGGAAAGAAAGAAGAAGTGTTCAAGGTCTGGTCAGGACCTTTCCTACCGTGTGCGCAGATCAAGCGAACTGCAGTCTCTAACAAGGCACCGATAGTAAACACAGCCGTCCTGTGTTGTCGACATGGGCAGCGTCGCCGCTCCATCCCGCCGCTACGGTTCTCCTTGTTGACGCAGTCCTCGCCGGCCGGGCTCAGGGTAGGTTCGACTAACATCCTCTGTCAAAGATGACGTCGTAGTCAGAGTGTTTAAAGCATGTTATAGTCTCAGAACGTTCAACAGTGTAGCATTAAGCTAACGGCCGCTCTCGGCCGATAGCAGCAAGCTAACGTTTCCTAGCCTAGTGACACAACAGGCTAGCGCCTGCAGCTAACAGCTGACTGGCTAACAGGTAGGCCACAACTAGCACGCAAGCTAAGCAGCTATCACCTGAACTTGTACACAACGATATAACAAGCCACACTCAGACAGGCCGCCGTTCTGAAACCCTCCTCACCTTTTAAGAGAGAAGAGAAACGAGATGTTAACACAGTTTTACAACAGTGATTTTACCATACATCCGGCGGAGCCAGCACAAGTCCCAACTGGGCTGTAGCCGACTTGAACATGGATTTTCCGATAACGAACATCCATGCCCACATTTCCTCGTTTAGGGTATACTCTCATTTGCATATGAAAGATGGGGCCTATACGGTGACAGAGAAGTACCCACGCGTCCAGAGATCCTGGGATCACCAGTTTACTGGTCGTGGCCCACTAGTTGCTATAATGTGCTTCAAACCAAGATCCTCCGCCGTCGCCTAAAAGGCTGAACAAAGGACCCTAATCTGGGGCCGGTTTTCATAAACATTGTCAGCTAGCCCCCATAGCACTAACAGACAAGTGGTGCTCGCAAGCAAACATTACTCACCAAACCTGGAACCCACCGCTTCTCACAACAGTCGGTGCGTCCTACAGTCCAGCTGTGTCGCTGGAGGGTTTTACCCCATCCAGCCGCAGCAAGGAGGACTGCAGTTGGGAGGCATGTAGCGGCGTGAACTCCCAATACGAAAAAACCGGTGGAGGTGTAGAATGATCATCATCTTCCAGACACTCCAGTACGAAGACAATATCGCCGTATTTTCTCGAAAATAGTGAGAGAGAAAATAAAGATATGATGTCAACGTATCCTTTGTTTTCCAACTTTCTCCTACTAACAGCCTCGTCAAGTGGGGATCTACCGAAGGCACTTCCTTGTGGTGAAAGCGAAGAAGGAGACGAGTATGTGGCCCCACCCCTGCTTATGTAGGTAAGCTGATAGGGGTGTGGCCAGACGAATGCTGGGATGTAAAGGTACATTTGTGGAATTTTTATTCAGTGCGCGTGCACGAGTAAGGTACAGTGCAGTAGTGATGCCGAGCGGAGCCCATTACGATACAGAACTATAGTTATTGAAAATGTCATTACATTACAAGCAAATTAACACAGTTTGACATCAGTGCGGTGATGCAAGGTAATTCTGGAAAAAAGGACTGTTATGAATAATTGAAATGATGAAAAATGAAAAAAGGAAGAATTTATGAAAAATAAATGCCACTAGCTAACCTTGACATAAACTAATAGCTTGTTGGTCAAATCACATGTTTGAATTTTTTGAAAAACATTTCAATAATGTCAATAATTGTTTTAAATGATTTAACTTTTATTTTGTTCAATAAAAATGTATTTCACCTAAGTCTTTCTTGAGACACCTCATAAGCTATACATACATTTAGCTCATTACTGTGTACAAATATGTACTACCGCGAGAGCCCTTCTGGGGCCGCCAGATACATAGAAACTTCCCGGCAGGACACACTTTGCGAGCAAACAATTTTTTTTTCGGAATGCACGCTTGATCACGCATAGCATTATTATGAATCGAAATGATTATGATTTATTCAGCGTTCATATGTGAAAACGGCCATGACATTGGAGGAAAGATCTGGATCTATGTTGTGACATCACTGTGCTTCAACACAGATGTTCAGAAAGTGAATCAGACGTTTAAAAGACGTTTATTTTCTGCTTTTCTCTTCTCTTCTGCAGTGCTTCTTTTATGACGGTAATGAAAAGAAAAAACATCTGACATCAGTGATAGGGCTTTTATACATTATTGTTTAGTTATTCTGTGTGCTAATCAGTCGCAACTTCTGAAGAACAGGTGTTTCACTTTGAGAGAGAGAACCTTGCCAGCGAGCGGGTTTGAGATATTAAATAAGACTTTCTAATTCATCACTTACCAAGAATCCTTTCAGCACATCCAGAATACTTTTTTACAACGGTTTTAAATTTTGTAGAAACTGGCAGCTACACACACACACTCTCGGCATTGGTTAGGAATGGGCTCATGTCAGTGACTAGGGAATCTTAAGGACACAAACCATGTCTCTCAAAATCTAATGCAAGCTGTTGCATTTAATTCCAAAAGCTGTAGAAGAGGCAGAAACGGGTAATATAACTGTCAGGCTGAGCTATGGTTTTGGGGCTTTTATTTACTTACATCACCGTTACAACATGCTACAATAACACACATTTCTCAGAAAAAACGGCAACACTACAGATCTTTTTTAATGCTACAGTACAGAACCTTTGTCCCCAACTCCTGGCAGGGAGAGTAATTACACAGACGCTGTCGGTCGCTTTCTTTTTTTGACCTTCCTCTGAACGCCAAATATATATATTTTTTACCTTTCTTGGCTGTTACTCAGGTTTTTCTGCCATTGCACACATGTCGCTGCTGCTGTTCCCCTCTTCTCTTCCGCTCTGGCAAACTAACCAATCATTGCTGGTTGACGTAACACACACCACTAGAAATACAGAGGGGGTTCCCTGGCAGTCAGAGGGTTAATCGGTGTTGTGTAAACTTGTTTGGCAACGTCTTAATTAAAGGTGGCGGACATTCGTTTATTATGTAAAAAATTCCCCACTGCAGCTTTAAGATGTCCTGAAAATATTATCGGTCAACCATCAGTAACTGTGTCTGGCCAGAGAGACCCCTCTCTCAAGCATCAAAATACTGCAACACAGAGAGCCTTTCCTGTTCATCCATGTCCTTAGACTCAGTGTCTCTGTGGGAAGAATGCAGCTCATCTGAGATGTCCGCAGGTTGTCAGAGTGAGCAGGAGAGGTGCGGGGCAGGGCGCACCCCGAGGCAGCCTCCGAGACAAACAAGAGAGGCGTCTGTGTGAGCTGGGCCTATCGTCAGTCATCCTAAAGAAATGACCCCCAGTGCCTTGTGCCACTGATCAACAAGGACCTGCATGCACAGAGCATGGCCTACTCACCCACCCACCCACACCCACCCACCACCCACACCCACACACACGCACGCACGCACGCACGCACGCACGCACGCACGCACGCACGCACGCACACTCACACACACACACACACACACACACACACACACACACACACACACACACACACACACACACACACACACACACACACACACACACACACACACACACACACACACACACACACACACACACACACACACACACACACAGTGTCCCCCATTCATCCTGAGGCTGTTTAATCTGTGTTGAGGGGGAGAAGATATGTCATTGGTTCTTTTTTGGTATTCATTTGAAGTTCTAATGTGAATTTGTAAGAACACCAAATGTACATGAGGTCAATTTGATTTGGGGCACCGTTGAACCTAAAAGGAACATGCAAACTCCCAGCAGACAATGAAACTACTATACAACTACTACAGTACTACTACTACTACTACTACTACTACTACTACTACTACTACTACTACTACTACTACTACTACTACTACTACTACTACTACTACTACTACTACTACTACTACTACTACTACTACCATGACTACCACTACTACTACCATGACTACTACTAATAATAATACAAATAATAGTAATACACATTCATTCATTTGACTTTTGACAAAAAGACACTGTTGAAACAAGCAAGAGCATAATCTTTTAGACTGTGTTATTTGACAAGCATGGGTCTACGATACTGGTATAAAGTACAGAGCATGACACTGAAAATGAAAAGGGAAAAGAGCAGCCCTTGGCTTACTGTATGTGGGGCTGGAGCCAAATGAAATATGCTCCCAATTATGGCAATGGGTGTAAGGGTCTAATAAAGTGAGTGTCCCTACAAGACACCGTACCCTAATGGATCCCAGCTCATTTGCTTTGACTGATGAATTTCCCTCTCTAGTCGCGTGGGGTTGAATAATTATGAAATTTATCACAAGACATTGAGACTCATTAAGGATTTGTGAGGTTTCATTAAAGCAATGTTGTTGTAGAAGTGGCACACGGGTGTTGGTACGCGTGTGTGCATGCACACGTGTGTGTCTACGCATATACTTGTGTGTAATCAAGAGAGAAATTCTGAAAGGGTGTACACAGTATAAAAGTGATTATGCAATAATTAAACTATTATAGCACTTAAAGGGTAATACAGCATTGTTTTTGACCCGTGGGTCCTTTACTGCTGTGGGTATGACTTGGCTAAGAGGGCGGTGATTCGCAATCGCAATGAATACCCTGTTTTCATACCTTATTCATGCTGTTCTGCATTGTATTCGTCTGTCATATTTCTCTACAACCCCTCACATGAATGTGATTGACAACTGCGGTGGCCAATGAGGTTATGGGTCTCTCCTAGATGCAAGATAAGGTCGTACAGTCTCCCTACGCCAGTGTTGTAGTCGAGTCACTAAATATCGCGTCCGAGTCGAGTCTCGAGTCACCAGTGTTAGAGTCCGAGTCCAAGTCCGAGTCACCAAAGAAGAGCCAGAGTCGAGTCCCCATTACCCTCGTCCGAGTTCAAGTCATCAAGGTTGAGTCCGCTCAACTCTGGCAGTGAAAGAGCTGACATACAAATAAAAAAAGGTCTTGATTAAACATAAATGACACACCATTTCAAAGGGAGTTTATTTACTTTGTGACACAATAGCCAAACAAATGCACTAGCCATCAATATCTTATGCCAAATGATTAGGGCCTATTACAAAAAAGAAATAATAATAATAACTTTTATTTATCAAAATGGAAAAGTCAGAGTCCTCGTCTGCACCTTCCGAGTCCGATCAATGTACAGTCAATGTTCGAGTCCAAGTCCAATTCTGAGTCATCAGTGCTCAAGTCCAAGTCGAGTCACAAGTCCTGAAAATCAGTCCAAGACTCTGACTCGAATCCGAGTCCTGGACTCGAGTACTACAACACTGCCCTACACACTTACGAATTTGCTCATGTTTGCTCAAACGTGCAAAGTGCAAAAGTCGCGAGACACCCCAGGTGAATAGGCAAATATACTTTTTTTGTTGATTTTGAGATTTTGTTATATTTAGCTTCCTAAACATGTCTTCTATGAAACTAGTGACAATAAAACGTCAATAACACACATTTAGTTGTTTATTTTACTTCATTTTGCCTTATTGCATCCATAAATGTGCACATATTTATTTACAATTCAGAAAACTTGCAATATATTTTTTCTTAGTTTATATGTACATAACAAACTGGGAAAGTTTCATAGTGATATCTATTCAAATATGTTTTGCCTATTAGGGGGTACACTGTTTTTAGCCTGTGTGTAGTTCTGTTCAGTTCAATAACATCATTATTATTATTATTATTATTATTATTATTATTATTATTATTATTATTATTATTATTATTATTATTATTATTATTATTATTATTATTATTATTAATATTAATTATTATTATTATTATTATTATTATTATTATTATTATTATTATTATTATTATTATTATTATTATTATTATTATTATTATTATTATTATTATTATTATTATTATTATTATTATTATTATTATTATTATTATTATTATTATTATTATTATTATTATTATTATTATTATTATTATTATTATTATTATTATTATTATTATTATTATTATTATTATTATTCAGTTATCAGGCATGTGTTTAGGTTGTCTATTACTAATGGTTTGATTAGGTATTGTGTTTGTAAATATCTGTTTAAAAAAAAAGTATGGCATTTTACAATACAGAACTTTGAAGGCGTTTTCCCAAAAATGAGTTTTAAGAGTTTTTCCTCATACTCTGAGCCAGAAATCTCCACTTCAGTAGCACTCACATACACCAAACCTTCCCGTTCTATTCATATCTATGTTCTGAAGGTACACACCAACACACAGACCTCACGGAGACAACAACAAAGCCCCCCCCCTCCCTCCCCCGCAGCACCAGAAGACAAGTACCTGGAACTCGAAGACATCAATAACACAGCTAATAAAAACGGACTACACATCTTTCACCTTAATGTAAACAGCATTAAGCATAAGCTGGACGAATTAAGAAACCTGTTTATGAGCGGTAAGGTAGACATAATATGCTTTACTGAAACTAAACTTGATCCATCTGTAACAGACCCTGAAATAGAAATAGAGAACTATACTATAGTCCGTAATGACAGAAACCAGTATGGAGGTGGTGTTTGTATGTACATACATAAGGACACCAAATTCATTACCCGTACTGACCTTCATCATGAGACAATTGAAACCGTATGGGTGGAAATTTTATTTGAAAGGGCAAAATCTGTTCTAGTCGGCACAATATACAGACCGCCAGATCAAACTGGCTTTTATGATACTCTGGATGTGTGCTTAGCTGGAGCTGAGGATGCGGAAAAAATTCTTATTGGGGATTGGAACACGGATATGCAACAAAAAAATGCACCCGTCTTCAAATCCTTCAATAGGTTTTGTGATCTGCACGGCCTCAGCCAACTAATCACCCAACCCACAAGGATATGTGAATCAACTCAGACTACCATTGACCTCATACTGACCTCTGACAAGTCCAAGATCTCCAGTAAAGGGGTTATAGCATGCGGGTTAAGTGATCATTATATGATATTCTGTACCCGCAAAAAGCTAAAACTAAAGGCTGGCTGTCACAAAACAGTCACATCTAGAGACCTCAAAACCTACTCTAGCGAGGCCTTTAACCTTGAACTGGAGAGTCTGGACTGGTCAGATGAACTCAATGGCACACTGGTTGAAGAAACTTGGCTTGGCTTCAAAACCAAATTTTCATCAATACTAAACAAAATGGCCCCCCTAAGAACCACCAGGGTAAAAAATCGCGCGGAGCCATGGATGCACACTGAAATACTGACCGCTATGAAAGCCAGAGACAAAACATGCTCTGAGTTTCGTAAAAGTCAGTCAAAGCTTACCAAAAGCACGAGCAGTGAACTCCAAGACCACGTGACTGAACTCAAACTAGAAAGAAACAGACTAAGAAATGACGTAAACTCCATGATCAAAACTGCAAAAAAAAATTTCATCAATGACAAAACCGAGGAAAACAAAAATAAACCACGTGAACTTTGGAAATTACTCAACAATCAACTAGGCTGCAGTAAAAAACTCAAAACCAGGTTCTCAAACATAAACATAAAGACGGACAACACGCTCATCACAGACAAGCTGGATGTAGCCAATTACTTAAACACTTTCTTCACAAACATAGCCACAACACTGGTAAACAAACTACCCTCCCACTCAGGGCAGTATGGGGTAGAACACATAGTAGCATACTACATGAACCTAGGCGTCCACAAAGACGACTTCAAACTGGAAATAGTAACTACAGATGAGGTACTCAAAAAACTGAGCGCCCTCCAACCAAACAAGGCCACGGGCCATGACAACATCCCCTCCAAATTCCTCAGAGACTCAGCAGCAGCCATCACCCCAGTCATCACACACATAATAAACCTCTCCATAAAACAGGGACACGTCCCCAAGGACTTCAAAATTGCGAGAGTAACACCCCTGCACAAAAAGGGCAGCAAATTAGACCCGGGTAACTACCGCCCTGTTTCTATCCTTACATCCATCTCGAAAGTCATGGAAAAAATAGTATACGAACAGATCGAAAAGTACCTTGCGGAAAAAAATCTAATCTACGAATTCCAATCTGGCTTCAGAACATCCCACTCCACTGACACATGCCTTCTCTACTTGAACGACCACATCAAACAAGAGGTGGACGCGGGCAAATACTGCGGCATGGTCATGCTGGACCTACAAAAGGCCTTCGACACTGTCAATCACACCATTCTGATTGACAAGCTAAAAGCAATTGGTTTTGATAGTTTATCAGTGAGCTGGATACAATCCTACCTGGAGGGGAGGGAACAGATGGTGGAAGTAAACGGTACCCTATCCCCCCCCCTCACAGTGAGCTGTGGTGTTCCACAAGGAAGCATACTAGGACCGCTACTATTCCTAATTTATGCAAATGACATGTCGTCAGCTTGTGACTGCAACTTGTTCCTGTTTGCGGACGACTCAGCCCTGCTGGTCTCTGACAAGAACAAGTTACAGGTTGAAAAAGCCCTCAGCTCGGAACTAGGCAAAATCTGCATATGGCTCGCCGACAACAAACTATCATTACACATGGGCAAAACAGAGTCCATTCTCTTCGGTTCAAATAACAAACTCAGCAAGACCGACGGCTTCTCGGTTACAGTGGGTGACAATATTATCACAAGGAAAGATGAAATTACCTACCTGGGTTCCATCCTAGAGGCTAATCTTTCCTGTGACAAAATGGCATCCAATGTAATAAAAAAAGTCAACCAACGAACGCGATTCTTGTACCGGATCTCCTCTCTGGTAAACAAGAATACCCTGAAGACTCTAGCAGGAGCACTCATTCAAGGGTACTACGACTATGCTTGCACCTCATGGTACCAAAGCACCTCAAAGGCACTAAAAAACAAATTACAAACATCTCAAAACAAGCTAGTCAGACTACTACTTGACCTGACTCCTAGAACCCACCTCACCCCTGCCCACTTTGACAACCTAGGATGGCTTAGAGTAGACGACAGAGTACAGCAACTTGCAATGGGCCTGGTCTACAAGATACACTACGCGACCAAGGTACCCATGTACATGTCAAAATACTTCCCAAAGGTCAGTGAATACCACGATCACAACACCAGAGGGAGCTCCACAAATCATGTAAAACCCAGATTCGGCTCAAACAAGGGACTAAACACGTTTCGCAATTATGCCACATCAATGTGGAACGCCCTGCCTAAAGCTGTAAAGGAATGTGAATCACTACCCACCTTCAAAAACACTCTCAAAAAACACCTACGTGAGACTGCAATTCGAAACTGGCCCCTACAAATGTCCTAACCTAGTTGTACAGTAAATGACCAAGTAAGGCTTTGTCAATATTCCAATGTACAGTGTAAAATGTGTGTGTGTCCCCTACCCAACCCCCCCCCCCCCCCCCCCACCTCCAATGTACAGCTTTCTCGTATCATTACTATGCTGATGATACTCAACTCTTCCTCTCCTTTCCCCCTTCTGATATCCACGTCTCTGAGCGAATCTCGGCCTGTCTGTCCGACATTTCCACCTGAATGACGACCAACTACCTCAAACTGAACCTAAGCAAAACAGAATTGCTTCACCTGCTGGCCAAATCCTCCCCCCTGACCGACCTTTCCATCACAGTGGAGAATGTAGCTGTGGCCATGTCCCAGACCGCTAAGAACATTGGTGTTGTCCTTGATGACCAGCTGAACTTCTCTGCTCACATCACAGCAACAAACTGCAGATTCCTCCTGAGCAACGTCAGAAGGATCCGCCCCTTCCTGACAAAAGAAGCCACCCAACTCCGACCACTGCCACCAAGCCTCTTCAATTCATTCATAACGCAGCCGCCCGCATAATCTCAAACCTACCGAAGTCAGCCCACGTCACCCCACTTCTTAGGGACCTGCACTGACTCCCCCATAGGCGAAGGGAACGGCTCCCGCCTATCTCCGGTCAATGGTCTCTAACTACTAGGGATGGGTACCGAATTCGGTACTTTTGAGGTACCGAACCGAAACACGTCGGTACTACCGAGTATCGAATACGTTCACACGCACAATATATGCTTACCTAGGATTTGACTTGATTCAACAACAAAGCAGTCGGAGCAATGACAAGCCGAAAACTGTCGAAATTGTAGTTATTTGAAGTTTGGATTTTTTCTTTTTTACGACTGATGTAGGTAAATAAAATTTCTTGAGACTAAAGTACCGAAAAAAGGTACCGTTGGGTACCGGTATCGATTCACAGACTGTACCGGTACCGGTATCGGTTCAAATGTGAAAGGTACCCATCCCTACTAACTACACACCCTCAAGACCCCTACGCTCTGCATATTCTGGCCGCCTCAGACCTAATCCTATCCGAGCTCCAGGAGGGTCATCAAAGAGAAGCCGCTTATTCTCGGTCCTTGCCCACAATGGTGAAACAAACTTCCCACCACAGTTAGGACAGCCGAAACCCGTCCAATATTTCGCCGTCGTAATGTTAGCTAGCAAGTTAACATTGCATTTTTTTTCTATTTAGTTAAAGAGGCCAATGTGCTGTAAATTCTAGAAAGCATTTCATTGGACACAAAATTTGTAAATGCTGTGTGCAGGATGACTCTTGATGATAATTGTGCGGGAGCTTAGAGGACTGTATATAATTATCACCTTAGGGGGTGTGGTAGGATGCCTTAACTCTTAAACTAATTGTACCAAATACACAACTGAGTGAATAACTTAAAATGGAGTCACCTAAACTAGAAAGAGCGAGGAAACTGTTTGAATCATAGTGCTTTTATATAAGCAAAAAAGGGGAAAAAGATACATACAAAATATTGTTATCACATTACACAAAGCCTAATTAAATACTATTACTAAATTTAGATGGGCGCCCAAATAGTTCTAATAAAGTGTTCTGGCCAAACGTTGCCGCGGTTACCACTGTGACAGAGGAACAATTCCCTCTGCAGGATGAGAGAGATGGAGGTGATGAGGAGTAGTAGACCGCTGCGTGTTGATGAGGGCGGGAAGACGCTGCCCGGTCCAATAGGCGCCACCAGTCTGCTCCGGCAGACCAGATGCTCCGCTGTGGTGGTCCGAGTGTCTCGCTCCGCTCCGTGGTGCTGCACGGCGCACAGGGCGCATGCCGACAGCTGCTGCAGACACGCTGGTCCCCTCTGTACCACAGGCTACTGCTAGTGCTATGGCTACTTCTTAGGACTAGTTGTGTCCTTTTACAGCGACACAGACACTATCTAAATGTTCTCTGGTCTGTGTTATATATCGACTGATATGTCCAGTATAGAGCAGCTATCGAAGCATGAGCCGAATCTACTTTAGGTATTAGCGCCGAGCTAGCTAGCTTCGGCTAACTGGTAACGATAGATGGGGAATACTATAGTCTGCTGTAATATGCTAATCCCAGACGTTTACTAAACATCAAATTAGCTGGGTACTAAAACTCACTCTCTCTTGGTGGTATAATGTCCGCTTGGTAAGCCACTTTACATACTTGGTCACCGTCAAACTATAACGTTAACGAGAGCAACGCTGTGTGTACGTCCGCTCTCTTGCGTGTCCGGTCAAGTTCAACGTCAATAAGCTCATAGAGAGGAAGTGACGCAGATACGAGGGAACACTACCACCTCTGGCCCACTAGATGGCAGCACCGTCATATAACCTGAGATGCCATCAATAGGCAGACAGTGTAACATTATGTGGTAAATAATAACTTAACTCCCACATATTAACTGGTTGGTGAACTTAAAGGGGGATTATTTTAGGTCTAATTTTACCTAATTGCAGACCCTTCAGCACAGCCGCCCCCTGATTTGCGGCGCTAATCAGTACTGAGGTCTGCTGAATGTCTAGTAGTCACTCAGGCTGGTCAGAGTCAGAGTACGGGGGTAGTCGGATCAGTCGAGCCACTGGTCTGTGGTATGTTCTTCCTCCGACATCCACGATAGCCGAGCGGACTCTTCCGTCTTGCCCTTTTACCACACTCTTCACCCCTCCGGTGAGCCAGCGGGCTCGGGGAAGCGCCTGATCCACGATCATGACTGGGGTTCCTGGTTCTAGGTTGCCTCTTTCAGTGATCCACTTGCGGCGGCCTTGCAGCGATGAGAGATATTCGGTGGTGAACCTCTTCCAGAATTGGTCGGCTAGAGCCTGACTATACCTCCATTGTCTTCTGCCGATGATCTCGGTGGAGGCGTAGACCGCAAAGGGAAGGGCCGCGTCTCGCCGCCCCATCAAAGGCTGTTGGGTGTTATGGGGTCGAGATCGGCCGCGTCGCTACTGACGTACCCCAGTGGCTTGGAATTCAGAATGGCTTCAATCTCCACCAGCACGGTGTTGAAGACCTCTGCCTTCGGAACCTGTCCTCTGAGCGCGGCTGCTAGAGCAGCCTTTACTGACTTGACCTCTCTCTCCCACGTTCCACCGAAGTGGGGTGCATTTGGAGGGTTGTAGGAGAAGGTGACCTGTTGGGAGGCCAGCTCGTCCCTCAACTCCTCACTCATCTGGTGGTAACTCTTGATGAGTTCAGCTTCTCCTCCCTTGAAATTCGTCCCGTGATCAGACCATAAGGCAGGGCTGTACGTTAACTTTTTTTGCACATAGCACTGGTGCTACAGAGGTTGATAGTTTTGTAGCACAGGCCAAAATCTTGTAGCACAAGTATAAAACGTGTTATATTTGTAACAGTCACAAATGTGCCTATTGTATTTGTGATATTTAGTTGCAGTGCCATGTTTGGCTGTCATTTAGTATATCGCCATGTGTTATTATTACTATGATACTCTCATATGCTATTTTAAATTAATATCATAAACAACATAAGGAATATTAGCATAATTTTGAGTGGACTGAAGGAATGAGTCAGTGTTAATAGTTTTAAATGCAAATAATTTATTGAAACATAGAAGTGGGGTCGGTTGGGACACACACACACACACAATGGGGGACCCTGATGTAAACAAGACAAACGTCTTTCTCTGGTCTGCATCCCCTTAACAATTGTGTGTATTGAGCCGTACTGTACCCATTCTGCAATCTGTTAAATAAAGTTTTCATTCATTCACACACACTGTTTCAACTCACCACCCCCGCATCATATTGTAGTCTAGTCTGTCTTCAAACTTCCACTCCTCTCGAAACTTGTATTTGAATATCATCATTATCTGTCCATCCTCAGTTTACTATAATATACTCCTGTCCTGAGTCTTGACTAGTGACTTCATCGTCTTTCCAAACGCACGCACGCACACACACAGGGAAGGGGAGAGAGTGCCCCCCATTTCCCTTTCCACACTGTGTCTGCTGGCTCTGCGCCCTCTGAGTCTGATCAGGATTAGCTTGTTAGCTTGCTAACGTTGTAGTGATTGTAATGGTACATAAACGTTAATTTCGGGCGATGTGCGCATAAAGGAATGGCGACGGTGCAAAGCATGTAGATGCATTTGACCCGTTGCGAGAAAGAAAAAACACCACGGACTTATTTCGGGACGTGTAGGCGCACTGCTGTGTTAACGTGCACCAACCGACCAACGCGCTGCTCTTCTAGCAGAAGCACGGATAGGGCGGATACGACTCGTCGAGTTGTCACAAGAGTTTTTTCAAAATAAGAGTATCATATGCACCTGAACGTTGCTAGCTTTCGGAGCCTAGCTGGAGCTGCGCGTTGGCAGAAATGAGACCCGCTACAGGATTTTCAAAATAAGAGTATCTATATGAACCGAATCCCTATCGCACCAGTGCTACTGAAGTAAATCCATCCATCGCACAGACAGCTGTTGCTGTAGCACGTGCGAGATATATGTCGCACTGTACACCCCTGCATAAGGTATGGGGTCGCCCTCTCCTTCCAGTAAATCGACGGAATGACTGGAGGAAGCTGTCTGTTGTCATTTCAGCCAGCACCTCGAGATGGACGGCTCTCGTGGTGAGGCACTTGAAGATGATTCCCCATCTCTTAGCAGTTGCTCTCCCGATCTCCGCCTTGATGGTGAAGGGCCCGAAGCAGTCCATGCCCGTGTTGTGGAAGGGCGCTTCTTGGAGACGGAGGCGGCAGGATGGGAGGTCAGCCATTCGTGGCATGATGGGTTGGGCTCTGAGCTTCTGGCAGTCTGTGCATGACCGTTGGTAACGCCGCACAGCCTCCCGGCCGCGAAGTATCCAGAACCTTCTCCTGAGCTCCGCGAAGAGCCGCTCCGCTCCAGGGTGATACAATTTGGTGTCATAGTGACGAATCACCAAGTTAGTCACCGGATGCTTCGAGGGGAGTAGGATGGGGTGTTTGCTGTCCTCAGTGAGGCCCTGAGCCCGTCGTAGGCGGCCTCCGACACGTATGAGGTCTTTCTCGTCCAGTTCGGGGGCCAGTAGCCTCAGCTTGCTGTCTCTTGGTAGCTCCATCTTCCGTCCCAAGCACGCCATCTCGATCTGGAAGACCTCCCGCTGCACCCTCTGCAGCAACATGATCTCAGCTGCGGCGTAGTCGTCAGCGCTGAGAGGAGTCGGGTCTCCGGGACCAGGGTTCCGGTGGTGGAAGGTACATACTTGGAGCTCTTCTAGGGTCTGGCAATCCTCAACCTTGGGACCGTCAGTATTTGAAGGGTCTTGGAGTCCAGTGAGGCCGCAGAAGATGGACTTCTTAAGTTCCACCTCCACCTCTGCGTTCTCCAAGTTCGGAGGAGAAGGCCAGTCTTCTTCTGGCTTGCGTAGGTAGTCGGGTCCACGGTGGTAGAGGTTGGGACGTGCCAATTCCTCGAGGGTCGCACCTCTGGTGATCACGTCCGCCGGGTTGACATCTGTCGAAACGTATCGCCAGCAGCTGATCCCCACAAGCTCTTGGATCTCTGTCACCCTTGTTCCTACGAATACTTTATATCTGCACGAAGTCGACTGGATCCACTGGATGACTGTTGTGGAGTCAGACCACATCGACACCGCGTGAAGGGGGAGGTGCAGCTCTTCCTTCAGCATCTTTCCCAACTGGGCTCCACTTAGAGCTGCGCAGAGCTCCAGCCGGGGAATGGATTGCTGCTTCTTGGGTGCAACTCTTGAGCGTGCAAGAATGAAGGAGACGTGGACTGTGTCGTCGGGCTCCACCGCACGCAGGTACGCTACTGCACCATATGCCTTCTCAGACGCGTCACAGAATACATGAAGGGAGAGCTGGCTGCCGGTCAGACTGACGCTCGAGGGAAAGTAGCTCCTGGGAAACTCGATCTGTTGGAGGGTGGGGAGCTCTTCTTCCCACTTCTTCCACTTCGCCCCGAGTGTCTCTGGTAGGGGGTCATCCCATCCCTTCGCCTCAGTCCACAGCTCGCTGACCAGAGCCTTGGCACGAGTCGTGTAGGGGTTGATGTAACCCAACGGGTCATATTGACTCGCCAGAGTACTGTAGATCGACCTCCTGGTTACATAATGGCGAGTTTTGATTTTCTTTTGCCGGTAACACAGGGTGTCAGACTTGAAACGCCAGAGGAGACCCAGAGTCATTTCCTGGGCGTCCTCACTTGACTGGGAGAGCCAGGTCTCGCTGCTGTCAGCCTTCGCTTCGTCTGGGAGGTCTCGGACGACCTCAGGGTTGTTGGTGGCCCACTGGCGGACCTCAAAGCCAGCGGTGGCCAGGAAGGTGCGTATGTCATGCACCAGCTTGTAGGCCTCTTCCGCGGTCTCCACGCTGTGGAGGCAGTTGTCCACATAGAAACTGTGGTGGACAGCATCGGAGACTCCGGGGGGTGCGGCGCCGTCGTCGACATGAAGCTGCAGGGCGTAGGTGGCGCAACACGGGCTGCAGGTCGTCCCGAAGGGCAGCACCTCCCACTGATAGATGGACGGTTCCGGGTCGTCTGGGTTTTCTCTCCACAAGAACCTCATGAGTGGCTTATCTTCGTCGAGCAAACACACCTGATGGAACATGCGTTTGATGTCGCCACTGATGGCGGTCTTCTGTCGTCGGAAGCGCACCATGACTCCGAGGAGAGGAGGGGTCAGAGTCGGACCGGGCAGGAGATAGCGGTTGAGGTTCTGCTGGCGCACTTGAAAGCTGCAATTAAAGACCACTCTGTTCTTTCCGTTGTGCTTAACGTTATGGTGTGGAAGGTACCATGACTCGGTACTCCTTTCCGCCTCCTCAGGCTTCAGCCTCCTGACGAGTCCAGACTCTATGAGCTTGCTCATTTCTGTGGCGTAGGCGGCAGCCGTCTCGGGGTCTCTGCTGAGTCTTCTTTCAGTGCTAAGCAGACACGGCTTCGCTACTCCTGGGGGAACCTTGAAGGTCGGCATGGGCTCTCTTCTCAAGAGCGGTGTGGCGTATCTGAGGACACTGCGCACGCAGACACGCTTGGTCTTGGCTTGGAGAAGATCCATCGCCTCCTTATCTTCTTTGGAGCGAGTGTGTATCTTCTCGTTTTTGTATGGAGCAATGTCCAGCTGCCATAACCTCTGAACATTCTCCAGCAATGCCTCGTCTTCGTGCCCCGCTCCAATGAAGAGGCAGTGGGTCTGACGGGCGTTCAGATTTCTTAGACTGATGGGGCCCTGCAGGGTCCAGCCTAGCGGAGTCTCCAGGGCGACGGGACATCCGGGTGGACCCGGGATGATGTGCTTGGGTAAAGTGAGGTTCACATTATCGGAGCCGAGCAGGAGGGTGGGCTTCACCTCCATTGCAGCGTTGATCCCCAGATTACGGAGATGTGGGTACCTCTTCATGAGGGACTCCATCGGGTAGCCGTAACTGGAGAGGCACAACCCGGCAGCTGTGAATACGCGGCTCACTTTGAAGACTTCCTTCGGCCGTCCGGCCGGTGTGAGGGTGAGGGCCACACTTTCTCCTTGAATAGTGGTGCGCCCTGGTTGGATGGTGAGGAGATCCAGCTCCTCTGCGTCGCCCACGAGTCCAAGGGCGATGGCAGCCTCACGCATCAGTAGCGTGCGCTCCGAGCCATCGTCAATAACCGCGTAGGTCTCCAGAGTCTTGTCGCGGTTCCGCAGGACCACCGGCACAATCTTCAACAGCACGCGGGGAGTGCTGCCTCTCACGGGACCCACGTAGTAGTTGCGTAGCTCTCTAGAGGGCTCATCACGGACTTCCGCCACATAAGGCTTAGCCTTGTCGTCTCTATTGTTGAGGTCGTGGAGGGCCGTGAGGTGGATCTTCCCGCACCCGCTCTGTCTGCAGGGTCCCTTGAGGGTGCAGTCCTTTGCTCTGTGCTCACGGGCGCACTTCCAGCACCGCTTATTCTCTATTATCCACTGTTTCTTTTCCTCTGTAGTCTTCTCCTTGAACACGGGACAGTTGTCTAGCCAGTGGACCTCTGTGCAGCACTGGCATGGCGGCGGAGTCTTCTTCTCTCCTTTCTTCTGGGAGGAGAAGCCTCGTTGGCCTTTCGGGGGCCCTTGGTGCTCCTTTGATGTGGTTTCATGTACGGTGGTCAGCACCCTAACGGGCCACCCCGTTCGGTCTGACTTGTCTCGTCCACTGCGTCCATTGCCTCTCGGCTCTTCCCGCTTGGGGAGGCGGATGTGCCTCATCTCCGACTTCAGGAACTCTGAGAGCTCCATCAGGGTAGACAGTGGCTGTTGGGGGTGGAGACGCTCGTGTTCCCGTCGGAACCTCTCTTCCCTTTCCTTTGGAAGCTTCCTGACGAAGCGTTCTACGTTGGAGCCTGCATAGAGCTCAGTGCGGCCGGCGGCTCCTTGAAACGTCAGGAGGCTCACCAGAGCCTGTACCTTCAAGGAGTATGCGTCCAGGGCGTGGTCGTCCTTTATGTCTGCCATTTCTCCCAGCTCGTGGATCTCCTCCAATATGTGGTCCCACGGGCGTCCCCAGCGCTCGTCCAGGGCCTGGAGAGACGAAGTATAGGGGGTGGGGGAGTATGCGTTGGCAGTGCATATGAGCTTGGCCGCAGGCAGCGTACAGTGCATAGACAGCTCGAGGAACTTCTGTTGCTCGCTGTGGTTGGCGGCGCCCAGGAGGAACTCCAGACACATCCTCATGTCATGGTACTGACTTCTAGAATTGTCTTTGAAGAATGGGATGGCGCTCCCTGGTGGGCGCTGTGGGAGCGGGTCGTACCTAGGGGCCGGTGCAGTTACGGGCCAATGTTGATGGGATCTGGAGGTTGCTCTGTGTGTGGCGGGTAGCCGCTCACATTGAGAGCGGGGTGGCACCTCTCTTGGTGCCGTATATTCCTCCTGCAGACGAGCCAGTCGCCTTTCCAGGTCTTCGGAGTCGGCCTTGTCCCTTCTTCGGGGTCGGGGATACGTAGCCGGGTGCTCCTCCCTTTCAGGCTGGCGGCGCTGGGGTGAGTTATTCCTAGTGGATGCTCTTGATGATTGCCTGGAGGCAGAGGCCGATTGCAGTTGGGCGGTAGCGAGCCGGGTGTACTCCAAGGCCTGGGCTGCCGCTCTATCGCGCTCCCGCTCCAGTGCTTCCGCGGCTCTTCTCTCTCTGTCGAGCGCATCTTCGCGTTGTTGTTGCATGCATTGGAATATGAATCCTGTTTGGCTGGTAACGCTCCCTCTGCTTTGTGCTCTGCTGGGGGGCCTACTAGTTCTGCGAGTGTCTACGAAGAACTCTCCCGGTTGGAAGTGATTGAAGTCCTGCCTGCCGCGTGGCTCCACTCTGTCTGGGGGATTGATATCCTCTCCAGGTTGCGAGTCGTTTTCAGCGGAGTCACTCTCCTCTTCTTCTTCAGACTCATCTTGCTCATCATACTCATCTTGGTTGGCGGTATCCAGTGGCGAGAAGGTAGTTATGTCTTTACTACATGAGACTGCCACCTGGTGTCTCTTCTTCTCTTCAGGCCGCTGGGGGGTGTCAGTCGGGTCTGACTCTGTTCTCAGAGTCTGATCTAACTGCGGTGTGGCAGCAGCACCCTCTACTAGCTGGGGTGTGCCTGCCGTCTGATCTAACTGTGGTGTGGCAGCAGCACCCTCTACTAGCTGGGGTGTGCCTGCCGTCTGGGTTGTAAAGTCCCCTACTGTCCGGTCAGCTGATGTGTTTAGCACATGCTGATTGCTCTCCGAACTAGGGCTACTGGGTGTACCCAGGACACAGTCATCTAGTCGGGAGGGTAATCTACGCTCCCTAGGAGCACGTGTCTTCCCTTCAGGGAAGGGGGGGGGGGCCCTTTGAACCTACCTCGCTCTTTTGTGACATCCTATCTGGTTTAACTCCGGCTCGAAGTGACCAAATTGTGCGGGAGCTTAGAGGACTGTATATAATTATCACCTTAGGGGGTGTGGTAGGATGCCTTAACTCTTAAACTAATTGTACCAAATACACAACTGAGTGAATAACTTAAAATGGAGTCACCTAAACTAGAAAGAGCGAGGAAACTGTTTGAATCATAGTGCTTTTATATAAGCAAAAAAGGGGAAAAAGATACATACAAAATATTGTTATCACATTACACAAAGCCTAATTAAATACTATTACTAAATTTAGATGGGCGCCCAAATAGTTCTAATAAAGTGTTCTGGCCAAACGTTGCCGCGGTTACCACTGTGACAGAGGAACAATTCCCTCTGCAGGATGAGAGAGATGGAGGTGATGAGGAGTAGTAGACCGCTGCGTGTTGATGAGGGCGGGAAGACGCTGCCCGGTCCAATAGGCGCCACCAGTCTGCTCCGGCAGACCAGATGCTCCGCTGTGGTGGTCCGAGTGTCTCGCTCCGCTCCGTGGTGCTGCACGGCGCACGGCGCACGCCGACAGCTGCTGCAGACACGCTGGTCCCCTCTGTACCACAGGCTACTGCTAGTGCTATGGCTACTTCTTAGGACTAGTTGTGTCCTTTTACAGCGACACAGACACTATCTAAATGTTCTCTGGTCTGTGTTATATATCGACTGATATGTCCAGTATAGAGCAGCTATCGAAGCATGAGCCGAATCTACTTTAGGTATTAGCGCCGAGCTAGCTAGCTTCGGCTAACTGGTAACGATAGATGGGGAATACTATAGTCTGCTGTAATATGCTAATCCCAGACGTTTACTAAACATCAAATTAGCTGGGTACTAAAACTCACTCTCTCTTGGTGGTATAATGTCCGCTTGGTAAGCCACTTTACATACTTGGTCACCGTCAAACTATAACGTTAACGAGAGCAACGCTGTGTGTACGTCCGCTCTCTTGCGTGTCCGGTCAAGTTCAACGTCAATAAGCTCATAGAGAGGAAGTGACGCAGATACGAGGGAACACTACCACCTCTGGCCCACTAGATGGCAGCACCGTCATATAACCTGAGATGCCATCAATAGGCAGACAGTGTAACATTATGTGGTAAATAATAACTTAACTCCCACATATTAACTGGTTGGTGAACTTAAAGGGGGATTCTTTTAGGTCTAATTTTACCTAATTGCAGACCCTTCAGCACAATAATGTTATTTCACCAGATACGGCATCAGTGTAATTCAATGTTTTTTTTTATTGTCAACATAGCCTGCCTACAATTAATTTCTTCCACTCAATACTTATACTCAGGAGCCTTACGTTCCCATTGTATGGAACATTTTAATTGTATGCTCATTAAATACAGCTCACGAACACACAATTCCAGTTTTACATATCACAATGTATTATCATAAAAAAATAAAAACGGGCATTGTAGTTATTACAGAATTTACTTCAAAAGGTATCCAGCTTTATTGATGTACAGTGGTAAACAGTACAACGTAGTCCCCATTGTGGGGACTCAGTGCAGTACATTGTGCACTTCACTTGAGTCCTGGAGAAAGTACAATGCCCATGTTTCATGGCGACAATGAATTATGCTGCCTGAAGCAACAGTACGGCTCTGTGACTTGTCTTGACCCTTCCCACCCTTCTAGATATTAGCTACATATGGTGGTGTTGACGGGTGGATGGATGGATGGATCACACTACATAAGTATAGGAGAAATGCATCATATTGGTTTTGGCCTTTTAGTAGCCTATGCTGACAATAAGAAATACATTTAATTACACACCAGCCTTATCCTTTAATAGAAGAGCAATGAACGTGTTGCATAAATCGTTACCAAGTTAACAATATATTTGTAATATTATTTCTACTTGAATTTCTCAGAGTGTACACTATGTCATGACTCATTACACTTAGAGCTGAATATAAAAAAAGTAATCGAACCAGGCCCCATTGTGTCCAACACATACAGTAAGTTGCCATTTGATACACCCCCCACAGCTGTTTTTGTGTGGAGAGACGACTCTCTGCAGAGGCTCTGGATAAATCCATGGCTCTATTTATGAGGAGTTATTGATTTGTATTTAATTAAACTCACTTATTTGCTTTTGAATGACAAAAAGATTGATGAAGAAGATCGATAGCCGCATGGAAATGAAGTGAGACACGTTTTGAAAGGGGGGGGGGGGGTGGAGTGACACAGCCAATCCATCCTGAAATAGGCTTTTTGTTGATTGTGTCTTGTGACCCAAACAAGTGTCAAACTGTAGCCACATGCAGAACACACAGTAATAAGAAGCAAGGGAAAGAAAACAAGGATTTAATTGCCTAAACCCAAAGAGGCCTTGCTGGTTCCTGCCTAAATGCATTGTTGTGTTTCCCTTATATTTTGTCTTTGTAATTTGTAGTCCTGTAGCTCAGCAGATAGTGTTGGTTATTATTGCAACCAAACACTGCAAAGGTTAGGGGTTCAAGGCCCACTGGAGCCACCCAATGTACTCATGGACATGGTACTGTAAGGCGCTTTGGATTCCGACCTCCACCCAATTATATATGTTGTACTTTTTTTTTTATATGGGAAACTTCCTCTTTTCTTGTTCCTCCAATCACAACTGTTGCTTTCCTTGTTGTGATTGGAGGATCAAGAAAAGAGGGCAGCGGTTGAGATAGGTCCATTGTTTGTAGGACATTGCTTGCTCTCCGCCTCAATTGGATCAAATTCACTTGCCGAAATTTCAAAGTCATTCTGAGTGCATTTGTTTCTACGTCATCTCGAACGAGAGCAGCCTGTATTGTACAATGCCCCTACTGTATTGATTATGTTCATGTCTTGTATTCATCATTTTAAAAAATGCATGTAAATCTAATTTGCAGGTCCAGATGAATTTATCAGTAGTTTCACAGATAACAATTAAATTAGTATTACTTTTAATTAATTGGACAATGGACAATGACTGTTGACATTGACATTGTCCTAATGGCCTAGCTTGATTTAGTGTTGTTTGAGGTATGTAATTGGGTTGATCAACATTGTCATCAGAAGCAATGACTCATTTAGGATATCTCATCTGGAGCCTTTTCTGTGGAGTCTGCCATTCCCCATCCAGGTTTGAAGTGGGTCCTCTCTCTATCTCTGCATAATCTGGAGTCTAATCTTCCCTCATCAGTTGGCTCAGCTAACCGAATATCATTCCCCTCCAAGACACACACAGACACACACACATTTGTGCATGAATTTGTGTGATGTTGAGCAACGTTGTAATACACATTCATACATACACACATGCACACCCACACATGTGCGCATGCACACACACACAGAATACATGTACAAAGTCACACTCCATCCAAATGTTCTCAGAAAACACTGATAATATATATTTTTCCTCCTTCTTCTTTTTTTAACCCTTGTGTACCCCTGGTCCCTTTTTCTACTTTTTTGAAATATTTTGAGTGTGTGTGTGAGCACAGCGGTGTCTGTGTTTATTATTATTTCATGAAATTGGGTAAATATCTTAATTTTACATATATGTTCATTGTCTTAAAAGCTTATAACATGAAACACTCTAGAAAAATAGTTACAGTATTTACTGCCTTGTTTACCCCTGGTCCCTTTTTCTACTCTCCGTCCGCTCCCATGTTAAAACAGCATTTTTAACCATTTTTAAATATGCTCTCATTCGTTCAATTCTCGATATATCTACCAAACCTTTGCATATTCCACGAACTAAGGACCCCGTCTAGGTCAGGATGTGCTGTTACCGATGTAAAACACATGGTGGCGTAATCGCTCTACGGATAACTTTGCCACAATTCAAGGGAGGTGAGATACGCTGTACCAGGCTGTCCTGGGCTTCAGTGATTGAAACGCCGGAGACATCGTTTGGGGTGGTGGGGGGGGGGGGGGGGCGAGTGGATTTTCTGAGACAGAACCAGAGACGAACCGGACCGCGCAGTCGACAGCGCGCCATACGCCGAAATACAAGCCCCCCATCGCCGGCGCGCGCCAACGAGGAAGTGTCATGCACGGAGCAGGTCTGGTTCTCTTCCCAACAGCAAGGCGAGTCCAAGATTTCTGCCGCAGAACAACTTGGAACCGCCCGCACCAGATTTGGGTAAGTTGAGCGCTTAGTAACGTTTCGCCTCAAAGCCGTTTCTGGCCGAACTAGTCATCGAATCTTTAATATTATTTTTGATTCGTATTCAGAGGTATTTCGTCGAGATATTTCTAAATGTAATGTATCAAAAAGAAATATGAGAAATATGGTAAAAAACAACATTCATCCGTTTTTTTCTATGAGAAAAAACGTTGTAACGTTTCGCCTCAGCGCCGTTTCTGGCCGAACTAGTCATCGAATCTTTAATATTTTTTTGATTCGTATTCAGAGGTATTTCGTCGAGATATTTCTAAATGTAATGTATCAAAAAGAAATATGAGAAATATGGTAAAAAACAACATTTATCCGTTTTTTTCGATGAAAAAAAACGTTGTAACGTTTCGCCTCAACGCCGTTTCTGGCCGAACTAGTCATCGAATCTTTAATATTTTTTTTTATTCGTATACTGAGGTATTTCGTCGAGATATTTCTAAATGTAATGTATTAAAAAGAAATATGCGAAATATGGTAAAAAACTACATTTATCCGTTTTTTCGATGAAAAAACACGTTGTATCAAACAAACACAGGTTTGAGTGGTTATAATTCCTAAATATGAGTAATCTGTTGAGAGATATATTGAGATTATGCTATTACTGTTAATCATGGGTAGACAATTTTTTTTAAATAGTAAACAGTTAAAATTATATGGCTTTAAACATGATGTATCATTTCATCTCTTAAGCCCAGTGAGCTCCACCATTGCTAGGGATGCACAATTAAATGAAATGTATGATTTATCACAGCTTCAGTATGACTGATAATGGAAAACAGTATACTATATACAAATGTTCCTAAAAACAGAATGCAGAGGACAAATTCCTGCATGGTATGTGCAAAAAAAATGAAATGTACTTGGAAAATAAAGACATTCTAAGTAATTATCTCTGTGGCACAACAACGTCATGTTTAGGACTATAGTGAAGTAAATTTTTGTAATTGTGAAGGTTAAAAGCATCGAGGTGAAACAGGCCTGTTAGGAAACTCTTATGCGTTGGCTTCCCCACAGGATGAAGCGACTTCATTACGAAGTGCGCTCCCTTTCCCTCTCCCTGCAGTGCAGACGAGCCCTGTGGGGAGAATCAACACAGAGAGCCACATATGACTCCTTCTTTATCCCTGTTTAAACATTGAAAGAGCGTCGGACCGTTATTGTTGTGCTTTCATCAGGCGGCCCGCTTCATAATGTGGCTGCTTAGAAACTGACTCAGGATTGAAATATCTCAGAGGAAAAAGCGGGGGAGATCAATTTCTGACCCCACACACACACACACACACACACACACACACACACACACACACACACACACACACACACACACACACACACACACACACACACACACACACGCACACACACGCACACACACACACACGCACACACACACACACACACACACACACATTCCCACACATTCCCACACTCCCACTTCAAATAGCCATAATCATTGTTGCAAAGGGGTACAGAAGAAGAACACACAGAGTAATTTCTCCTGCCCAGTTATGAAAAGCTCATTAAAACGGGCCTGGAACAAACAAAGCTTTTCCTGTGGGGCCCCCCTTTTCAAATTCATTTAATAATTTCACTCTGTTTTAATCATTGAGATCAATTAATCATTCTTCGGTGGGAAAGGACATTCTTCGCCATGTTCAGTGTTTTTTTGGTTCTATAGCGACTGAGTGGCTTGATGAGGGTGTCAAGAGAGACTGTAGCTCAAACCAAGGTGGAGCAGTGCAGGCTTTTGCCAAAGGGAAATCAGGCTTGATGCAGAGCAATCTCTTTGGAGCTGAAGGAATAATTAAACAATTAAAGTCTAGAATATGACCATCTTTATACGTCTGATGTCTTCCTAATGAAGCCCGGGGCAGCTCATAATGAAGCCGTTTTGTCATGTAAAACCACTCTGCCTGGTGAATGTAAAATAACTTTCCTCCCTAGCAACTTTTCTTCAATGGTAATTCTCAGTTTTTGGTTTCAATTCTCGATTTCTTTGAAAAGGCGCTTAAAGGAACATGCCGATGTCATGGGAAATGCGCTTACAGTCTTCTCCAGAGTCAGACAAGAAGATAGATACCAATTTCCTCTGTATGTTCAGTAGAAAGCTATCCGGCTGCATGGTAGCTAGCTTAGCACAAATTAATGGAAGCCGATATGGACCACTAGCCTAGCTTAAAACTCTAGGAGAGGTGTTTTTGGCCAACAGCTAGGCTTATGTCCTTATCCGTTTTCATTCATTTGTGCCAAATAGGCTAGCTTGCAGCAGATACTGTAGCTTTCTACTGAAAGTACAGAGAGGAAATTGGTATCTATCTTCTTGACTCACCCTGGAGAAGATGGTCATCGCATTTTCCATAATGTTGGCATCAGGCGCGGAACTTTGTTCCTAGCGGTGGGGG
Source organism: Notolepis coatsorum (assembly GCF_963971535.1). Classification (NCBI taxonomy): domain Eukaryota; kingdom Metazoa; phylum Chordata; class Actinopteri; order Aulopiformes; family Paralepididae; genus Notolepis; species Notolepis coatsorum. The sequence continues at coordinate 169,602,673 of NC_140166.1, read as the reverse complement.
GGACATATTAGGGGGCGTGGTCATTGACGTCGCAGGGGGGGGGGGGGTAGGGGGGGGGCGGCCCCCCTTCCAATTTTTTTTTTCTAATACCAGGTGTGCAATACGCATTTTCCCAGGCGGTGGCGCCTCTTGTAAGAAGTGGTCATCGTGGAGCCAGGGCTTGTCCAGCTGCACGTCCGCTAATTTAATATAATGATATAGTGACATTTTTTTAACTCTGTCAAAATAAACGAGCTGCATAGGCATAATAAACTGTAAGCGACATATACATGTTTGCACTGTCTTTTTTCTATTATAAAGTGCCTCTCGAGACTCGGATCCATAACACATAACAGATCAGTCATTTGATTGTAATGCAGGTGCTCGCATTATAAATCGAATGTATGCGAGACAAACAATGTAATCGTTTTGATGCATACATCTCTGCCCAGCCTACCCCACCTGTTGCTGTTGCGCCCCCGCACAGAGAGACCCATATCCCCGCACCAGAACGCTACGACGGGGACGTCTCTAAATGTCATGCCTTTATTTTTCAATATTCACTAGTATTCGGACAACAGCCGCACACTTAAAGTGATACATCTAAAATCGCTTACCTTACCTGTCGGGGGTCCAGGACTCCTGCGTTAGAATGAGAATTGAGAGCGTCCCAAAAATGATTCCAGGCCGCTATTTCTTTACCAACGGATTTCTAGTTCCGCGTTGACGCTTCCAACTGGTTCATGCGTCGGCGCCGACGGTCGGCTACACGCTGCTTTAATAACACTGCATTATCGAGACAGCGCCCCTATGTATGACTTTGAGCATCTGGCAATGAATTCCAAGAGTAGGGTAAATCTGCAGTGCCGGCACTGTGTAGTAGCGACTAGCGAGTCACAGTGCTGGCCGCCAGGCCGCGCAGTTGCAGCGGTTTGGGGGTAAAAACATGGGGGGGACAAATACTGCATTCTGAAATCATGCGGGGGACATTTTCCGGGGACCCCCCCGCAAATTACGCCCCTGGTTGGCATGTTCCTTTAAAGGTATAATCTGTAATGCTGTCAAACAGTGACCTGACCTCTAGGCAAAAGAGCTCTGCTTGGTATTGCGCTTTGTTTATTTTTTGACGTGTGGGTTAGGGTTTAGTAACTTATACTGTGAATTTCTCCAGACCTCTCTTGGCAGAACGTGAGGAGTGGCCAGCAAGCAGTAACAACCCCTCCCCTATCCCCAATGAAATCCAATCCACACATCAGACAAAAACAAAAATTTTAAACAACGTGCACCATGTTGTCATCTTTTGCCTAGAGGTCGCTGTTTGATGACATTACAGATTCTATCTTTAAACTCATTTTTTAACTGAGTTGTATTACGATGCTGGTAGTTACACTGTAGCTATAGAAGCACAGGTACGGTGCTTTGCAAACCTGCACAATGGCAATTAGTGGGGGAATGGATGGATGGAATCTGTGTTTACAAGATGATTATGCACAATCAATAGTATGCTAATTTTTATGAGTGCACAAACCTGTAAGAATCAGTCCATTCTAAAAAAAGAAATAATTATAATAATAAAAAAAAAAAAACGAAATAAAATAAATCAGTTTTTTGAGGTTTATAGAGGAGTGAATCTAATTCTACCAGCTCTGCTTTGTAGAAAGAAAAGTCTAAGTTGGAGACCAGCCCCAGAAGTTGCAGTGTCGCGGGCCTACTTGCAGTTATTTTCAATGACAGACGATGGCGCCACCACGTAGCGAGTATTTAGCTGAAGTTGGAGTAACAGTAACCCACTGTGAACATTGTGAATTTATCAAGTGTCAACTAATTAAAACCAATAGATATGTTCGGTGAAGAATACAATGCCGTATATGTGGTGTAATGCTCCATTGGGTTAAATAAGATATTTTTAATGTTGTGTAGGATAACCTTATGCCTACTAATGTTAGACAAGGGGCATTAAAAAGCTTACATGTCATAGTTGACAGATTTTTCCTCCGGAACCTTTTCAAGGTGGCCATTTTTTTAATAGTCTGTATCATGTTTTGACTCGGTTCCTTAATAACCCGGTTCAGACCGTCGGTTCCGCGGTGTTTCCATCCCCTGTTCTCCCCTCATCGGTGTGTCATGTCAATTTCACCTTCTTCTCCCGATTGGTCGGATTTGTTATTCCGCTTAAATGGACCGCGCGGTGATTGGCTGCGGGGAGACCTGCGTCATCCACCTAAAAGGGGTTTTACTGGAGCTTCTCTCTCTGTCAGCGACACATGTAGAACCAGCGACTTACCGGGAGCAGCGGCGACACCGACCCGAGGACAGACACTCTCCAACCCGCCGCACCGTGTAGTGTCGCAGCCCGTATCTTCCGCCTTCACGGGGCCCGCTCCTCGGTTCTTGTTCAGGGGAGAAACTACAGCATGCATAGACCCGTAGCCATCGCGTATCGCGTCGGACGCCTCTTGTTCCCCACAAAAGCAACAGTGAAACGGGACGGTTCCATTGGAAATACTATCTGATAACTCCATTTGCTGTACTTCGTTTATTATTGCCAGCAGCCAGCAGTGAAGGAGAGGCGGGCGAGCTGAAGTCCTGCTGGGGGTTTCGCTGTTTTTATTAACGGGGGACTTGGAAGAACGTTTTTGTTGTTGTACCACGGGCAGCTTTTGCTTTTCTATAGTTTTTTTTGTTGGACTGTTGTAGCCTCTGCATACTATCTTTTTTCCCCCTTTGAACCCAGCTGCCCCATTCATAGTCACGTAGTTAACTCTACAGTCCGATTCAACCATTACACTTAAAAGGGACAACCGAGGTGGGTATTCAATTTTTTTTTTATCTAGAGATGTTGCACGATGATGACTCCGAGTCCTATAGTCGAATGATTGATATTTGCATGCACTGCGTACAGCTGTCTCTCGATCCACTAAAAGCAAGTGTTTGTCTTTAGGAAAGCGCGGTGATAAAAGCCTTCCCGTCACCACCCCCCCCCCTTTCATGACGAGATTAATGTGATTCTACAGTAGCTTATATTGGTAGTAGCTACTTTTATTTTCCATTAAAAAGGCAGTGCAGCTATAACGTAACGGACAGGATAATTTAGCTTTTGGCCGCCTGCTATATATATGTTTCGTATTTCACTGACTCCAGATCTCGGTGCCTTCTAAATTGCCTGTCCGTGTAATTACTTGAGTTTGAGCCCATTTAAGTTAAAAGCCTCCCCCTCCCTCTCTGCCAGAACTCCTTTCTCTCTGAATGAAACTTGACGATGGTCCTCCGTCCTATTTATCCAGGGAGTCACTTTCAGGTCGGGTTTTTGATTCATCTTCTTTTAGATTTAATCAGGACTAAGGTACGCTATAGCGTGTCCCTAAGAGCCTCTGCTAATGGGGTTACTGAATGCATCCCCCTCCTCTCTAATTAGCGAGCTACCTTTCAACAAAGATTTGGCTTAGCCAGACATGAAGACTGCCGGGCGATGTTGTGGCGGATTAGATTGAAAATAGCCTACATTAGGTTTGTTGGTTGAAATACCTGCATTGCATTAATATATTATAACACCCTATGGCAGGAGTAGAGCCAACACTGGCCCATACTGGGGAATCCTAGCTTGCTGTTGTCTCATAATAATAATAAAGCCATCATTGTGAGATGGATGGATGAAAATGCAGAGTATTTGTTTCTGGTTTAAAAACGGATCATATTCATGTGTTTATTAGTTCAGTTTTTTTGTAGGGATGTCACAGGCCGACCTAATGGTGTTGATAAACACTGAACTGGCTGTCCAACTTTTTGACAGAAGAATCCCTTTGTTTATAGACTATGTGTCTAACCCTCATTCCTTTGTGGTTACACGTATTAATAAAACACACTCCCTTATTATACAAAGTGGATTGGAGTGAAGAATACTATTGTGCTATTTACATATAATTTTAACATGGCTAAACAAAAGCCCAGGCTGCTTAATTGGTCCTCATGTCTCTGGTCTTGTCATAGAGGTCCAACATAGCAACAGCATGGGGATGAGACGGATCAAGGGCAGATTAGTCCAGTAAATGACTTGTAGCTCTCTTAGAGAATGCATAGGGTTTGGAACTGTTCCCCTAATGAGACACAACATGTACTGTAGTCTGCAGTGATTCAAAAACAGCAATCCAGCAAGGAGCTATGGATCATAATGACACAAGGCGTAGCTGTTACATTTGAATTTTGATAACGGATGTGTGATGGGAGAGGTGTGAGTTTTACACAATCGATATCATGTTGGGACCCACCACCACCAGACTTATCATGACCTATCTTTTTGGGGGTCGTGACATGTTGTTTACAAAACAATTCTTTATGGTCCGGAAGAAGAACCGGCATGAAACTCCATGGTAGCTATACCCTCATCACGAGCGACAGACGAGCTGACGGCACACCTCGTTGTGTGTTCTCTTATGTTTCAGGGACAATGGTGAATCCGGGAGGTAGCACGCAGCCGCCGCCGGTCGGGGCTGGTTCTCTTTCCTGGAAGCGGTGTGCAGGATGCGGGGGCAAAATCGCAGACCGCTTCCTCCTCTACACCATGGACAGCTATTGGCACAGCCGTTGCCTCAAGTGTTCATGCTGCCAAGCCCAGCTGGGCGAGATAGGCACGTCGTGCTACACGAAAAGCGGCATGATCCTCTGTAGAAATGACTATATCAGGTGAGATAACGACCATGTGATGTACTGTATGTGTATTTTAGACTTGTATTTTTCATTGGGAGCCTACTGATAGTCTATGTTCTTTTGATGCTGTGTAGTGGTGGAAGTTACAACACTAATATATTTCTGTCTCGTGTGGATTCTCACGTGGGACGGAAACAAATGCATTTGTTAGAAACCAAATATTGTTTGAAGATTTGGTATTTAAGCCAAATATATTTGATCATGTCTAGTAGGAGAGAGAAAGAAAACGACAACAAAAAGTTAGAATTACAAAAGTTTTTCCCCAGCTGTAAAATGACCCGCTGGGTTCACTAATTAATGAGGCCTGATTTACCATCATCAAGCAACATTAAAATACCCTTTATGAAGTCCTCCTGGACGTCTCCTAAAGAGGTCAACCACGCCGACATGTTGACACAAGGCACAAAAGCAAAAGAGAGTCTCTCTCTGCCGAAACACCTGAACGGTCCTTGTACTTGTAGGATTTCATTTTGTTTGCTGTGCGACATGCTTGACCTGTGCACAGGGTTTTCTCGTTGCTGTTTTATAAGTTTGTATATCGACAGAGGGACCATTTAATTAGGAAAGAGGGCCTTTTAAAATATTGATGTAAGTGTGTCCAACACTTAACCGTGAGCTCGGTGACGACACTCTCGCTCTGCTATCGTAGAGTAGTGGGATTTGAAGTTCCATCGTTCCAACAGTTTGACCCTGGGAAGGAAAAGTTAAAAGAACTGAATCAAGAAGAAGTTTCTTTCTGTTTATTTATATATATATATATATATATATATATATATATACATTGCAGTTCCTAAGGCTCCAAACACACCCATTCATTTCAATCATGTTTAGATTTTCTAAAGGAACGATGAAACCCTCAAGGACATTTTTCTCTTAACACATCCTGCGCCATAAACGTCGTACAACGTGTTTCAAGGTCATGCTAATTCTGCCATTCCACGGCGTACAACGTTATTGAGATCATATTTAATTTTTTCGCCATGGTATTCAGAATGCCCTCACGGAGCCTGGTCTGATGCAGTGGGAGCCTGCACAACTCTGCAACGCTTCAATACTGCCGCCTGGTTGATGATCGGCGAGTTACAACCGGAAATGGATCTCTGGTGATCTCGGTGCACCGGGCAAATGCGTCCGGCACTCACGTATTGTTGCGGGACTCTAGACACACGTTGTGTATATATGGATCGCTGCCATAACTCAATAATCGATATGATTTGGGCGTTTATTATACAAACCGGAAATGGATCGTGTAGATCACCGTCAAATAAGTGGGATCTTTTTCCTCCAGTCTCATCGGCGAACGGTAAGAGGACGCTGACGTCATTTTCAGCGTGAGTGTTTATTATTGATAATGCAAACTGCTCTGATCAATATATCACCCATACTACATAAAGCATTTACTGACGATCACGGAATTATAAACGACCCCCCCCGTTCATCCGCGCATGATCAGTCATAATGTTTAGGATCATGTACAGTTGAAATGTTTAATATAATGTGTATCGGCAACAAACGGCAGTTGATAATCTATATATGCGTTTATGCCTATAACTCACGTTCTAGGAATTACTGCAGAAAACGATAAAAACATATTTATATTCTAGACGGTATTTTCGTATGAATCTATGAATGAAAAAGTATAACGTTCCTACATCCTGAACGATAGATAATCGATGTTGAATGGGCCATAGTAATGTCAATTTAGCAATACAATTAAAAAAAGTTATAGCCCTGCAAAGAAGGTGAACATCTCCATAGGCTTAGACTGGTGGCAGTGATCATACATTGATGGATAGAAGCGTGGCAGGGAATGTGTTAAACGTCGCCATCGCAGAGCTTTAAAAAAAATATATATATATATATTACGCCTATTTTGATTGTACATATGGGCGTGAGCTCCATTGCAGTTTTGCTAGCATGTATACTCTTTGGTGTAGGAGGTGGTACCACCCCCCCCACACACACAGACACACTAACGCACAATTGTACCACAATCAACTTACTGTTGGTGAACATGCAACACAGCTATATCAAATCTGCAGAGTTGCATCAAAATCTAAAGAGTGCCTTTCCACCCACCTCCTCATCAAAATGATGAGGAAGTCAATGAGGTACAGTACTCCATTCATAATGGGACTATAAGCTAATTAAAGGGGGGGGGGGGCGTGGATGCACCTCCCCACTTGTAACCAGAGTATGCTTGGTGGAAGGAAAGAGCTAAAACAACTTCTCGCAGAACCCTGAGATCTGCGTAGAGATAAGGGTAGGAAGGAAGGGGTGGTGGGGTGTGTGTGTGTGTGCAGGAGATCTGACAGTGAGTCTACACAATTAAATGCTTTAATTATAGTCCCCTTCCATTTTCCTTTAGTCCTGATGGGTTTTATCTAATGAGATCTGGTCTCTGGCTTGTATCCTCTCTCAATGACGCGTCCGAAATGAATGAGAGCCACATTGCAAACAAAACATTTAATTAACCAAATTGGCTTTTGAGAGAGAGAGAGAGCAAGAGAGAAATACAGAGATAGAGGGGGATAGAGAGAGAGAGGAAGAGGGAGAAGGGGGATTATTGTGAAGGCCAGTTGCCTAGTTTTTTTTTCTTCTTAAAGGGACAGACTCATTTTTTGTAATGGATTACTAAACTGCCCCTTATGTAGCATGCAGAGGTACATTTGCTAACTTTAATTAATAGAAACCACGTGACAATTCTCAACTAGTTGATCAGAATGCTTGAGGGTAAACACATCGCATTATGCCTGTCATGATGCACGCCTGGCCTGATCGGATGAGACCCATCCCTCCCATCAATCAAGTAGGGACGCGCAGACGGTGGTGCCACACAGACATCACCGGACAAGCGGGCGTCTCCGCGTGTTCGTGCAACGCAGCCGACAGTAGCTGCCGCCAGCCACAACCCCCTCGTAGCTGGTTCCCTCCCTATGTTTACTATTTGGGATCATGTTGTTTTTTTTAAGCTGGAGGTGGTATTATTTGTGTGGGCTGCTAGTGGAGGGATAATTAATTTACACGTGGCTGCTGGATTTGGGGAGAATGCTGTCCCTTTAATTGAATAAGCCTAGGTAATTAAATGGCACTTTTCCAATAGAACGTGTGAGGTGAATCTAATAGTTGGTTATTTAATATCACTTTGAAGTATGCCCACTCAAGCACTATGACAGCACGGGAGAATGTGAACTATTAGGCCGGGGAAAGAAGAAAAAAAAAAAACGGGATCTCAGAAATTAATTAAATCGCATGCAATTTAGGGGAAACGTTTATCTTGATTTGTCATAACAGAATTAATTCAAGGCCTTCAATTCACTTGGGGCCAGATCTGTTACTCTGAATTAACCAAGTGTAATTTGGCTGATCCCTCCCCCCATCCACCCCCACCCAGCACACATACACACACACACTCCCTCTCTCCGTCATCCTCACAATCCCCCCCCACACACACACACACTCCACCCCACCCCCTCCTCCCATCCTCTAATGCAGCTCTTGCCATTATGCAAAGCCCCGCTTCAGTATCAATATGGCCTAGTGCTTTTAAGGTGCTTTGGCTGCTGATGTAGAGAGACATTTTTAATGGACTGTGTTGCAGAAATCATTGTTGTGGGGTAATTTTGCCCCAATGCTCAAAGGCCTGGGTGAATGAGCTCTGCATTTACCAGACAGTCTAACAGCAAGCCATGCTATATTTCACCCAACAGTCACTGCTGAAATGAAATCCAATAGTCGTCGTTGCCTATAGACGGCAGACAGCTCAGGATTTTTTATATTTTTTTTTATTTAATGAAAGACGTTGTAGGTTTTTCAAAGTCAGGTCCCTCACATTTTCTTTTTGAGACAGGGAAATAACAATAAATCAACACGACTCTCACTGCATTACTTGACAAAAGACATCCTTGATGTCTGCAAACTATCTCAGAAGCAGATGCGCGGGGAGACGACACAGGAGCCACTGATTTGGGGGGTTGGGGAGGGGGGGTGGGGAGGGGGGGGGGTTAGTGAAACCTGTTGTGGGCGTTGCAATTAAAGAGTCCCCTGGCCTCAATTATACTGACCCGCAGTTTTTTCCCCAACCCCAATATACGCAGCTTCAATGGAAAAGGGAGACCATTAGAGTCCAAGTGCAAACTGATAGCAACTTAATTGAGCACCTAAAGCCTCCAGCCCCTTTAAATCACACACTATCAGCGGCTATCCCCTGGTCAAATAATTAACCTGGTATGCGTGGCACGCGTCTGCGGAAGGGGGCCTGTGGTGAAATCCTCCCCTGTAGTACTCCTGTCTATTGTTTTAACAGCTCTCAAACACATTGACACACTGGGGAAATTAGGAGTTGTATGAATTTCATTGCGTGCATCCCTACAATATGTCCATCTTAAAAAAAATACCTGCTTTGAATACGAACAAGGTTTTCAAATATTTTTTTCTTTTTCGGTAGACACAAGAATACGTTGACCTTCATTATGCGCGGGTGACTTTGATGTATAAATGCGGCACGTGTTTTCGTACGAGAAGAGCTCAAGCGCTGTCGTTGTTTTATTTTCTTTCTTTTCTCTCAAGACAATAGGCTTTTGTGTGTGTCATTTCCACTATCATGTTTGTCCCGGCTAAGGCGCCCCCCGAATTGGCAATGTTGTGACAACACAGTCTCCAGCTAATTAGTTTCTGAAATTGAGTTTTGATTGAGCCCTCCCAATCGATGCCAAGGCTAAATTTGCCTCCTTCCTGGACTTCTCCCATTGAAAGGCGTTTTTAAGCATCCCTGGCCTTAACAAAGAAACTCTCCCGCCGCGCCGTCAATATAGTTAACAACTTGCGAGTGTTACGTCCGCTCAGCGGGGGGGAGAAACGTTTCTTCCCACTTCCCCTCTCCAAGACTTGGTGGTATCTTATTCGTATAGTTGTTCTTCCACGCTGTAGTTCACCTCATACCCAGCGACTTTTGTTTTTCCGAAAGGCTTTCAAAAGCGTATTCCTTTCAAATAAAAACTCTGGTTTCTTCTATTTATAAATGTTTTTCCTCTCTTTTTGTTGTTGTTGTTGTTACTTTTTCTTTTTTACCCAAAACATCTTTATCTGATTCACACGCATCACCGTTAACCACTCCCCCTATCCCTTTCTCTCCCCCACCCCCAAACAGCCCCCCCCCCCATCTCTCCCGAGCATGTCAGATGCCGTGGTCTTATTTGATTGCTTAGGAAAAGTGCAGTGATAGAGCAAACACCCTGTGAGATATGATGACAAATGGGTCCAGATCCCAGTAAATTACTTTCTGCTCGAATCGAAATTTCATTCAGTTTGCTGCTCACCGAGATGAAGTAATCTAAATTGTGGACTCAGAAGGAAGATAGAAGGGAAGCTGGAGCAAGCATTTCATTATCAAGAGGCAGAGAGAGAGAGTGGGAGGGAGAGAGAGAGAGAGAGAGAGAGAGAGAGAGAGAGAAGGGTAGGGACGAAAAGAGATGAGCAGAAGCAAATCTAAAGTGTTGACACCATGATTGAAAAGGTTAACCCATGCACATTATATATCAACCCGACTAGCAACGGGTTTCTAATGGAAACGCGGCAGTGACAGAGCGTTCACAGGAGTCCTAATGGCAAAAGCACTATGTCTCCGCCTAGATGTACAATCAAATCCTCTTAGGCCCTGATTGCTTATGTTCCAGGTTATTATTAGGTTTAAAAAAATGTGCACGGAAGGTAATATGCAGTTTTCAGGGGGCTGGATGCTTGTGGAGAACAGGGGGGGGGGGGGCACTGGATGTTTCATTTTGCGTTTCCCGCTATTGCTATGATTTTGTGTTTTCCTCTCTGCGTGTCGAGTTGCGTCTCTCTCTCTCTCCCTTCTTTGTTCCCGCGCATCTCCTCGCGTTTCCGTCGCGGTCGGGGATGAACTTTGAACTTTGAAAATCGGCGCTTTGCACGAAAATAACGGCGCGACTTAACAGCGTGCACCGACTGAGTGCACTTGACTTGTTTACCCCGTGCAGATCTATACAAATTGTTCCATAATGCTTGTTGCTTTTCTTCCCCCCCCCCCCCCTCTCATAGATTATTCGGGAACAGCGGGGCTTGCAGCGCTTGTGGTCAGTCCATTCCAGCCAGCGAGTTGGTGATGAGAGCGCAGGGCAACGTGTACCATCTGAAGGTAAACCCTCTGATGTTCCAGGAAACACTATTACAAATGTTTGTCAGAACGGGACTAGATACTGAACCGCAGTTCTGCTTTCAACTGCTCTTTTTGGCTACTTGCTACATGTCTATGACGCTGTGGAATTCAAACTAACTACTTTAGTACTTATTGTATGTTGCGGCGTCCGCCTAAAAAGCCTAGAAATGTCAAAACGTAATATCTACATTTAGTCATTTAGCGGACTCTTTTATCCAAAGCGACTTAGAAATTGTGAACAAGTCACCAAGAGATCTTATCCACGTTTCCCCGTCTGTTATTTCAATGAAAAATGGGCCTTATGATAAACGATGGTATTTTATTGGTTGTGCCTGTGTTTTCAGTTCTAAATCAGCCCCCCCATCTCTCACTCAAAACACACACACACACAATGTGTCACACATACATGCTACTTACATACATACAGTATATACTGTACAAACACACATGCATACATAGAAATGTAAATGCTTGTGTATGTTGGCTCTTAGGTATCATTACATAATTGGATTGTGCGCTGCCTTGTGGTCCAAGGGACTGTGTGTGATAGGTTCTCTCTCTCTCTCCTCCTCCACCCCCCCCCCCCCGCCCCCACCCCCCACACTACAGTGTTTCACGTGCTCCACCTGCCGGAACCGTCTGGTCCCCGGGGACCGGTTCCACTACATCAATGGCAGCCTGTTCTGTGAACACGACAGACCCACAGCACTCATCAACGGCCATTTGAGTTCGCTGCAGACAAACCCACTGCTGCCCGACCAGAAGGTAAGAGTCCCCCGCGCCGCTCATCAATCTGGAACACCTCTCCTCCGTGTCTTTCAGTGAGGCGATGGGACTGAGAACTCGTGCTCGAAAGTGTAAATTGAGTCGCTAGATTTTCTTCCTTTTTTGGTCCCAAGTATTTAGAAAAAGGTGGGATGATAACTTCATAAAGTAAGACTATGGTCAGTACTCAAAGCTTGTTGTCTGTCAATTCTACCCCCCAATATTTTTCATTCTGAGATTATATTGATGACATTGATTCATCTTTACTGCAGGGTGCGCGATAGATATGAAATCTTATCGAACAAAGATTAATTGAAATTTTAGACGGATCGATAGATTTTTCCATCATTCTCATTGGAGCAGCCACTGATCGGCTGTATGAGGAGGACGCAACACGACACAATGTTTCTACTCGTTGTGTTTGTACACATACTGTGTCATTATTACCACATAAACACTCAACGGAATCTTGAATATGTCAGTGTCTTTGTTTCCTACAGTCAGTCATATTCTAGACTCATGTATGGCTCATAATCGAGATTTGTGCTGCTATTAACACGTTTTCTGAAAGTGCATTTGGGCACTTCATTAACATGAATGGGACCAGTGGCTCCAGGCCTGTCCCCCTCAGTCCATCAGTCAATACATCGCTTTGGTCTTATTCCACCAAGACTTAGTAACAGGGTTCGCACAAGGTCCTTGAAGTGCTTAAAATGCTTGATTTTTTTTTTTACAAAAAAAAAGTCGAGGCCTGGAATTCCTTTTAAAACAGCCCATTTTTTTAACAAGGTGCTTAAAAAGTCCTTTAAATTCAAATCGACCATTCGCATTGACAGTTTTGTTCATCCATGATAAAATAGTTCTCAATCAAGACATTTCTTTTAAAATCTAAAGTGTAACTAATTGTTGGAAATAGGTTTTAAGCCATAAATATTGGATCAGATTTTTTTTCAATAAAATAAACTGCATTTAAAAGTGAATTGTATCCTTTTAGATACCCTTTTTAAAAAGAAAAATGGTGCTTAGAAAAGTACTTGAAAATCCTTGAATTTCATTTTGCAATGTCTGTGGGAACCCTGTAAGTCGGTTAGTCCATTCTTGTGCTTTTTACCATGCTGAAGCTATTTCCTGAAAGATTATTGGCTCTAGTAAGTACTGGTGAGCACTACAGTAGGTCCAGAGGTACAGAGGTCCTTCTGCAGGATTGCATGTGGGGAAAACTCAAATTTCAAATTTGTAGATAAAACCCAACAAATCGCTTAGTCAACAAATCCCAGGACTATTTCACGATTAAGAATGTCTTTAGTCGAGGACCGCCATACTCGGGAGCCCCAAAATATTCTGCATTGACGGTATTATTCACACAGCGTATCTTAAGGTGGGGTGGCAAGGAATCCCAACCTGAGCATGACATAAGAGCAAAATGGATGCTGTGTGAATCTGGCCTATACAGCAGCTTAGCTTCATCACAGACACCAGGCTACATGGTCATGGAACGTCATAATCTTCATACTAAAATGTTGTTTACAAACTTAACCCTTACCTCAACCCTAACCTTCATCTCACTGGAGACACCATGCCCCACCCTGACCTAAAATAGAGAAGAGAAAAGAATTTGAGCAATACCAGTTTGAAACGACAACGCGGATATGCCTTCTAGCCATTGGCCATATTTACACAGGGGCCATTTTGCTCTTATGTCATGCTCAGGTTGGGAATCCCTGATCAGTTTGCTATCATGTCATGCTCAGGTTAGGGATTTCCATTGGGGATTCTCAACCTGAGCATGACATGAGATAAAAATGGCCGCCGTGTGAATGTTGGCAATGCCAAAGCTATACAGCCAGAGAGCTATAGCCAGAGAGCATCATGGAACGTGTCGTCATCACGACTGCCCTGATTCCATCTTGATGCCTCTCGCTGAAAGCAGTAGGGCCGGTCATATATAGTCGGTAAGGAATAACTTCCTTCTTCAGGGGGGGGGGGTGCTACATTCTGACAGCAGGTGATGTAATGATTCTCAGCTCACACACAACACAGATCTTTATTGCTGTCTGCACACGGTATAGAGAGAGGGATATAGAAGGTGTTTTCTGAGAATGATATTGTTGGGAGCGCGTGCATTTCACCTTGAGTGGTTATGTGAGTATAGCAGAGAGAGGTAGAACTCCATTAAGCCCCCCCCCTCTCTCCACATCACAGGCCTTTTAAGGGCTTGTCACTTTTACAAATCAGCGCTAAGAGCACCTCACATTCAAATTGAAAGCCGTTGCATTATCTAGCTTAATTTTAAATGTCTGTTTAAGCCTTTACTCCCGAACCCCACCGTGTCTCTGGGTACCGTGGCTGGTGCAGTAAATATGAGACCTCATTGTTTATTTATGCGCTAACATCAATTGTAGTGAAAACTGCTGAATTATTGATGCTAAAATGCAATCTGAATACTGGCCCTGGTGCTTTAATTATAGCGGAGAGAGAATTATTAAATAAACACACACAGAGACACCTCCCTCGAGTAAAACATTTATAAAAACTCTTTCAGTGAGTTCTTGTTATCCCCCGTTTGGGGAAATTGTTAGAATTACCTTGCTGACGAAGCACTTTTATTAGATAAAGGATTATATTCCTTTTTTAGTTGACATTCCAAACATATCTATTTGGATGCACTGAATTCTATCTTAGAATTCTAATACTCTCATTGCTTTCAATGACCAGGTCCAGCGGCCATTGTGTGACATCATCATTAGAACGTTGGCTTTTGAAAATTCTAAGCTTGTTTGGTAGATTGTACACCTGCCATGGCGGCGCTCGTGAAGCCGCTTTATGGTGAAAAAAGGTTCCCAAATGTGTAACTGACAGTACAACACGTAACATAGAAACATAATCTGGTTGGAAACAGGTCATTGAAGTGCTTAAAGTGCTTGAAAAAAAGAATAATAAATAAGTCAAGCCCTGTAATTCCTTAAACAGCCAATTCTTTTAACAAGGTGCTTAAAAAGCCCTTGCAATTAAAATCAACCATTCACATTGAAAGTTTTGTTCATCCATGATAAAATAGTTCTGAATCAAGAAATATAATCTTTTAATCTAAAGTGTAACTAATTGTTGGAAATAGGTTTTTAAGCCATACATATTGGATCCGATTTTCTTTCAATAAAGAACGGCATTTAAAAGTCAATTGTATCCTTTTTTAAATGCCCTTTTTAAAATGAAAAATAGTGTTTGGAAAAGTACTTGAAAGTCCTTCCATTTCATTTGGCAATGTCTGTTGGAACCCTGTGGAAAAGGGGAAAAAAACGGCATGAAAAAAGACAACGGAGCAGTCTCGGCTCTCACTGACACAAACGGCTCATCTATTGACCACGGCTTTGATTATATGTGCGATTTCACAGTGACACAATTTGTGTTTGTCTGTGTTCACAGCACAGGACATTTGATGCTCATTTATTAAGTAGGGCTTCCCGGCCTCTCCCTAATCTCTTTGTTCAGGACAGACAAATTACCTTTCTCACACGGCGCTGCTCTGACCCAGGGGAGCGAGAGCCTCCCAGCGCCAGTCACTTTAATTAGCCCCCAAGTAGGAGTTTGCAATTACTAATAGACTGAAGCCCTCCTAGTGATTTGAGGGATGAAGGGGAAAGTAAATTGCCCCTTAGAATCTTTAAAAAGAAATAATAATAAAAAAAGATGAAAAAGTTGGTCTGTGCTGTGGAGGCAAAACAGTTCAATTCAGACTGCTGATTGTCTTTGTTCCCCTGCATTTCTCCGGTTCAGAGGAACGGAACGCCTCCCTCCGTTTATTCTAGAATCTAGAGCCTTGTTAGAATTATTATGACGAAAAAAGAGAGGGAACAAGGAAGAAACGACACGAATGTGAAGTTAATGCAAAGGAAATGGGGCAGCAGATGGTTCCCAAAGCCTCACTGATCAATAAATTAAGCGAGGGCTTCGCCGTGGCTGGCAGATGAGAGTTGATGGAAATCTTCATCATTACCACGCAGTAGTAGTCATTCAGGGATTGTTTCTTTTGTGGAACTCGTGCTTTTGAATTATGATGGATTGTCTTCTCTGCTTATTTGTTCAAAATTCCCACCTTGTTGATGATGTTTTCCTCTTGTGATTCCTGAAGAGAGGAAGGTACATCCGCACACCGGATCATCGCGCTCTCGGTCAACATCATCAGTGCGTGACGTTTCCAACCCCAAGTCGGTCTTTGTCAGACTATATTGACCCACTTTGGGTTGAAACGTTGCACTAATGAGGTTCACTGGAACACGTGTCTCTATACACAACACGGTCTCTTCACAAAACCTAAATGAATTAATCCACCACAGGACAAAAGGTACATAATTTGTATGTTATGTTATAGCCATAAGTAATATTTTACTTATTATATAAGTAATATATTTACATTTAGTATCCACGAAATGGTGCGACCGGGAGTCGAGCTAACAATGAATGTGGTCCCGGGCGAGTGCTCTCACCACTAGACTAAGCACAGCGATACTATCACAACGTTTAGCGCTTATGGTTAAGATAGAAAATTAGGGTTAAGACTAAGGTTGTGGTTAGTGTTAGTTTAAGGTAACAGTGTGGTTAAGGTTAGGGTTTGGGTGAGGCTATCAGAAAAGTGTGTCTCGGTAGTCTTGAGGTAAAGACACTTGCCTCCAATGCGAGCGTGGGTTTGAAAACGTTAAAAGTTCAAGATATTTTTATATGTACTTATTTTTAATACGTACATATTGTACATTTTCGCAAATACGTTGATATATTACGTATACTATGTTATGGCTATAACCCAACCTACAATATGTACCTTTTTCCTGCGGTCAATAAGTACTTATACTTGCATATTTGAAGTGAGATCGGGCTGCTATACAGTACCTTCATGTCTTCAGGTAGATCTATATAAGTGTTTCTTGGATGTGCTATACAGTACCTTCACGTCTTCAGGTAGATGTATATAAGTGTTTCTTGGATGTGCACACCAATCCTTATTGTACTCTCATTGTCCACCATTTAGGTGTGTTAGGCGGACGTGTGCAGGAAGCAGGATTGCGTGCCTTCATTTTTTTGCCCTTACTCATTGTCACCCAAGATGACGTGGATCAGCGCCTCCCTCCTCAACACCCCCCCCCCCTTTTTAGCTCTGCTCCCAGCCCCTTCGACCTGAGCTCCCAGGAAACCTCCTGCCATCTGCCTGATGTCCTGATATTATTTCTCGCTGCCCATATCCAACGCTCAAGCCTTCGTTCCTTGGCTTTCCCCGCGCGGGGGGAGGATACTTGCACCTACATTGTACCTGAACTGGGGGATACTAAAAAGGAACTCCATGAACCCTGGGAGGACTGACCAGAAACCCAAGGGAACTCTTTCAGGAAGACAAAAAGAAAGAAAAAAATTAAACGCCACGCGAGACGCTTGTTCTGGACAACGCGGGGGGGAGGGGGGACCAGAGGGGGAAAAAAGACGATTGAATCACCGAGTGCAGGGTTTTTTCCAAATCTGCATTCGTACGTTTGTTTTAAAGACGTTTCCGAGCGTGGGGGGAAAACCGAGACCTTTTTATTTTTACTTTCTTTTTTATTTTATTTTTTCTATCCTCATTTCCTAACAGCATAGTGTTTCCTCTTCCTCTATTTTAAGTGTTGTAAAGGGGAATGTGTTGCTTTTTTTTCGGTGGTATATATCGAAAAATCGTTGGGGTTTTAGAGAAAAGAAAAAAAAAGAAGAAAAGAAATCTGTTGCTTTTTTTTGTGGAAAAACAAATCATGAACACTCTTGGTGTATTTGTAAAACTACCATGTATGTACAGTGTGCATGTAAATGTTGTTGTTCAGGCGTGGCTACAGTACATTCTACACACGGCCCGACCCTTGACCCCCGAACCCCCCCCTCCCTCCTTGAACCTGAACCCATGGCAAACTAAAGAAAGACGCTCCTAGTCAGTAATGTAGAGATTTTCACCAAACCCTATAAATGCCGAATGAAAGAGAAATTTATTTGTGATATTTTTCCGAGACATTTGCTCCACTATGGTGTATTTAATTAATAAAAGAAAATAATTAAGATATTTAAAAGCTTCCTCGCTTTTTCATGGTGTCCGCCGTTTACTGCTCATTGCGACTCGAACGCGCGGGAAGCCAATACTGACTATTACAACGTGCTTTAACGTGGGGTTTTGTGTATACTGTATATATATATATATTGTTTTCATTGTGTGCACTAAGAATGATAATTTTATATCCCTAAAGTCATGTACAGTAAGTGTCCTTACCATGTGGTCATTCCTTTGTTTTCAATCAATGAAATATTCCAGAAATGTCGTCATTTATTTTCTCTTTTTTTCCTTTCGCTCAAAGCAGAATAATAATCACTAAACGAGATCTCATTAACTAAGTGTCCAAGCGTTTTGTCTTTCACGCCCGGACGCCGGGTATATCAGTATGTAACTATACCGTCTTTATTAATATTCAAAATGCAGCAGGGCTGCCATTGAATTTACACAGCATGGCAATTATCAGAGCTGACGACGAGCGTCTAACTGAAAATGGATAAACATGTACCCCCCCCTTTCTTCTGTTCAACTGAACATTTTACAATTCATCAGCCTAATGCCCGACAGAAAGCGAGGAAGTCCCTTTGAAGATTCAATTACTGCAGAGAGTAAGAGAGGTGTGTCTCTTTTGGTGGGCACAAATTGAATGGGCTATTTGCAGAACAAATTGGTGTTTGAAGTCATAGCAGGACCTAATGGGTCTGAAGAAAGAACCCACTAATGGTTGTGATACACTTATCTGCGGTGTCTGGTCTCCTTTGCAAGCATGTTGGTGTCATTGAAACGATGTCTGTGTGAGGGTACTGGTAGGATTGCGACTTGGAAGAAGAGATCTATCCAAATATCGTAAATTAGACCCACATAATAATAAATTGTAGTACTCAAACTGGATTTCATCTACCAAAAAAGGAAAATGGATGAAATTGACCTGTTTTTGGATACTAAGTCAATCTTATCATTCAAGAGCTAGTAATTGTAGGATTTATACCTATCCTCCCGTTTTCCTTTTTGTATTAGTATTTCAAATAACCTGTTTGAAGAACCCAAACATTTAAATCTCACATCCTAGTGTCCAGCAAGCGCCCTACTACTGGCTTTATGTTCATTGGATTGCTTTTCGTCCCCCGTCTCCAGTTGATTGATTGGTGTCTCGATAGAATTGATTGATTGCATATGACTCGTGTTTTAAGTGCATTTTGAGGCTGAGAATGGTTTGTTAACATTTGCAGTTTTCAAAAACACTGGAGTAAAAATTACCTGCATCGGGTGCTACTTGCTAAAAAATCTTCACATTTACCTTTTTAATTGATATATACACTAAAATAATCTGTCAGGAGGGCTTTAAATATTTTCTTCCTCTTATGGAACGAAGTACACAAGTTAAGGCAAGGAAGATACCTTTTATATTATATACTCCTCTGTTAAATGAGAGGAGAGAGAACTCCTGCACACCCTCCTTTTACTTGTAATAAACTTTATTGGAGTTTTGCAAATAAAAGGACAGTGTGTGAGAGCAGGAAGGTGTGCATGAGCCTTTAAAGTCAAGTCAATATTATAGGAAATTAAGCTTACTGTCTTCCCCAGAGTCGGACAAGAAGATAGATGCCAATTTTCTCTTTGTGCGTTCAGTAGAAAGCTATCCGACCGCAAGCTAGCCTAGCTTAGCGCAAATGAATGGAAGCGGATACGGAGTGGCTAGTCTAGCAACTATTTCTGAGTTTTAAGCTAGGCTAGCCGCAACGCATCCCTTTCCATTTGTTTGTGCTTAGCTATGCTTGCTTGAGGCCCAATAGCTTTCTATGGAGAAGATGGTAAGCTTGGCGGGTTGGTATAACGTTGGTGTGTTCCTTTAAATGGAGTGAGACATTTATTTTATTGGGTGTTTTTAGTCTGTTAAACACAAAGTGCCAACATTGACATGGAAATCCTGTCTAGAGACTAGAGCACAGCATGGATGATAAAAATGATTATCAACAAAAAAACTGTAAATTAATTGGAGTGACTAACAAAATGGTGCTCAGCTTAAAGGGATAGTTCAGATTTTTGGAACCCTGGCCCCAATTTCTTGCTTACCCACGATGTTGTCTTCGGTCCTTTTTCAGCACAATCCATGCTGTTCCTCGTACCTATTCTGATGGAGAAACACTGTAGGGCCGGGGGTTCCAAAAATCACAACTATCCCTTGAAGTGCTGTTGTGGTTGTTGATTCCCATTAATTTAGCACATTTTGTTGATGCTTCTTTGGAGCAGTGAACCAAACCGTGCATTCCTTTGACACACAAAATATATAATAAAGAGGGCGAATTATCCTATACGTTTGGGGTTGGATATCCCTCAATAATAGTAGCCTCAATAATCCAAATCATAACAACACAATGCAGTGCTTGAATAATGGGGGCCTTTCCATTATGAAGTCTGCTTGGTTCCATTAAGCTGTTCACTCACTCACACACATGCAAGCTTGTGCACACACACACACACGCACGCACACATTCACATATATGTTATGTCCTTTTTCAAACGCAAGTTATTGAACAATCTGAATTTCAGACTCCCTCAAATGACACCCACCCCCCTCTCTCTCTTTCTCTCCAATTACCATTTACACATAATCCATATGTGAGGTTTGGATTTGATTCACCATACTAGTATGGGGGCTAATGGATCTTAGCCACAACAATGGAGCACACTTAAATGGCATGTCTGCCTGAGGGAAATCACTTTGCTTCAACTTGAGCTTCTTCCCTCTCTCTCTCTCTCCCTCTCCCAACAGGGGACTCGGGCGAGAGAGAGAGAGGCACCGCAACCGGATTACTTATGAACAGTCACCTTATATTTATTTGTAGATGGTTTTACGTCTTCATCCTCGTGGTAACTTTGTGTCAATATCACTCTCAAATTCGGTTTCCGGGCGGGGGTGGGTCGGTAACCAATACGCTTGATTGTTGGACACAGAATATTGTACGGAGCTCGAGAGACGTCTTCGCGACGACGACGAGACTTTTCATTTAGGAAGGAATGTCCGTCCTGTACGTCTGGGGACATGATGCGACGGTACGGCTGGAATGACTAGTATCTCCTCTTTTGTTTTTATCGTTTCAGAAACGTCCAGGGTGCTCTGTCCTTTTTTTTATAATTTTTTATTTATTTATAATGACATGAATTCATGTGCTCACGTTTAACGGCTCTATTCATCGCTCAACAAAGAGCATCTGAGACCTGGGACGGAGAGCAGGCTTTAGACATCCCCCCTTTTCCCCAGCCACACCACCATAGGCCTCAGTGCTCCTGAATGCTACATGCATTTACCATTATGACGAGTACAGGGGAACTAAACTCCATGTTGTCGTTAATACGCTGAGAGCCGGGCGGCTCGAAATCTTCAGAAAGTCTCTGGGAAATATTACTCCCTTCCACTTTAGCCTTTGTCCATATTATAGACCTACATTATTAAAGCACCAATACAGCATCTTTTCCCCCCTCTGAATGTATCAATTACGGGTATATGCACTTAGACTCTCGACGCGGCGGGCCTGCTGATGGGAAATAAGCTCTTAACCCGCGGATCTCTCACCGTGACTCGAAAATAGAGCGTTATGTTTTTTTCCCCTCCCAATGTCTACAAATAACACAAATGTTGACACAACCACTTTGAGCTTCAAAATAATATTGGGAGACTCGTTGTCCAGCAGTCATAGACCATGCCGACCATGTGGGACGACTCAAGGCAATTGAAGTAGTGGAGGTAGTGAAGTAAACAATAACAAACTAGTAGGGGGGTGATCTTGACACCAACAGTCATAATTTGCTGTGATTCTCCTGTAATTCTAAAATTGTACATTTACATTTAGTTGAACGCTTTTATCCAAAGCGATATACAAGTTCTGTAGGACAAGTCAGCAGGAAGAGTACAACTCTGGCAGCTAAGGGTAAGTAAGATTGTTCATCAAACTGTGTTGAACTTGAATGCTGCAGTCTTGAGTGCATATTAGCATAGTAGGTAGTAACATAGGCAAGGTAGATTCCTTAGTAGCAGAGTGCATACTAGTAAAAGACTACTACATACTAGTGGGGCTACAGTGGCTCGGGAGGTAGAGCAGTCGTCTGGTAATCGGGAGGTTCCCATTCGATTTCTGCTCCTTCCGGGCAGTGTGTCGAAGTGTCCTTGAGCAAGACACTTAACCCCTAACTGCTCCCGATGAGCAGGTTGGCACCTTGCATGGTTGCCTCCTCCTGTGTGAATGGGTAAAAACAGGAAAATAAATTGCAAAGCGCTTTGGACAAAATGCACCATTTACCATTTACAGTACAAAGGTTAAAATGGTTGACTATATCGTCTCCTTTTGCCCCTTTCTCGAGCCACATCCTTTATACTGTTGACCACCTTCTCCTATTACAAAGAGTGTTGGCTTTGATACAGGTGCTTGCAGTTGGTTTCAAAACTATTTATCAGAAAGAGTTCAGTGTGTGAAAATGGGAAATGCCCAATCAGAGCTGCCTTCTACCCATCACAAAAGGTGATCCACAGGGATCAATCCTGGGCCCTGTCTTATTTACCATTTATATTAATAATATTGTCTCATCTCTGAGCAGCTGTCAAAGCCACCTTTACGCGGATGACACAGTTCTCTATTGTACTGCTGATTCTGTGCACTAAATATTTACAACTCTCCTTTGACGCCCTGCAAGATTGTTTATAGTGACTTGCATATATCTACTCTGAACGGTTCTGACATCGAGAGAGTTTCAGAATACAAATACCTTGGTATTTGGATTGATGAAGGACTTACATTTAAATATCATGTGGGCATTCTCACTAGTAAATTACGGAAACATATTGGCTTTTTTATAGAAATAGAGCCAGCTTCCCTATGATTAGCAGAAAGAGAGTTGTTGAAGCTGAAGCAGTGTTCCTATCTGTTTTGGATTACGGAGATGTGATTTATAGACATGCAGCGGCTTCCACTCTTAAGCCCTTAGACTCTGTTTACCATTCAGCCATTAGCTTTATCACCGGTGATAGTTATGGTACTCACCATTGTATCCTATATAATAAGGTCGGGTGGGCCTCTCTGGCAGAGAGACGTAAATTGCATTGCAATCTTTTTATTTATAAAGCCATAATTAGAGATTGTCCAAATTATATTAGTTCTTTATTGGAATGGACCACTGGTCCTGGACCCTGTCGTACATGATCCAGTTTTTGGCTTACACTTAGAGTGCCTAGAGTTTGTTCCAGGCACTCCTCTTGTATATAAAAAAGGCTTTAATAAATAGCTTAGTTCATATTAGAACCATTAAAAAAACACCAACATGTTTCGGCCTCTCTATCGGCCTTCTTCAGGGCAGAGTTTGTACTGAACTTGGTAGATCTGCTTTTGGCTTTTTTCCCCTACATCATGGAATACCCTGCAGGAAACACTGAAACTAGACACTCTAGTGTCTATGGGTCGGTTTAGAACCTTAATGACCAATCAGGTCACCACAATATGTAATTGTTTTTTAATTATTACCTCTGTTTAAATTGTTTGCTATTTTATTCTTTTAAAAAGATTATTTTTTTAATGTATTTTAAAATGTGCTCTTAATTATTCAGATTGTCTGATGTCTTTATATTTATGAACGCACTGTGACACTTGTGTATGTAACATCTCGACGGCACTGTAAATTAGTTTAATTAATTAATACTGGTGTATTATCGAGTATAAATAAAGATTGAATGAATGAACATCCAATACTAGAAGAAGAGCGGCGCGGATCAAGGTCGCATGCTATAGGTATCACCGCGCCGGCACTTGCTATGCATAGAGGCAGGGTGCGGGTGACACGGCCATTAAGACAAGCATTATGGTGTGAAATCTGGTTAGGTAATTGTCCCGTTTTTTGACGTCCCTCTGAGAGGGGTCCACGGTAGAGCTTCTTTTTGCCGGGGGGTGCTCAGTTACGTAGCCGGGTGTTCAATAACACGGAGAGGGACATGCAAATATTGGTGAGGCAATTAAGGCGCAGTCTTGTTTGCCCCAAAGTAGCAGGTAACACTATCCTCTCCATTATGTGTGCCATGAACTCTGGGTTCAGAGGAGCACCGTGAAGGCACTTTTTCTCTCGCTAAAAGGGTTACCTTCAGACGACAAGAGGCTCGCTTTACGCAGAGGCGTCATTCGTTGTTGGAAATGCACTCGTAATGCGATGAGAAAGAAAGTGACCGGCCCCCCCAGCCCAACTCTCTTGTCCTTCTCCTAATTGAATGTTGGCTGAAAGTGGGAAAACGTGTACAGGATGCGGCATTGTTTCTTAAAGGAACACTCCAACATTTTGTGAAATTAGCTTATTTAACATCTTCCCTGGAGACAATGGTAAATGGTAGACAAGAAGATACATACCTTTGTCATCTCTGTGCGTGCATTAGGCATCGGGAACGCCTGCACAGTTAGCCTAGCTTAGCGTCATTCACTGGAAGTAGGTTACACATTTAGCCTAGTTCCCAACAGTCACGAAATACACTCCAAATACAATCGAAATACAACTCCAAAACGTTCCTGTAAACATGTTGTGACCTGTGTATTTAAAATAATTGAATTAGACATTTCCGTTTTCTAAGCAGATATTACTTGGAACAATTTTTTGCCGAACCACTGCTGTCTGGGCGCAGTGATTTCACGTCACCAGTGCTACTTTCTACTTTCTAGACTTCTGGTGGATCCTGCTGGACTAAACCCTAATCGATAAATGACTGTTAAATAAATATTTATAAATTAATAAATGACTGTCGCAACTGTTGGGAACTAGGCTAAATGTGTAACCTACTTCCAGTGAATGACGCTAAGCTAGGCTAACGGTGCAGGCGTTCCCGATGCCTAATGCACGCACAGAGACGACAAAGGTATGTATCTTCTTGTCTAACTCCAGGGAAGATGTTAAATAAGCTAATTTCCCAAAATGTTGGAGGGGAGTTCCTTTAAAGAAGAGAGAAAACAGAAAACTCTTTATCTCACGTGACCTAAAGCGCGTACCTGTAGCAGGGCCTCTTGTCCCTCAGCAGGCGGAGACATGGGGTTTCTCGCACACAAAAAGACAATCTAATCGCAGTGTTTGTGGATTACTCACTAACGCGGACGACCATTGAGGACGGAATGACGAATGGAGTTTGGAGAAGAATGGAGAAGAGACTTTTGTTTGAAAACGTTAGCGTAACAACCCGAAAGAGTTGAGAGAATTCTGAGCTAGAAGACTTGCGTAATTAGTCATATATCACAAACACCTCAGGAGACAATTGATTATACTATGAACAACACATTCCAATGTTTTAATTTTTTTTATCGAGCAAGCAATAAAGGAAACAAGGTTCATATTATATTTAGC
This sequence comes from Notolepis coatsorum, assembly GCF_963971535.1. Taxonomy (NCBI): domain Eukaryota; kingdom Metazoa; phylum Chordata; class Actinopteri; order Aulopiformes; family Paralepididae; genus Notolepis; species Notolepis coatsorum. The sequence goes on along the minus strand of NC_140166.1, from coordinate 169,577,627 downwards.
CCACCGTTTTCTTCTTCTCCCAGTTGGACTGTTGAAAAGAATTCCTTGTTCCATTTCATCCCTTTGGACCGTTCTCTTCAAGAATGGAGTAACAATAATAATGCATTAAGCTGAGCACTCTAAACACAGAGCCTCCTCACAGTAAGTGCAGAACCAGTTTGCCTGCTGTTGAAAGCATCTTACACAGAGTCCTATGGAGAATACCAACCCCCCTATCCACACACACACATACCACACACACACACACACACACACACACACACACACACACACACACACACACACACACACACACAGACACTCTTTCTCTCTCAGACACGCATACATGCACACTGCACACTCAGACACACATAATCTCTCTCACTCAAACACACACGCACATACAATGGATTCGTACACATTAACTGTCACTCTGAAGGATGAGGGAAAAAAACCTTCCTCCAACTCTGAGCCGCATGACAGTGCTGACCAATCGGAGGACCTCAGTGAATGTGGAAAAATGTCTGCCCAACTGCATGCTGCTCGAAGGCATTTATAAGAAACATATAGTTTCTGCCTTCAGAAAGTTTCATGAGAAACATATCCGCCTTCAGAATGTTTAGTAAGAAACGCATTTTCTGCCTTCAGATATCATTATTTAGATGTGAAAAGCATCTACAGTATATACCAGTGATGCCACTCACTCATTCAGTAACTCACAGTTTGCCGTCCTGCCCCTAGTGGCAGTTCACAGGAAATGCGCTTTACATCTATGACACCGTGTGTCCTTGTTTTTATACTACTAGTGCAGTGCCGGTTCGATTCCCGCTCCTCCCGGGCAGCGTGTCCTTGAGCAAGACACTTAACCCCTATAATTGCTCCCGATGAGCAGGTTAATTGGCACCTAGCATGGTTGCCTCTGCCGTCGGTGTGTGAATGTGTGAGTGAATGGGTAAAATGTGAGTAACAAATTGTAAAACGCTTTGGATAAAAGCGCTATATAAAAAAGCAGCCATTTACCATTTACCCGTTCAGAATGCACACTTGTTCAGAACGCTTGACTTCCGGTATTGCTGCTTACAGCATTCTTGGGGCGGCGTTCGGAGCGAGCTGATTGCGTGGCAATGCAACCGCCAAGTGGTCGATCGGATGACCGGCTGTCGAGATGTGGGAAGGACAGACACGCACTATAACGCTACCATCTGGCCAAATGGCACCACATTTGGTCCTCTCAACAATACACCAAGTGTAAAGTCAGTTGGACAAACGGTTCTCGAGATATGTGGACTACAGTCACACAGATACACAGAGATTCCTTCCTTTATAGTTAGATGGCAGTATATGTTAAGTTAAATTTAACCTTTATTAATCCCCTTGGGGAAATTCGTTCTCTGCATTTGATCCATCCTAACTATTTAGGAGCAATAGGCAGCCACACAGTGTGGCACCTGGGGGACCAACTCCAGTTGTAATGCCTGTACCTTGGTCAAGGGAAACATAGGACACTTTAGCATGCATGTTCTTTGGTGTGGGAGGAATCCGGAGCACCTGGAGGAAACCCATGCAAACACAGGGAGAGAACATGCAAACTCCACACACAAAGGCCCCCTGCTAGGGTTTTGAACCCAGGACCTTCTTCCTGTGAGGCAACAGTGCTAATCAGTGCCAGCCATTAAGTACATTTCTTGTAAGAATTGTATATGTGGATTAGACCATATAAAAGATTTGTATAAATCTTTTCCACATGGGTTTATAGTGCAGACACCATGCTTCCACCTCACTAGGTCTCACCCGTCAGTCAGGGGTGTTAGTTACACAAATCCATTGTACTCAATGCATGGGTACCATCATGTCCTCGTTGGCCTACCGTGATACCAGCGACACTGGTGGTGGACATGAGTCCACAGTGAACCTGTGTGCAGGGTGTTATACGACGTCGTCCCCCTCACAACTGACCGTTGGCTAATGTCCGCGTGCCTCAGAGCCATGTAGTGCGTGGTTACTATACTATTGATCTCTCTTTGGGCCTCCTAACACCACAGGTCTGGGTGAGGTTTCCCTGTGTCCTCTGTGTCTACAGTACGCCCCCCCCCCCCTTATGGACAAGTATCGTGGTCATTTACAGTCGTATTATTGTCAAGCATTTCCTTATCTAAAGGTCAAGAGATCTATACTCCTTACATTATCGATTGCTGTTTTTCTGACAAAAGTTTTGTTTATGTGGAATTACATGTATTATGCATAATATATATATATATATATATATTAATACCATGTGTATGTAAGTAAGTATACTTCCACTCATTTACCTGCTCATTATTTATTAACTTCTTATTCTCTCCTTTGTTTTTGTCTATACTGTGAGGATGGGGGTTCTTGCGGAGCCCAATAGCAAAACACAGGAGGAGAGAATGGAGCGGTTTAGGGTTCTTAAATTATTCTTCCCAACCAAGCAGAGTATAACAGGAATGTGAAACAGGAATGTGAACAACACGGAGGTTATAATTTTCTTGGGGGGAAGAAGAATGAGAGCAGGTGCACTTCAGTGCAGCTGTCGGCAGCGAGAGCGAGAGGGCACAGGTCTTGCGCTTGAGAGCGAGCAGGAGTCCTCTTTGCGGGGCTCGAGACGTCAGGGTGGAAGGACGCTGGGGCTCGAGATGTCAGGGTGGAAGGGCGCTGGAGCGAAGTCCTGGGGCACAAGAAACAGAAGGTTAGGGCAAGCATAAACAGGGGTAGTTACAGTTGGTCTTCAGGTAGCGTCGTCGTACCTCGGTAGGCAGTTTAACACTGCGACGTTGGATGACGGGTTCTGCCAGTTGAATAGGGAACGCTTGATGAGGTGATCTCTTGCAGCCGCGCTGATTGCTCCTCATCTGGCAGACACGAGCTCTGATCGTGACATATACAAATATCTGTTGACACTATCTGTTTTTTGTATGATTAAAAATATAAATAATTGCTAAAAAAAAAAAATCTTTTTGGGTAATTTGATGGTAATTTCAGTTGTACCATGATACTGCCATGGTAAAATGTATGTATTACCATGGTAATACCATGGTATGATACAGTTCAAACCATGATACCTTTTGGAAATACCATGATACCTTTTGGAAATACCATGATTGATTGATTGATTGATTGAAAACTTTATTAACAGATTGCAGAATGGGTACAATACAGTACAGCTCAATACTAACAACTGCTAAGAGGATGAAGACCAGAAAAATACTTTTGTCTTGTTTACATAAGGGTCCTCCATTTTCAATTCATCAAGACATTTATGACATACAAAAAGGATTTTTACATTTACCGGGGCCAGTTTCTAATTGCAGCCACCCGTAGGTGCTCATTGAGAGCGGTTTTGAAGGAGGGTAGGGATTCACATTCCTTTACGGCTGTAGGTAGGGAGTTCCACATTATTGTGGCATAATTGCTAAACGTGTTTAGTCCCTTGTTTGAGCCGAATCTGGGTTGAACGTGATTTGTGGAACTCCCTCTGTTGTTGTGGTCATGGACTTCACTGACCTTTAGGAAGTATTTCGATGTACATGGGTATCTGCGTGGTGTAGTGTATCTTGTAGACCAGGCCCATTGCAAGTTGCTGTACTCTGTCGTCTACTCTAAGCCATCCTAGATTGTCAAAATGGGCAGGGGTAAGGTGGGTTTTAGGAGTAAGGCCAAGCAGTAGTCTGACCAGTTTGTTTTGTGATGTTGAAGCCTTATTTGTAGGGCCTTTGAGGTGCTTTGGTACCATGAGGTGCAAGCATAGTCGTAGAACCCTTGAATGAGTTTACCAGAGAGGAGAGCCTGTACAGAAATCTTGTTCGTTGGTTGACTTTTTTGATTACATTGGTTGCCATTTTGTCACAGGAACGATAGGATGGAACCCAGGTAGGTAATTTCATCTTTCCTTGTGACAATATTGTCACCCACTGTAACAGAGAAGCCGTTGGCCTTGCTGAGTTTGCTATTTGATCCAAAGAGAATGGATTCAGTTTTATCCAGGTGTAATGATAGTTTGTTATCAGCAAGCCAGGTGCAGATTCTGCCGAGTTCAGAGCTGAGGGCTTTTTTAACCTGCAACTTGTCCCTGTCAGAGACCAGCAGGGCCGAGTTGTCCGCGAACAGGAAAAGGTTGCAGTCACAAGCTGATGACATGTCATTTGCATAAATTAGGAACAGTAAAGGTCCTAGTATGCTTCCTTGTGGAACACCACAGCTCACTGGGAGGGGGGGGGGGGGGTTGGGCAGTGTACCGTTCACCTCCACCATCTGTTCTCTCCCCTCCAGGTAGGATTGCATCCAGCTCACTGATGAACTATCAAAACCAATTGCTTTAGTTTATCAATCAGAATGGAGTGATTGACAGTGTTGAAAGCCTTTTGGAGGTCCAGCATGACCATGCCGCAGTATTTGCCTATGTCCACCTCTTGTTTGATGTGGTCGTTCAAATAGAGAAGGCATGTGTCAGTGGAGTGGGATGTTCTGAAGCCAGATTGGAATTAGTAGATTTGCTTTCTTTCCGCAAGGTAATTTTCGACCTGTTCGTAGACTATTTTTTCCATAACTTTCGAGATGTAGGTAAGAATAGAAACAGGGCGGTAGTTGCTTGGGTCTAATTTGCTGCCTTTTTTGTGCAGGGGGGTCACTCTCGCAATTTTGAAATCTTTGGGGACGTGTCCCTGTTTTATGGAGAGGTTTATTATGTGGGTGATGATTGGGGTGATGGTGGCTGCTGATTTTTTTTGGAATTTGGAGGGGATATTGTCATGGCCAGTGGCCTTGTTAGGTTGGAGGGCGCTCAGTTTTTTGAACACCTCATCAGTTGTTACCATTTCGAGTTTGAAATCGTCTTTGCGAACCCCTAGGTTTTTGTAGAAGGGAAATCCGTCCTGGACAACTCATAGAATTATATAGAAGAAGAATATCTTCCTTGGGAACTATCCACAATCCGGATTTGCAACGTAAACATAAAATATGGCGACACATTGAGGAGGTTACTGTATGTTGAGATCCCTGAATTTCCCCATGGGGATCAATAAAGGAATATCTTATCTTATCATGGCAGAAAAAGGTCTCAGACCTTTCCATTTAGCTTTGAGTTTTAGCGTCATCCACACTGCCTCTACCATTGACGCACTTGCATCTTTAGGACGCGTAGCATTATTTTCTGAGGATGTGCACAAAGTACGCTCAGAGTAGCAGGCTCAAAGGAACACAGGATACGTGGCTCTACCCCCCTTGCATGTGCAAATGTGTATTTAAAAGCAAGTATTCCGATACTTTAATGATTTAATCTTCCAGGTACAATTCGCAGGCAAGTATATGAACGCCGCCGATCGCAACACAGCTACTTGAAGGGGCATGCCAACATTATGGGAAATGTGATTACCGTCTGCTCCAGAGTCAGTCTTTACTTGAGGCCAGAACCTGCTGTCCCATCTGAGTCCTGCTGTCTTCATGCTCTTGCCTGTTGGAGCCGTCAGCATGGGGCACCTCTGAGCAGGGGGCTAAATCCGCTATAAGAACACCAAAAGGTCACCAAATGCTGCTGTTTATCGGCCAATCTGAGACGGCATGTTGAAATGAGCATCCTGCGCATCGATTGTAAGGCCTCTGTATGACTGCAATCACAACACTTTATTCTAATCCTATTTCTAACACAGTATAGGGATGAACACTAATAGAGAAAATATGGTGATTATCTTAGCAGAGATACTGCATGTAATGTCATACAATGTCACATTTTCAAGGCGCAATCTTACATTTAGAATCTTTACATTGAGTTTGATGTAGTTTAATAATACTTTTAAAAAGTATATTGTGTGAATACCTTTCACCTGTATTGAGTATTACTTGATCTCCTATTGTGTTTCCCAGTGACGGCCAATCTTGTATTTATGGACGTAGTATTAGAGTGTGAGAGAAGCATATCTGCCGGACTCTTCTCAATCACCCTTTCTCTCATTCATTAAATGGATATATATATATATATATATATATATATATATATATATATATATATATATATATATATATATATATATATATATATATATATATATATATATATATATATATATATATATATATATATATATATATATATATATATATAGAAATGCCCATATTGCAGCCTTTGCGATATGGATATTGCATTCTTTCATATTGCAATATCAATGTAAATGTAATATATTGCTCATTCCTCATTCTGTATAGAAAGAGACTTGGAGGAGAAGCTGCTGCTTGCGTCTTGGTTTGTTCCAGTCTGGTTTTCATGACTAAAAAAAGAATAAAACACAAGACAGATATCTCATATCTTTCAATAATGTAACCGTGTCTAGATAAAGTACCATGCACGATAAGTACAAACACGAGGAATTTCTCAGGGAATCTTTAAATTTGGACCCATTAAAGAGCAGTAAATCACCAAGTTGCCAGTTGTCTGCATGAGTTGGCGTTATCTCTGCAATTACATGGAAGGGAGTTGGATCTGCTTAAGATCTCTCTGTCCATTCCCATTCCCCAAACACACACACATGCACATACTGTACACACGCATACACACATGCAGCACACACACACACGCACACGCACACCTATGCACACATACACACCCTCACACATGTTTGTTTATGTGAAATATGGGGACATTACATAGACATGCATTATGTAACTAACCATAACCAGAACTATAACCTTAACCCTAACCCTAATCTTAACCATCACAACAAAATCAGAACATCACAAATGTCCTCATTTGGTAGCATGTCCTGATTTGTCCTGAGTTTTGAGTGTGGAGTCTTGAAATTGTCCAGATTCTTCATATAAATTAAATACACACATGTACACACACACACAGAATACATCTATCTGAATTCCATAAATGGACCCTTTTTCGTGTCTAAATACTTTCACTCCCAACTTTCCCTTGAAAGGACATCGATATCAAACTATAATTGCTGGTGAAGTACCGTGAGAACAACATATAACGGCCACCACATGGAAATGAAATATCATGACACGGGCACTTTCTTTTCTCCACAGAGGATAAAAGCCTGTATCTGCATACGTGCACATTTCTCTCTCCAGGTGCTGCGGAGAGAGAGAGAGAGTGTTTACACAAGTTCTGAGAGGCTCTGCCTCCGCAGTCCAAATAACGGCGTCCTGAGTGCCTGAAAGTGTCGTTCTCGCCGATCCAGTCGTCATCTCGTTAAGTCTGAGTGCTTCTCTTTGATGTACAGCGTGCGGTGGACCTCGCCGTCGCATCACACCCCGAGAGGAGAAACACAACACGGACAGGCGAGAGCCATAAGTAGTATTATCCTGTGACCTATACATATAATTACCAGGACCAGTTCAACCAGCGCTGTCAAATGGACCCTGAAGATTGTCCCTCCTCCTGTCACTCCGTATTTAACCTTTATTTCACCAGGTAAGAAGCTTGAGCTCAAAGAGCTCTTTTTCGAGCAACACGTGACATAAAACATCAACAAACCTAACGTCGGTTACAGGGGATTGACTGAGAGGGAAAGTCAGGTTAGGCTAAGCATCAAACATAACCTCTTAAGCATCACCCCCAAAACGGGGCCATTTTTGTTTTTGTTTTTGACGACTGCATACTTTTTGGCAAAGCTTAGCTTTATACTTTATACGTATAGCACATGCATGAGCCTGCATGGTCTCTTTTGAAAGGTAACATTTAAGTTGCTAAAACAAAAGAATAATCACTTTGAGTGCTAATGAAATAGAGTAACAGAGGTTTGAACACGTTGAAGTAAAAGTTGGTTGTACTCACATTTCTGTTTAGTGGTTGCCAGATTCCTGTTTTTAAGTTCCAGCATATAGAGGTATGAGCTGGAAAACACTGCGGTTCCATAGCCTGAAGTCTTATGTAGTACAGGTCCAAATTTTATAAAAATCCATAAAAGAATTAGTGCTTGAGTTTTGGTAAAGTATACATGTACCGGTAAAAAACTGCGTGATTATCCAAGATGGCCATCCACTTCAATTCATTCTGATGCTCGAGTCACAAAAACGGACTTCTTCGTCAACTTTCACCACCTTCCCCTACTCTCACCCGCTCGGCTGCAGTCTCTTTCGGAGCGGACGCTCGTTGGCTACAATGGTGATCAATAATTTTCGCCATCAGCTGTGATTGGTCAGTTCTAGACCATTCAGAACCGGACGTAGTCATTTGACGGAGCGGCCTGTCAAATGACGCTCGCCGGATATATCGTCATGTAACTCGAGACCCGAAGCACACAGCGGGTTGAGTGTGGTGGCGATCGAAAGCCAGCCAATTCAATTTCTATGCAAAGTGTGGGATTTACCAATATGAACCTGTGCTTGAGATATACAGTATATCTACGCACAGCTCCGACCGTGCGTATATGTCACCAAGCGGTAGAATATGAAGACTGCAACAGACGGGATAAGCTTTCATGCATTAGAGGTCCAATGCCGACGTGTTGGGTAAGACCCGTAATTAATTATAGTTAATTGTAAAATAGTGACATTAGTGTAATTATTGTCAAACCCTATAAATAGCATTTGGAATAGGTCTTTTCGAATGAATGCAGCATGGTTTATCGTTGCATTTGACTGATAAGTTGTTGTCGGTGGCCGGGAGGAATGCACCACCCAGGCCTAATTTTATTTAATTAAATTGTAATGTTTACAATGTTTACTGAGGTATCTGTAATTAAAATATCACTTACAGATGCAGCACTGAAAAATCAAACCTCTGCTGCTCCTCTGCTGCTGCTCCACCACTCCACGGGCCAAACTGATTTTGTGACTCCTATTGTTCTGGACCGGGCCAGATTTCACACCTCCACTGCCTCCCACTGGGGAGACTTTTTCATCTTAAATTTGTATTCGTCCCAAACGCCCCAGCTCCATCCGATTCCTTAGCTTTTTTTCACTGTTTACTTATCATGCATTGCAACACTAATATATGGGCAGTACCCCAAGTCAGACTGCCCATATAAAAATTATCTTGGGGGTCTGAGGGCAGTAGCCCCCAACCCCCTCCCTGGGGGAGCACTTAAGGCCCAGTCCACACGATCACGGGTATTTTTGACACCGAGATTTTTTTAATTATTCAAAAAAATTAAACTCTGTACACACAACTGGTTTAAACTCCGCACAGAATGCTGTATATATGTAACGGTTGTGACAATGTCACCTCAAACTTTGATGCCCCGAGTGGGAGTTGAACCCCGGTCTCCCACACCGCAGGCAGAAACACAGACCGCTATACCAAGAGGTGAATTCACTTCTAACTAATGGGTCTATGCGTCTTTTGGGGATGTGAGAGTGAGTTTAACCCATAGCACCGCTACTCACCCCAGCCCTTCTTGACTGCGCTTCACGATACCATCCGTTACACTCACCCTCTCAAACTCACTCGACTCCACCCAAGGCATCTGGGTCAATCGGCACCATTGTAACGGTTGTGACAACGTCACCTCAAACTTCGATGCCCCGAGTAGGAGTCGAACCCCGGTCTCCCACACCGCAGGCAGCAACACAGACCGCTATACCAAGAGGTGAATCCATTTCTAAGTACTGGGTCTATGCGTCTTTTGAGGATGTGAGAGTGAGTTTAACCCATAGCACCGCTACTCACCCCAGCCCTTCTTGACTGCGCTTCACGATACCATCCGTTACATATACATGTAGTACAATGCCAAAGCAGTAGGTGGCGATGTAGTTCAAACATGAAGGCCATTTTCAACCAATCAGAATGGTTCAACGTGTCACTGCACATCCTGCTCATAACAGAAACCCGCCATCTTTAAATTACCTCGCGTGAACCATTAGTAACATAGCATTTTATTTGCGGCAAGAAACAAAGTGCAATAAAAGTGCAATAAACAAAAAAGGATACATTCACTGTGTGTTCTGCCTCATTTGTTGATGAAACAAAACCAACATCAACACAATTGACCACCAAGAGCGGAGTTTAGTCTCACAAAAAGATCTCTGATGTTGTTAGCTACATGCTAATGTGATTGGCATTTTCCATTATAATAGTTAGCATTGAGGCTAGCGTACATTAGCGTAGTAATGTTAATGCTAGTAGAATAAATGGATGAAAACGTTATTTAACAGATTGCAGAATGGTTACAACAATACAATACGGCTCAATACAAACAATTGTTTTTTTTTATCCACTTTTTCTCCCATTTTCTATATTTTCTCCCATCCCAATTCGTATCATCCAATTCAACCCTCCCCTGTCACAAACATTGTTTCTTGCCTCCCACAAGCCGGCTGCAATGTGGACTAAGTCATACATAGCACAAGTCCCCTCCGGTACTTGAGGTAACAGCAGTCGCATCTTTTCACCTGCGCAGCTCAATCTCTCAGTGGCGAGGAGTAACGCGCGGGAGGCTCACGCTGCCCCCGACACTTCCTGATTCTACTGCGCAGGCGCACCAACCGACCTGTAGGAGTCGCTGTCCACAACGCTCGATCCCCACCCATCAGTTTCCCACCCCCTAATACGGCCAATGTTTATTAGTACGGACGACCAGCTAAACTGAAAGTAATGTGGAGCGCTGGGATCGAACAGGCGATCCCAGAGTCTCCGGATTCGTGGCGAGCGCCTTGCCCACTACGCCACGTAGCCGCCATGGAATACAATACAAACAATTGTTAACACTTTCAGAGCCGGCCGTGTTTTCCTTTTTACCCCCTTGAATGCCCATCATCCACTTCAATGTTAGCGTTAATATCGCCTAATCTATGTTTTAAATTATGTGTCTAATCTGCCCGTCGCTTATCAATGACTCATTTTCCAGTCAACATTGTCGAAGCGAATAGTTTTTTTATCGGTTCATTTCCGTTTTATAGCATCTTGAAAAGCCCTCGTTTTCAAGGAAAATAAAAATATTCCATAATAAACGGAATATTCTAGAATACACAAAAAACATTCAAATTTTTCGGCCTATTTATGAATCGTTTTCAAATAAACGCTAGATTATCGATATTATATGTGTACGTATGCACGCTATATAGGCGATCTGATATCTGATCTGATATATTTCCTGATCGCTCGCACAGCCAAACAGCCATATCGCACATAGGGGAAAAGCTTATATCTCCGTGAAAACAGGTCTGATTATCCTAAGACTGGTAAAATAGATTCCTTACCTGAGATCAGATGGTATCCAAAAAGATTATTCCAATTCCTGATCGCCATTCCAAAAAAATCAATCCTTTTATTGATCCAATGCTACATACTGTAAACACATATTACACGCTGTTCTGATGCTCCACAATGAATCCGATCGGCTCGGGGTACATGCGTGAGAAGTAAAATGTGGATTCCGGATTTTATTTTTTTCATCCATTTTCATTGAGTCCATTCCAAAAGGGTGCATTACCATCTGGGAGACGATAGGGGGCGCTTTTTCACATCTGAGCTCCTGATGGGGCTGGTTTCCCAACGGTAGACTCGGTTGATGAAATATGAATTCAGATCGCTAATAAAAAAATAAAACGATATTTGTCGTCATGGGCATTCAGGGGGCGGGCTGATAACACGTGTTATGTCGTCCGTGGCATCCAAAGTGTTAAGGGGATGCAGTTGTAGTTTGGACTGGGTTCCTTATAACAATAACTTGACAACACATGAGCTTAGTTGGTAGCCGCAGCTACTCGGGACAGCTCTGCTGTAAACACTGGAAATAACCTCGGTTACTATGTCCACACGAGACCAATGCAACCGGGATGCGCCCAAAACTCCACCCTGGACTCCAGTTTTCAAAGACCACGGTTGCAGTGTTCCAAAAACCCGGTTGCGTGTGGACGAACAGTGCAACCGTGCACATTAAGGCTCGGTTACATAACACCCTGCGTTCGTGTGGACAGGGCCTAAGTTAAGTTAAGTACCCTCCCTTTGTTCACCAGCCACCAGCCCCCGAAATATAACACCTGAGTGCTAGTTCTGTAGTGGCAGAGGAGCAGCAGACCAGCAGCAGAAGAGATTTGATTTTTCAGTGCTGCATCTGTAAATGCAGGGGAGCGGGGCTATCCACTAAAGCCATGGCTGATGACTCCTCTGACCAACAGGATCTACAACCGGGCAGTTTTAAGTAGTCTACGCATGCAAGGTATTAATCGAACTTTAAAAGAACAAAATGAAAAAAGGCATTCATATTACAGCATGGTTATTAATGACACTAACGCCAAACAGTGGTTAACGGTCTTTATTAGTATTTTGCGCTGCCCAGGCAGCAATGGTCTTTAGGGAGTCGTTGATATCCAACATCACTGTGCACAAGTCCGTCAGCCTGTCGTGTATTTCTCCCCTAACACGCGTTGTGTCTTCTTGGTTCGACAGGACAGCATCTGTCATACTGTCAGGACCCTTAGCTCCCGGCGCGCCGAAGAGGGTCTGCTGGACGCTCCCTGATGGGTGTCCACAGGACTGGGCTGGGCAACTCAGCCGAGTTGTCTGTGGAATAGGCAATTTAATTAAGTTTTATTTATTTGCTAGAAAGGTTTGAAACCATACGGTTAAATATTGTTTCAAATACAAATACAAATATTCTGTCATGTTCCCTAATAAAATTGTTGACAACAAAATTATTTCTATGCCCGTCTTCTTTACTGATGTGACAATTCCTGTATGAAAGGTGTTATACAAATGCAGTGTATATTATATTATTACCTTCCATCCTTTGGCTGGATGGCCCAGCCGCTTCTTCGTTCTTTTGGCCATTATCTAATCCTCATAGAATTTAAAGGGGAGGCCTGTTACCATATATGGTTAATTGGGGGAGATTCTGTATGCAAATACTTAGAATCGTGCACGAGTGAGGGGCGTAAGAACAAGTGGTATTTATCAACACGGAGTACTTGCAGGCGTACGTACGACCTGTGCATGCACGTTTGATAAATCCAGATTTTTCTGTGTGTAGAGACATTCTAAATCCCGTGCATAGGAACCATTGTTATGCCGACGATACTCAACTCTTCCTCTCCTTCCCTCCCTCAGATATCCACGTCTCTGAGCGGATCTCGGCCTGTCTGTCCGACCTCTCCGCCTGGATGACGACCAACCACCTCAAACTGAACCTAAGCAAAACAGAATTGCTCCACCTGCCGGCCAAATCCTCCCCCCTGACCGACCTTTCCATCACAGTCGAGAATGCAGCTGTGACCGCGTCCCCGACCGCCAAGAACCTTGGTGTTGTCCTCGACGACCAGTTGAACTTCTCTGCTCACATCGCAGCGACAACCAGAACCTGCCGATTCCTCCTGAGCAACGTCAGAAGGATCCGCCCCTTCCTGACAAAAGAAGCCACCCAACTCCTCGTCCAATCAACAGTCATCTCCCGCCTCGACTACTGCAACGCACTGCTCGCTGGCCTCCCGGGCACTGCCACTAAGCCTCTTCAACTCATTCAGAACGCAGCAGCCCGCCTGATCTCAAACCTACCGAAGTCGGCCCATGTCACCCCACTTCTTAGGGACCTGCACTGGCTCCCCATTGCTGCACGAATCCGCTTCAAGGCCCTCGACCTAGCATACCGTGCGGCAAAGGGAATCGCTACCGCCTACCTCCGGTCAATGGTCTCTAACTACACACCCTCAAGACCCCTACGCTCTGCATCTTCTGGCCGCCTCAGACCTACTCCTATCCAAGCTCCGGGAGGGTCATCAAAGAGAAGTCGCCTATTCTCAGTCCTTGCCTCACAATGGTGGAATGAACTACCCACCCCAGTTAGGACAGCCGAAACACGTCCAATCTTTTGCCGTTCACTAAAGACGCACTTCTTCACTCAACCATTATCTGAAAAAAAATAAAAATAAAGATAAAGATCTAACCCTAACTAACCGTACTGTCATGTACTTGTCCTAATAAACGAACCTACACTGTAGCACTCAACACTTTGATGAACATTGTTGCTCAGCTGATAGAGTTGTGCCCTTCCTGATGGCTTGTCGTACAGAACATGTAAGTCGCTTTGGATAAAAGCGTCAGCTAAATGACTAAATGTAAATGTAAATAGAACACTTTCTACGCATTATTGATTTTAAAAGATGTCCATTCCAGGTAAACGGAGCAGAGTACACAAAAGCCCTGTTCCCAAACTCAGTGCGAACTCGTGGGACTGAGGTGGATAGAAGGTCCTGAGAACGCAAGCTGTAGTAAGAGTTTGACAAAACAGTACGGTGTGTACAGAGCAGTGATGGGCAGTAGCTAGCTACAAGTAGCGACGCTACATAGCTTAACTACAATTCTCAGTAGCGTGCTGGTAGCGTCGCTACTTTTTAACCAGGGTAGCGATCTCTGTAGCGGAGTTATTTATAGAACGAAGTAGTGACGTAGCGACGAGAAACGTTACACGCTACTTTTGGGAGAAACAGTCTAGACTAGAAGATCTGCGAGGAGAAAAAAAACTCCCCGTAAAAAACCCACTATGATTGGTTGGTTGGTTTAGTTATGAGTGACGACTCACGATTGGGTATGGTAGGCCAAAACATTACGGGTAGGCCAATCAGAGGCAGGATAGGGCGGGACTCCAGCCGCAAAGCAGGAAGTGAAAATCAAAACACAGACGTATTGAATGAATGCAATTTAACGGATTACATGAACCAGTCCGCGCGAAATGGCAGAGGGGTTCGATGGCATTGATGAAGATGATGATGTCAATAACAACAATGACTCTCCATGGCCCTATCTGGGACACATTTATGAGTTTGACTGAAAAAACGGCTAAAACATATGCTGCTCTCTCAACACGTCCAGCACGAACTTGAGAACACATTCAGGTGAGCTGATGAAAATCAACTGTTCCCAAACAGCACACAAGTCAGTACACTTTGTCAACAGCTTTGACTAAGATAGCTGCTATCATGATGTTTCACTGTAGGCAGAAAATGAACAATATTATTGGGGTGGAGAAAAGAAAAAAAAGAGGGAAAAGCAGTGGTTCTCAACCTGTGGGACAGGACCCCCAGGGGGGGGTCCCCACATGATTTTGGGGCCATGGAATGTTTTGTGAGTTACATATTTAAATACATTTGGTAATTTAGCTGACACTTTCATTCAAAGCAACTTACAAATTGTGTACACCAAGTCAGTAGGAGTGGTACATATCTAGTAGCCAAGGATAAGTAGTATTGTTTGTCAGTGTCAAGCTTGCGTGTTATACTCTGAGTACATACTGTAGTAGTATAGACATATTAGCATAGTTGGTAGTAGTATATACATGGTAGCATAATACTAGTAAAATGAAGTAAAACAATTCAGATATTGAAGAAGTGTGTTTTTGGTTGATTAAGTGGGCAGGTTTCAGAAGATGCAGAGTTTAGGGATAAATAATACATAAAGATAGAATAGAAAAGAAAAATACCATTACTGCATCAAAAGTAATCAACAAACTATACTATAAAAACTGATAAAACCAAATGGTCTCTTTCTTTTCTTTTGTAGAGGCTGCACCCAGCTAAACTTGCCTTCCTGGATTTTGTACATAATACAAGTTCATGTTAAAAGGATGACACAAAAAGCCAGACCGAGGGCTTGTTTCAGTTTTATAATAAACAATCAAACTGAGAATTTTTTTTCCTGCCTATTTGTTTGGTGGAAACTTGGTCACGAAGTAAAAAAAAAACAAAAAAAAGTAGTGCCGATGTAGCTAGCTATTTTTGCCATGTTCTTGTAGTGTAGCTTGCTACATTTATCTGGGGATAGCTTCCATTGTAGTTGAGCTATATTTAATCGAGAGTAACTTGTAGTGTAGCTTGCTACATTTTCCAAGTAGCTTGCCCATCACTGGTACAGAGAATGCTTTATAATAAGTAATGCTTTATAGAGGAAGATGTACCAATGGTGAAGCCTACGAGCAGGCAGGGACAGCCAACCTACCTTCTTGTATAAAATGCAGAGATGAGTGACAGCCAGTAATGAATCTTAGCACACCATGATAAGTGGCATCCAGCATAAGCAACAAGGTAGAACAGGCATTCATGTACAACACTGTTGTGTTCTGCATGGTTAGCATTATTGTTAATACTAGGTTATTACCACCGCCACCGTTAGGCGGCACAATAGGGACAAGAGGATAGGCAAGAACTAGGAAGTGTGTCCAGTGTGTATGTACGCGAGTGGAGCGAGCATGATGTGGATGTTCTTGGAGGATGGAATAAAGACGGAGGAATAACCACACAGCCTTCTGACTCCTGCGTGCTTATTATAATTACAAATAGTCCAAGTGTGGACATTACAAACACGTCACCATAATTGAGTACCGGTAAAAAAAAAGTAGCAACGACAAGTCTCTTTTTAGAATGAAAGGAGAAACAAGCCTTGTTTTTAAAATAGAAACCCAACATTATATGATATTCTGTACTCGCAAAAAGCTAAAACAAAAGGCTGGCTGCCACAAAACAGTCACATCTAGAGACCTCAAAACCTACTCTAGCGAGGCCTTTAACCTTGAACTGGAGAGTCTGGACTGGTCAGATGAACTCAATGGTACACTGGTTGAAGAAACATGGCTTGGTTTCAAAACCAAATTTTCAACAATACTAAACGACATGGCCCCCCTAAGAACCACCAGGGTAAAAAATCGCGCTGAGCCGTGGATGCACTCCGAAATACTGGCCGCTATGAAAACCAGAGACAAAAAATGCTCTGAGTTTCGTAAAAGTCAGTCAAAGCTTACCAAAAGCACGAGCAGTGAACTCCAAGCCCACGTGACTGAACTCAAACTAGAAAGAAACAGACTAAGAAACGACGTAAACTCCATGATCAAAACTGCAAAAAAGAATTTCATCAATGACAAAACTGAGGAAAACAAAAACAAACCACGTGAACTTTGGAAATTACTCAATAATCAACTAGGATGCAGTAAAAAACTTAAAACCAGATTCTCAAACATAAACATAAAAACGGACAACACGCTCATCACAGACAAGCTGGATGTAGCCAATTACTTAAACATTTTCTTCACAAACATAGCCACAGCACTGGTAAACAAACTACCCTCCCACTCAGGGCTTTATGGGGTAGAACACATAGTAGCTTACTACAAAAACCTAGGGGTCCGCAAGGACGACTTCAAGCTGGAAATGGTAACAACAGATGAGGTACTCAAAAAACTGAGCGCCCTCCAACCTAACAAGGCCACTGGTCATGACAACATCCCTTCCAAATTCCTCAGAGACTCAGCAGCCGCCATCACCCCAGTCATCACACACATAATAAACCTCTCCATAAAACAGGGACACGTCCCCAAGGACTTCAAAATTGCGAGGGTTACCCCTCTGCACAAAAAGGGCAGCAAATTAGACCCAGGCAACTACCGCCCTGTTTCTATTCTCACCTCCATCTCGAAAGTCATGGAAAAAATAGTCTACGAACAGGTCGAAAAGTACCTAGCGGAAAAAAATCGAATCTACGAATTCCAATCTGGCTTCAGAACATCCCACTCCACTGACACATGCCTTCTCTATTTGAATGACCACATCAAACAAGAGGTGGACGCGGGCAAATACTGCGGCATGGTCATGCTGGACCTACAAAAGGCCTTCGACACTGTCAATCACTCCATTCTGACTGACAAGCTAAAAGCAATTGGTTTTGATAGTCTATCAGTGAGCTGGATGCAATCCTACCTTGAGGGGAGGGAACAGATGGTGGAGGTAAACGGTACCCTATCCCCCCCCCTCACAGTGAGCTGTGGTGTTCCACAAGGAAGCATACTAGGACCGCTACTGTTCCTAATTTATGCAAATGACATGTCGTCAGCTTGTGACTGCAACTTGTTCCTGTTTGCGGACGACTCAGCCCTGCTGGTCTCTGACAAGAACAAGTTACAGGTTGAAAAAACCCTCAGCTCGGAACTAGGCAGAATCTGCATATGGCTCGCTGATAACAAACTATCATTACACATGGGCAAAACGGAGTCCATTCTCTTCGGTTCAAATAACAAACTCAGCAAGACCGACGGCTTCTCAGTTACAGTGGGTGACAATATTGTCACAAGGAAAGATGAAATTACCTACTGTACCTGGGTTCCATCCTAGAGGCTAATCTCTCCTGTGACAAAATGGCATCCAATGTAATAAAAAAAGTCAACCAAAGAACTCGATTCTTGTACCGGATCTCCTCTCTGGTAAACAGGAATACCCTGAAGACTCTGGCAGGAGCACTCATTCAAGGGTACTACGACTATGCTTGCACCTCATGGTACCAAAGCACCTCAAATGCGCTAAAAACAAAATTACAAACATCTCAAAACAAACTGGTCAGACTACTGCTTGACCTTACTCCTAGAACCCACCTCACCCCTGCCCACTTTGACAACCTAGGATGGCTTAGAGTAGACGACAGAGTACAGCAACTTGCAATGGGCCTGGTCTACAAGCAGTGGTGCAGTGGCAAATTGACAGTAGGTCAAACGCTCCACGCGCGTGCGCGTGCACGCGTGTGCGCGCATGCACAGTTTTTTTTGGCTGCTCTCGTCCTGCAGCTGGATACTATTGCCTCACAGCGCGGCCGTCAGCGCGCGGCCCAGAGAGCGCCGCTGGCTCTGCGGCTCTGCAGCTGCATGCTTCTCCGGGAGTCCGGTTGGATAATGCCATGTAAAAAGCGATTGCGCGTACTTCAGCCTCAGTGACCGAGGTATAACGCCGTTATACCGAGTTATACCAGCACTGCACCACTGTCTACAAGATACACTACACGACCAAGGTACCCATGTACATGTCAAAATAATTCCCAAAGGTCAGTGAATACCACGATCACAACACCAGAGGGAGCTCCACAAATCATGTTAAACCCAGATTCGGCTCAAATAAGGGACTAAACACGTTTCGCAATTATGCCACATCAATGTGGAACGCCCTACCCAAAGCTGTAAAGGAATGTGGATCACTACCCACTTTCAAAACCAATCTCAAGGGACACCTACGGGAGACTGCAATTCAAAACTGGCCCCTGTAAATGTCCTAACCCAACCCCCTCCAATGTACAGTCATTTACCTAGTATGGTTTTGTCAATAGTCCAATGTACAATTTTGCTTGTTTGTACAGTGTCTCTCCCCCCCCCCCCCCCCAATGTGCAGTTTTGCTTGTTTATACAGTGTTTCCCCCCCCCCCCCCCCCCAACCACCTCCAATGTAAATTACCCAGTATGGTTGTCAATATCCCAATGTACCCAACCCCCCCACACAACCCCACCCAACCTCCTCCAATGTACAGTTTCTACGTCAAATGTATATACTCCCTTTTCTTGACTCCTTTTGTATCACAAACAGTACTGTATTTGCAAATCTGGTATGTCATAAATGTATAGATGTAGCAGTACTGACTATCTGTATGTCATGTATGTCATATATGTCCTGATGAATTGAAAATGGGGGACCCTGATGTAAACAAGACAAAAGTCTTTCTCTGGTCTGCATCCCCTTAACAATTGTGTGTATTGAGCTGTACTGTATTGTACCCATTCTGCAATCTGTTAATAAAGTTTTCAATCAATTCAATCAATCAATCATTACCTTCAGCTTCTTAGCCAGATTTTCAATCTGTGGCTTAAAAGACAAGTTGTCGTCCAGAATAATTCCAAGGTATTTGAAAGTAGAAACTATTTCAAGAGCAATTCCCTGAGATGTAGTTACAGCAGACAGGGAATGGGGGTTCACTTTCGATTTTGAAAATACCATCATTTTGGTTTTACCAGCATTTAGTACTAGTCTTAGCTGCAGAAGTTGGGTTTTTATTCGTTTAAAAAGCAGCCAGTAAATACTCGGCAGCTTGAGACAAAGTTCCTGCAAAACAATAGATTACAGTGTCATCCGCGTAGTAAGGAAAATTTGCATTACATCCTTACCTAAATAATTTATATAAATTGTGAACAATAAGGGGCCCAACACAGAGCCCCATGGCACTCCCTTGAGGACAGACATGACATTGGAGGTACAACCATCAACTAAGAGATTGGGTCCTGTCAGACAGAACCAGCCAACAGCGGAGTCAGACAACCCTACACCAATTAACCTATGCCTCAAAATGTCATGGTCTACCGTATCAAAAGCCTTTGAGAAGTCGATGAACAAAGATGCACAGTGTTGTTTGCTATCCAAAGCTACAATTATGTCACTTACTACTTTTGTAGCTGCAGTAATGGTGCTGTGAGACTTCCTAAAGCCAGACTGATAACAGGACAAAATAGCATGTTTGTGTAAGTATTCTTTCAGTTGGTCACTTACCAGGCTTTCCAGCATTTTGGCTAAAGAGGACAGATTTGAGATAGGCCTGTAGTCTTTAAGGCTTGAAGACTCACCACCTTTTATAAGGGGAAAAACATGAGCCATCTTCCAGATGATCTGGCCCTGCAGATTTCTTAGGGTCCAGGGACAATAGGGCTTCATGACCGTAAATTAAACTCACTGCATGCAGGAGATTCAGTATCCAGTGGTGTGACTGGTACTAGAGTTGGTGTGTTCAAATAGAAAGCCAGATGAAACAAAGTGCTTATTAAAGCAATTGAGCATCTCCGCTTTGTCATACACGGTAGTCAAGTCTGAGACTATGCAAGGAGGGAGACCCGAGGAGCTAGATGGAGATAGGGGTTTCTTATTTCATACAGTTTCTTCATATGTCCACAAAGCCTCAGAATGTCTGACCTGAAACCGCCTCGAGGAGAGAGCGACTTCACAGGCAGTTTTCCTCGAGGGACTAATGTGTTTTTTGGAGCGGCGACCATCTCCCACCCCCCCCCCCCCCCCCATTTTAATGAGCTCGGTCATAAATAAATGCATGGCCTTAATTAGCCGGCGTCGTGGCAGTGTGGGGGCCACGGAATTAGTGGAGGAGCCGGGATGGAGGCTATCAGTGCCCCGGCTCCTCTGGTGATGGTGCTCCGGGTGGCCTTTGGAGCAGATGCTCTCCTCCTCCTCGCTCTCTGCTGGTTGAAGCTTCCCTACCTAGACCCCACCACCCACCCCCTGTGTCACCTAATCTATTAAGCTGCTCCTCACTGAGTTCCTACAGCCCGATTTGGTGGGAGGGGGGGGTCGACAATGAAGAAAACAGTTGTACGAGTGAAAGCGACAGCTTGTGGCAGAGGCAAAAGGACAAGAGGTAAGTTCAAGGTTTGATTGTACGCTGAGGTGTTGTACTCAGTGATCAGTAGTGTCTCAAAATCAGCTTTCATTTTTTAAAGGAGCACTTCACCCAAAATAATTTACTGCATTTTATATAGCACTTTTATTCAAAGGGCTTTACAACTTATGCCTCACATTCACCCATTCACTCACGGCGGAGCCGACCATGCAAGGTGCCAACCTGCTCATTGGGAGCAGTTAGGGGTTTAAGGCCATGGTTAGACTAGGTGTTTTTGTTTTTGTTTTGTTGCTGAATGAATACGTTTGCTGTCCTTGTTAAATAGAAATGCCGTTTTGGCAGGAAAACGCATTGCCCTACTGACAACGCTGAAATTGTGTTTCCGTTTTGGAAAAACGCCAAAACTCGCCGACAACGAGTCATGTAATCTGTGCGGAGCCGTTGTTGCTCAACGCCCATGCGCAGTAGATACATACCAACGTCCGGTTACGATAGCTGTCCCAAATAGCTGCAGCTACCATGTGTTGTCAAGTTATTGTTATAAGGACCCCAGTCCAAGCTACAACAGTCTGCATTCCCTTAACAATTGTTTGTATTGAGCCGTATTGTATTGTACCCATTCTGCAATATGTTAAATAAAGTTTACATCCATTAATTCTGCTAGCATTAACGATTGCATGAGCAGCTGGCTAACGTGAGCTAACGTTAGCTATCAGACCCTGTTAGCTCAGAGCTCCTCTTTCAATCTTAACAAGCATTAAACAAAATGGCCCAGTCATCTATTCACCTTTGTTTAATACACGAGGCGTTGTCTAATCTTATCTAGCTACTGATAGCTCCTGATATCATCAGTTTGGTGCTGGCTGGCTAACTAACGTGAGCTAACGTTAGCTGCTAGCCACAATGCTATACTGTTATACTGGCATATTCCATTCACGTTAGCATGTAAGCTAACAAAATCTGCGATATTTTTGTGAGACTAAACTATCCGCTCTTGGTGGTCAATTGTGTTGATGTTAGTTTTGTTTCATCAACAAATGAGAGGCAGAACACAGTGAATGTATCAGTTTTGTTTATTGCACTTTTATTGCACTTTGCTGAAAAATAAGTCCTACATTGGCTAAATAGCTCACGGAGGCATTTAAAGATGGCGGCTTGTTGATATTTTTGCAGGAAGTGTATTGGCACATTCAAGTTCTGATTGGTTGAAAATTGCCTTCATGTTCGCCACCTACTGCCACCTACTGCTTTGGCATTGTACTACATCACTGTGCTCAGGAGGCAAAACAAAAGTGCTCAGGTTGCAAACAAATGTCTAACTCGGCTGCCACTACGTTGCGACCTGGAAAGCGAAACTCATCTTGAAAACGAAACGAAAACACCCTAGGTGTAACCGACGCCTAAGTGTCTTGCTCAAGGACACTTTGACACGCTGCCGGGAGGAGCGGGAATCTAACCGAGAACCTTCCAAATAGTTAACACTTTGACGACCACGGTTTGCAGTGTAATATGGTTCTAGACGACCAGGGTTTGTCAACAAACCGATGTACTTTTGGATAGCTATATATATACTTTATAGTATTGCTATCTGTCCATTCTCATTGTCACTTGAGTGCATAAACCGTGCCTTCATAATGGCTTATAGAAAATAAAAATCCATTGGTTGGTTGTCATTTTATAGCGTCGTGAATATAAGCTTTATCGAAGTTTTCGTCTCGTCTTTTTTCTGGAAAGCTATTTATAGGGCAAAAGGCTAGTCACGTTATATCAAACGGCATTTCTGTTGTATATATACGAATGAAATAAAACAAACTGCTTAGCATCCGGACTATTACAGAGCATCTATGGATGAAATGGGGGCGGCGGGGGACGCCGATTAGTATTATTGATTAGCAATACAGTGTGCGTTCAAGTAGCCACATTCACTGATCGATCGTTTGCGTTTTACAACAATGTCCAATCCGGCTGTAATTTGGGTGAATAGTATCCTACCGTCAGCCCATGTGATCGCTGGAAGCATTTCCCCATTATTCATCGGCATCCGGTAGATCGATATGTCCATTGGCTGATCATAAATCCCATTATTCCAGGCTGAAATCTGCGCTTCGAACCGTGATCCACGGTGCAGGATGTTCGCCTGGGACCCAGGCTCATATGAAACGCCCAAAGACAGTAAAAATTTGTTTCCCCCATTCGCCCTCAATGATACTGCAGTGGAGCGATGACGCCCCTAAGCGGATCTGGCCGGTATTGCATGTTGCGGAAATCAAATATGCGGGTAAATCTGCAGAGTCGATCGGGGATGTTAATACGGTTATTAATATGGAATAAAACAATAACAACTTGCCACGAGTTAACTCGTGGCTCTGGTCCACAACGCATGGCACCGAAACCCGAGTTAACTCGTGGCTGGTCCCTATAGTGTTAATGGAGATTTGGTTTAACAACAGCAAAACTATATCAAAACATCTGTTTACAAACTCTCTCCCAACTTGTGTCGTATAATCCAAGTCTCATTATATACAGTATCCAGTCGTATGCTCAGTACTTCACAAACACATACATGTTTGCTAAAACCTCGCTAACGAAAACATTTATAGCTCAATGCTGCCTTCAAAAGGAACTTGTGAGTATGTGGATCTCGACTTCAAGTGGGTTGAAGTCATGAGGACACCATTGCTAGGCAACTGGGCAATGCGTGTTGAAGCCTCTGAGACTAATGATTTTCCACTTAACAATGTTGTGAACACCAGAACAGTGGGTTGTTCATATGGACTCTTCTCATGAACATTTCCGAGTTCAATTTGAAAGCAGCACTTTAATGGGTAATGTTTTCGTTAGCAAGGTTTGTGAAGCACTGAGCATACAACTAGATAAATGAGACTTGGATTATACTGCACAAGTTGTGAGAGAGTTTGTGCATGGATGTTTTTATATAGTTTTGCTGTTAAACCAAAGCTCTAATTATTTCTATGTTTTTAATTTATTTTTTATTCTACATTCACCATGGAGACATGCAAGAATAAAAAAAGATTTTCATGAATCCAAGGCATCACGTGGTGAGTAATTGATATACAAATTGTACCATTTGGGTGAATGCTCCTTTAAAACTCTATTGGAGCATTATTGTAGCACACTGTGTCTACCAGAGAGCAAAGTACAGTATATTGACAAACAATATACTGTACTGTCAATATCTCCAGGTTAGACACACCGGGCCTCCTGTGGGGTTTATGGCAAAAATAGTTGTTGTTTAGTAGAACTAACGTGACGATGGGGCAAGCTAGCTGTTAGCAAGCTAACGTTAGTTAGGTGTTAGCAAGCTAGTCAACTAAGAAACTTGCAAACATAATACTGTATGCTATAGCTTTCTGATTGATATTTTAATGCTTACCATGACTTGCTGCACACATTAGTATAGGCACATTCTGACTTACTGTGGTGCCTCACATCTTATTGCCTATATCCACTCTTCTCTTTTGGTTCGGAAGCATATGAAAACGTAGTTCTGTTGGTAGTGCATCTCACCACACAGTATATTTTTGGTATTTTTGTTTGCTAGCTGACCTAAATGACAAGGAGGCACCATCACACAATACAATGTCAATAAAGAGAGATGGAATGTTTTCCCCTCTGTGTGGGCGGGACCTATTGGCGCTCTGTCTCTATAGATGGGTTTCTTATTTATAAACATACTGCGTTCGAGCCAATCTGCAATACCCGCTGAAACGCATGACTGAGTTGCCCCCTACCTGCACAAGCTGCTGTGCTTAACGGGGCTCTATGGAGAAACCATGGGACTCCTCTGACAAAAATGGCTGTATGTAATTTTGCCTAATCAGCATGGTCTTTCACCTTTTACATAGCTTTGGCATGGATTGATTGTTTAGATAGCTGACCAGGATTGCGTTCCTTTCACTGAATCTGACGTGGACAAGAAACCCGTTTATTGCAGCCGCAGCCAACTCAAGCGCCAAGAAAACTCAACTTGATCCAATTGAGGAGATTTTGATCTGAATCGATTGGTGTGTGTGATGGCAGATGAATAGGATTTAGGTTGAAAATAACCAGAATTATCCTTTAAAATTCTGGATTGTGAATCTTATTCAAACATCATTGATCCATTCTACCTATAACAACCCACCACTCAGTAACTATTGGACAGAAGAACACATGCTGGGTTTGGGCCTTACCAAAAAACAAGTGTTATCATGGTATTTCATTATTGTCACTGAGCAAAATATTCCATGGTGTTGTTGGGTTGTTGTGAAACCCAGAAATTAGATTATGGTCAAAAACTAAACCCAACTTGCTTGTTTATGTCAACCCATAGCGTGTGTTATTCTGTCCAGTGTTGGCTTGTTTTCTACCCAGCTGTTTCTCGTGTGAAGGAATGGTGTAGAAAAGGACTCCCGAATGTAAACGTTGTCATCTATTTACAGTTGTAAAAAATTTCCATTTTACAACTAGTAGGTCAGAACCACCATAGGACCGTCGCTGAGTTGGGATGTGTCATTCATGGCTAAGTGCCTCGCTCTTGTGAAAAACACACACCAGGTGGTTATACAGAAATGCCATTAACCCGGGTGAGGGGAGAGGGTGACTAATTCCCATCTCGTATTGCATCCTACTGAAGTTGCGGTACAAGCGGGAGAAGTCTCTGGGCTCTTCCCCCTCAGGCCCTGGCTATGACCCAAGCACAGACACCCTGGCTATGACCCAAGCACAGACACCCCAATGACTAACTAGCCCCAATCTGATGAAAGCAGAGAGAGAGAGAGGCCTATCGCTTTCCCTCAACCGGCGCATCCGTCGTCCCGGACCTCGGCGCTCGCGAAACATTGTAAACAGTTCTAGCTTTACTACACTTTGCCGTCTCGTGCGGCAAATCAACATTTGTCAAAAACAATTTGGGGAGAGTGGTCCTTAGGACGGGGATTGTAGAAATACATTAGGAACGGACATTAATAATATTGCCGCTGCCATCGGGGGGCCATATGTGTGGCGGACCGCTGAGGTCACCTGACACTGAAGGTCACCTTTTTCAGTTCAAATTATTAAGTGCTTCCCCTCTAATCAGATGAGACATCGCACATACTGCCCCATGCACATAGCAACCAGTTTATTTATAGGCTCCCAACTGAAATGACCAGTTGGTTTAATTGAATAGTGAGCAATAGGATTATACACAGAAACAAATTACCTAAGTGGGGGTACTCAGATACCAAAAATCTTTTAACAATGATGGAAACCACGGACATGATGTCTCCCAGTATTATTTCATTATTGGGTTTAGCCTCTCTGCATCTGTCAGCTAGGCCTGGTGCCTGGACGGACCCAGCCTGCATCCAGACTGATGCACAGCTGCTATAGCAAACTAACATACACCCCACTCTCGTCGTCATCAACGTCCCGCCACACTACAGGGCTGCGTAGTAGAAAGGCATCACCCTAATCCTGCCACTGTCGAGGCTGAAAGGACCTACCAGCCAATTATGGTTCAATTGTATACACTGTGTTCTATTCAGTGTAGAAAGGAGTCAGATGTTAGGGTTTCAAATGCTCCATAGATACTATAAGACGTGGCATCCGGAGAGAGGAAGAGTCACTCTATCTGCAAAACAGTGATGTCTGTTATTGCATCTGTCACATATACTCTTGAGGAAAGAAACAGCATAATTGAATGTGAAGGAATACAGATCAACATTACTACTGTACCAGAACTAGTGTTGATGTGTGAAGATTTCACAAACATTTCTCCTTTGAAAGAGTTGTGCACGGTGATGATTTTTTTTTCATTATTATTATTATTATTATTATTATTATTATTATTATTATTATTATTATTATTATTATTATTATTATTATTATTATTATTATTGTTATTGTTATTGTTATTGTTATTATTATTATTATTATTATTATTATTATTATTATTATTATTATTATTATTATTATTATTATTATTATTATTATTATTATTATTATTATTATTATTATTATTATTATTATTATTATTATTATTATTATTATTATTGTTGTTGTTGTTGTTGTTGTTGTTGTTGTTGTTGTTGTTGTTGTTGTTGTTGTTGTTGTTGTTGTTGTTGTTGTTATTATTATTGTTGTTGTTAATATTATTATTATTATTATCAAGGAATGCAATTAGACTTCAGCCTTGATATCTCAGAGGCCGTCAGATTCCTGAACTACTCTGCCATGCGTGCCAAACTGAAATCAGAAACAACTCTGTCTCTTCAACTTAATGAAAAACAAGGACTTGGCTATAAACTTGTAGTCATCCTCCATCCAATCACATTGTCTCGAGTAATTAAAATGATTAGCTTAATTAGCTTAATTAACTAAATTTGACTACAGGACATGGCCATATGGCGAGGAAAAACAAAGATGGGAGCTAATTAAAGTTAAAATAATGCAGGTTTTAATTAACTCAACCCTTAGGCATCAACATTTTCAAATTTATCCAAGCTGATAATTAAAAAGTCCTCTTGCCCGAGCAACATTTCTTCTCTGAGCTAATTAAATCTGGAAATAAATTAGCAACATGACGCTCCAAATATTAATTCCTGCTAGAAGATGACTTCACTTTCTAATGAAATTAATTAGCTGCACACTGGACCTTCAATCAGATGCCAGGCGCTGTCCGTGAGCATAGACCTCATGTAATCTAGCAGCTCCAGGGCCCTGGGGCAGACATTTACAATTGTAATGAACACTCTTTAACTGTGTGCTTCTCCTAATATACCAAATGAACATGTAGATCTATTTATGCCAAGGGCCTCCTCATTTATAAAGGAGTAGTAGCAGGAGCAGCTAGTTAAAACTTTCCTCTTTTTTTCCCCTTATTTTTTTCTTCTTACTGAAAGAATGTGCCGTGCAAGAGCACATATCCACATTAGCTGCCAACGGCAACACCAAGAGCGGCTTTACCAGTGTGTAAGGTTCCACAGACTGTGTCTGTGTGTGTGTGTGTGTATGTGTGTGCCAGCCTATTACAGAAGGCCCTCATGGATTCATCCCCCTACTGTCTCCTGGCAGCTGAAGGGGGTGACATTGGAGTGTCTGTGTGTGTGTGTGTGTGTGTGTGTGTGTGTGTGTGTGTGTGTGTGTGTGTGTGTGTGTGTGTGTGTGTGTGTGTGTGTGTGTGTGTGTGTGTGTGTGTGTGTGTGTGTGTGTGTGTGTGTGTGTGTGTGTGTGTGTGTGTGTGTGTGTGTGTGTGTGTGTGTGTGTGTGTGTGTGTGTGTGTGTGTGTGTGTGTGTGTGTGTGTGTGTGTGTGTGTGTGTGTGTGTGTGTGCATAATGTGTGTGTGTGCGCTCGAGCTTGCGCAGTAAAATGTGTTCTGTTTGCATTTTCAAAGTACATCCTTACTGTTCCTATTGTCTGCGCATATCTAGTTTATATACTGGGGCCAGTTACTATAAAACAAACTTCATTATCGGTCCGCTAATGGGCTGTTTGAACAGAGACATGCGTTTCTCAGGGTTATCTCGACCCTGGGATAGTTTTAATAGGCAACAATAATACGATCAGACTCAAATTGTAAGTGCTTATACATATGTTTTATGACTCTCCGTTTTGATGAGAAACAGCTCACATTTGAGGGTTTTAGGCTTAACTAAAAGCTGAATTTCCCCAAGGGGATCAATAAAGGAATAATCGTATCTTATCTTATCTTAACAGAATAAGTTGCAGTGGGCTGTGACGTTGAGCACTGCTTCTGCTAGTGACATGTTGGTAATATAATATATTATGTTAGTAATAATAACACATTGGAGTGAAATGGCAGAGAAGCAACGTTATAGGTTGCAGTGAAGACGCACTGCCATAGTTTAATTTGCATATCGAGATAACATCCGTAGATACTTTTCATAATCTAGAGAGTGCATCAGGAACTGAAGTGGCTGTCTCACATTTCTTATCACGCTAGGTACTCTCTTGAATTAATTTATCATAATTAATGCTATCATCATTAACGATCATGTGTAACCATGAGAAATCCGCTCCTTCCTGCACAACATGGAACAGACGCGTGGTATTAACTATACACCTTGTATCTGTGCATCTGTGTGTTGGCACACAATGGCTCGTTTACAGCGATGAACCCCCTCGCTTTCTGCTTCTGGGCTCAGTTGAGTAATGAACCCCCTCGGTTTCTGGTTCTGGCCGGGCTCAGCTCGGTAGAATCCAGCAATGTGAGGGACTTTCTATTTCGGGATAACATTCAAAGAACACAAGTTAATTTGCATTGCCAAAGCAATTAGCCCATTAGCAACAGTACCCTGCTTCACAAACTAGGTCTCGGAAATATGTATTGTAGGTATTAATGCTCTCCAGGGGCTAAGCCATCTCCCTTGAGGCCAGGGGGGTACAAATAGTCCACTCTCGGGATGAACAGCAGAAATCGCAATGTGCCTTTTTCCATTGTGACATAGGGATAGGATGTGTCCATGCATTATGCTTTTGTGTAGACCTTACATTTTTTTATTTAATTTTTTTAAATACAAATCTTCACTTTGTTCAAATTGAGATAATTATGTTTACTGGGCATACAGGGTGTTTTTCAGTCAGTACAGACATCCAAGTTCCAACCATGAAGCGGAAAAAGCTACTCTTTTGATTTTGTCAGTTTTGTCAATAATTAATGCCCTCCTCTGGCAATTGTGATCTGATATGTAAATAGTTTCTCATCCCATTATGCCGTGCACTGATGAATATGACAACATTCCAGAAGATGACAGTCCAGCTCACGCCGGGTCGGGCAAATACTACAATACACTAACGACCCCGGCCTCGCATGCCTCGGCGCCTCGCCCTCTGAAGCGGCCGGAGAATTTCACATTAAAGGTGCAGTTGGCTCAAACGACAAAGTGGTGTCATCTATATGGAACGCTCACACATCAGTCAGAATGGAGCCGCTTTGCGCCAGAGCCGAGCTTGAAGCTAGTTACGGTCCTACATCAAAGGCATGTCAACATAGCCAACAGCTACACTTGCCATTTGGATGCCAGTGAAGCCGATCCTTTAGTTACATTTTTCAAGCACTCGTTCCTGTAGCTTCTCCTCTTTAAAACACCATTAAAATGGAACATATAATGCATTTTCCCCATCAGCTCAGCCTTCCTTATTTCAGAGACTTGCCCTCGTTATCTTCATCTTAGTAAACAAGCGGCGCGTGCCGTGTTCCTCGTCTGATGAAGTGGTCAAGAGACACAATTACCGCTACACAGGCATGTCTGGATATCAAGTGGTGTGATGACCTTTAAGACAAAAGGATTATAAAACACTAGAATCAGAGAAATGTTCAACTGCATTTTTTACTGTATTTTTCCCAACTCTCAATCTGGATATTGCACCAACACTAATGATATCAGCCCAAACACTACTACAGAAATGTATTACACATATTCCAGCATAGCCAAGATTCCAAAACATAATTTGTTTATTAGGCTACATATATATATATATATATATTGTGGCAGATATCACCCCCCGTCCCATGGCTATGTGAAGGATGGGAGATACTACTGCCACTGGATGAGTGGAAGCAATGAGGCAGCTGATTAGGACTGATAGAACACACCTGTGCACCATTAGATCACCCACATCCCACACACACACACACCAGACACACATACCAGAAAACACTAGGACAGATAGAGTTTAGTTGAGAGGAGGTGAGGTAGGAGCTAAGTACGAAGAGAAAGAGATTGTTGTTGATGGAGTTTTGTGTGGTGAGAGGTACAGTAGTGAGAGGAGAGGTGAAGGCGAGAAGGTGTTCATTGTGTACTGGACCCTAGACTGGCTGAGAAACCCCCTTGTGTACTGACCCTGGACCGGAAGACTACTCTGAGTATTGCACAATCCCTTTTTTGTACGAGAGCCTGTTTTTGTTCGGACTGTATTACGACCATTCTAATTGCCCATCGGACTATATTCTTCCCTAATCAATAAATATTATTTGCACTTGTGTGGACAGTTGAATTTGTTTGTTTTTGAACCGTGACAAGTCTGAACACTACCAGGCTTGTCACAATATATATATATATTTATTTGTATTTAAAAATGAATACATGTATTAGTCTCATTGAGACCTTGGCCAGGGTAGCATCAGTAGGCCTACACAATAATTACAGTCAACAGTCAGCAACAACACACAGAGACATCTATTCAGTCTCAAAAACATTTACACTCCTCAGTTACAGTATTTTGTATAATACTTTTAAAATCACCCAGAGGTATGAGATCCACTAACTACAGCTCTTCCTGCAGATTATTCTGTATGAGCCATGGTTACATTATAGAGCAAACAGTTCTGTACGAGCCATGGTTACATTATAGAGCAAACCGTTCTGTACGGAGCCATGGTTACATTATAGAGCAAACAGTTCTGTAGGAGCCATGGTTACATTATAGAGCAAACAGTTCTGTACGAGCCATGGTTACATTATAGAGCAAACCGTTCTGTAGGAGCCATGGTTACATTATAGAGCAAACAGTTCTGTACGGAGCCATGGTTACATTATAGAGCAAACAGTTCTGTACGAGCTATGTTTACATTATAGAGCAAACAGTTCTGTAGGAGCCATGGTTACATTATAGAGCAAACAGTTCTGTAGGAGCCATGGTTACATTATAGAGCAAACCGTTCTGTACGGAGCCATGGTTACATTATAGAGCAAACCATTCTGTATGGAGCCATGGTTACATTATAGAGCAAACAGTTCTGTAGGAGCCATGGTTACATTATAGAGCAAACAGTTCTGTACGGAGCCATGGTTACATTATAGGGCAAACAGTTCTGTACGGAGCATAGCGAATAGCTGCTTGAGTTCAGGTACAGCAGGGAACAGAAGTAGAGGGGTAGTTTACCTAGTAAGGGCTTGCGTCCACCTAGCTCACATTTCCAGCTGAAAAACGCTGGCAGTGCGCCGGTAGTGCTGGGATGAAGCGCATCTTGTAGCAAGATGACAGAGAGAAAGAAATCTAGCGACAGCCATCTTTTTATCGTATTTTACTGCGTAATTGTGGTTTTGCACATATAGCATATTTTAATACACTTTATTGTATATTAATTATATATATAGTTATTGCCTGACACCACAGTTCACCCTTTGCTTTTTATTAGCTTTTTATTAGTGTATTCGTGTAGTTATTAGTGTATTTGTGCCCTCATACTGCTCCTGTCTCTTGTGGGCAGGCAGGCAGGCAACTCCGGTGTCAGGTTACAAACAGAGTGGTAGATATGACTGGCTGTGATTGGTTGTCTGAAAATGCGCTCAGCGCATCGCTCTGAAAAGTTCAGAAAGTTTCAACTTTAAACGCTGGGTGCGGCCGCACAAAAAAGCTGAAAAGCGCTGAAAAAAGAAGCCGACTGCAGTGCATTTCCTATAGGCGGCAGCATGCGGCTCCCTCCCCATTGGGATCAATTGACAAAAGACACTTGCGCCCAGAAATATGCGGCAGGTGGACGCGGGCGCTAATGATTTATAAATAAAAACATATGAATGTCGCAGTCTGCGTGTAGCCAAGGATGTCCGGCCCAGTAATTGGTAGAGTGTACAGGGGTGAGTTAAAGACTTGACATTAGTAATACATTGTAGTGATAGACTGAATGAAGGCTCTGTAAGACAGTGGAAGCTGAATGCATGTACACGACATCACCGCAATCAAGACATAGAAGTAGCTTGGACACGTTTTTGCTTGGCATTAACCCTTTCACTGCCACACTATAGAAGGTTAACCCTTTCACTACCACAGTACAGACCGTTAAAGGAAAACTCCAACATTTTGGGAAATTAGCTTATTTGCCATCTACCCTGGAGTTAGACAAGAAGATGCATACCTTTTTCTTCTCTGTGCATGCAGTAGGAGTAGGAAGACGTTGGGAACTAGGCTAATGGAGGAACCTACTTCCAGTGACTGACGCTAAGCTAGGCTAACGGTGCGTGTCTTCCTACTCCTACTGCATGCACAGAGAAGAAAAAATTTATGTATCTTCTAACTCCAGGGTAGATGGCAAATAAGCTAATTTCCCAAAATGTTGAAGTTTTCCTTTAACCTTTCACTACCACACTACAGAAGGTTAACCTTTCAGTACCACACTATAGAAGGCTCACTACCACACTATAGAAGTTTAACCGTCTGTAGTGGATCACATTTGCTGATGACACAGTAGTGGTGGGCCTGATCTCTGCAAACGATGAGAGGGCCTACCTGGAAGAGGTAGAGAATCTGTTGCAGTGGTGTCAGGAGAACTGCCTCTCCCTGAATGTCAGCAAAACAAAAGAGATGATTGTGGACTTCAGGAGGTCGGGGGTCAGGGACTACAGCCCCTTCAGCATCGACGGGGCACCGGTTGAGAGAGTGAACAGTTTCAAGTACCTCGGAGTCCACATATCCGAGGACTTGACATGGACCACACACATTGACAGTGTTGTGAAGAAGGCACGGCAACGCCTCTACTTCCTGAGGTTCCAAGTCAGTCTGAAGATCCTTAAGAACTTCTACTCATGCACAATAGAGAGCATCCTGACTGGCAATATCACCTCCTGGTTTGGGAATAGCACCGCACAAAACCGTAGCAGACTACAGAGAGTGGCCCCAGCCGAACGCACAATTGGAGGGGGGCTTCCCACTCTCCAGAACATTTACAACAAGCGGTGCATGGGTAAGGCTAAGAGAATGATCAAAGACTCCAGCCACCCAAACAACTGCCTCTTTGAACTGCTGCGGTCAGGCAAGCGATACCGGAGTCTCGTGGCAAGCACAGAAAGACTCAGAAGAAGCTTCTATCCCCAGGCCATCAGGATGCTCAACAAACAATAACACTATGTAACAACCATCAAATGCACTCACAGCACACACATCCACACGCACACACTCACTTTAAACAAACAACTCACTGCAGCACCCATTTTACACACTTTTGAACACCTAAACACACTTTATATTTATTGGTAAATAATTTGCACTACAACCCATACCTCATTACACCTTACTGTAAATTGTACCTAAATTGTACCTCATCCCATTTCTGCTTTGCACTATATAGTATATTGTATATTAGTATATTGTATAGTATATTGTATGGTAACTCAGTTACTTCTACTCTGCATTGAACATTGTACATATGTACATACTGAACACTTGTGTCCACGTACGTGACTTCTATTTTTTACTTGCTATACTTATTTTATTTATACTTATCTCTTGTCTAGCACAGTCTCTGGAACGTAACAGAAAGAAGCATTTTGTATAAAAGTATTCTGTACTTCTGTATGACAACTAATAAAGAAACTTGAAACTAGTGTGGTAGTTAAAGGTTAACCTTCTGTAGTGTGATAGTGAAAGCGTTAACCCTTTTTAGTGTGGTAGTGAAAGGGTAACCTTCTGTAGTGTGGTAGTGAAAGCGTTAACCCTTTGTAGTGTGGTATTGAAAGCATTAACCCTTTGTAATATGCAGTGAAAGGGTTAACCTTCTGTAGTGTGGTATTGAAAGCGTTAACCCTTTGTAATGTGGTAGTGAAAGGGTTAACCTTATGTAGTGTGGTAATGAAAGGTTAACCTTCTGTAGTGTGGTAGTGAACGGGTTAACCTTCTGTAGTGGTAGTGAAAGCGTTAACCCTTTGTAATGTGGTAGTGAAAGGGTTAGCCTTCTGTAGTGTGGTAGTGAAAGGGTTAGCCTTCTGTAGTTGTGTGGTAGTGAAAGGGTTAGCCTTCTGTAGTGTGGTAGTGAAAGGGTTAGCCTTCTGTAACGTGGTAGTGAAAGGTTTACCTTCTGTAGTGTGGTAGTGAAAGGGTTAAAAGGAAAACAAGATTTGTTCCTCAAATTAACATATTACCAGATAGAAGAGATTGACATACTGCATCTCACATGATTCCTTATAGGGTGCCAGCTTCACGTGGCACCTATACTGCTGGCCTTTCAATGCGAACATCAGACAAGAAACATAAATATAGCGCCACCGTCAATCGAACGCCACCGCCAATCGAAACACTTTAAGGAATGAATAATGGAATCATGGTGATCAATTAATGAGCACGATTGATCTGCTGGGTTTCATGCTTTCAGTCTATCCTTGTTAGTAATGTCCAGGTGGAGAGAGGATCATGTTGATGCAGGTTACTCTCCTAATTAGCCTACCTCAAGCTCCGCCCTCTTTTGTTGATCCTCCAATCGCAACCGCCGCTTCCCTCGGACACAAAGGTTTGTCCAAGGTGTGGGATATAGTGGATAGCATGAAGAACGTTCTCAGTCAACCGAGATCCAGTTAATAAGGTTTATTAGCCAGACAGATAGAAATATACACATGGTAGTTTAGAGAGAATGGCTGAGGCTTCCGCCCAGGTGATCAGCTGAAATCGCTCAGGTAGAGAAGGCTAAATCTTTGTGAGGAGGGGGATTATATAGTGTGAAGGGGGAGGGGGGGGCCATTTGATAGGTAAAATGGGTGGGGGGGGGGGGGGGGGGGGAACACAGGATAGGGAACAAGGGAGAAGGGAGGGGGGTGTCTTTACATGAAAGTTGGGGGCTCAATATAATATTATTCCACAAAGGGAAGCGACGGTTGCGATTGGAGGATCAGGAAAAGAGGGCAGGGTTTGAGATAGGTCCATAGCTTACATTTTTATTTTTTTCTCTTTTTGTTTCTCTTCAGAGCAGCTCAACAGAACATGATTGTGTTGAACCAAAAAAAATAAAAAGGCATTTAAATGGCTTTCAGCAGCCCTCCAGTGAAAGCTTGTTGAATATTCCTTAGGAACGATGTTCCCGAGTTGAAGGAACCATGTCAGCCTTGCTCACTGACCCCAAGAAAATACACGGCGTGCTTTAATAAGCCCAGCCAGTCATTTCTAGGACCTTTTCCTTTTTTTAATGTACCTTCAGCAACACAAGCCGATTTGGAACAATGCCATATCAAGAACCCCCTTAAATGAGTGTTAACGCGGCTCGCACTGCACCTCCCGTGACCTACCTTAGACATGAAAGGTTAAATCCGTGACAGGGTTAAAATCCTATGTGGCCTCCCTGGTCACATGATATCCCAATTACTTTAACCGTCGCACGGAGAACGGAGGGGAGGAGGAGGAGGAGGGAGGGAGAAAGAGAGGGGAAAAAATACAACTGATAAAAGTCTGTCTGGAAAGTAAAAAGATAAGTTCTTATCTTAATCTAATGACTCCGCCGGCTTCATTTGTCAGACCTGACTTGCCTGGAAGGGAAGAGGAGGGGGGGAAGGGGAGGGGAGGAAGAGCGAGTTTGTGGTCCACAGTGTTAATAGGGACATCTCTCATGTCTCGGGTGTCTGGGAGCGGAGAGAGGGAGGGAGGGGATCATCGTGCTTGGTGACGACGGTGGGATGTGTTTCATTCTGTGGATGTGAGTCTGGTCTGTTCTTCCGCTAACAGTTGTTAATTAGCACCTTATCACCCTCCCAAGTAGCTCCATATACTGTTTCATCGAGGACGGGTATTTATAATCTAAAGTCTCTCACTTGGAAGAGATAAACACAGCGTGCGCTGTGGCCACCGGCCAGATCAGAATGGGACTGTTTTTGAGATTTACTATGGGAATATACTCTAAAAACAATAACTGAGTTTCAGCGACTGAAATCCCTTGTCCTTTTTATTTATTGCTTAGTTATTACATTGACGTATCAAATCAGATCTGGAACAACCCTACAGTGACATCTAAGAACATTCTGTGTGCAGCACCGTGGCATCTCCCCATCACTGTAAGTCACCAGAGCATGGGTTAAAATTAAGTGATATGAGCGAAGCTGTAAGGAATCAGCCGGTATGACAATCTGTCCTCCCTCCCCGTGGACGTCCAAGGCCGTGTACGTCAGGGCAGAAGACGCAGATCTCATCCTGTAAGTGAAGAAAAAACATTCCTCTTAGCCTGCAATTTCCTTGATTAGACAGAGACAATAGCCGCGTGAGCAACGTGCGAGAGCAAATCTCAGTAGATTAATTTGAAGTGTTCACTGAATTGTGATTCCTTTTTAATTAATGATAGAATTAACCTTTTTGTTAACGCGTACCTGTAGGAAATTACCTGCCGGCGAATGCTGCTGTGAACAAAAGGAGGACACATCTCTTTTGACATTCACACAGCTCTCGATTTGCAGATGTCAGGGTGCAGTCGCTCATGTTGGGTTTTGTCTGGGGAGGACATCATTGGACGTCACGAAGAAGTGTAGCGCATTCCAGAGCTGCAAACACACGTTGGTGAGGAGATACTGAAGATCTACTTCATTAAAGAAGTGTAGCGCACCCAGAGCTGAAAATACACGTTCACTGTAAAAAAATAAATAAAAAATTCACGGGAAATTCACTGTATTATTTTACAGATTACTTTTGTTTTTCTACGTTAAGTGTAAATGCCATAAAAATACAGTAAATTACCTTTTATCAAAATATTAACCATTAAATAAAGGTTGTAATATGTAAATGTATTTGATTTTTACTGTAATTTGACAGTAAGTATTTGGCAATCATTGATGCCAGACATTTACCGTTTTCTTGCAGCTTTTTTTTTTACAGTGTTGGTGAGAAGATACTGAAGACCTACTTCATTAAAGAAGTGTAGCGCATCCAGAGCTGAAAACACACGTTGGTGGGGAAGATCTACTTCGTTGTGATGCTAAATGTGATTCTGAAATATCATTTCTAAATAACCCAGTGTGTTACACTGAAGTATGAAGTGTTTGGAACCCCCCCCCCCCCTCTCCTGCCTCCTTCCCATGTCAAAACACCAAACAGGGCTTGTTTTGCGCTCTTCCATGCTATCAAATAACTTGTTTATCTAATTGCAACAATAACACTCTTATCGTTAAAATAATCCCAATTGGGTTAGGAAACGTGTAAAAGTCAATTAATATCCGTATTTTAAGACACATGTACAAAAATGCATTATCAGGTGAGATTGAGTGGATGAGTGCACTTTGACGGATATATACAGTATACCCACACGTGATTCATGAATCTCATGAAACTCACGTTTTCCTGTCCATTTTCCTCTGCTTAATTCCACCATCTGTTAACAGAAAATGTTATTCATCAAATACATGTGATGGCCTGACCAAGAGAAGTGGCAGCTAATGCTTCTACTAACTAATATTCTACCTTGAGGGGCTCATGTGCATTACATTCATTTTCATGAATTATTTAACTGAATTCCGATTTCAACCAGCTCTTGTATCTAGACAGTCTGACCTGTAGGTTGAAAGGTTGTGGGTTTAAATCCCCAGCCAAGTCATGGCAAAACCTTTCTCTGTCCGCCGGTAGTTAATGACATAATTGTGTTGAGAGGCTCTCTTCTTCTCTTCTTTTTACTGTGTTATGTAGCTTGTACTGTATGTAATTGTTTCTTGTTTGTGTATTTGTATTCACTCTGGTGGCAAACCATGTTTCCCCTCTGGGATTAAGAATAAAACCATACCATACCATAACATTTCACCTAATGGCAAAGCCCTTCAGCAGGTTTCCTGTCCACAGAAGTACTGTAGCTCATGATTTGGCAGTTCTAGCTGTGGTATGGAACTTCAGAGAAATTAGCAAGAGTGAGTTTACCTGCCCAGTAGAACTTGTCAAGCCCAAACACACACAACCAAGGTTTTCCACAGACTCCCAGAGGCAGCAGAAGCTTTAGGCTGAATTCTTCTTAAAAAAAAATAATAATAATACAATAAAATTTGGTAACAAAAATGTGTTGTTTTTGGCCTGCCAAGTGGTGTTCCTGGGGTCACGTCGAGAAACTAAGACCACCACAGCGTTCCTTGTCAAAAAGTACCTGCCGATCAGAGACTGGGTAATATTTCTTCTTCTTATTATTCATTATTATAATTCTTAAAAAATATTTAGCTTAAGCTGCTGGTGCCGATTATTTAGGAGTACTGTAAAACCGCAAATAACTGCAGATCATCCTAATTTTGAGCTCAATAACTGAAGAATGTTAGCAATCCTTTCACGTTTACTGCCAACAGCAAGGACACAAAAAGAAAACACACACATCTTACAGGAAGGACAAGACACGTACGTTGTGCACATCTCCCCAAACACTTGGTGAAGGATGTTTTGGTCCACCGCAAGCTGTCGATGAAAACACTGTTAATGTAAGCGCTCTCTCCTCTCATTGGATGACGTCGTACCTCGTGCGCCAGGACATCTTGAGTTTCAGGACACTTGCTTTCAACAGTGCACTCAGGGATGATTTTTTTGTGTTCAGGCGAGACATCTTGACAGAAAATCATTGAGATTTTTAGGGATAATCATAGTGGAGGAGGAATTAAGTGTTGGCGGCTACATCCCTGCAGCTGCTTTAAACGTATAAATCGCTCTTCCTCCGAGCCCGTACTCAATATAAATCCATCAAAGACGTGAGGAAAATCATTCCAAGCCTGTGTGAACTTTAATGGAACGATTATCATTTCATTATATCGAGACACACTTGCCATTTAATGAACTGCTATTTGACTATGTATGTCCGTGCGTCACTCACGTCCTTTGCGTCGTCACTTCATTCCGGGTATGTCAGAGGATATAATGTGATGACAAATGGGGGGCGCGCGTTGGGCATGTGTTTCATTAAAGGGTAGGTGAGCTCAAATGGCCCCAAAAATTATGGGGGCCTGACCTGAAGACGCTTGGGTTATGATATGTGTCCACGTCGGACACTGTGAGATTTAGTGTCCTCCCTCTGCCTTGCGGTCCTGAGGGAGGAGGGCCGGTGAGTCAGCTGATCAACTCCTGCTCTGCTCTGATTGGAGGTTTCACAATATCAAAGACGGTCTACCTTCATCTAACAGGGCACACGCATAGATATATATATAAATATATATATAGATGACTCACCCGCGCTGCTGGACAACGGAGACCGACGTTGCCACATGGCGGCCATCTTGCTACAGGGTAGCATACCCACTCATAACATGAATGTCTATAGGGAGGTGTAGTCGGTTGTTCCACCCGTATAGGGATTTATCATTGGGAAAATGGATTATCGGCTATTGTAACAATTATGCCGCATGAACATTGGCAAGCTTTCCATTTTTGCACAAAATGGATTCCCTTCTACCACTAACATTATTGTTTAAGCATTTTTGGTTGAAATAAAGGTAGTTATAAGGTTTTTAATTTGTCGTAAAAAAAAGAACTACATTTACCAGTAGGCAGCCTGTTGTTAAGTAGGCAGCTGTCGCCTACCTCACGTCACGGCAAGCTGATACATATCAGCTAGCTAGCTAATGTTAATGTTACCCCGCTAAACGTACTAGACGTTAGCATTATTTCTACTGTCGTGAACCATTTTAAATCGGGGCATGTAGAGGAGTTTCGGGAACGAGTCAAATGTGCAGGTCCTCTTCTCAGACCTGTGGGGCAAGCACTGCACATGCATCATGCCGGCTAGCAAGCTAGCTAGCTACACGGCCCGTTGATACCACGATAGCTAACGCTAATGTTACAACCTCAAAAACCGTATAACTACTACTACTGTCGTGTCCATAAGTTCCCTGGCAGAATACTTTGTTTGTGAGGACAAAAGTATACAAAGAGGAGAGAACCATTTTAAATCGGGGCATGTTAGGAGTTTCGGGAATGCCGGCTAGCAAGCTAGCTAGCTAGCTAGCTACTAACGTCATGTAAAAAACAATAACGTTATAAACTATACACAATATGTACAACGAAACAATGATTTACATTAGTATTTACAGTGATTTAATATGCAGCGAAATAACATTATACGATTTAAAATATAAATACAAATATGGTCACCAGAGAGATACTAGCCACAGATTCAGGGTCAGTTATTTTCCCATTGTACGAATTGTTAAGCTTATGGAATGTAAGGGAAATCTGATCCTAGGTCTGTGACTAAAGCCAGGCGTCTACTCTGTGGTGACATCAGCAGCGCCAAATAGCAGTGTAGTTTCCCAACTAACGGAAACATAAACGTTGTTATTTTGCTACCTTTACGATTAATTGCGAATACTTTCATGTTGAGCTATAGATTGTGGATAAATACGCACAGAAAGCTACACCATGCCAACGTTAATGCTTTATTTATCTAAAACGAGCCGATTTAGAAATAGTCAATGGGGAAATACATTAACACTTTCAGTGCCAGCAGGGGGCGCACAATTTAGTGCTTGAATGCCCACCACCCACTTCAATGTTAGCGTTAATAACGCCTAATCTATGTTTTAAATTATGGCTATGTGTCTAATCTGCCCGTCGCTTATCAATGACTCGTTTTCCAGTCAACATTGTCGAAGCGGATTGTTTTTTTATCGGTTCATTTTCGTTTGATTTTGAAAAGCCCTCGTTTTCAAGGAAAATAAAAAGATAATAAATGACGTAACCACTACACCTCGATCGATCCCTATAGTGCAGGTACTATTGAAATAACCATAGCTTGCTCAATTTTCAACCGTTTGGTTTGTTAAAAACGTCAGAGATGTAGTTATCATACTGCATACTTATAATGGACTTTCATATAAAAATAAAAAAAATCAAGCAAGAATCATAGCCACGTTAATAACGTTTGTAATAAACCAAACCGTTTTGTAATAAACCAAACCGTTTGTAAATCTGTCAAGATTTCAGTGAGTATTTTTGTTTGTGCAGATCACTCACCTTAAAGCAGTAGTTAACTGTAGCAAGATGGCCACCGGTGAACTATGCGGGAGACTCTGCCTTGCACCATCTAGTCTTTATATATATCTATGGGCACACAGACCCCGAGCCTTATTTCCTTACTCACCGGTAATGTCACCGAAGGGGGGAGTCCTTTCCTCAGCACAATCCATGCTGTGGCTCATACTGGATACCCACAGCTCTGGCTAGTTAATAGCCATGCAACCAAAGTGAATGGGGCCACGCTCCAGTCTGTACAAGCCCTGGAATAAATGCCATTCCACCCAGTGCACACAAAGTACGATTCAGCATGTATTTCGTGGGCTTGTACGGAGTGGAGGGTGGCCCCATTGACTTTGGCGTTAGTATCCAGTATGAAGAACAACACATACAGACACATTTGCCTTATTCACTTCACCCGCCATGTTGGTCAAGTTTGATGCAAAGTGAAGTGAGGTAGTGAATGCGGACGTGTTCCCGTTCACCTCCATGTTAACGCTTGGCTATAAAAACAATAGTAAAAAAACAAACAAAAAAAAAACACTATTGGAATTACAAGCTCATAAAATCACTCAGATATATATATATATTTTTTTGCAAATCGTTTTCGTGTTTTGAAGGACATGGAAGTGAATCAGTCGCCATCTCGCATTGAAATGCGTTCATAGCGATCCATGGAGATAAAGATGGCGGCGGGGTGAAGGATGGTGAATGGCAGAGAAAGGACTAACGATCGACAAGCATCACTGGTAGGTAGGAAATAGGGCTAGTGGTAAAAAAAATTCCAAACTTACCCTTTAAAGTAAATGTAATGTCACCTTGTGTGGAAAGTGCTACCCCTCTCTCCCCACCACCACCAAATACATAAAAAAAAAAAAAAAAAAAAAAAACTGCAAATTCTATTCAAGAACAGGGGTGTGTGGTGGGGTTGGGGGCATCCATACAAGTATAATAGCAGAGAGTGTTGGGGACTCTCCGCATAGGCCTGTCGAGCATGATGTACGTAGTGGACCGGTATCTTCCTCACCAGAGCTCGGAGATTGTTTTGATATTTTTATTACAGTAACATGTCCTCAATCATAAATCACCCGAGGAGCTGAGGCCGATCCCTCCCCTCACTGCGGTATCAGATTACAGGTGGAAGACA
The DNA here is from genome assembly GCF_963971535.1 of Notolepis coatsorum. Classification (NCBI taxonomy): domain Eukaryota; kingdom Metazoa; phylum Chordata; class Actinopteri; order Aulopiformes; family Paralepididae; genus Notolepis; species Notolepis coatsorum. The sequence continues at coordinate 169,534,748 of NC_140166.1, read as the reverse complement.
AAGTTATCGGACACCTCGCCACGTGTCCTGTGTTTAAGCTACAACACTTCTCTGCCATATCCGCACAGGGGAAGGGGGTGGGGGAGGTAACAACAATTCGGTATACTTTCAAATATAACAATGGAGTGGAATAAAATATACATAACATTATGCAAATGTTTTTCCCCCATATAGTCCCTGTGACTCAACAGCAGCCTTCTATCCCTCATCAGTTTTTTTGTATCTAAAGCCCGAGACAAAACCGATTGGACAGGCAGCAAGGACTTTCTGCAATGTCAGGTTCTGATGTCATATCTCTTTAAATAACCTCTGAGGACGTGGTTTTCTGCTATTGCACATCTCACGATGTTATCGTCATGAAAGGGACGTATTATTGCATTGTTTAAAGCACAAACAATTCCCTATGTGCCTGGCCTGTGCTTTGCCGTCTCCTGAGTCCTGTGTTCGTCGTGTCTCCTAGGATCACCCTGGGTGGCAACCCATCAGACATAAGGACGTCATCTCTATGGACGTTCTCTACGCCCCGTCCCGTACCGTACGGAAGTCACGTGTTTGTTCTGTCGCTCTACAATCAACCTGGATGATAAACTCGTCGGACGTCGTTGATGCCATCTCTATGGACATTGTTATGCCCTGTTGTCTCTGTTCACCTGTTATGCCTTTTTATGATTGTCCTTGTATTGTTTACTATCACTATTATTATTTTAATTATTATTATTACTACTATTATTACTCCCATATTGTATTTCTTTAAAAAAGTGTTGCCCACTTCAACACCTACTGCACAATTGTCCATCCTAGTGGGGGGAGATTTCTCACTGAATTGTCCATCTAAGGCTTTACCCTCTTTTTTATTTCCTATTAAGTTTTTTTTTTCTATGGGAGTTTTTCCCTTATTTTCTTTGGGGGTTAAGCCAAGGGGTGTTGTACCTTTGTGGGCCTGTGAAGCACCATTGAGACACGTAATGTGATTTTGGGGGCTACACATCTGACTTGACTTGACTTGACACAATACCGTTCCATTTGCATCACAATTGGAAGTGCGTTTCTCTCTTGTTTTCTCAGCAGCCGACCACTCCGGCGCACCAAACTCCAGGACCACGACATCGCCACGCGTCCTGTGTTTAAGCTACAACACTTCTCTGCCATATCCGCACAGGGGAAGGGGAACGAAAAGCTGCCAACAATTCAGTATACTTTCAAATATAACAATGGAGTGGAATAAAATATACATAACATTATGCAAATGTTTCCCCCCCATATAGTCCCTGTGACTCAACAGCAGCCTTCTATCCCTCATCAGTTTTTTGTATCTAAAGCCTGAGACAAAACCGATTGGACAGGCAGCAAGGACTTTCTGCAATGTCAGGTTCTGATGTCATATCTCTTTAAATAACCTCTGAGGACGTGGTTTTCTGCTATTGCACATCTTATGGCGTTATCGTCACGAAAGGGACATATTATTGCATTGTTTAAAGCACAAACAATTCCCTATGTGCCTGGCCTGTGCTTTGCTGTCTCCTGAGTATTGTGTTCGTCATGTCTCCTAGGATCACCCTGGGTGGCAACCCGTCAGACATAACGACGCCATCTCTATGGACGTTGTCTACGCCCCATCCTGTACCGTCTCAGGAAGTCGCACGTCCATTGCGGCGCTCTGCGATCACCCTGGGTGGTAAACTTGTCGGACGTCGTCGATGCCATCTCTGCGGACGTCGTTACGCCCCTGTTGTCTCTGCTCACCTGTTATGCCTTTCTGATGATTTTCCTTGTATTGTTTATTTATTTATGCAAAACCTGTCACGCTGTCTTAAAGGCTCTGGATGCTATGTGTAATTCCTTTAACGCAGGAACACCCGGATATCCCTATCATCGCTGTAATGGCCTGTGCACATGCCACTCTGCATCCCGGGAGCTTACACAAGGGAGCTGGTAATTCATTTAATTCATTCAACTCTAAACAGTCGGGGCATCAGGCAGTCTTGTTCTTGTTTTATTATGGTTGGAGTACATCATAGGGCAATCAGCAACCTTTGTCCCTCGGAGTCACTTCACGGTCGTGTGAGATTCTATTAAGTCAATTCACTCGTGACTTACTATCTTTTCGTGGCGAGACTCCTCTCTCTCTCTCTCTCTCTCTCTCTCTCTCTCTCTCTCTCTCTCTCTCTCTCTCTCTCTCTCTCTCTCTCTCTCATGGTAGATAAGGACAAACACCTGTATCTGAACGAGGGAGGAAGGCGTAGGAAAGAGGAAACCGTCCACTCTGTAAGATATTCAGTTGTTTTGGAATGAGAACCGCCTGGAGACTGTAATTACGAGGGAATAAGCTCTCGAAAAGTCTAAACAGCCCCCATGCTGTGGTCCATGAAAGTGAGGACTATTTAGACTTAACTGTTGTTTGAGTCTACATGGTTCTCACCATAGGCGGCGGGTATATAAGGCGAGGGTAGGCTAGGCCTACCCAAATCGTTATGCTGGGAATCTTGAAATGTATATATATTATATGTGCGCAGGCTGCTGGCTATTGTGTGTGTCTTGTGCTGCAGCCCGCTGGCCAAGGTGTCAACGACAAAGGTGTCAATCGGCTAGGTGGCAGCGTTTAACATTCCGGGTACAGGCAGTAACCAATCACGCATAGGCTCAGGTTAAATAATGTAGCCAATCACATCATTCATATGATCATCCTGATCCCGCAGGCCGAGTAAAGCAAACATCTGCGTTCCGAATGTCCGCCCGCCGATCCTTTGTAGCGAAAACCAGCACGCTATTTTGAGTCAAATTTCCAAAAGCAAAATGGATATACGGTATTTTTCCAAGGCATAAAAACAAAGTAATTTAGAAGCTGCACCGGGCTGCCCCTGGGCATAACTACGGATCACAGAGGCTATAATGTTGCTTTATTTTGGCATACAAGGGCTTGCTCTAAGTCTAAGAGGACATGATGAGAGTCAGAGTTCATAAAATTTTGCTGCATTAAGGTAAGACAATGGTTAATCTATTATTGGATGCCTTCATTTAAACACTTAATTTTGCACTATATTTTAAATGAGTGGGGCTCGCTGTTGAAGGCAGAGGTTCTGTGTAGGATTGTTAGTAACTGTCTAACTGCATATATAACTGTTTACACTAGTAACTGTCTAACTGCATATATAACTGTTACCACTAGAGGGCGCTCTAGGCGGAGACTCTCAGGAACACCACCAGGTGGCGAGTATAAATAGAGGTGTCTCCTCCCACCTCTTTCTCTTTCCCCCAGTCTCTCAGTGAGAGAAGACCTGTAGTGTTACTGCTCTGCCATGTGAATAATAAACCACGCCAGTTAAGGCTCAAGATAGAAACCATGCCTCTTGACCACATTATTGTCACCCTATAGCCGAATTCTGTTAACACTCGCCTTGCATAGCCTAGTGGGTGTGAGTATTGACAAAAAAAAGGAAACATTTTGCGCGCTACGTGCATTATTGCCTACCCAAATATTTATCTCACCCGCCGCCTATGGTTCTCACTCCAAAACGATTGAACATTGTACAGAGCGGACCTTCACAGGCCTGACCGGTGAACCAAATGTAAACAAATGGGCAGGGCTTGTTTTCATTCCCTAGTTGATTGGCTGAGCTCTGAGGACTAACACAGTCGAAAGGTAAATCCTTTTTTTAATTGAATTTGTTCTATTTTGTGGCTGTAAAAGGCTAGTTTCCGTTGGTAATGTCTGTAAACATTGGAGTAAACATTATCTACCAGCCTTATTCTGATTCACAAAGAAAGATTCAAATAGTGAAAGCTATTTTCCATCTATAGATCTAACTCTTCAAGAATGTATGTGAACATATACCAATTCATGACAAAAAATAAAGATCACAGCTTGGGTTTAAACTGTTGAGGTTCATGAGGAATGTTTCCAAATTCAATTAAACATTTATTTTATCCAAAGCGACTTACAGATTGCTACATATATAAAATGCACCATTTAGATGTGAACAACATGTCACCAGGAGGGGTACATATCTCTGGCATCTAAGGGTCGTTGGCATTGTTCGTCAAATAATATAGCTTGAGTGTTACACTCTGAGTGCATTTCTCCATCTAATATAGGATGTTGTTTCCATACAGTATAAATAACACTCCAAGGTATTTTTTTTGTTTTTTGTTTTTTTACTGATAAAATGACATTTCCTGAGATGCTTTGTTGTCGTTCCCATCTGAACAGAGAACTCTCGTTGTTTGTTTAATATGAAAACACCATCTGTATTTTGTTTAATCCTCCCTCAACAGGTAGCCAACTATAAAGCTCCATCAGTCACCACAAGCCCAGGACATGTGGCACTCGAGGCTCACTGCGCCAAATCTGTGTTGGTGCTTCAAAGCAAAATGTCTTGTTCGCATGTGGTTTGAACCCTGTGGGTATGTTCACCTGGATCACAGAATGAGCTTTATCTCTCCCGATGGATCTGTCCATTCATAATGGATGCGCTCCTCTAATGAGCCCCTGATTCAACCCTGGCCTTGGCGTCAGTTCTAATTCAATCTATTCATGAGGGTATATGTGGTAAAAAAAAATAAAAACTTTGCCTGGAGTTTGTTGAGCATAAATATATGATAAATAATACTCAATCTTCACTCAATGTTAAATAATAACATGCTTCCGTATGTTTATCACATGTGTTGTTGTCAGGGGTGTAGCTCCAGATTCTGGGCCCCATGAAAGAATGTATTAGTAGGCCCCCAGTGAATGCGAGCACGCGTAAGCACGCAAGCGGAATTTTTTTTTGGCCATGGTTTTTACCTATAAATTCGGATCAGCAGTTCAGCACCTGCACTGTTGGTGGGTGAGCCTAGTAAAGGATGTCGCATTGCGTTCATCTTCAATGAATGGACCAATGCAATAGTCTACCAAAGCCCCCCCTCTCTCTATATATATCTCACACACACACACACACACACACACACACACACACACACACACACACACACACACACACACACACACACACACACACACACACACACACACACACACACACACACACACACACACACACTTCAGAAACAAACATAGTATCAATGAGAGCATCAATAATACACCTGAGTGATGTCTAGCAAAAAAATAAAAAATAAAAAAAATGTTGCCCCCCCCCCAGTGCTGGGCCCTTGGAATTATCCTAAGCTACCCCCCCCCCCCCCCCCCCCCCCCCCAGCTACGCCCCTGGTTGTTGTTGTTGCTGTTGTTCTTTTGTGTTGTTGGAGCCTATCACATTAGATTTTCACATTGTAATTGATTTGCATGGAATTTCATATCAAAATGTTGTTGATCAGCATCAGCTACTCTATGATCACATGTGATTTTCCCACTGCTTTCACACGTGGGTTGAAATAGTCAGTGTATAGTTTGAATTCTAATTGAATATCCATGGAGTCAACGGCAGTGTAGGAGAATGGGTTATGATGACAACCAGTAACTCAGTACCACCAACAGAGGCCAACAGGGTGAACACACTGGTACAATATGCAACATGAGTTTAATGTGTGATACAGAATCTCATTTAGCCTATTACAATGTAATGATTTTATTTATGACTTTAGTTGTCTGATATTTTACTATTTTAGATATTTACTCCAGTTACAAAATACTTGTCAAAGTCCATTTCAGGGTTCAGAGAGGAAACTTACTAATACGTGATAACAAAACCAAACTCAACCCATGTTTCATAACAAACACATACTGTACCGCTAGTCAGATTATTCCAGTAATCTAAACAAGATCTGTGCAACTGGTGCATTATATAATATTCAAATAAGTACACACATAAAAAGTACATGAATGCAATCAAATCAATTCAGAAATATAAAAAGTTCATTAAGAAAATACAGAAATACAAAACGCAAACATACAGTATTCAAATGTTCCTGCCATATACAGCAGTAGAGTGGATGGCTCAAATGGACAACATATTTGACAGAGTATGATGACTGTGTTGTGTTCCTCATGATCTTGTAGAGCTCTTGTTGTGAAAATGATGACTAAAGCCCTTTGATCTCTATCCCCCTGGATATCAACTAAATCAAGCCATTTCAGATATTCAATAATGCTTCCTTTGAAATATTGCATAATACACACTAGGGCTGACCCCTATTAGTCGAGTAGTCGACTAATCGGTCGAAAGGAGCCGTAGTTGACTGGCCAACCTCTTAGGCAAAAAAAAAAAAAAAAAAAAAAAAAAAAAAAAAATGTTATATTATATATATATATATTTTTTTTTGTCGACCAATAGTCAACTAACGGCAAATTTTTGCCAATCATAGTCGACCATCCAAATCCTTAGTCGGGGACAGCCCTAATACACACATATTACTCTGATTGGCCCCTCAGTCACATCTAGCTGCTCTGATTGGCCCATAAGTCACATCTAGCTGAGTAGGCTAGTGTCTAGTCAGTGAACAGAAGGCCACGCCCCCTCAGCCTACTGAGAGTTGGCTGTGCTCAGAGAGGGTGACCTAAAACTCTTGTTGATTAAATTAAATGATCTGAAGATGAAACAATTGTTACTTATGACATTAACATTCTACAATAAGCAATCTATGCCTGAATTATAAAGTAAGTTAACTTCTCATTACAAGGTCTGGACCAGGATCCATAAAAAAAAATTTATGATATGTTTGTCCCACACATGAGCAGTGATATCATGTTGGTTACACACAGAAACAACGCCTGATCTAATGGGTCCTTGCAAAAAAAATATAGTCAGCTATTGTGACCAGTCTGAGCTCTTACCCATTAAGCGCTAAAACCGTTTAACACAAATCACCGCATTCGACACACCATCTCTGGAATGAACGAGACAGAAGAGCCAAATGCGTCTCTAATCTGAAACGTATGTCCTACAGGAGGCCAAAGGCTGCCTTGCCTGGATTCGAAGGAACGTTTGTCTTGCGGCAGCCTCTGTATAGCCTCCTAACTTTTAGGCGCTGCCATTTTCACCGCCGGCGCCCCTGTTTGGCAAAGGATATCAGCGGAGTACCCACTGGAGGGCTGCCCCTCTGCCCATGTGGCCGCCTGCCTCTCCTATACCGCGGTCTGCTGTGCCATGTGGAGACCCAGATGTAGCCGGGCAGAATAATCCACACTCATGAAAGCGCCCATCTGGCCCGGCTCGCGCACATTAAACTCTGGAAATGATATAGGCATGGTGGGCAGACACACTGGGCAGCCCACTCTGCAGGTCCTGTTGGTTCTGGCGTTTACCAGGTCCAGCTAGCAGTGTGTGAGACAGTGTGCTGGACAGGCCTGGGCCTTGGCCTTCTTGTCCTTCCGTCCCGTCAGACCAGAGGAGGGCCTGCCTGCTGAAGTGGCTGAGAATCACTTGGCTGTGACCAAGAGGTGAAACAGAGAGGGGAGCGCAAGCAGGATAAGCCTGCAGAACTGATTCCTAGCAAAGCAGAGCTGGGCGAGGCGAGGAGGATCCACTTACACTGGCTGCGCCTCAGGCTCATGCAGATAACGATGAACCACTTGCCTGGCAGGAGAGCCCACCTCCCCCCTCCCTACAGTATAGCCTCGTATCACACCTGAAAATATCTATTCAGTCAGAATGAACTGGAAGTAGTTTTATTTCAAGGTTTTTTCTGTGCGGAAAAGAATAGCATCTCACTTGTGTTCCCTTTTTTCCTGACTGCAGGCGGATCAGATTAAAACCCTTGATCACTGAATGTTCTAAGCAGACCATGTCTACTTTGCACATACATTGTAGCTAATATAGACATTTCGTTCAAGGTGCAATGTAATATCAAAGCCACTTTTGTAAATTTTCCCCCAGTAAAATGGTCAATTCGCCAATGATTTTTCCTCCTCACTGCGCGTTGGGGCTTCTCTCGGGGTAAACTTCAGCTTCTTTTCTGAAACGCAGCTCTAGCTCCCCCGATGCTCGTCGCCACTTCACAGACTATTCAATTAGCAGGGGAGGCGCGAGAGATGGGGCCATAATGGAGCTGATGAGATGCTCGGGGACAGGTGACGCTAATCAAAGAGGCGCCCCGTTGTCTTTGTTTGGGGGCGTCATTAAGGAAAGAGCGCGTTTTCAGGGTTTTTTCCCTTCACGCAAGCGGCATGAGCTCTCCCTTCCTCGTTAGCTTCTTCCAATAGTTTAACAGAACATCCAGTGAATATACGCATCGAGAGTAAATAACACGGCATAATGGAAAACAGGAGTATTAGATGCCTAAAAAAATTCAATGGCTTGTAAAAGTGACTTATAACACTGTAAAAATGAATCCACTGTTAAATCTATGTAATTTCTTGAACGGTTGCAAGACGTATCTTCCACCCAGATGACCCAGAGTACTGTAGTATCATGTAGTATGAACTCCTCCTTTTGGAGTTTGAAAAGGAGGCTTCAGACGACCATCCCCGGTTTCCTGTCCTCCTCTTGGCGCAGCCACAGGCTCCTCCAGAAGCACACCTCCTGCTCCTCGAAGCCCCGGGCCTGCACCGTGAAGGAGCCCTGCTCGGCCTGCCGGTAACGACTGCTGAGGTAGCTTGATAAACACCTGGGAAAAACATTACAAAAGCACACACAGATAAAAAAAAAAACTTTATGATTTGTCACAAACCAAAAAGTAGCTGCATCATTGTTTGGGTTTTTGAGATGTTATACGTAGAAATACTTACTGTAGCATTTCATTTTCATTTAATTTCAAACCCTTATTTAAACTCGAAAGGCAACAAGAATTCCCCTCATTTACAGTCACGTTGAGTTTACATACAGAAATAAACAATCATAAATAATAAAGCATATCAAATCCCACGACACAAGAACAAGACGAGGGTAGACAAAAGCAAGGGATAACAAGTTAATTAAAACACGTACAACTTCATTGACAAGGTTGGAGCCTTAAAGGGGATAATCTCAATCTTTTGGTAGCAATGGTAACGCCGGTCAATTGTGTTTCTGAAATCACATGTAGCAGTTTCCAAACTTCCTAACCATTTGACAGCATCGTTAACTACCGTATCGTATACCATATAGAGACAATGCAAAATAAATCGAATGGACCCCAATGACTTCCACTGGGAAAGAGAGGCAAAGTCCCTCCCCATCTTATAACCACCATGGGATCCTATTTCAGAAATGGATATGTACGGTAGTCAATGGCAAGAGACAAATACTTTTTTGATCTTGTTTGAGTTGTACCATGAATTACACATATGATGTTTGTCTATTTAAAAGATACTTTTGCAAGTCACGAAAGTTGATTGACAAGCAAGTTAGCTAATGTTAGCTAACATTAGCATTAGCTCTTGATACTATAAAGTAGCTAATGCTAACAGTTTCAACTTCCAATATTTGAAAAACCTGCTCGAGCTGCTACACTAAGAAAACAGGGCTCTATGGAGAAACCATGACACTCCCCTGACTAAAAGTAGTTTCAAACTAAAACAGCTGGATGTCATTTAGCCAAATCAGCATGGCTGTGAGTGTGAGTCCTTCACCTTTTACATATCTAGCTTTGGCATGGATTGATTGTTTAGATCGCTAGCATGGCTAAAAAATGCAAATATATTGTAGTCAAGTTCAAGTTCAAGTTCTTTAATAGTTGTCATACAGAAGTACAGAATACTTTCATACAAAATGCTTCTTACTGTTTCGCTCCAGAGACTGTGCTAGACAAGATAGTATCAAATAACATAATAACATAATATAGCATGAATTTAGAAGAAGAAAATGAGGTCACAGTGTTCGGTATAGACATATGTACAATGTTCTGAGTTACCATATAATATACAATACACAATACTATGCAGTGTACTAATGTACAGTACTATCTAGTGCAAAGCAGAAATGGGATGAGGTACAATTTTAGGTACAATTTACAGTAAGGTGTACGAGTTGTAGTGCAATCCTTCATCCATAAATATAAAGTGTGGGGAGTGGGTGCTACAGTGTGTTTGTTTAAAGTGGGTGTGTGCTATAAGTGTGTGGAGTGGGTGCTACAGTGTGTTTGTTTAAAGTGAGTGTGTGCGTGTGGATGTGTGTGCTATGTGCGTTTGGTGGTTGTTGTTGTGTAGTGTTCATTCATTGTTCGTTTAGCAGCCTGATGGCCTGGGGATAGAAGCTTCTTCTGAGTCTTTCTGTGCTCGCCTTGAGACTCCTGTATCGCTTGCCTGACCGCAGCAGTTCAAAGAGGCAGTTGTTCGGGTGACTGGAGTCTTTAATGATTCTCTTAGCCTTGCCCTTGCAACGCTTGTAGTAAATGTTCTGGAGGGTGGGGAGCCCCCCTCCAATTGTGCGTTCGGCTGAACGTGTCACTCTTTGTAGTCTGCTTTGGTCTTGTGCAGTGCTATTCCCAAACCAGGAGGTGATGTTGCCGGTCAAGATGCTCTCTATTGTACATGAGTAGAAGTTCTTAAGGATCTTCTGGCTGACTTGGAACTTCCTTAGGCGCCTGAGGAAGTAGAGGCGTTGTCGTGCCTTCTTCACAACACTGTTAATGTGTGTGGTCCATGTCAAGTCCTCGGATATGTAGGCTCTGAGGTACTTAAAGCTGTTGACTCTCTCAACCGGTGCCCCGTCGATGCTGAGGGGGCTGTAGTCCTTGACCCCCGACCTCCTGAAGTCCACAATCATCTCCTTTGTTTTGCTGACGTTCAGGGAGAGGCTGTTTTCCTGGCACCATCCCGCCAGGACCTTGACCTCTTCCAGGTAGGCCCTCTCGTCGTTGGCAGAGATCAGGCCCACCACCACTGTGTCGTCAGCAAATTTGACGATTGTATTGCTACTCCGCTGAGCCACACAGTCGTGTGTGTACAGGGAGTAGAGGAGGGGACTCAGAACACAGCCCTGGGGGGCCCCTATGTTGAGGGTGATGGATGAGGAGGTGCAGTTGCCTGCTCTCACCACCTGGGGTCTGCCAGTCAGGAAGTCCAAGACCCACTGGCAGAGGTCATAGCCCAAGCCCAGGTCCCTGAGCTTGGCTATGAGTATGGAGGGGACTATGGTATTGAATGCCGAGCTGTAGTCGATGAATAGCATTCTCACATAGTTCCCCTGCCTCTTGTCCAGGTGTGATGCTGCTGTGTGCAGCACATGGGATATGGCGTCCTCCGTGGACCTGTTGGGGCGGTATGCAAATTGCAGGGGGTCCATGTTGATGGGGAGGGAGGAGCAGATGTAGCCCTTTACTAGCTTCTCGAAGCACTTCATGGCTATGGAGGTGAGAGCTACAGGGCGGTAGTCGTTGAGGCAAGCAGGCTTGGATTTTTTGGGTACAGGGATAATAGTGGACTTCTTCAGGCAGGTGGGGATGACAGCCTGTTCTAAGGACAGGTTAAATATGTCAGTGAATACTGGGGCCAGTTGGTCGGCACAGACTTTTAGGACGCGGCCGGGGATGCCGTCTGGACCTGCTGCCTTCCTGATATTCACTTTTTTAAAGGTCCGCCTCACCTCATGCTCTGTTACCCTGAACACTGCGCCTCCATCAGCAGCCGACCCCCCCCCCCCCATTGCCGAGGCTTGTGAGCTGGTGTTGTTATTACCAGCATCAAACCTCGCATAGAAGGTATTGAGGTCATTTGCTAAGGAGATGTCACTGTTCAGTTTGAGGGAGGCGCCTTTGTAGTCTGTCATCGTTTTGAGCCCCTGCCACATAGCTCTAGAGTCAGCTTGTTCAAACTGGAGTTCAATTTTATCCCTGTAGCGTCGTTTGGCCTCTGACACAGTCCTCCTTACGTTGTATCGCGCCACCTTGTGGTCATTCATGTTGCCTGCCTCTAGGCCGTCGTTGTATGCTTTGGTGCGCTCTCTCAGAGCTTCACGGACGGATTTGTCTACCCAGGGTTTTTGATTTGGGTAAACTTTCATTTTGGTAGTGGGGATTGTTTCTTTCACCCTAGTACAAACATAGTCCAGCACTGTCTCCGTGTAGGCATTAATGTTATCTGTGTCGCGGAACACATTCCAGTCTGTGTTGTGAAACACTGACCGGATCGTATCCTCTGACGTCACATCCCATTTCTGCACCTCTCGCGAGACTACGGGAGTACTTTTAATTCTCTGTCTGTACTTCGGTGTAAGAAAAATTGATGCGTGATCTGACTTACCGAAGCCACTATCAGAATGAGCCTTGTAGCCACCTTTAAATTGCGTGTAACAGTGATCTAGGATGTTACCGCCTCTGGTGTTGCAAGTCACATGCTGATAGAAGTCGGGCAATACCTTTCTCAGATTGGCGCTATTGAAATCTCCCAGAACTAAAATGGCGGCGTTAACATTCGCCTCTTGGATTCTATTTACCTCGTCGTGTAGTCTGGAGAGCGCAACCTTGTTGCTGGCTTCAGCTTGCGGTGGAATATACACTCCGACCAGGACGATCGCCGTTAACTCCCTCGGGAGGAAGAAAGGACGACACTTGATGGTTATATATTCCAGTTCTGGGGAGCAGTGGTTGGATAATTCCTTCACGTTAGTTGGGTCACTCCAATTTTTGTTCAACATGAAGGCAATACCTCCTCCACGTTGTTTACCGGATTCTGCTGTTCTATCCTTGCGGTGAATGAAGAAATGATCGGCCGGTTGGATGGCGTGGTCTGGGACTTCTGGCGCCAGCCACGTCTCGATGAAGCAGAGAACGTTACAGTCCCTAACGTCTCTCTGGAATTGAATCCTTGCTCGGATGTCGTCTAGTTTATTGTCTATTGATTGTACATTGGCTAGCAATATACTGGGTAGTGGTGTCCTGTGCCGCCTGGTTCTCAGCCTGTTACGGACTCCAGCTCTCTTTCCTCGCCGTCTGGGTCCTTTGTCCCTGGGGGCGAGATCCGGTCCTGATGTCCTCAAGATCTCAACGGGCCATTGTTGCGGTTCAGAGAGCTGATCCAGAGAGTAATCCAGTCGGTAAGTTTCCCGTAATCCAATGTCTATAAGTGACTGACGGTCATACACATTAAATGCACCTACTGTTGGTACAGACAAAACTCTTAAAACTATAAATATTAACAAAAGTATGCACAGTCTCGACGGAGCGCACAGACAGGCAGCCGGTCGTAGCGGCGCCATCTTTTACATCTTTTATAGTCTGCCCTGTTGTTCTGACCAGGATTACGTTCCTTTTAGCCCCACTGATGCATGCACACACTGAGGGCGGGATACACAAAGGGTTTGCAAAGCCGATGCATATAGCTCTGAAACTCAGTCTTGCTATCCACAGAGGACACACAACTGCGTTCCGTCAGCATTGCGTCCGGTGCAATTATCGCGTATAAATGAGGTAATATGGGCGGAACATGTCCCCTTTCTATGCAAAAGCCTCATCCAAAAATGCTCCCAATCTACAAAGCCCAGAGCCAATTGCACCGAGCAGTTAACGCTATGCACCTACCGTCTTCACAGACAAGGTGGTAACTAAGTGGAGCATGGTGCAGTTTGTTGTTGGTGTGAACGCAATCAAACTTTATATAGTACCTAATCTAGGAAGTGCAGGATTTTTGGAAGTGAGTGTGAATGAGAGAGAGTGTGCAAGCGTGTGTGTGTGTGTGTGCGAGCGAGCGAGTGAGAGCGAGTGTGTATGCGTGAGCATGAGAGAGCGTGTGTGTGTGCGAGCGAGCATGAGAGAGCGAGTGTGAGAGAGAGAGCGTGTGTGCACGAGCGTGAGAGAGAGAGCGTGTGTGTGCGAGTGAGCATGAGAGAGTGTGTGCGATCAGTGGCGTAGCAGGGGGGCCCCGGAGTTTAGGGGGCCCCGCCCCCACTGTAGACTATCCTCTTAGATTTCGTAACGCGCGCGAACAGGGCGCAGACAGTGGAGCCCAGTATGGTTCTGCGGGGCTGCAGCTGGATGCATCTGCGATAGGGCTAGCCTGATAACTAATGTTCATTGGCAGTGTTCAAAACACAGCGGGAAGCGCCGGTAAAAATGCCGCAAATATCCAAGCAAGCGGCGGTGCTTAGAAAAACAAGATGAGAGCGAAAGCCGAACAGGAGACGGCAAAGCTACAAAAAAGAACATCATTGTTCCAGCAGGCAGCAAAGGTAGACTGACTCTAACGTTACTGAAGAATGCATCGGCAGTAAGCTCCCCACCCAGGCCGGCCGCCATGCCGCATCCACCGCTATCAACACGCCGGTCCAGGCAGACAGACAGCCCAGCCAGGCCCCCAGCCACGCTACAGCCGCCGAGACCCGAGACAGGTTAGAAGAATATAACGTTTTATTCGCCATAACCAGTACGAGTAGCCTACAGGTTACATTGGAACTGGAATCTACTCCGTAAATTTTTTAGTACATGGTTTAAGTGGCCGCGATGTCCAGTGTGATGATAATAATGATGTGTGTTGTAGCGGGACGGCCAGTCACGATATGACATGGCACGAGATTATGGGTCATTGTAATTGCGAGGATTTACTGGAACTGCAAGTAGTGTCAGAGCCTCAGGCATAGGCGGAGGGTGAGCTCGACATTAGGGTCGGCTGAAATGGGATAGACCTCACTTAATTATTGATTTAGGGGAGTGGTCTGACCTGCGGGGGGGCCCCGACATATTGCGCAACGCCACTGTGTGCGATCGAGCGTGTGTTGTGCTGTTCAGGTGGGATTTTCCCGAAAATGATCTGTCCAATAGAATGATTGACCTGGGCGACTGCATGTCCTTTGTTTACAAATTAGGTTCTCAAAAAAGGGCAGTGTGAACGCAAACCAAAATCAAACAATGTATCATTCTCACATTTGGTCCACCAGAAAGTTTATACAGTTTGTTTAAACAAGTGATCGTCCCCGCTCTCTCTCTCTCTGCCTCTCTCAGCGCTGTCAGGTGCAGACTGCTCCGCGAGCCAACTGCGCTGGAGCAGATCAGGGAAAAACTCCACACATAATGGGTGTGTCTGCGCTGGTATCTCATCCGAGCAATGTCCTTTGTGGATAGCTCGCAAAGACGGAGCAGATACCGCACGCAAACCCCGCGCAGTTAAGGGTGCAATTTCCACCGCGCAATCCATTCTTAGTGGATCCCGCCCTGAGTCTGACGTATACAGCAAACAGGTCTATACTACTTTTGCCAAGATGGTCCCATTAACCCATACAGTCCCTCACTATTTTAGGCCCCCCTGATAAGATGTCACACTGGGCCACCCAACGCACTTCCTCTCAAGTTTCAAGTTCAAGTTTGTTTTTATTTGTCACGTATAAGGTACATGTACATTACAGTGAAATGCTTGGTTCTGTATGAGCCCCTGAGAATGTGCTTCATACAGTAAAAAAGTAAGTAAAAGAGGAATAACACTATACAATATACAATACAATATACAAACTAAATCCACAATCATCTCTTTAGTTTAGCTGACATTCAGGGAGAGGCTGTTCTCCCGGCACCACAGCGCCAGGTTCTCCTCTCCCAGGTAGGCCCTCTCGTCGTTTGCAGAGATCAGGCCCAACACAGCTGTGTCATCAGCAAACGTGATGATTGTGTTGCTGTTGTGCTTTGCCACACAGTCATGTGTGTAAAGCGAGTAGAGAAGGGGGCTCAGAACACAGCCCTGCGGGGCCCCTGTGTTGAGAGTGATAGATGAGGAGGTGCAGTTACCTGCTCTCACCACTCTATAGCGATCAGGGGTTAGTTCTTATTTATTTATTTTTGGACATGGTTTGTTGAGTCATGACTATATGTAAAACGTGATCGTTAATGATACAAATAGTGTTGTATTTATTAACATTATAATTATTTAATTTCACAGATGTCTGTAGAGCCATGTCAAGAGCCAATCGTGCAGTCGTTCAGTAATGACTTCTACAGTAGGACTTACTATAATACCTAAGAAAACAAGCCATTAGAATAGAAGCCTACTGCTGGAACGATACATTTTGCACGTATATACAGTCGGCCTACTGCTCACGATGCCTCATTGAGTCAGGACTATAAATGCAAAACATAATTATTAATTATACAAATATTGTTGTATTAATTATCATTATAATTATTTAATTCCACGGATGTCTGTAGTATTGGCAATCCCCAATGACTTGTCCCAGAGAAAGCTGTTGAAACCACAGGCGCACACCGGTCTGTCCGATTTACAACTGCCTTTTCAAGTATGTAAATCCTACAAAGAATTTACAATACCAAGCCGTTCGAGAATGCCGAATAAGTACGTAAATCAAGTTACGAAGGGAATCCTTGGTAAGTTTTACGTATGTCCGCTCAAGAATGAGGACCAGTGTCTCTATCAAAGCTCAAATCATAAACATACGGCCCTGCCTAACCTTACCCAAACCTACCTAACCCTTAACCCTTTCACTGCCACACTACAAAACGGTTAACCCTTTCACCGCCACACAACAGCAGGTTAACCCTTTCACTGCCACACTACAGAAGGTTAACCCTTTACTATCACACTACCGACGGAATGTTAATTTGACTGCAAAAGCCACAGAGAAGTGACAGCAGGAGAACCGCACTTTTTTTTTTTGTTGCATACTATACGCTGCAGATTCCTCATGAGAATACTTTCCTCACTTTAGCTAAGTATGTTAACATTGTGTGTGTCTTCAAATATGTAAGGAATGGAGATTTAGAAGGAAATGTTTTCCATTACTGATATAAACTGAAATACTCAACCAAAGCTTATTAAAAATATGAAACATACAGTCTAATTTAATGCTGTTAATTGCATGTATCAGAAGGGAAACATTAATTGTGCACTAGAGTTGCCAAAGTGATCTAAATGGCAATACCAACCCCTGTGCTATTTTAGCAAAGAAAATGTATTTGATGTTGCATTTTTTAAACGTTTAATACTTTTACCAAAATCCCTCTTGGGCCAGCAAACGGACGGCTCGCCATGACGTCACCATTTTGTACCTTTCAAAACATACGGTAAACAGTAGGGGTGGGAATCGCCAGAGACCTCACGATACGATACTATCGCGATACTTTCGTCACGATACGATAGTATCGCGATACTAAATATATCGCGATACGCTGAGTATTGCGAAATTTTATTATTATTATATATATATTTTTGATCAAATTTAATTTATTATCTTTTTTCAACTGCAAAGTAAAACTTTGTCAACATGTTTTATCTAATAAAATAAAGTTCAGTCTGTTCATCTCACTTCAATAATTTTTATTGCAGAACATGGTATTTTCTCAAGCAGACAGATGTAAACACTGTAATTATTTTATGCCTAATTGTATGTCTGCACTTTATGCATTGCTCTTGATCTGCCAATTTTGTGCTAATTTTATGCACATGTATTTTTTTTTACTGCCGTGAAGCACTTTGAGCGCCAATTCTTGTATGAAAGGTGCTATACAAATAAAGTTTATTATTATTATTATTATTATTACTTTCAACATTTTTGTTGTATTGCCTATTGTAACATACATTATAACTGATAGGGCAGACCATCATATGCACCTTTGTTTACACAGTTTATTTGTCTTGTATTTTTATATCCAAATTAAATTGTATTGCCTATAGGTATGTATGTCTTTCTTATATTACCCTGCCCATACCTGTATCTCCCTTCCCCTCTCTCCCATGCTGCTATGATGCCCAAATTTCCCCAAGGGGATCAATAAAGTAATATCTCATTGTTTCTTATCAAATACACTGTTTGTGCCCTGACATGCAGTGCTAAGTAGTCTATAACTTTTGCCAGTATAGCTTGAGCCCCTCATTTCTTCTACAGTACCATCAGGCTACGGGACACAGGGCAATATTGGGTCTCATTCACCAACATTGCCATAAGATTTCTCTTACGGCAACCATCTTGGAACCACCTAAGACAAGCTCGCCGACAATTACACCCGGATTCACCAACAAATGGTGAACCTGTCTTAAGTGGCCAAAACGATCCCAGCTGGGATGCCCACAATGAGGAACGTCACTCATTGACAAACATGAACGCGCATTCCCGTTGACTTCATTTGCATACAGACACATCTGGCAGCTCCTTATAAAGCCAGCCAACAGAGCCGTGTGCAAATGAAATCCCCAAAATTACGCGTTCGAAGAGAAGAGTTAGGCGCACCTGCAGGAAAACGTAGAGCTAATTACAGCAATGCGGAGATGGAAGTATTCCTGCTGGCAGGAGGAAATTAATAGTAATAGTAACGTCAGCACACACACACACGCGCGCGCGTACTGTATAGTCTACGTGCGTAATTAACGAACGCAGTAGGCTTATATTAATATTCTAATGACATCTCCACAGAGTCGTTGCGTGTTGGTGTCCCACAAAAGGGTGCTTGGCATGTTGCTTGACATCGTCCTGCATTAAATGTAGACAGTACACTGCCATGAGAAATGTAGGAAATGTGTACGCGGTGGTAAGCTTGACTGAAACCTCAAACGATTGCGGACATGCCACACAGAGTGTACTGTATACCGTGTACTGTACTACTAGGGCAGCACAGTATCTGTGATCTCCTAATAAAACAAAAGTCATTAGAATAATATAAGCCTACTGTTCATTCATTACGCAGGTAGACTATGTGTGTGTGTGTGTGTGTGTGTGTGTGTGTGTGTGTGTGTGTGTGTGTGTGTGTGTGTGTGTGTGTGTGTGTGTGTGTGTGTGTGTGTGTGTGTGTGTGTGTGTGTGTGTGTGTGTGTGTGTGTGTGTGTGTGTGTGTGTGTGTGTGTGTGTGTGTGTGTGTGTGTGTGTGTGTGTGTGAGTGCGCTGAACAGGTGGCCAGGCAGGAGCGAACAAGACGATATAAATATGGAATATTAATACAGTCTATTCCACTATAGATATATCCACGCGATTAGCTTGAGTTCTTATTTATTTATCCACTGTCATTTCAATGCCATAGAATGCCGTCTTCACCCGGATTGTGTAAGCTTAGGGTGCAGAGTTTACCATTTAAATAGTGCGATTGCTCACTGTTAATTGGATGGAAGGGTTCAATGTACATGATTGCTGTTCAAGTCCACCTGCAAGGTCAAGGTTTTATTTGTCACACGCAACATCATACCGGTAAGATGAGCAGTGGAATGTTTATCCACTGGCTTTTACAATGTATACAATAAGCAAATGTCCAAAACTATAAATAAGAACAACAATAAATAATAACAACATTTATCTGATTTATTTATTCAAAGTAATTTGCAGTGTTTGTGTAGTGCTATTATTTATTTTTCCGACATCAAATGCGTAATCTTTTATCATACAAATATTGTCATATTTATTTAAATTAAGATTAATTAATTCCAAGGAGGCTTGTAGAGTTGACATGAAGGAATCACTATGATTCCTCCCAAATAAAGCCCTTAAGAACACGGAGCACACCAGTCTGTCAACTTAAGACAGCTCTTCAGCGCTCCTAAATCCTGCTCTTAGTTAGGGCAGAATCCAAGACAAGGGACGGTTGGTGAATCCCAAAATCGGCCAGAAAATTTCTTAAGTGGCGCTAAGAGCAAGATTTGTCAGATCTTTTGTCTGTTGGTGAATGAGACCCAATGTCAGAGGCACTCTACAAGAAGGGCCACAGCCTACTCTACTTCCTCAGAAGGCTGAGATCCTTCAACATCTGTACAAGGATGTTCAAGTTCAAGTTAAAGTTCAAGTTCTTTAATAGTTGTCATACAGAAGTACAGAATACTTTCATACAAAATGCTTCTTACTGTTACGCTCCAGAGACTGTGCTAGACAAGATAGTATCAAATAACATAATATAGCATGTAATTTAGAAGAAGAAAAATGAGGTCACAGTGTTCGGTATAGACATATGTACAATGTTCTGAGTTACCATATAATATACAATACTATGCAGTGTACTAATGTACAGTACTATCTAGTGCAAAGCAGAAATGGGATGAGGTACAATTTTAGGTACAATTTACAGTAAGGTGTACGAGTTGTAGTGCAATCCTTCATCAATAAATATAAAGTGTGGGGAGTGGGTGCTACAGTGTGTTTGTTTAAAGTGGGTGTGTGCTATAAAGTGTGTGGAGTGGGTGCTACAGTGTGTTTTGGATGTTGAGGATGTTCTATGAGTCCGTGGTGGCGGGCGCCTTCTTGTACGCTGTGACCTGCTGTGGCAGCGGACTGAGAGCGGGGGACGCAACCAGGCTGGATAAGCTGGTCAGAAAGGCCAGTAACATGGTAGGGGTGGAGCTGGACTCTCTAGCAGTGGTGGCGGAGAGGAGGAGCCTTGCTAAGCTCCATGCCATCAGGGACAACCCCTCCCACCCACTATACACAGACTTGGCTGACAGAAGGAGCACATTCAGTATAGACTAAGACTCCCAAGATGTAGCACTGAACAGCACAGGAAGTCCTTCATTTCGACAGCCATCAGACTTTATAATGCATCACTGAGCACAGGGTGACAGTACTATCTTCCGGACTTTTACAATTTTACACTTACTGTATATTTTTACTGTATATTTTATATTAGAATGTAACATAGGAAATGTATATCCCGGACCGTATTTTATTCTTAGGCTTATTTTTATTATTATTGGTGACTTTTGTTTTTGTCTACCCAAATGTTTACTGTGAGTGATTTGTAGTGCCAAATTTTCCTCGGGATGAATAAAGTATTTCTATTCTATTCTATAAGAGCAGCGGTCCAGTCAGCAAGACATTTTCTCTGGGAAGATTTTCTTATGTTTGCAAACGTGTTGGGAGAAAAAAAAACATGTCAAAGGACATTAAATGTTTATTCCCTGATATGGTGCTGTGTTGAAGTAAAATATTCTGTATCCTCATATCCAACACGACAATATTTCTTACTTATCCACCATAATATACCAGCAGCAGATCACAAGCTACCATGTTGAGACAAAATATATTTGGAACCGGGCGGCTGATTGGCGCAGTGGGCAAGGCGCTCGCCTCTAACGCAGGAGACGCTGGGTTCGAGCCCAGCTCTCGGCGTTGCTACCGGCTGGCCGGTCGTTCATACTAACACAATTGGCAAGTGTTAGAGGGTGGGAAAGCCGGTGGGTGGGGATTTGACGTTGTGGACAGCGACTCCTACAGGTCGGTTTGGTGACGCCAGTGCAACGGAAGCAGGAAGTGACGGGGGCAGCGTGAGCCTCCCACGCGTTACTCCTTGCCACTGAGAGTTTGAGCTGCTGCGGCGAAAAGATGCGACAGGCTGCCTCCTCGTGTACCGGAGGGGACACGTGATGCAAGGCTTCTGTCCTCACTACAACCAACCTGTGGCAGGCATAGTCTAGCAACGTTCAAGACAGGGGAGGGAAGAATTGGATACACGAAATTGGGATGGGAGAAAAATTGAAAAATGGGGAGAAAAAGTGGATCAAAAAATATATATATATTTGGAACCAAAACAACCAAAAGATCTAGACTTTACCTAATGGAGTCAAAACATTAAGACATAGCACTCACATTTACCAACAATTCACATTTTAGTCTTAGAAACAGACAAATGTTATACTGATCCTTAAAGGGGCACTTCGCAGAAAAACAACGCTGATTTATTTTGCACATAATCTCACACATATCCCAAAACTGTAAACAGCTTTGCACATTATTGTGAGTTTGAATATGTCCTCCAGTGATGTCATCCGAGGACACTGAATCCTCCTGTTTTGTTAATTACAGCTCAATGAAATCATGGATATAAAAAATAGCAATCCCTATATAATTTATTTAAATGTTTTGTTTATTTCAGTCATTAACCTTTTATTTACAAACTATGTACAGTACATATAAATCAAAGTAATTTGTTCCACAAAGTGTATCAAACTAGAAAGAAAACAATAATAAAATTACAGATACATGAAATTATGGACATGAAAAAATAGCAATCCCTATTTAAATGTTTTCCCTGTTTGTTTTAGTTTAGTTTGTGTATTTCGGTCATTAAGAATTCAGGCTGACAGTTATTGCGAGTTAATGAGTTTGAATATGTCCTCCAGTGATGTCATACTGTAGGAGGACACTGAATTATCTTGTTTTGTTAATTACAGCTCAATGAAATTATGGAACATGAAACAATAGCAATCCCTATAAAAATGTACATAATTTCATTGAGCTGTAATTAACATAACACAAGGCTACAGTGTCCTCTGATGACATCGCTGGAGGACTTAGCTCTTAACTCAATAAATGTCAAAACTGAATTAATATGTGCAAAACGGGTTAGAGTTTTGGGATAATGTGTTGGATCATGTGCAAAACAAAGCAGCGTTGATTTAGGTGAAGTGCACCTTTAACACGGGCACGTGTCAGTAATATATTAGTCATGTTCTCAGGTTCAGTTGTGGAGCGTTGGCACAGATGTGGTTGCATTATGTGCTGCCAAGCATGTTCCTCCTTTCATTCCCTCCAATAAAAAAAAGTCACTTAAAATCAAAATGCTGCCCGGCAACCCAAGGGAGGACCTGGTGACTCAAGATGGATGAACATCTTCCCACTGCAATGCAAATAGCTCAACAGACTGTCTGCAGCTGGGGGTATAGCGGCGTCAAACACGACTCAGCAGTGTAATCGCACGCTCTCTCCAGCCCAACGAGTATTTGTACAGGGCGTAGTGGTCTTGGTGACCACAAACATCGCTGCCCTGCACGATTTACCATACGCATAACCCCCCAGTTTATAACTGGCTGTTCCAGGCAAATCCACGGTTGAGGTCAGAATTGAAGCATTCTCCATGGTTACGCCATCATTTGTCCTTATCGCGTTTTGATCAGAGCAATTTTCCCTCCCTTAATATCGGTTTTGATGGGACAAAGAAAAGCCCAATTCTCAGAGAATTGGAAAACACATTTCTTGTGCTTCACGGTAACTAAACTGTCAACAGATAAGAGAGTCCACAGTATCAACCCCTGGGTAATTTCTCTCACAATCGTTCCCTTGTATTTTCCTTCGTAACAACAGCTTGGAAATATGGTTTGAGGCCTTTGCCCAAACATCACTGCAAATGCCTCCTCCTCCGAATGCTCGCACAATGAAAGATTTAAAACAGCAGCGCAGAAACTAGTGCATGCTGTCGGCAGTCACTGCAAAGCCATTCCTCCACTCTGTCTGTCTGTCTGTCTGTCTGTCTGTCTGTCTGTCTGTCTGTCTGTCTGTCTGTCTGTCTGTCTGTCTGTCTGTCTGTCTGTCTGTCTGTCTGTCTGTCTGTCTGTCTGTCTGTCTGTCTGTCTGTCTGTCTGTCTGTCTGTCTGTCTGTCTGTCTGTCTGTCTGTCTGTCTGTCTGTCTGTCTCTCTCTCTCTCTCTCTCTCTCTCTCTCTCTCTCTCTCTCTCTCTCTCTCTCTCTCTCTCTCTCTCTCTCTCTCTCTCTCTCTCTCTCTCTCTCTCTCTCTCTCTCTCTCTCTCTCTCTCTCTCTCTCTCTCTGTATGTCTGTCTCTCTCTCTCTCTGTCCCATATCACTTAGAAGTCATTTGTGTCACGCCGTAGAGTGGCTGCTGAACTAGGTTTCTTCATAAAAGGACATTTATACCCGAGCGTACACTTATATATGCAAAAGGCCAACGAGCTCCTCATCCCAGAGTCAGCAGCGCAAACTGTTGTCGACAGTAGCGTGAGGTGAGAGAGGCAGGGTAGGCCACTTTGTATCATGTCAGCGCCAGCATTTTATTCTCCTTGTTAGACGCGATCTCCACGGTGTCCCTTGTCACCAATCACATCCTTTTAAACCACCCAGGGAGCTCGACACCCTCCCCCCTCCCACCCCCCTTCCTCTACCCCCAACCCCCACCCCGCCCCTCCCCTCCCCTCATACGCACTCCCTTATCTGTCAATGCTGCTTAAATAATGTAATTAATGACTTAATTAACATTTCCATAATCTATTTTAATAAATCTAACGCGGCATAATGAGAGTTTCTAACCTCCGGGCGATGGCATATAAAAATTCACAGTGCAGAGCCATCGGGTGGTCAGGGCGCTGTCTTGGCGCTGCTGCCGAGACTCCTTTGCCATGACGGTAGAGAGGAGAGGGGGGGGGGGGGGGGGCATATTGTACGACAGTGTTCTGAGAGGAGATCAAGCCTAACAAATGTCATGTGACTTTATGAATGTGTCTGACCTGTGGTGGTGGGGGGGGGGGGTGTTTTGGAAGTTCTTGATCAAAGAGCCCTAGTGTAGCTACTGTACTACAAGCTCGAATGGAATTATGTGAAAGATTGTAATTCTGAAGATTAAGTTAAAAACAGCTTTCCGGTGGACTGGGGGAGTAGCAAATGGTTTTAACCCTGATCTCTCAGGCTTCATGTGTTCAGCGCGGTTCATTATCTGTTCCCTTTCCTGGTTGATAGATTATACAGTAGTAATAAAAATGTCTACAGAGGAGGGTCCTCTGTCAGATTTTCAATTAAGCAGGAAACATAACGTCGTCGCCAAGGAACAAGAATGGTTAAAGTTCCCAGATACGCAGCACAAGAACAGCAGTAACATCTCTGTAATTATTTATTCTTTATATTCTGCATTAATATTCAAACACGGTTTGCAGCGTTTAAAGCGAGAGGTTAATCGAGGGGGTTAATCGAGTAGAAATCCCGAAATTAATAAAAGTGTTACTAACCACAATGGGTCTCATTCACCAAGGACTTACGACAAAAAGGGCTTTCTCTTTGCCCCCCCCCCCCCCCCCCCCCAAAAATACACATTTGGAATAAACAAAAGACAGGCCTGTGCAAATGTCTCTGCGATGGAAACATCGTCGCCGTAACGTGGCGTTTGCACAAGCGGCGGTTGAGAGATAGGAGTTGACACGGACACAGAGGCTTCGTCTCTGCTTTACACCACCGGACATCTGCCTCGCCAAATCAGCGCCAGGACGCCAACATGCTTTAGCTCCCCTGGCATCAGACTGGCGTTTTCCCGCTCCCCCTCCCCCATCCCCCAATTTCATCAAGAGGCCATCAAAATGAACAAACGAGCGCACGATTCGAGGCATAACGACCGCATTCTGAGGCACGACGACATGAAAAGGTCACAGGAATACTGGAGGACTGGTTTCTGTGTTTTGTTTTGTGTAAATCTTTGCCTGGGAGCAGTTTTTCTCTTTTTCTCCACAGATGCCTCGCGGTCTAGAAGCTAGCGAGAGAGACAGCGAGGTAGGTTTCTTGGGAGGAGCCCTGGTGGAGCCCCAGGGGTCCGGGGTCTGACTGTGACGCAGCCTGACAGCGGGCAGCATGAGGCTGGCACATTCCAGGCAGAACAAGCACCACAGGGCATGGTTCTCTTAGTGACCCACCAATCCCAACAACATCACCCACCGACCTGCCACCGACACCAGTGAGCTGGAACCATAAAGCCTTGGATGACAGCAAAGCAGTTTAGTTTTAGTTGAGTAACTCCAGTGTCGTGGTTTTTTATGTGTCTGTAATGTTAGCTACAGTATGATTCATGTACGGGTGCAGTTGAGTAACA
Source organism: Notolepis coatsorum (assembly GCF_963971535.1). Lineage (NCBI taxonomy): Eukaryota > Metazoa > Chordata > Actinopteri > Aulopiformes > Paralepididae > Notolepis > Notolepis coatsorum. Next base: position 169,509,407 of record NC_140166.1, on the reverse strand, counting down.
TGTTAAACGGAACAGAATGATGTAGTAATGTTTCATCGATTACATAATGAGCTTTTTTGAACCTTCAAATGAGTGGGACAATTTTACAATGTTTTAATGACACTGATTACAGTTATTTTCACTGTTAATGTGTGAAAACCTCTATCTGAGTACAAATGTTGGTGACTTTATCTTCAGATTGACACCATGCATTTTCCTTTTCATTCTACAATGTGTTTTGAATGGGAACTTTGAATGAAACCTCTTCAACCACACATGTTGGTGAAGATAGAAAGCTACACAATGGTGTCTCAAACATCTCCTCTTTCAACTCAAACAATGTGTAAATACCTAAAGCGAGGCATTGCCAAGAGTCCTGTGTTTTCTACGAAGCTACTGAATGTGTGTAAACAAACCGACTTCCTGTCGTAAAATTACAGCTCATTGCTGGCATGGATAAAGGCACCAAAAAAATATCGAAACAACACAATAAGTGCAGATGCATATTACCCCTCCAACGATTAATTACCATTTCACTAGGGCACATTCTTTGCAAAACTGGTCAAATGGAAAAAACTTGTTAGTCTCATGAGATGATTACAAACAGATGAGAGAAAAGGAAGCTGTGCAAACATTTTGACAGGTTTTAATTTCCCTCATTAGCACTGACACCAGCTAGGTGACGGTAAGGCTGTACCATTACCACATACCGCGTATTGTCTTTTTACAATGAATTAATTAGAATGGTTACACATGTGGAAGTCATTTATAAAGTTGTTTTCTGGATTGTTTCCCTTACTAACACTTGATTAACGTTGATTAGAGTTGGAAAGAGTAGGCTACTCTCAAAGATTAATCCGTTTCACATTACTGGTAATCTACTTGCAATCCACTCAATTATTCATAACCTAACATACATAATCTAAGTACTTAAAGATGCAGTACAATCTTAGTCCATTTCTTTTTTTACAGAAGGTATGTTGATAGAGCCATATGAAATCCGTTTTATTTTTTTTCCCAAATTCCATTTAATTTGTTTCCAAATTCAGTTTTTTTCATTTTAATATTTCAGAATTCTGTATTTTGCTTTGTACGCTCATTTTACCATCAGAAATAGTGTCTAATAAGTGGGAATGAATAAATGTCCACAATTTAATGTTTAATTAAATTAATTAATTATTATTATTATTATTAATTAATTAATTAATTAATTTAATGTTTAATGTTAATGTTTAATGTTTTTAAGTGCTGCAACTCAGAAATACAGTTACATTTTACACAATAATTTTTCAAAAATACACATTTGATCTTCGCACGTGTTTTGCGGCATGTTGACAGAATTTGCAAAACACCTTATCGCCGGTCATATACAAGTCATTAGGATACTACGCTGCTCTGAATTGAGGGCTTAGTGTGGAATTTCTTCCGATGTTAACGTTAACACCGAAGCAGCTAGACGCTTGGAAATTGCTGCGTGTTGTGTGTAACACGCTGTAGCGTCCCCGGTCATGTTCGTGTTGCACCAAACGTTCCATCTTCTCCCGAACACGGAATTTCAGTCCAGATTAGGGCAAATTCTGCAATATTCCACGTATGTCATAATTACAGCAAGAGCGTTCTTCACTCCTCCTCATTCCCCCCTCACATTCACCACACGCCCTCCTCACTCCTCTTCATCCTCCCTTCCATCCACCACGGAAGCCTCAGGCCCATATATGGTCAGCACCCCTTCACCCCCTGTCACTCAACTCAGCTGCACCTCATCCCCTGATTCGCATGCTGCCAGGCACCTCACTCCTCACAGCTGTATCCCATCCCCTGCTGATGAAGACCCTACTTATAACGGACGACACTGACCAGAAGTCGCCGTGGTGTTAGTATCATTACCTAGGTACGACGCCTCAGTCCGAAGACCTGCTAGACATCCCTGTGTGATTATTCCCTGTTCTAACTTTCCTTCTCTTGTGCCCAGGACCTCCATGCCAGCGTGCCCCTGTCTGGACCCCCCTGGAGCTTACCAAGGAGTTCCTGCTCACTCTCTCGACACGGACATGTGTCTTCCGTCCGCAGTAGCACTGGAGTGCACCTGCTCCCATTACCCCAAGAACATTCCCAATTCATATCTGTTGTACATTTCTGGATGTAACTCTTGCCTACTTGGGAATACTATTAAACATCCTGAAACGCTCCATTCTCTCTTCTCCTGTGTTCAGCGATTGGGCTCTGCTTAAAACCCATTCTCACAACGTATACGGTTGATTCCATTTTTATTGCTCAATTCCGCGATTCCGTCCGCGATTCCGTGAACGCGGATTTCATATGGCTCTTTGTTGATTGTAACATTACCCAACATGTTAGAACAGTTTTTTGTGAAAATGATGACTAATGCCCTTTGATCTCTATCCCCCTTGAGGGAATCTATGTTTTTCAATGTGTATATAATGTATATATTGGTGGGTGACAGCATCTACTCAGACAGATCTATAGATCTTAAAAGTAGCCGGCAGTCAGTGTGTGTTAGCAGCAGACTAACTGCAGAGCCCATGGCTCCGAGGTCATCAGCAGGTTTGTAACCAAAACACTGAGAGCAGGCAGGTTTGGTCAGAGAGAACTAGGGGGATAGTTTGACATCGATAGAACCATGCTAAAGGTGAAGAGCAGTTGCCATGGCAGCGCATCACGTAGTAACAAGAAAAGGGGGCGGGCCCCCGTTGTTAGGGAGAAGACGTTATGATGTGAGTTTCTTCCGGGATAAGTTAGATTGAGACACGGCGTTGAGCCGAGCAGACACCACAGAGACTTTGAAAGGATCCCTTGCGGGGGGAGGGGGGGGGAGGCAGGAATGCAGTGCCATGACATTGCTAGCTCCGGCTGACGGGGAAGGTTTTGGCTAACAACAAGGCCTAAATCACCATTGGACTAAAAGAGACGGTAGAATAATAAATTTAGTTTTCCTTCAAAGACTGGTCAAGGACATTACAGAACGGTGTTTCCATCTGGTACAGAGGCTATGTTTATGAAAATAAACATGAAGATCTAAGGAAAGAGATCACGTTGCAGTGTCGTTTCTTATGACTAACGGATGTACTAACAGGGGTTGATACAGTGGGTGACAGCCAATGTGAAGGAATGAAAACAAACACAACGCAGAACAGGGAGAGTCACAAAGGAGATGACGAGATGATATTGGCTGATTGGGTGAAACATCTAACACCCTGGATATCAAAATAATCAAGCCATTTCAGATATTCAATATGCTTCCTGTGAAATAATGCATACTAATTTCAAATGTATTGTCATTTATTGTCATAATACATATGGGTTACTCTGATGGGTCCTTTAGTCACATCTAGCTGCACCGATTGTCCCACCAGTCACATCTAGCTGCTCTGATTGGTGCATCAGTCACATCTAGCTGCTCTGATTGGTGCATCAGTCACATCTAGCTGCTCTGATTGGTGCATCAGTCACATCTAGCTGCTCTGATTGGCCCATCAGTCACATGTAGCTGAGTGATGCTCAGCGCCAGCAGCTTAGTAGTTCTATAATCAACTCTATTAGACGGTGGGCCGAAGGTTGCTAGAGGCTTCCGTTAGTGAAATGATTGATCTGGTTTTAGAGAGTATATGTTATTGTAATATGAACTACATAATATACTATAATAACACATTTCCGTTTGTTGGCAACGGTTTTTGGGTCATATCTTTATGAAAATGAATGTGTTGATAAGCTAAAAACGACCTACGTTTGTGAAAAGGGCCGTTGCTGCGGAACCAATCAAAACGCGTTACAACGTCAAGTGACTTGATTTCCCCCAATGACATTCCTCCAGCTCCGGAACCAGGAAGTAAATATTGCGTCTCGTCTGTTGACAACAGTACGGATTTAGCTCTGCATCGGTAAGCTCCCAATTCATATACATTACTATTGAAATGCATTTTTAATTAACTTTACAGCATTATTCAAACGTGATAGGAAGTTATGAGTCATCAGCAGTTTATATGCAGTCCGTTTTGACTTCCAATTACACATTGGAAAATGTTGTAGCCAGCTCACATAGACTAACATTACGTTAGCATTTTAACTTTCTCAGATAGCAATCTAACATTACGTTAGTGGAAATCAAACAACTCTAACCCAATACTAATAATAGTAACTTGTTTCACATTCTTGCTGTGTGTTACACTATGGTATAACATGGTCTGTGTTGTTGCCCGTGACGTTAGAAGTTTGAGGTGACGTTGTCACAACCGCTACATATGTACAAAATATACTGTCTCATAAATATACTCTTCCAATATATAAATATACATATACATATATTGTTTTAGATGCTGTTGTCACTATGAATTACAAATGGGGGGCCCTAATGTAAACAAGACAAACGTCTTTCTCTGGTCTGCATCCCCTTAACAATTGTTTGATACTTTTCTGGACTCTTTGTATCATAAACAGTACTGTATTTGCAAATCTGGTATGTCATAATTAAATGTATAGATGTAGCAGTAGGCCTACTGTCTATCTGTATGTCATGTATGTCATATATGTTATGATGAATTGAAAATGGGGGACCCTGATGTAAACAAGATGAAAGTCTTTCTCTGGTCTGCATCCCCTTAACAATTGTGTGTATTGAGCTGTACTGTACTGTACCCATTCTGCAATCTGTTAATAACGTTTTCAATCAATCAATCAACATTTATAACACAATAACAAGTGTGAAAATAACATGTTATTTATTTGAACAGTCAGAAAAAATAAATAACGCACATCCTCCGTTTGTTGGTGCTGAGCCAACCTGTAAAAACAGTAATACATAAGAACAAAGCGGGGCTCGCAACTCACTTGTAGTTCCAAGGTGATTTTAATAAACAAAAAAGGCAGTAGATGCAACGTTTCGACCTTACCGGTCTTCCTCAAGCATGCCATTGACTGTCCCTTTGAACCTAAACATCTTCTCTTCTGCACTTCTCCACTCAGCTCCAGTGGGCAGGATGGGAAGGCAGAGGAAGAGGGTGGTGACCGGTGAAGCTGCTCCCCTCCAGAGGAAAGAGGAGAATCCTGCTGCCTTGCACCGCAAGGAGAAGAAGAAGAAGGTTGACATGGGCAAAGTGTTCATCAACATCTCCATCGGCCTGTGCATCGTCTGGTTCTTCTATGCCCTCTACATGCGCTCTGCCCTAGCTAAACAGGTGGTGACAATCCACCCCTCACCTCCTGTGCTTGACGCCAACAGCACCATGTCTGGGAAAATGTATGCCGCAATTCATATCTTACAAGAGATGCATTGATGTATGTGCAGGCTATTCTGCCTCCGTCTGATCAGTATGTAAAAATCACAAAGTTGGGGATATGGATGTAAATATGGAAATAGCCTGGAAATATACCAGAAAGTACCACAAAATACCTAAAATGAAAAACTAAAATGTGCACATTTTGTGTAATAGTGTAATAGTGTGTAATAGTGTAATAGTGTAATAGTGTGTAATAGTGTAATACTGTAATAGTGTGTAATAGTGTAATAGTGTGTAATAGTGTAATAGTGTAATAGTGTGTAATAGTGTAATATTGTGCTAGTGTGTAATAGTGTAATATTGTATTAGTGTAATAGTGTGTAATAGAGTGTAATAGTGTAATAGTGTAATAGTGTGCTAGTGTGTAATAGTGTAATAGTGTAATAGTGTAATAGTGTAATAGTGTGTAATAGTGTGTAATAGTGTGTAATAGTGTGTAATAGTGTGTAATAGTGTAATAGTGTGCTAGTGTAATAGTGTAATAGTGTGTAATAGTGTAATAGTGTAATAGTGTAATAGTGTGTAATAGTGTAATAGTGTAATAGTGTGTAATAGTGTAATAGTGTAATAGTGTGTAATAGTGTAATAGTGTAATAGTGTGTAATAGTGTAATAGTGTGTAATAGTGTAATAGGGTGCTAGTGTAATAGTGTGTAATAGTGTGTAATAGTGTCTTCTTCTTCTTTTTCTTTTGGCTTTTCCCGTCAGGGGTCGCCACAGCGGATCATCCGTTTCCATCTGTCATCTGCGTCGTCCTCCGTCACTCCCACTGCCTGCATGTCCTCCTTCACTGTGTCCATAAACCTCCTCTTGGGCCTTCCCATCCTCCTCTTTCCTGGCAGCTCCATCTCCAGCATCCTCCTCCCGATATACCACACCTCCCTCCTCCGCACATGTCCAAACCATCTCAGTCTTGCTTCTCTCACTTTCTGCCCGAACTGCTCAACATGGGCCGTTCCTCTGATGTAGACCTGCTTGTTGGTCAGCGCCACTGTTTCTAGACCATACAGCATAGCTGGTCTCACTACCGTGCTGTATACCTTTCCCTTTACTCTTGCTGGTACCCTTCTATCGCAGATCACCCCTGTCATCCTTCTCCACCCGCACCACCCGGCATGCACTCTCTTCTTCACCTCCCTACCACAGTCCCTATTACTTTGGACTGTTGACCCCAAGTACTTAAACTAGACACTAGTACACACTATTACACTATTACACACTATTACACTATTACACACTATTACACACTATTACACTATTACACACTATTACACTATTACACTATTACACACTATTACACTATTACACTATTACACACTAGCACACTATTACACTATTACACAATTACACTATTACACACTATTACACTATTACACTATTACACTAGCACACTATTACACACTATTACACACTAGCACACTATTACACTATTACACTATTACACTAGCACACTATTACACACTATTACACACTATTACACTAGCACACTATTACACTATTACACACTATTACACTATTACACTATTACACACTATTACACTATTACACTATTACACACTATTACACACTATTACACTATTACACACTATTACACTATTACACACGATCACACTATCACACTATTACACTATTACACAATATTACACTATTACACACAATTACACAAAATTACACTATTACACTATTACACACTATTACACTATTACACACTATTACACTATTACACTATTACACAATATTACACTATTACACTATTACACACTATTACACTGTTACACTATTACACTAGCACACTATTACACTATTACACACTATTACACTATTGCACTATTACACTATTACACACTAGCACACTATTACACTATTACACTATTACACTAGCACACTATTACACTATTACACACTAGTACAATATTACACTAGCACACTATTACACTATTACACACTATTACACTATTACACTATTACACACTATTACACTATTACAGACTATTACACTATTACACTATTACACACTATTACACTATTACACACTATCACACTATTACACTATTACACTATTACACACTATTACACTATTACACACTATTATACAAAATTACACTATTACACTATTACACACTATTACACTATTACACACTATTACACTATTACACACTATTACACTATTACACACTATTACACTATTACACTATTACACACTATTACACTATTACACTATTACACACCATTACACTATTACACTATTACACACTATTACACTATTACACTAGTACACACTATTACATTATTACACACTATTACAGTATTACAGTATTACACTATTACACTATTACACACTATTACACTATTACACAAAATGTGCACATTTTAGTTTTTCATTTTAGGTATTTTGTGGTACTTTGTGGTATATTTCCAGGCACTTTGGGGTATTTTGGGATATGTTGGGGTACTTTGGGGTATTTTGGGGTACTGTGGCGTATTTTGGGGTATACTCTGGGGTACTTTGGGGTATTTTGGGGTACTTTGGAGTATTTTGGGGTACTTTGGGGTATTTTGGGGTATACTGTGGGGTATTTTGGGGTACTTTGGGGTATTTTGGGGTACTTTGGGGTATTTTCTGGTATTCTGGGGTATACTTTGGGGTACTTTTGGGTATTTTGGGGTATTATACGGTACTTTGGGGTATTTTGGGGTACTTTGGCGTATTTTCTGGTACTTTGGGGTATACTCTGGGGTATTTTAGGGTATTTTGGGGTATTTGAGTATTTTCTGGTATTTTCTGGTACTTTGGGGTATACTTTGGGGTATTTTAGGGTATTTTGGGGTATTTTGGGGTACTTTGGGGTATTTTCTGATACTTTGGGGTATACTTTGGGGTATTTCAGGGTATTTTGGGGTATTTTCTGGTATTCTCTGGTATTTTCTGGTACTTTGGGGTATACTTTGGGGTATTTCAGGGTGTTTTGGGGTATTTTGGGGTACTTTGGGGTATTTTGGTGTATTTTCTGGTACTTTGGGGTATTTTGGGGTATACTTTGGGGTATATTGGGGTATCTTGGGGTATTTTGGGGTATACTTTGGGGTATTCTGGGGTACTTTGGGGTACTTTGGGGTACTTTGGGGTATTTTCTGGTATTTTGGGGTATACTTTGGGGTATTTTGGGGTATTTTGGGGTATTTTGGGGTATTTTGGGGTATACTTTGTGGTATTTTGGGGTACTTTAGGGTATTTTCTGGTACTTTGGGGTGATTAGTAGGACCCGTTTTAAACGAACCGTTTTAGAAATGGTCAATGGGGATATACATTCAGTGGAACAGAGGGGATATACATTCAGTGGAACAGAGGGTGGAACACGGAAATTGTTACGTCCCCAGGCTCGGCCCTGGCTGGGCCGGCCGCCTATTCTTTATTCCCAGCGGAAGAGTGCTGCCAAGTGCTTCCGCGTTTTCCCTGATTGGCTGCGACACGCCCTGCGGCAGCGCGGCAGCCGCAGAACGGAGCGAGCGGAGCGGCAGAGCTTGCGGCATTATGTAGCCGTAATCCCATATGTTTTTCATTTGATGCTTAGCTCAACTGGTATGCCGCCATGCTGTGGATCCTGCGGTCCGTTGGTGACAAGTTCAATTCCCTTCAATTTTTATTTATTTTTTTTAACATGCATTCTTTCGCCGGTTAAATTTAGGCATGTTAACTTTAAGCATTGTTTCGGAGTTGGTTATGGTTAAGGTTAGGCATTGTTTCGGAGTTGGTTAAGGTTAGAAGGGTTAAGTTTAGGCGCTGTTAAGGAGCTGGTTAAGGTTAGAGTTTGTCTTAGAGAATGGCAATATTCTTTCGGAGTTGGTTATGGTTAAGGTTAAGGTTAGGCATTGTTTCGGAGTTGGTTAAGGTTAGAAGGGTTAAGTTTAGGCGCTGTTAAGTAGCTGGTTAAGGTTAGAGTTTGTCTTAGAGAATGGCAATAGACAGCCTATTTCCGCACTGCCGCTCTCTCGCGCTGCCGCGGTCACATGGGCGTCGCAGCCAATCAGGGAAAACGCGGAAGCACGCGACGCACTCTTCCGCTGGGAATAAGCTACACGCGGGCCGGCCATGAGAATGACAGTGGACAGTTCCCTCTTCCTGACATTGGTTCCCTACCTCCCTCTGGTGACCTAAGCCCGATGGTGCGGTCGGCCATCTTATGTTGGTTTCAAGTAATTTAATGGATTTCTAATTATTTGTTATCCTGGGCCATCCCTGTCTGTGTTTGATGTCGTCCCCCTGTCTGGTTGTTGTGTGTGTCATTGCCTTTGTGTCTAGTTGCGTTTATGGTGTCATTGCTTTTTGTGTCTAGGTTGTGTTTGTGATTCTGTGTTTTGGCCTGGCCCTGCCAGGTGTTGATCGTTGTTAATTAGTGTTGGTATTAGGTGTCTGTTTGTCTTCACTTCTTCGTGGCGTCATTGTCTCCTGTACCCTCATTGTACCCTCACCTACCTCGTGCCTCCCCTTGCCTTGTTCATGTTCGTCTGTGCTGTAAGTTGTTATATATCCCGTTTTCGTTCATCTTTGTTTTTCCGTCCCTTCAGTGTTGTTTTGTTAGATTTTGTTAGTAAACTTATTTTGATTTCCAAGTATCCTGCCGTCTCTGCCTCCTCTCTTCCCTCTGCAATTGCGTTCTCACCCTCTCACAGAGGTGCGTTCCTCATATCAACTCTGATTGCACGCACGCTAATGACGCCACGTGCACGCCTGCTCCGCGCATGTGCATAAATGTTCCCTCGCTTAAGCACAGACAGTGCCTAATTGCCTCTACGAATGGAATGTAACACATTTCATTCACAAGTTAGGTGTGAATGTATCTGAGAACGTATTTAACACACCTGACGACCGGCACTATTGATATGCAAAGTAGCCCAGGTGGGTACTTATAGCGAGTTGGCGAGTGCAGCGCATTCCTGTGTGCACGCGCGTGCCGTGCACATCCGTGCATGTGCGTGCACGCGCTTCTGCTCAAATCTTTGGGTGCACGGAGTGCAACCCCGTCCTATAAAGAACGCATCCCTGCTCTCTCAGCACCCCTAATCCTAACAGAATGAGGCCACCACCAAAGAACGCAGCAGAAGGTGTGGCCGATACCATGAGGATCATCCGGAGCCTGATGGACGGTGACATACAGAATTACTCACCGGCCAAGTGGGTGTTCTGGTTCCGGATGATCGACAGGGTCGCCACGGAGAGCCCGATAGACGAGCCAGCGATGCGGGACATAGCCGACCAAGTCACTGCCCTCATGGAGGGGTGTAGGTCGAGGGCTAATACAGCTAGCCTGCCGAAAGGTGTCAGGTTCATGGTCAGCCTAGAGCCCCTCACCGCCGTTGAGGCTGCTCAGATGTCAATCGCTGACCAGATGTCAGCCCCGTCCGTTAGCTTCGCTCCTTTAGCTAACCAGACGTCTCCAGCTAGCACAGCTCCGCCGGTTAGCATCGCTCCTATAGCTAACCAGGCGTCTCCAGCTAGCACAGCTCCGTCCGTTAGCGTCGCTCCTATAGCTAACCAGGAGTCCCCAGCTAGCACAGCTCCGCCGTTAGCATCGCTCCTATAGCTAACCAGGCGCCCCCAGCTAGCACAGCTCCGCCCGTTAGCATCGCTCCTATAGCTAACCAGGAGTTCCCAGCTAGCCCAGCTCCGCCCGTTAGCATCGCTCCTATAGCTAACCAGGCGTCCCCAGCTAGCACAGCTCCGCCCGTTAGCATCACTCCTATAGCTAACCAGGCATCTCCAGCTAGCACAGCTCTGTCCGTTAGCATCGCTCCTATAGCTAACCAGGAGTCCCCAGCTAGCACAGCTCCGCCCGTTAGCATCGTTCCTATAGCTAACCAGGCGTCCCCAGCTAGCACAACTCCGCCCGTTAGCTTTGCTCCTACAGCTAACCAGTAGTCCCCAGCTAGCACAGCTCCGCCCGTTAGCATCGCTCCTATATCTAGCCAGGCCCTCCCAGCTAGCATTGTTCCTGCAGTTAGCCAGGCCTCCCCAGCTAGCACAGTCTCCACTGCTAGCTTAGGCTCTGCAGCTAGCCAGGCCTCCCCAGCTAGCACAGTCCCCACTGCTAGCTTAGGCTATGCAGCTAGCCAGGCTTCCAAAGATAACCCAGCCCCCACTGCTAGCTTAGCCTCTGCAGCTAGCCAGGCCCTCCCAGCTAACATTGTTCCTGCAGCTAGCCAGGCCTCCCCAGCTAGCACAGTTCCCACTGCTAGCTTAGGCTCGGTAGCTAGCCAGGTTCAACCAACTAGCATTTCCCCCACAGTGAGTCCAAGCCCCACAGTTAGCCTAGTTCCCGCAGCTCGCAGACCTCCGAGAGTTAGCAAGGCTCGGAGGTCTAGCGAGGCTCAGGCTAGTATTGCTAACAAGGCCTCCACAGCTGGTCCAGCTTCATCGCCCAGCTCAGTCTCTACACCTGGTCCGGCCGCAACGCCGGCTGCCACCACTCCCCTTCCGGCCTCCACACCCAGCCCAGCCTCTATGCCTGGTCTGGCTGCAACGCCGGCTGCCGCCGCTCCCCTTCCGACCTCCACACCACACCTCGTCGCCTCAACTGGTCCGGCCTCCACGCCCAGCCCAGCTTCTACGCCTGGTCCGGCTGCTATGCCGGTCCCTGGCTCCTCGACTGGTCCTGGCTTCCCCTCTGGTCCAGCCCTACGCCGTGATTGGCGCCCTGGTCCTCGCTGTGGTCCTCGCCGTGGTCTTTGCCGTGGTCTTCGCTGGATGCTATTCCGGGGGTCGTCGCCGTCGCACCTCCGTGCCGGCTCTCCCGATCCGGTTCTTAGTCCGGCGACGGGAGGGTTCCTCGTCCGGGATCCTGCTCCGGGGTCCTTACCCTTGCCCCTTGGCTCCAGGTCCTCTGACCGGCTCCCTGTCTTTCTCCCCGCCTTCCCTCTCCGGTCCTCTGTCCCTGTCCCCACCCCCCCTCGTCGGGCCTCTGTTTCCAGGTCCGGCTCCCCTCTCCGGGTCTCGGTGCCCATCCCCACCCCCCCTTGTCGAGCTTCTGCTCCCGGCTCCGGATCTCCTCTCCGGCTCCCTGTTTCTTTCCCTGCCTCCCCTCTCCAGGCCTCGGTTCCCATCCCCACCCCCCCCCCTCTCCAGGCTTGTGCACCCATTTTCAGCCCTCCGGGCTGCTATACCCCTCCTGGGTTTTTTGCTCAGGCTCCCGGCCCCAGGTCTCCGGGTTCTCTCCCTGGGTTCCTTCCGGGGTCCCGGCTTCCTCCTTCGCCTGTGTCCGGACGTTATTCTCGGGGGTCTGGAAGCCCCCCGTTGAGGGGGAGGTACTGTTACGTCCCCAGGCCCGGCCCTGGCTGGGCCGGGCATGAGAATGACAGTGGACAGTTCCCTCTTCCTGACATTGGTTCCCTACCTCCCTCTGGTGATCTAAGCCCCATGGTGCGGTTGGCCATCTTATGTTGGTTTCAAGTAATTGAATGGATTTCTAATTATTTGTTATCCTGGGCCATCCCTGTCTGTGTTTGATGTCGTCCCCCTGTCTGGTTGTTGTGTGTGTCATTAATAATAATAATAATAATAATAATAATAATAATAATAATAATAATAATAATAATAATAATAATAATAATAATAATAATAATAATAATAATAATAATAATAATAATAATAATAATAATAATAATAATAATAATAATAATAATAATAATAATAATTGCCTTTGTGTTTATGGTGTCATTGCTTTTTGTGTCTAGGTTGTGTTTGTGATTCTGTGTTTTGGCCTGGCCCTGCCAGGTGTAGGGTTGGGCACCGAAAACCGGTTCTAATAGGAATATTATATTATATATATATATATATATATATATATATATATATATATATATATATATATATATATATATATATATATATATATATATATATATATATATATATATATATATATATATATATATATATATATATATATATATATATATATATATATATATATATATATATATATATATATTATTATTATATATATTTTTTTTACTTTGTTAATTAATACCCTAGTTACAGTACAGCAACCAAATTAAACTGTATCAAGTCAACTGAAAATGTGAATAGTATGAAACAAAAAAAAAAAATTCAAAAATAAAAAATGTCTCCTGCGAAATAAGCTGTGACCTGTTTTGACCTGCACCTCAAATAACCGGAAGCGAGAATCGTTTAGAACAGGAATCGATATCGAGAATCGGAATCGGAACCGGAATTGTTCAAATCCAAACGATGCCCAACCCTAGCCGGGTGTTGATCGTTGTTAATTAGTGTTGGTATTTAGGTGTCTGTTTGTCTTCACTTCCTCGTGGCGTCATTGTCTTCTGTACCCTCATTGTACCCTCACCTACTTCGTGCCTCCCCTTGCCTTGTTCATGTTCGTCTGTGCTGTAAGTTGTTATATATCCCGTTTTCGTTCATCTTTGTTGTTCCGTCCCTTCAGTGTTGTTTTGTATGATTTTATAAGTAAACTTATTTTGATTTCCAAGTATCCTGGCATCGCTGCCTCCTCTCTTCCCTCTGCAATTGCGTTCTCACCCTCTCAGCACCCCTAATCCTAACAGAAAATGACGTAAACACTACACCTCCCTATAGTGTCTAGTGAAAAGAAGGCCACGCCCCCTCAGCCTACTGAGAGTTCGCTATGCTCAGAGAGGGTGACCTAAAACATATAAAGAAATTGTAATACTGAAGCTGAAAAAATTGCACTTATGACATTAATATTCCACAATAAGCAATGTATGACTGAATTAAAATGTCATTGTGCTGTATCTTTAACTAGTTTTGGATAGCGTAATTATCATAATGTATAACCATTCATCCATGATTTCCAGATATTTCTGTCTATTCACAATCAGAATGCCTTTTTCCCTTTTTGTCTGCACCTAGTTCCCATCTATTTATCACTATGTGGCCAAAGAATTCACAAAAATCTTTTAAATTTTTCTAAACATCATATTTTTGCTTAGAGAAATCCCTTGTTTTATCTCCTCTAAAACGTACCTACTCCGTGAGTGATGTCTTTTTGCACGCGGCGACTGACGCCCTCTAAATAATGTTGAAATAAATGTAGAATTGCGCAGGTACTTGCGTGTCAATCAAACGCATAGAATCATATAACGTCAATCAAATCAGCCCCCCGCCCCGCCGCCACAAAACTGTTGCAATTGGAAACGCATCAAACGGCGGAAGCTTCCGTTTCTGTGGCTCTTTAACCAGGTATCTGAGCAGAACTAATCCCACAAGAGCAACAGCTTTTCTTTCCTTTGTAATCTGAATACTGTATTCACATTACATGCACCCTGTTACTCCCTGACCCTGGAATTGATAATGTTTGTCAGGAATCTAATGCATTATTTACAAGTTAGATGTTAATAAAAACAGACTGTTCATTTACTAATGGTTTACAGTACCGTAGGCATTATTCCAATTAGCAATATCAAAATGGGAAAACAGAGAGAGAGAGAGAGAGAGAGAGAGAGAGAGAGAGAGAGAGAGAGAGAGAGAGAGAGAGAGAGAGAGAGAGAGAGAGAGAGAGAGAGAGAGAGAGAGAGAGAGAGAGAGAGAGAGAGAGAGAGAGAGAGAGAGAGAGAGAGAGAGAGAGATGGTGAGGAGGGGGGGTGTATGCTTTCAGGGATAATTATTTGGATGTATTATTTGTTACTTCAGAATGTTATTTGTTTACATGTAGTGGGTACGGGTGACGTACAAAAGACAAACAGCACCAGAACAAAAGCTCTGTATCACAGCGACACCGGATGGAAGCGTCGTGGTTTGATTCTGTTTCTGTCACCGAATACAGCGCTGAGGGCTGTGTGTGTGTTTCATCATCGACACTCAGGACACACTGACCCGTTTCCACCAAAAAGGAAAGAGAGTGAGACCTGAGGTACTCCATGTCTTGCCATGTTCCGATTGACCTATATAAAGCCCCGCCCTCTTTTCTCGATCCTCCAATCACAACTGCTGCCCCACTCGGACAAACCTCGCTCATTGACCCTGGCTGCGGTTACAGGCTCCAGTGGTTATCTTCAACTGATCTCTATGCCTGGCTAGTTAGCCCGATCTTGCCTAAGATATGTAAATAAAGTACTTATCGACAAAGGCACATTATTGTACATTATGTTATATAGCCATAAGTCATGTATTGTACATTTACGATGTACAATGTGTACACATTACAAATAAGTACATATGTTACATATTCAAAGATTACCCTAACCCTAGCTTTTAACGTTTTCAGAAAACTTTTGAATTCCCCAAGACTGCCAAGACACACTTTTCTTATAGCCTCGCCAAACCCTAACCATAACCACACTGTTACCTTAAACTTTAAGGCTTAAAGGAAAGCGTCATTCACTGGAAGTAGGTGTGCCAGTGTAGCCTAGTTCCCAACAGTCACCCCCAATACACTCCAAATACAACTCCAAAACATTCCTGTAAACATGTTGTGACCTGTGTATTTACCAAGTGGAAATAAAATAAAAAAATTATTTGACATTTTCGTTTTCTAAGCAGATATATACTCTGAACTATTTTTTGCCAAACCACTGCTGCCTGCGCGCAGTGATTTCATCACCTCAAAAGCCCTGTTGTTTTTTGAAAAACTGGGCTTTTGAGGTGTTGAAATCGCTTATATCTGCTTAGAGAATGTAAATAAACAATTTTGTATTTGTATTTCTCCACGTGGTAAATACACAGGTCACAACATGTTTACAGGAACGTTTTGGAGTTGTATTTGGAGTGTATTTCGTGACTGTTGGGAACTAGGCTACACTGACACACCTACAGTACTTCCAGTGAATGACACTAAGCTAGGCTAACGGTACGGCTGTTCCCTAAGCCTAATGCATGCACAGAGAAGAAAAGAGTATGTATCTGTTTGTCTAACTCCAGGGTAGATGGCAAATAAGCAAATTTCTCCAAAAGTTGGCGTGTTCCTTTGAACTAACCCTAACCATAAACATAAGCATAAGCATAACCATAACTTTATATCCTAACCATAACTGTTCAAACAAATAATCATCATAGTATTGCTGTGTTTATATCTGGGTGGGTGGGTGGCTTTAGTATAGTGGTGAGAGCGGTCGCGGACTGGGACCGTAATTCCCCCCCGTGGAAAAAACTGCGTTTTGTATCTCTTTTTTTATTTAACCTTTTTTTAACCAGCAAGTCCCATTGAGATACAAGATCTCTTTTGCAAGGGAGACCCAAGATGACAGCAATAACATTTGCAATATATCAGTATAAATGAGACCTGGCTTCAGCACCATGGACAGCGACGCTGTCACAAAACGGAGAATACAAGTTGTATACACTACACCAAAGTGTAGAATAACTACTTTCCAAATAATGGATTGTCCAAATGTCGGGTTATAATACGAAAGTGTCCTTTATAGAAGTTTACCGGTGCACGTTTCATTACATTTCTCTACTTCACTGGCGCTATTGCATCACTCACCCTCCCACTGCTGCAGTCAGTTCAACATAATGACGTGCTTTTTACATCTCGCGGCTTCAATATCAGCATCCAAATCATCCATCAGACTTATAGCTGTTCTATTTCACGGTCAGGTTCCAACAAACTGTCTTCTTTAACTCCCAGCAGTAAATCCAATAAAGTGATCAAGTGATCAACATCCGGACGGAGTTTCCACGTCAATTTCAATGTCCATCTGATTCAAAACTTGCGTAATAACACCTCTGATTGCGCCCCGCTTTCGTCTCATTCTTTCAATTTTAGTCCGACGTTCGTCTTCACCCATTTTACCGATATCCAAAACGTTCATATCTCCTGGGTTTCGGCAGTTGATCTCATCATGATTTAAATTAATAGGCTTGTTTGAGATTGGCGACTGGCGAGGCCTGCACAGGCGCACTGCATCGCGCTGGGTTGTGAATAACAAGTTAACTCATTCCTGCCTGAACTTATATAATTATGCGCAAATAGAAACATATATACCGACCTGGCCTGCTTCGGAGTTCAGTGGTCTGACTGCGGGCACAAACAAACAAATTTAAAAATAAAAAAAGCATTTGCCAGTCTGCCAGGGCAGCCAGGCCATGCCAGTCTGCCAGGCCACCGGGAATACTCCCGCTGCTCCCGTTGGCCAGTCCGCTAGTGGGTGAGAGCACTCACCCGCGAGCACAATCATTGTTGGTTCCTGGTCGTGGTGATTTCTTTTGGACTTTTGCCGATACGAAATGTGAATATATTATACAAGACGTAAATATATTACTAATGGCTATAACATAACGTGCATCTACCTAGTTTTTAGTACTTTATTTATGTTCACGCGAATACTGGTACATCTTCCTCCCTTTACACCATGCAGCACCGCCATGGTACAACTTTTGCGTTTAAATAATACCATGGCATAATACAATTTAAACCATGATACCGGTGGTAATATCATGGCATTACCACTATTACTATTTTTCTATACTACTATATTATATATTACTATTACCACCAGGTTCCATGATACTATTTTGGATATATCATGATAGTCTTTCATGAGGGTCTGTAATGCGGATATCTAGCTAGTTCCTATAATGTGAGAAAGTGGTCTGGCGTGAGTTGTTAGTGTTTTGGGTACATGTACGAATGTGGGTATGTGAGAAATGTGGCAAGACGCCAGATGTTTGTTAAGGTCGCCTGTGGGTATGTTTTCGATTGGTAGCCATCCTCGTCGTTCTGGCGAATATTGTATCTCAAAAAGGGCGCCTTTTCCGGAGTAGTCAGAGCGCCCCCTGTTGACAACTCTTAATGATAATCACCTGTTATTTGATTACAATTGGCCATTGTATGCCTGACCAAGATGTCTCCAATGGGGAATACTATGAATAGACAGGGTTAATAGCAGTTAGTGGAGGAATACTCACTTGATCAGAAGGGACACTGTGAGAATACCAAAACAGACAGATGCCATTTTAAAGGTGGTTTGTGGTGGTGGGTTTTTGATGGTCATCAGGCAGTTCACCACATATGGCACCAGGCCCAGTAGGGCAGCGGCAATGATGAGCACCGCCCACGTCTGCCACTGGCAGCTCAGTGACCACCATGGAGAGTTCCACTGGAGCTGGTACTGGGAGAGACAAGCAAGGAAACATGGGTGAGCATGGCTTCTACATGAAACGTAAAGGTGCTATAGGTAACATTTAGCCACTAGATGGCGGACTAGAGCAGGGGTTCCCAAAGTTTTCAGGCCGCGATCCCCAAAATAACGGTGTCAGAGAGCCGCGACCCCCACTATTATAGGAGGTAAAAAACAAGTTTAAAAAAAAAGATTTTTTTTTTTATTTAATTTTTTTATAAAAGGAAATGTATGGTTGAAACATGCAAAAGTTCAAACGCACATACACTAATAAGCAACCATGGTATAGCCCCAGTCAGGCAACTTTTTATTTTTTAAACTTAATTTCTTTTTTTCATTTTTGATTTACAAACATACAGGTACAAAATACAAAATACACATACACAATTTACAATACTATTAAACAGACAAACAATAGAGAAAAAATTATAATATCAAAAAGAAAACTGAAATAAAAGACATGGTGTGACATGGGTTCATTGGTCATTTCTATCTTTACATTTTTTATTTACATTTCAATTTATTTTCTTGTTTCTTTTTCATCCTTCTGTGATGTCGTTCCTCTTCTTCCTATATTCCTCCCACTTTTCCCATTTTGACTCAAATTTCTCCTCTTGCAGCCTCAGCATATGCGTGATTCTCTCCATTTCCTGTATCCCCTCTATTATCTCTGTCCATTGTTCCTTCGTCGGTGCTTCTACCCTGTACCACAGCTTAGTCAGTGCTTTCTTGGCTGCTACTAATAGTATCTTAATCAAATATTTGTCTTCTCCCTGAATGTCTTTCTGTGACAAGTTCCCTAGGTATAGTACTAGACCTGTCTGGGGTATTTCATATCCTACTATTTCATTTATTATCTCTCCTATCTCTTCCCAATAGTTTCTTATTTTCTGATACCCCCAGAATACAGTATGTGTGTGTGGTTCACTACTTCTTGTCCACATTTTCTCCAACATGGTTTCTGTGCTGGTGTGTAATTGCCCTGTATTTCTGGTGTTATAAATAATCTAATTATGTTTTTCCACCCAAACTCCCTCCATATCCTTGATCCTGTGGTTGATTGTTGTATCTTACATGTCTTATACCATTCCTCCTCTGTTATCTCTATTTCTAACTCTTTCTCCCACTTTTCTTTTACATACAATGTTGTAATTCCCTTACTGTCCATTATTGCCTGATATAGTGCTGATATAACCCTCCCCTTCCTTCCTTCATATGATTTTACCATTATCCTAGTTACCCCATTCTGTTCTTTGTCTCTGTCTCGTTTTATTTCTTTGTTATAGTAATCTCTAATCTGTAAATATCTAAAGTGTCTTTCTTAAAATTTGTGTAGAGTCTGCATCTCCCCTCCTTCTATCATTGTACATATTGCTGTTATCCCCCCCCCCCCCCCCCCCCCCCGTTCCCATCTTTTGAACCCATGGTCGTCTATCCCTGGTTTGAATTTGTTGTTGTGTGTTATCCATCTCAGTATCTTGGATTCTTTTTCTAGCTTGTATTTCTTTACTATTGTGTTCCATATGCTTATAGTGAATTTGGTAATTGGGTCCAGTAGTTGTTCCTGTCTTCTGAACAGCTCCCTATCTTTTATTAGTGCCTGCACTTTGAATCCCTCTCTTTTGGTTTCTATATCTTTCCATTTGGCTTCATAATTCACATTGCACCAGCATGCTACTGTCCTAAGATAAGATAAGATAAGATAAGATATTCCTTTATTAATCCCCTTGGGGAAATTCCAGTGACACACACATACAGCTCATTGTCTCATTAATAACAACATATCACAATCATTACATTTTTACAGTAACAACGGCACAACATAAATTCACACAGACATGTACATTTGTTGACACATGTCATCTACAGAATGCCTGAGACGCCATATGCGATAGTCGGCTGCAACAACAACAAAGTGTCTGAAACAAAGTGTTGTCGCGCCAGGTGGCGGGAGGGAGGGCGGAAAAGATTGTCCAGAGGGAGGGGGCATGGACTGGGGGATAGGACTTTGGTGATGAAACAGTCTTAGGCCCCCCCCTCCAGCACGCATACTAGTTGGCTGCCGTCATAGGCGCCAGGCGTACACGCGGGAGGGGGGATTGGGTAGGGATTGGGAGTGGGGGGAAGCCGCTTGCCACTCTTATCTCCCAGAGGGCCTTCGACTCCAGCAGCTCTCTGGTTCGACCTTGGTCCAGGAATTTGTTTTGGCTGAGTGACTGGCACATTTATCCCAGCCACGTCACTTTAAATTTGATTTGAATAGAGTGAAATATAACTCTATTGATTTGAGTGGAGTGAGTTTTAACAACTCCGTCCAAATGACTGAATGCATTATTAGTGTCCAAGTGTCTTAATCAGTTCATTTTGGTAGGTCCTGTGCGCGGTAAACAGATCCAAAATCTTCTTATTGCAGTCTAAAAGCTTCGATAATCCAAAAATGACCTCGTCTTCAAGTTGGTAGCCCGATTATGATGTCCCAATAGGCAGAGAGGGTTAGCCTTATTCTGCTTCTTGAAGAAAATATGCAATCCACTGATTAGATCCATTTAGAGTTGATTTGAGTATAGTCCGGCAACCGGCACGAAGCAGAGCATGGCAGCGTCGGGCTCCATGAAGCAGTAGAGGCGGCGGTAGGAACGGCCTTGGGGAGCCTGGGGAGAGGAGAGAAATGCGACTGTCTCTGGGAAGGGCTGGGAAGGAAGCTGTGCTGCATAGTAATAGCCTTCTAAACTGGGTACTGCCATTCCACCTTTCTCCTTTGGTAGTTGTAGAGTCACATATCTGATCCTTGGTCTTTCCCCACACCCCAAATTAATCTTGATATCTGTCTATCCCATTCCCTGAATTGCTTTTGTAATATAGGTAAAGACTGAATTAGGTATAATAACCTTGGTAATATGTTAATCTTAATGATTTCCATCCTTGAGCTGAAATCTAGGGGCATTACTGTCCATCTTTCTAGGTCTCTCTTGATTTTCTGATTAATCTGTGTATAGTTTGCCTCGTATAGCCCCTCCACCCCTCTTGTAATGTTCACCCCTAAGTACTTGATCCTGTTCATGTCCCATTTAATTTTGTATTTTTCGTTGATCTCTATCATTGGCGTGTAGTTCAGTGCTAAAGTCTGTGTCTTCGTCACATTGAGTCTATACCCTGAGTAATATCCATATTCTGTCAGTAAATCCATCAGTGTCGGAAAGCTTATGTCTGGTTGCCTCATATATACTATCACGTCATCTGCGAACAGTCCCAATTTATGTTCTGTTCCCCTTTTATGTCTTTGGTCTGTCTAATTAGTTGAGCCAGTGGTTCGATGAATAAATCGAAGAGCGCCTGCGAAAGACAACAACCCTGTCTGGTAGCTCTCTCTAGTTTAATCGGGTCCGTCTGTGAGGTTCGCCTCTTCCCTGGACCTTTAATTCCTGTTCCCTGGACCTTTTATTCCCTGTCTCCTCACCTCACCAGCCCCCACCCTCGCGTTGTCGTTACTGTGAGGTTCGCCTCTTCCCTGGACCTTTAATTCCTGTTCCCTGGACCTTTAATTCCCTGTCTCCTCACCTCTCCAGCCCCCACCCTCGCGTTCGTTTACTCTCGTCTGCTCTTCAGCAGCCCACACCCTTGGACTACCTTATTTATGTGTTTGATTGGTCCGTGCCGAACACACACTTCTAGTCAAGTATCAATTACCATCACGCACCTGATGTGTGTTCTAATTAGCGCCCCAGTGGGCTTTAAATACCTCGATATCCCCCCCAGTCCTTGTCGGGTCGTTCTCTATCTGCAAACTCCTACGGGAGATTCTCTATCTGTAAGCTCCTACGGGAGATTCCCTATCTGTCTGTATGCTGTTTCATCTCCGGCGTGAGACGAGGTGCAAGCCTTCGCCACCTGTCGCCGTTTGCCTGGAGTGGGACACAGTACTGCGCTCTCTAATTCTCTACGGGAGGTATTCCAGTGTTCCACTCCAGACCCCGCGCCAGATGCGCTCCTACAGCAGACGCGCACCACTCCAGACTCCGCGCTGATGCGCTCCTACAGCAGACGCGCTCCTTCAGCAGACGCGCTCCACTCCAGACGCGCATTGCTCTCTAATTCTCTACGGGAGGATGTGTCTCTCCGAGCCGGCGCGCTCTCCGAACCGGCACGTTCTCCAAGCAGACGCGCACCACTCCAGACCCCGCGCCAGACGCGCACCACTCCAGACTCCGCGCTGATGCGCTCCTACAGCAGACGCGCACCACTCCAGACTCCGCGCTGATGCGCTCCTACAGCAGACGCGCACCACTCCAGACTCCGCGCTGATGCGCTCCTACAGCAGACGCGCTCCTTTAGCAGACGCGCTCCACTCCAGACGCGCATCGCTCTCTAATTCTCTACGGGAGGATGTGTCTCTCCGAGCCGGCGCGCTCTCCGAACCGGCGCGTTCTCCAAGCAGACGCGCACCACTCCAGACCCCGCGCCAGACGCGCACCACTCCAGACTCTGCGCTGATGCGCTCCTACAGCAGACGCGCACCACTCCAGACTCCGCGCTGATGCGCTCCTACAGCAGACGCGCACCACTCCAGACTCCGCGCTGATGCGCTCCTACAGCAGACGCGCTCCTTCAGCAGACGCGCTCCACTCCAGACGCGCATCGCTCTCTAATTCTCTACGGGAGGATGTGTCTCTCCGAGCCGGCGCGCTCTCCGAACCGGCGCGTTCTCCAAGCAGACGCGCACCACTCCAGACTCCGCGCTGATGCGCTCCTACAGCAGACGCGCTCCACTCCAGACGCGCATCGCTCTCTAATTCTCTACGGGAGGATGTGTCTCTCCGAGCCGGCGCGCTCTCCGAACCGGCGCGTTCTCCAAGCAGACGCGCTCCACTCCAGACGCGCATCGCTCTCTAATTCTCTACGGGAGGATGCGTCTCTCCGAGCCGGCGCGCTCTCCTCCAGACGTCTAGCCTGCGCGCTCCTACTCCATCCCTGTAAGCAGCTCTAGCCCTCGCCCTGTCCAAGGCCTTAACCCTGTTCTCTCTGTCCCTGTCTCCAGCCCGCCTCCGCGGGCCTCTGTCCCTGTTCCCCTCTCCAGTGCCCCTGTTCCTGCCCTGTCCTTTGCCCTGGCCCTGTTCGCCTTAGCCCCTTAGCCTGCTCGCCTCTTAAAGGCACAGTGCCAATTTTCCCTAACTCTTGTTTCCAGTATTTTGTGTTCTCCCTTAGCCTTCCCCTTAGCCTGCTCGCCTCTTAAAGGCACATTGCCCCTTTTCCCTTGTTCCAGTATTTTTGTGTTCTCCCTTAAAGGGACAGTGCCGCTTTTCTGTTGTATTCAATAAATGCCCAGTTCTTGGCTTACTCTCATACCTGTCTTGTGTTGTGCGATTGGGGTAGGTTACAAACCATAACACCGTCAGACTACCATTTACCTTAATCCTTGCCGTCGGTTCTTGATATAATGCCCTAATTGTTTTCATACCGTTTTTGTCTAATCCAAATTTCTCCAATACTTTATATAGAAATATCCAGCTTACACTGTTGAATGCTTTTTCTGCATCTAGGCTAACTAATACTGCACTTCCTCCTTCCTTTTGTATCTCCTCTACCACCTGCACTGTCTTCCTTATGTTATCCTGTGTCTGTCTTCCTTTAATGAATCCGGTCTGGTCCTCGTCTATAATATGTCATACATGTCTCAAATCTTTTGGATATTATTGATGTATACATTTTGTAATCTACATTAAGTATGGACACAGGTCTGAAACTGCTACATAGTTCTCTATCTTTCCCTTTTTTTGGAATTGTAGTAATTATGGCTTCTTTCCATGAAGGTCGCATTGTGCCTTCTTTCATCATGTGTCTGAATGCTGCTTCTAATATGGGGCTCAGTTCCTGTCTAAATGTTTTGTAGAATTCAGAGGGGAATCCGTCGCTACCCGGTGACTTACTGCTCTTTGCTTTACTGATCGCATTCCCCACTTCTTGTTCTGTAATCTCTGCGTTTAATATTTCGTCCTGTTCCTTCCCTATCGATGGTAGATCTAATTTTCCTAAACATTTCTCTATCTCCTCTTCTCCTGCCGCTATCGGTTGTGTGTATAGTTTCTTATAGTATTCTTCAAATGTCTTCTCTATTTCAGCTGGTTCTCTTAGTATTTTGTTTGTGTTCGTGTCCCTTATTGTGTGTATTGTGTTCAGTTTTTGTTGTGTCCTGATTCGTCTAGCTAAAAGTCTGGTCGCTCTTGGTCCTCCTTCATAGTATGTCTGCTTCATGTATCTAGCTTTCTTCTCTATTTCTGTCAGCAGTTCTTTGTTTATCTTTCTTCTAACTTCCTTTACCTCTCTAAGTGGTTCTTTGAGCTTTGGTGTTCTTTCTCTAATTATTTCAGTTTCTTTATCAAGTTCTGGTATGTCTCTATTCTGGCCTTCTTGAGTAATGCCGTCTTTGCTATACATTTTCCACGTATTACTACCTTTAGTGCATCCCATACAATGTTTGGGTCTACCTCTCCATTATCATTTTCTTCTCTGTATTTAATTATGTCTCTTTTTACTTCATTAACCAAACCTTTGTTATTTAATAGTCCTACATTCAGTCTCCAAACTGTATTTCTCCGCCTACTTTTAAGATTCACTGTCAGATATATTGCGCTATGATCTGATATGTCCGTCACCGCTATCCTGCAGTCTTCTACCCTGTATCTGTCCCTTGTTGTCGTGAGAAAATAGTCTATCCTTGAATATGTTGTGTGTGGATGCGAATAATGTGTGTATTCTCTATCTAGTGTGTGCATTTCTCTCCATATATCCATGATTCCTAATTCTGCCATTTGTACATTCATATATTTGCTAATGTTTGTCCTCCATTTATTTGTGCTTGTCGTGTCTATGTCATAGTTCAGTACTACATTAAAATCACCTGTACAGATTAGGACCCCTTCCCCTTCCATCGCTATGATATCAAAGATTGTTTCAAATAAATATTTCTCACTTTCTGGTGGAGCATATACATTCACTAGTGTTACCATTTGACCTTCCATTTTCCCCTTGACCATTACATACCTCCCCTCTTTATCCCTTATTTCCCTGATCATTTCAAACTTCACTGTGTTCTTAATTAGTATAGCTACTCCTCTTCTAAGGTTCTGTTTAAAAGAACTATAAAACAGATTCTCATACCCGAATCTCTTCAGCTCTTCATGTTCTTGTGATATTAGATGTGTTTCTTGTAAGAAGATAACCTGCGCCTCTTCTTTCTTAAGTTTCGTCATCACCTTACTCATTTTAATCGGATTATTCATACCATTCACATTCAGCGACATCATTTTGATACCCTTAACTTGTGTCATATTTCTTTTCCAAATGTTCTCCCGTTCTACCCATGTCACATAAAATAATATTTGTGGTTGTCTGATTTACATACATATAACCATAATCAACATTAACTTCAACATTAACACTTGGAACTTCCATGGTAGTTGAGGGACTCAGTCGTCTCCTTCTTTCCCCCGCTGGCGGGTGGGGAGTAGTGGCTCTCCTAGTGATAGGGCTCCCCCTAGTGGCTAAGAAATGCGCACTATACATGTCCAGCTCGTTCTGTGTGCGATCTCCGAGCTCCCGGTAATAAGCTCTGCATTAGTCACTTTCATGTCCCCTTCTTTAATTCTCTCCCCGAATGCTCTGCGTGTTAGCTTGGTTAGCTATTGCGCTAGCTTGTTGGTTAGCTATTGTGCTAGCTTGTATGCTAGTCTGTATGCTAGCTTGCAGCTCCGCTACCCAGGTGCATCTCTGGCCTGTCGCCCTGCATCATGCTAGCTTGAATTACCTCCTGCGCCACCTCCTCATGTCGATAACTTTCCTCCGGTGTTTGACTATATGTTGAAATAATTTACCACTTTTTCTTTCATAAATCTTTTATTCAACTTCAGCCCTGATCATAACACCACATATCCAATTCATTTTTAATTGGAACCCTTTAAATGCCAGTGTGTGTGATGGCATATATTTGCAATATATCAATTTATTTTATTTTTCTGGGGGGGATTATTACAGGCTAGCATGTGTCAATGATTAGCAACAACACTGATTTTGATGGACTTTTAGTTTTTTGTAAGGGTCCCACCTCCACAAATCACATGCGGCTCCCTTTGTGTGTGTGTGTGTGTGTGTGTGTGTGTGTGTGTGTGTGTGTGTGTGTGTGTGTGTGTGTGTGTGTGTGTGTGTGTGTGTGTGTGTGTGTGTGTGTGTGTGTGTGTGTGTGTGTGTGTGTGTGTGTGTGTGTGTGTGTGTGTGTGTGTGTGTGTGTGTGTGTGTGTGTGTGTGTGTGTGTGTGTGTGTGTGTGTGTGTGTGAGCGAGAGAGATAGAGATACAGTAGTTCTCCAACTTGTGTGAGTTGCAGTGATCTCTGAAACTAGAAACACTGGCCTGGCCTGCTTCTAAGTTCAGTGGCCTGACTGCATAGAAAAAATAAAAAATTTGGTTGGGCACTGTGTCGTTCACATTTTACTATTTAACGTTGCATTGTCGTTCACATTTTACAAAAAAAAATTACGACAATTTCTGGATAATTTAAATAAAAATTGTGTTAATGTTTTTGATGTCATTGCACCTCCTATAGATAAACCTCTGATTAATAAAACAATGTGGAGAAACGCTGCATCTGTAAAAACTAGGGATGCTCGATATTGGCTTTTTTACCGATACCGATATAACGATATTGTCCAACTCTTAATTTCCGATACCGATATCAACCGATATCAACCGATACCGATATATGCAGGGTTCCCCCCCCAAAAAACTGAATAATTTCAGGTAATTACATATCTCTTGTTGTGGAATTAACACATTATGCATACTTTTGACAATAAATAAAATCAGAATTTGTTCTTACTTGCTTGCCTGGGTAAACCCTTTCACTACCACACTACAGACGGTTAACCTTTTTTTTTTTTGTATTTAATTTTTTTATAATTTTTTTATACATAACATCAAATTAGACACACAAGCATTAACAGTAAACATCCAATGAAATCACCCTTTGAATCATTATAAATGTAGTATACGAGATATATACCTAATACTTGCTATCTAATACCCTACATACATATGCTCGTTTCTAACCAGGCACTACAATTCATCTGCTAGCTTTTATTCTCTCCACCACTTCTAACCAGATTGCAATGTTGGTTTCACTGACACCTAAAATTCTTGCTGTAGAAATGTCTAGATAAATCACATCGAGATAGGTAAGAACCCATACCTTCCGGCACATTTTTTCCGGTTGAAACCATCGTGATGCTATCAGCTTTTTAGCCGCTGTGAGACCAGATAAAAAAAAGTCTCTTTAGCTGTATAGGGGCTGCAAACTGAAAAACATCATTCAACAACAATACAGAGGGGTGTACAGGTATGTTCAGAAATAAGAGTTCTGATAATTGCTGGGACACTTCTTTCCAGAATATCTTAACCGGTGGGCAATCCCAATACATGTGCATAAATGTACCCTCATCCCCATTTGTACATAAGGAACATCTGGAGTCTTGTTTAAGTCCCATTCTGTTCAATCTTATAGGGGTCAGGTATGTCCTATGAATATAATTAAGATACATTTGTTGATGGTCCGGGTTACGTGACGCAATTCGAACGTTTGCCCAGACTTCTTGCCAATCAAAATCTATTTCCAGGTCTGGTATATCCCTCCTCCAGACTAAGTCTAGGGGGAGGGTTCCATACGAGGACGTTAGTAAGTGATGATAAAAATCAGATACGAAGCCTCTCGATGTCTCTCTTTCATAGAATAATTTGTGATATCTGTGGTGCTCAATTGGTATCCTTAATGGGACTCTGTGAGCCTTCAAACAATCCAATAACTGTGCGTAAATATAATATGTGGAACTGGTGAGGTTACATTTTTTATGTATGTCCTGATAGTTACAAAAACCCCGTTTGTTGAAAACATCTCCCAATGTGTGTATGCCCTGCTTTTCCCATTTGGGGTATCTTATAGGTCGTTTTCCAATAAGGAGTGCATTGTTATTGAATAGGGGAGTATGACTATGCCATTTATGTTGGTTAGAATATTTTGTGTGTGTTTCACGCCATATCCGGATCACATGAGTAATACGGGGGCCAAATTTCAATTCGCATTGCTTAATTGATAATATGGTGTATACTATGTCCTGCAGTCTATGTGGTGCTACTATATTTTCTTCTAAGTTTCTCCAGGATACAGATGCTTGGGAATCAAACCAGGTTGTCAGTGGTCTTAAAGAGTACGCTTTAAAATAGTGGTAAAAATCTGGAAATGCCATACCTCCGTCGGCTTTGTTTCTCTGTGCGGTGGATCTTTTTATTCGTGGAGGTTTGTTATTCCAAATAAATTTGTATGCGGTGGAGTGTAATTTTTTCCAGTAACCATCCTGAGGGGGTAACGGTAACATTGAGCTAATGAAGTTGATTCTAGGTAAAACATCCATCTTAACTATTGATACTCGTGCCTGTACTGCATTTTTAAGTTTGGACCACCTGTCAAAGTCGTATTTGATCTTATCTTGGAATTTTATGTAATTGTACTTCACCGTTTGGCTTATAGTGGGGAATACCTCAACTCCTAAACATCTGAAGTGTTTAACCATTGGTATTTTTTCTGGAAGGAGTATATTCTTTGCAGGGGCATTAAGTGGAAGGAAGGCCGACTTTGGCCAATTTATCCTAAATCCCGATAAATTACCAAAGTCATCAATCAACTTGAGAAGATGAGGCATTGAAGTGTTAGGGTTTTGCATGAACAGTATTACGTCGTCCGCATATAAACTAATATGATGTTGTGTGCCCTTAATTTCCATTGGTTCTATGGATTGGGATTGTCTTATATATTGTGCTAAAGGCTCTAATGATAAAGCGAATAGTCCGGGACTAAGAGGGCAACCCTGTCTGGAAGAGCGCGATACCGGAAAGATTTCGGAGGTGATTATACCTGTTGTAATCATGGCCGATGGGTCTTTGTATAATACTTTAATCATATCAATGAATCCTTTTCCTAATCCCATCCTTTCTAGTACTGCCCATAAATAAGACCATTCCAACCTATCAAAGGCTTTCATCGCATCCAGGGACAACATCGCTATAGGTGGGGTGTCATCCTTGCTGGCATCTAACACGTGTAATAACCGTCTTATATTATCCGTGATCAAGCGGCCTCTTATGAAGCCAGTCTGATCAGGATGAACTAAAGATGTAGCGGCACGGTGGTGTAGTGGTTAACACTGTCGCCTCACAGCAAGAAGGTCCAGGGTTCGAATCCCGCTTGGGGACCAGGTTTCCATGATGCCAGTTACCCAGGTGGGGTATCTCCCAGGCCTTTCTGTGTGGAGTTTGCATGTTCTCCCCGTGCTCGCAAGGGTTTCCCCCCCCGATAAGATAAACCCAATGGAAAAACATGCACAACAAACAAGATCGCTAACGCTGTGGCGTCCTTGACGAAGACGGACAGGAGCACTTGGATTGGTCCCCTGGCGCGGCTCACGTGGCGCCTGTCTGCTCCCGGCTGCCCTTGGGGGGGAAGGACGACGGGATGGGTTAATCGCAGATACGCATTGTATGCATGGTTCGCATGTGTGCCAAATGGTGACCTCGGAGCAGGTCCTAAATTATAATAATTATTATTATTATTATATGTCATATGCTTTTGAAGTCTGATGGCTAATACCTTGGAATACAGCTTGATATCGGTTCCGAGGAGGCTCAAGGGTCTATAACTATCGCAATCGGTGGGGTCTTTGTCTTTTTTAAGGAGGACTGTTATGAGTGCAATATTGTCGATCTTAACCTTCTGTAGTGTGGTAGTGAAAGGGTTAACCGTCTGTAGTGTGGTAGTGAAAGGGTTAACCTTCTGTACTGTGGTTGTGAACGGGTTAACCCTTTGTCGTGTGGCAGTGAAAGGGTTAAGGGCTCAGGCGAGAGTGTCTCATGTAGCTATTATACACCTGACAGCAGCACTTTCAATATGTTGGCCATATTCAAACTCATTTACTCTCAATATCTGTCAAACTAAATTAATGTGTGAAAAACTGTTTGGATAGGTTTTTGGATGTGAGATTATGTGCAAAATAAATCACCATTGTCTTTTGATTAAGTGCCCTTTTAAGGTTTTTGTTAAAGTCTATGTAAAACAATAATAAATAAGAGTTCTGAGTCGGTCACTACTCCTGTTTTATTAACCACCCAGCAAAATGAGAAACAATCATAAAGTATTAGATATAATTTGTGAAAAAGATTGTAAATAAATAGGCAGTATTCTCTGCTCTGAAATGCTGGGGGCGTGTCTGCTGATGGCACTGAAACCACTCCTCTCTCTCTCTCCTTCTCCCTCCACCCCCTCTCTCTCTCTCCCTGCCTCTCTCCATGTCTTTCTCTCTCTGTCTCAATTTACATAAGCAATTTACCCCAGTGAAACAACGCTAAGTTGTTTTTTGGCCCGCCCCAAAACACCCTGAAAAATGGTAAAAAAAATAAATGAATAATTAAAAAAACATGCTTCACCCCCCCCCCCCCCCCCCCCAACATGAATAATGTGTTTAAAAACAAATATCCTGAATTTCCTTTACACTGACTTTAACAGAAAGTAAACAGACCCTGTTGTCATAGTACCCAGTTGCAGAGTAATGCAGCCTTGCACCTGTCCCCTACCCCCCCTCCCCCTTTCACCTCATGCATGGCACTCTATATCTGAACACAGCACTCCACACCCCACTAGGGCAGACTGAACTAAAACTAACATGAAAACTAAAACTAAGTGTGGAAAAAAACAAAACCTTGAGTTAAACACACTTAAATAATTCCCCAAAAAATACAAAAACTAAACTCAAAATATATTGTGTATAAAACTAAACTAAACTAAAAATATCTTTAGTTTAAGTCTGTCTCAATTTAGTAAAATCTGTCAACACCAATCAACCATTGTGTCCTTGGTGCATTATGTTCATTGAGACTGGGGATGTCGAGAAACAGTTGTTTTCCTTCCTTGTGCCCCATGCCCTACATCTCGTCCCCATAATGGTAGGAAAACAACCACACACACACACACACGCACGCACACACACACACACACACACACACACACACACACACACACACACACACACACACACACACACACACACACACACACACACACACACACACACACACACACACACACACACACACACACACACACACACACACACACACACACACACACACACACACACACACACACACACACACACACACACACACACACACACACACAAACACACACACACACACACAC
Organism: Notolepis coatsorum; assembly: GCF_963971535.1. Classification (NCBI taxonomy): domain Eukaryota; kingdom Metazoa; phylum Chordata; class Actinopteri; order Aulopiformes; family Paralepididae; genus Notolepis; species Notolepis coatsorum. The sequence continues at coordinate 169,477,736 of NC_140166.1, read as the reverse complement.
ACACACACACACACACACACACACACACACACACACACACACACACACACACACACACACACACACACACACACACACACACACACACACAACCAGCATACCTGCCGCATTCACTCAACCATGTTTAAAGCAAGCCTGCATACAAGGCATGATCTAAAAAACCCCACCAAATATCGTCTCGCTCTGGAGAAAGGCTTAACCACTAATAGCATTTAATTAGTGCACGGAATTCATCTGTAAGTGCATGCGCACACCGCCATGTCCCCCCTTCCATGGCTGCTATTTGTGCAACTGAGCTATCCACAATGTTTAAGGTTACATCAGGCCCCCAGTAAGTGGTTGCCTGATAACAGCGTGCATCCATCTTCATTACTCAGCCCTTTCTGTCTGGGCCCGCGCCTCTACAAGCAAAGCCATGTCAGAGGGGTTCTGAGGAACCGATACAATTCCCCGCATTCACAACTTGAACTTTTGCCTGTGTTTCTTTATTTTTTATTCCTCCCACTCTGATTAATTCACTGGCAAAGTGGTGTCGTCCACTCGCGCAGGGTTATCTCTTCTAGCGATCACTTTACCGGCGGCAGCTGTGAAGCCGAAGGGAAACCAAAACAAATTAATGCAGGGTTTCAGATTTCTTTAACCCTCATCAAACGACATTTAAGTTCACTTAAACTTGTGACTTAAAAAAAAAAGGACAGGCGTCTCCCTGTTTGAGGAGGTCGCTTTCCTTCTCGTAAGGCCTGATCCGTGATCCAAATGTAAAACGGGTAGCCCCACCGCAAAAAGATTTAAATAAAAAGCAGGAACAGGGGCGGGCACAGGCGATTTGGGTGGCAGGGGCTCAAGCTACAAAAATGGCACTTAAACTCTTAACGTTCGGGGGACCGTATACCCGCTTGCGGGATGTGCACACATCGCGGCACTTTGCCCTTGTCTGCCAGCTCCGGGCTGCATTTTTGCCATGCAACTAGTACATTGTTGGAAAGTTGAATTTCCTGCCTTTTGATCGCCACCACACTCAACCTATTGTGTGCTTCGGGTCTCGAGTTACAAGACGAAACATCCGACGAGCGTCATTTGACAAGCCGGTTTACGACGAGTGACCACGTCCGGTTGTGACTGACCAGTCACAGCTGATTGCGGAAATTATTGATCACCGTTGTAGGCTTGTAGCCAAGGAGCGTCTGCTCCGAAAGCGATTCCAGACGAGCGCTGAACGTGGGGGAAGGTGACACATGCAATCATCAGGCGTTTTATGCTACATGTGGGGTATGCCTCTTAAACCCGGAGCCCTATTTTCTGAAAATCTGCTTAAAATACATACCTAAGTAAATGGAATATTGCTCCACTTCTACAAGGCCATTTTCATGTTCTTGGTATCTAGGGACATCTATGGACCTCAGTGAATGTATTCCCAGTGTCAGAAATATTGTGTCTATTACTAGGCTTTCTTAAATTAAATGAATAAAGGGAAGATGATTAAACAGAAGGTTTTGTAGATACAGTACTGAATTCTCCCATCCGGACCAATGCAATTTGAAATATTATTATAGAATGTAGAATAGCAATAGGGCGGCTGGGTGCAGTGGCGGCTGGTACTATCTTCCATTGGTGGGTCGCAACTCGACGTCAGGTCGAGTTGAAAATGTAACGTAACGTTAATAAATGCTCTGGAGCAATCTCTCTCTCTGTCTCTCGGATCAATCCAATAAATAATTAACACATGTATATGTTGTCATTTTAAACAACTCACCATTCATTCATTCAAAAATTATGTTATAGTCACAACACAGCAGCGCGTTTTGAAATGCTATTATCATCTCAGCATTTCATAGCCGCATTTCTCTGAGACACAGATGTGAGAGAGAGAGCGAGAGAGAGAGAGAGAGAGAGAGAGAGGAGGAGGGAGAGAGAGAGAGAGAGGAGAGAGAGGGAGAGAGAGAGAGAGAGAGAGAGAGAGAGAGAGAGAGAGAGAGAGAGAGAGAGAGAGAGAGGAGAGAGAGAGAGGAGAGAGAGAGAGAGAGAGAGGGAGAGAGAGAGAGAGGAGAGAGGAGAGAGAGAGAGAGAGAGAGAGAGAGAGAGAGAGAGAGAGCGAGAGAGAGAGAGAGAGAGAGAGAGAGAGAGAGAGAGAGAGAGAGAGAGAGAGAGAGAGAGAGAGAGAGAGAGAGCGATATCGCAAATCTTGTTGTTGTTAAGTTGACAGCAGGCAGAAGGGCTTGATAAAGTATATCCACTCCATTGTCCAGACTGTGTTGATGTCCATTGTCCATGCATGTCCCTCCACACTGCATCCATATATAGCTTATAGCCAACAAGTACTGTGTGAGCTAACAACAAATAGCTGCATCACAACACAACAGCATAAACTCACTTTGTTTAATTGAAACGTGGTGGGCTTGATAAAGTGTATAATCCGCTGTTGATGATGTATATCCAGACCACTGTCCACTGTCCAGACTGCATCCGCCATATAGCTTGTTAGCCAAGTGTTAGCTGTTAGCACCACACAACAAGTACTTGATTTCTTTGTCCATTTCCGCGTTGAACAGACTGCAAACTACCTGGCGTTCTATCGCCATGCTCTAAGACAAACTCTAACCTTAACCAACTTTGAAAGAGTGCCTAAGCTTAACCGTCGAAAGAACTTGCAGTCACGCTCTAAGACAAATAGCTGCATCTCACAACAACACAACTATCTCTACCAAGCTAGAAAACCTAAAATTGGAACATAGAAAAGTGGCGTCGGCCAATCAGAGAGCGTCTCCGCGAAATGCTGCTACGGAAAAAAACCTGACGTCGGCCAATCAGAGAGCGTCTCCGCGAAATGCGGCTACGGAAATTCTTGACGCTGCTGCTTAGACCGCTTCAAATCGCGCCCGGTTTCCAACATAATACATCATATTTCAACGCACAGCGCGTTACGCACTGATTGGCTGCGACGGATACAGCGATCAAACAGTGCGCTATTGCGCTATTGCGTCTAGCCCGGGCCGAGAAATAGGGCTAGGAGAAATGCGGCAGGAGAAATGCGGCAGGAGTGAGTCACTTCCTGTTCAGGAAAACGAGTATTTTTTATTTTATATATTAACGTTATATTGTGCATTGGAAACACAAACATACTTAAAATTAGTAAATATTATTCATTTTAAACATGTTTATATTATTTATAGGGCTATAAAACAAAAAACATTTTTTTTTCTTCTTCTCTCATTTAACAGGTGGGTCGGCGCCCAGTGGCTGGGTGGCGCAGCGAACTAAGCGCTCGTCACCACCACAAGAGACACTGGTATCGAATCTGGCTGTCAGCGGTGCCTCCGGCTTGGCTGGCCGTCATACGGACACAATTGGCGGTGTCAGCAGGAGGGAAGCCGGTGGGTGGTAATCTGGTCGTTGTAAACAGCGACTACTACAGGTCGGTCAGGGCGCCTGCACAGCGAGGGAGGGAAATGGTGAAGGTAGTGTGACCTCCCACGTGTTACACTTCACAAATGAGATTCCGCGCTGTCAGGTGAAAAGAGGCTGCTGGCTGTCTCCTATGTATCGGAGGAAGCATGTGATAGACTTTAGGGCTCCCTAGACTGACCAGTGGGGGGCACATGCACGCAACAACCATGAAGGGGAGGCGGAAATTGGCATAACGACTAAATTGGGATGGGAGGAAAATACATAAAAACAGGAGGAGGAAAAGTGGATAAAAAAAGAATATAGAATAGCAGGGTATATAAATGACCTAATTATAGCCAATTCGCACATTTATGGATTGTGCCAAATTTTATATTTCAAATGCCCAAGTTCAATTTGGATTTAGTATCACCAGACGTGCATAAGAACAGATAATGAAATCTACTGTATGTACAGTAGCTTTTTTATTTTTGCCAGGGTGGCACCATTTTGAAACAAATTTCAAATCGAATTGTTGCTACATGCTAAAAATAGGGAAGACAAACTAACTGTGCTTCAATATATACCAATAATGTTAAGTTTTGTGGTTTATTATCCCGAGTAATAAGAGATATTAAAAAAATTCATACAGAAGTAATTAGCTTGAAACCCCATAGAGGCCTTTGGGAAGTGTTGTTCGGAAAAATTCCAATTCTCATCGAAAGCTGTTGGTGTCCTCTTCAAAATGGCCACAAAAAACTACAATTCCCGGCGTTCAAACTTTCCAAAATGGTTGACTTTCGCGAACTAAACACTAACAAAACAAAAACAAAAATCTATCTAATAACACTTTAACCTATTGGTAAACTAACGTATTGATGATAATATACATTATAACTGCTGTTGTGACATGGTTAGGATGTTTACACTTGAATACGTTTGAAAAATAAAACAATACTTTTGTCAAACAGTCTGGAGAGATTGATTTATGACGTGATGTCATTTTGGGACCGGTACCGGTCTCGTCGGGCTTAAAGCCCAACTTGCAGGTTAAACCCTACTCTTGAATTATGGGTAGTTTACATCATTGGTATCTAATTTAATAATTTTTTTTCCATTTGACGCCGGAAATGCCACTCCGAAACGGGTAAAAAGGTCCACGCACGAATAACATGCACGCGCGAATCAAAAAAGCTTATCAGAGCTATCAGGGCCATGACCAGTGGCGGCCGGCCGATAGTGGGCGCTAGAGCGCCGCCCTCCCTGGTTAAAAGAGAGAAGAAGAAGAAAATATTATTATTATTATTTTTTTTTAGAGCCCTAGAAATAAAATAAACATGTTTAAAATGAATAATATTTACTCATTTTAAGTATGTTTGTGTTTCCAATGCACAATATAACATTAATATATCAAATATAAATAATTGTTTTTCATTCACAGGAAGTCACTAGTAACTACCTCTCAGGCCGGGGCGAGACATATCGCGCACAGCAGGGCGTGCACTGGTTTCATCGCTGTATCCTCGCAGCCAATCAAATAGGTCAACGCACGTAACGCACTGTGCGTTGAAATATGATGTAATATGATGGAAGCCGGGCGCGTTTTCAAGCGATCTATATCATCTAAACAAGCAGCGTCTATACTTTCCGTAGCCGCATTTCTCGGAGACGCTCTCTGATTGGCCGACGTCAATCAGTGCCGTGCGTGGTGATTGTGTTGGGCAGACAAAATGTTTGATAAAAACGCTAAAACTGGGTCAATTTCAATATTCTTTTTTCTTCTTCATGAAAGTCACCATTGGCCTAGTCCACATTGTTTATTGAACAAAAATACAACCTGCAAGTTGGCCTTTAAGAGGTTAAAGGTGAACTATCTTATAAATGGCCTTTTCCAGTGGTTTGCATTGTTTTCTAGCAATGTGGGGTTGTACCAACACTGACTAGATGTGAAATCTATCATTCAGAACCATTCCTCCAGTTCAGCTGAGACAAGATCCTCCCCCACTAAACCAAGCCATTCGAATTTACGCAGATCTGTGATGTGTAAGAATTCTCATCTGCCACTGCACGCCCACAATCAACTGTGATACGTTTATATGAGCACCGAGTGGAAATAATGCGGAAGCGGTTATTTAGCAGAGACCTTCAGCTGTTTACACACACACACTGTGAATCACACACAGAGAGCTAGATAAAATGGGTGGGAGGGAATGGGACTGGGGGAGAGCTCTCTCTCTCTCTCGCTTGCTCTCTCTCGTATCAGCACTCGCTGTATCACTGTCAACCTGTTGCAAAATATCATAGTGCACGCTCCCATGCGCGTGCCTGTATTCTGATCCGTGCAATAATATTCACAGAGGTATATATTGTCATTTGAAACAAGTTACCAATGCATTGTCCCGTGGGATTATGCCCCCTGTGGCGAAATTAATTAGTCCCTATCTCTCTCTCTCTCTCTCTCTCTCTCTCTCTCTCTCTCTCTCTCTCTCTCTCTCTCTCTCTCTCTCTCTCTCTCTCTCCCCCAAAGGTACTGTATCTGCCATGTCTCTGGATGTCCTCTTCTCAAAATGACTACAATATCCATCATTCAGCGACGGTTGCTAATTCAAAATGGCGGATCTCCGCGATCACAACAACACATTTCCAAAACTAAAATCTCACTAATAACACTTTAACCTATTGGTAAACAAACGTATTGCTGAAAATATACACTATGCCGGTGCCGGACTGCATGGGCAGAAGAGGTTAACTCATTGGGCGCCATAACCGAGTAAAGTCGGGTTATCTCGCCAACCATTGAACGCCAAAACCCAAGTATACTCGGATTTTGATCCTTTGATATTTTCCTTTGATCCCCGTTCTATACGGTCAGCCGGAGCCCTCTAGGTGTCCCTGGCTCATCTGCCTACGTTGGAATTGCAATGACGATCGAATCTCACCAGGTGGCAGTATCGCCTACTTTTTTCTTTTTTTTTGCAAGGGCTCCTCCTCCTCGGAGACAGAGAGACACAGCGATCGCCTCGAGATTTTGTTGTCTGAAGCCTATTTCCCATATACATGAGTATAGACATATACACGGGTAATCGCGATGGCGATGCTGGGAATTATTCTTTTTGGAATACCTTCTGGCTAAGGTAAGGTATATTCTAGGGTTGTAAAGGTACACGTATCCGTACCGAACCGTTTCAGTGTGTACCTATACCGTACCGAATGGCTATGTACCGAACGAATACAACGGTATGTTAACCACTAACAACCGCCCACCGGGGGCTGTTTTTTTCACAATCTAATATAATTTGTTTTTACAGCCCTACAAGTACAATTAGTTAGTGCACACTACATCACCCCTGGGTGGAACCCCACTGTACCAAAAACTCATACCGAACCTTGACTTCAAAACCGAGGTACGTACCGTACCGTGGTTTTGGTGTACCGTTACACGCCTAGTATATTATATTCTATGTCTATTTTACCGAACCTGAAACATGTTTTTGTGACGATCACAGTGTCGTGTTTTACCGGACGTAAAACATGCTCGACAAACACGATTGCAGTTTCTAGTTGAAACGACTCCCCTTGATGATTTTGCGAAGGCACATAATGTACATGGTATATACCTTTGATTTGGGAGTATTTGGGGTTTCAGGCGATTTGGGCTTATTGCATATAACGCGCCATATCTTGCGATCTTTGGAAAGGGGCGATGTCTAGTGTGTAGCGTGTAACAAACTACAGTGTGTAGAAATGAACTAATTAGTCAGTAATGGACAGTGTTGGGCAAGTTACTTTAAAAAAGTAACTAGTTACAGTTACTAGTTACTTCTTCCAAAAATTACTTACTCAGTTACAAATTATAAAAGTAACTAGTTACTTCAGAAAGTAACTATTGCGTTACTTTCAAGTACATTTTTTACATAAACAACATACACAAATCTAAACTATTTTAATGTTGCTGTGGGACAAAGTGAGACTAGCCTCAAATCAAATGCCATGTATGTAGATATTATAATTACTATGTTTATATAGAAGAGGATCATACAAATACAAACACAATAGATGTTTTGGAACTTTTGATATGTATTGCCCCTCAACAGGCCACAACTGGGCAACGTATATGCTTGTTAAGCACTATACCAAAAATAAATAACAAATATACTGATATCTCTGAGCAGTGAGCACCTGAAGACTGTGCTATTAAACCAGGAAGTGCAGCACTGTTGATAAGGCTGTAGCCTCCACTACTGTGTAGTGCCCTGCGCTGCAACACAACTAACAGAAGAGTGAACAAAAAACGCTCATGGACCCGCGGTCTGTTGTTGACTGCTCGCTTGTGTTGTTTGTTGGATTGGTTTTGGATTATTTGGGCTCGCCAAACCAACTATCAAAACGTACATGGACCGCGGTCTCACGTTGACTGAACTGTCGCTGTGTGTCAGACCCTGGATGCTTTCAAACACCCGCCCACCTCTACCTCTGATTGGCTTACCATGACATTTTACTCAAACCTCAGCCAATCGCGCACTGTCCACTAACCAAGGAAAAAAAGTATTGCTTCTTGGCGCAGAGATCTGTCTGATGAAAAAAACAGATTCAATCATAGTAACACGCCGCATTTTTTGGCAGTAACGGTAACAGCGTTATTAAGATTGGAAGAGTAATCCGTTAGATTACTCGTTACTGAAAAAACTAACGCCGTTAGTAACGCCGTTATTTATAATGCCGTTATTCCCATCACTGGTAATGGACTATGAACAATGCCTGTCAAATGAGCCATACTATACACACGATGGTTCTGAAAACATCACTAAAATGGTCAATAACGCTGGCGCCAGCCAGTACAGATGGAGAAAGTCGGTGGCACTCAAAGAGTTAAGGGGTTAACCCACCAACACCCAAATATACAGTATACCTTTTTTGGATGTTCCGAAAGGAAAATAAAGTAATTTGAAGTTGAAGTTGAAGTTGGATGGGCACTTTGGGCAAAAGGGCAGGGGCTCAAGCCCCACTTCGGCCCTATCTGTGCACGCCACTGAATGGAGATATTTCATTCTCTAGAGGTCAGCGTTTCCCAAACTTAGGGTTGCGACCCAAAATGGGTCACGGACCCGTTTTTATTGGGTCGCCAAAACATATTTTTTTTTTATGTAATAACATTTATTTATTGTAATTTTTTTTTTATAAAAAAGCTGTAGATGTGTTGATTCAGTTTGACACCACATACTTATGTGAATCTGGGTTTTCTACTCTAGCATACCTGAAAAACAAATACAGAAACAGACTAAATGCTCAGGATGACCTCAGAATAGCACTTTCAAAAACCAAGCCCAGAATAGATAATAGAAAACTTCAACCAGCCACATACCTCTCATTAGATTTCATTGTGCCATAGATGAAATATTATACCCCTTCTAGCATGTCAGGTCAGTAGAATTTTTAAATAAGTCAGTACAAATGAATCAGAATGTTGCTCAATGTTGGGGTTTAAGGTTGAGGGACGGAGGGAGGGGGTAAGAAATGGAGAGTTGAAAAATGGGTGAGAAATAGAAAGGAGAGTAGAACATGTTTGTTCATTTAAAAGTGTTACAAAATTGTATGTTATGAGGTGGTGAGCAACTTAACATTACACTCTGATTATTGCTGTGATGTACTTTTATAATTAAATAAATACATTTCATATACATTATTTATCAGTAGTTTATAAATGTATGTTATGGCAATTCATGATGTATTTTTGTAAGTTTGGGTCCCGGGGAAACACCAAATTTCTCTTTTGGGTCTCGAGCTGAAAAAGTTTGGGAACCCCTGCTCTGGGTGATGCCTATCAATAAACAACAGCAAATTATGAGTTTTTAATTGTATTTGCAGTATTTTGTGGTGTTAAATGGTTTGTTTACCTTGGTAATGCTTGTAAACACACAACACTGTAAAACAGACCTACAGTATTATTATGATATAAAGACATTTCCAAAACGGCAAACTCTTCAAATAATGTGAATATATACCCCAGGAAAAAAGCTATTTTTGGGCTTTAAACGACCAGTAATTAAATTGGTTATCTTTAAGTTAGTGCAATCTACACAGAACGGTATAACATCTTGATTATTCTGAGCTTCTAGCCGAACAATAACCAGTAAATCCTAATAACGATTTCTACGAAGTCACGACATGATCTCATTCACGTCATCCGTCAAACGCGTTTAGAGGATGCCAAGTGTTCCAATTAGAATTTAGCATTCTTATAACGATGCACCATATTGAGAGTTTGTGCGTGAGCCTTGGAAAATGGGCATGAGCTTAATCCATTCCTTTCGTCACAGCCAGCCAAAATGATCAGATAAATGTCTTTGCGAACAATACACATCTATCCAATCTCAGAGGAGATGCGAACAGACACATACTGTATTGTAGCTCCCAAGGCAACAGCTCTTCATAGCTAATGCCTTGTCATCTGGCGGAGGTCTTCTTTTATGATTTTGGAATGTAAGCAAATAACTCAATTCATTAGAGAGGAATCTGAAGGGCCGGTCAGTCCTCAGGTTTTTAGATGAGTGAAAGCAATTGCACACAGACGATCCTGAAAAGGAACATTTCATTGAAGCTGATAATGTGATGTCAACGTGGCCTCAGCCTTCAGTCATAGAAAGGCCACGTTGTATTCAGTTAAAAGCTGCACAAATCATTGGAGCTCATTCTCGAACATGTTCTTAAGTATCTTTGTAACTATCTTGATAAAAAAGTTTGTACTAACACATTTACGAAAATCCTCCTCCGGATTCCTGAAGGCGTGAAACGGTCTTCGTAGGTGGCCAAAATCATCGCAGCTGGGTTCCCATGAATGAAAAACGTCACTCATTCTTAAACTGGAAGCGCATTCTCGTACACCTTAATTTGCATACAGAAACACCCTGCCAGCTCCTTATAAGGAGAAGCTATCCATTGCGTCTGCTCCATGCTGACCCTATTATATATTATATAATATTCAACGGGTAGCGCGAAAGCAATTTGCGACTGATCAAAAATGTGATTAGATTAGATTCAAATGTATTGTCATTATACAGCACAATAGTCAATTGTCAAGTACAATACAACATCCAACCAGAGTGCAAATGTAACAGTAAAGTGCAATAGTAACATACAGTACACAGTTACAAAGTGATTAAACTGGTAAAAGGCTTAATTTAGGATAAATAGTTAAATATAAAGATATATTTATATTTATATGAAGATATAAAGATAAATATGACAATATTTGTATCATTAACAATTACGTTTTGCATTTATAGTCATGACTCAATGAGGCATCGTAAGCATTACACACACACACACACTGCAAACTAAATAAATAGGAACAAAAACCAATCTTGCGGATATAGTGGAATAGACTAAGAATAGATTAATAAATTCCATATAAATGTATAGCTTATTAACGATGCAGCAGCTGATGCAGGATATTGTGAGGATACTGTACATACATACTGTACACACACTAGGGCTATTTTTTTATTTATTTATTTATATTTTTTTACACAGAAAATATATATCAGAATGTGATATATATCAGAATATCACAGTACTATGTTGTGTTTACAATAATTTGAAAGTCACGCGTGAACACAGACACAACAACACAGTCTAGTCGGGATGAGGAGGGGTCACGTCATACATTATCAGGAAATTAATCAATCATGCAAAAAAGAGAGTGCATGCGATGAGGTTATATGTATTGCACCTTGTTGTGTATCCTGTTTATTTTTCGTCATTATTATATTCAGAGTTAATTATATTGTTTACACTGTCTTTCTTCTATTATAACCCTGCCCATTCCCAAATCATATTCAGAAAGTATCACAGAGACTTCTATTGACCAAGGAATTAGTTATTATTAGTAAGACACAACATTTCCGTAGTAATTGACCACCAGACTCTTTCTCTTAAGGCATTAACTGGGTTAATTAATATAAATGTTATATTGTAACTGTCTAGTTACACATTGGTTCCGAAACATGTATGTTCCAGGCTTCAATTAAAACTTTGAATCTGAGAGAGCTCCGGTCAGCGAAGCCGGCGCCGTTCGCGACCTCCATGTTTTGGGGCTATTCATCAGAAAACTCGGATCCGCGATTCGGCTCCCATCCGTCGGGCAAGAACTGGCGGTTTTCAGCCTCTCTCTCTGGAGCTTAACGGAGTTTCGAGTTTGTGATTAACCGTGTTGAATGGGGCGTCTGAACTAAGCGAGGACCTCATGCGCATGCGCGGCGAAGAATGCGGAAGCGCTCTTGCACTCTTCGGCTGGGATTAATATAGACGCATACAGTACGTGTGTGTGTGCGCGCTGAGCTCTTACGATGTGTGCACTAAGCAATATAAATAAATAAAACCAACAATAAATTAAATCATAAAGAACAAGATGGTATATGGCATATTAATGAGTCTTGACTATAAATGTAAAACGTAATTGTTAATGATACAAATAATATTGTCGTATTATTATTGATATAATTATTTAATTCTGCGGATGTCTATAGAATCAAAGTGACCGCAATCCCCAAGGACTTCTCCCAAATGAAGCCGTTAAAAACTTGGGTGCACACTAATACATCCAAACATAGTCGTATTAATTATCATCATAATTATTTAAATCCGCAGATGTCTGTAGAATCTAATTGACCACAATCCCCAAGGACTTCTCCCAAATGAAGCCGTTAAAAACTTGGGTGCACACCAATACATCCAGACATAGTCATATTTATTATCATTCGAATAATTTTATTCCGTGGATGTCTGTAGAATCGAAGTGACCGCAATACCCAAGGATTTCTCCCAAATGAAGCCGTTAAAAACACGGGTGCACACCCGTCTGTCCGACTTACGACTGCCTTTTCACGTTCATAAATCCTACGAATGAATTTACAAAATGAAGCCGTTCGAGAATGCCAATTTCTTGGTAACTTTCTTGTATGTCGGTTTGAGAATGAGAACCATTGTGTCCCTTCAGATTAAATTCTACGCTAAAGTACTACAATACACTAAAGATCAGATTCAGATTCAGATTCAGATTCAGAGTTTTATTTGCCACATGGAATCATACAATCAGAGTTTCTTCATTACACAATCATAAATAACATTCCATGGACAAAAGGAGCAGGAAGAAGAATAAATCTTATAGTTACCTGCCCCTTATTCCTAAATCGCAGCTGTCTTTTCTCCGTATCGGTGTCAACTGAATGGTGCAGCGTGCCATACAAACTGAACAGGAACAGACGGATTCATATAGAAGGTGGACACAATCGTCCATTTATTCTTTAGAGAAGTCCTTAAATTATATATGGATCACACATTGGCTACAGCCTGGCTGACTATATCTAATTATCTGTGGGTAATATTTTTTATCAGAAATGGTAACATGCTAGCCGACAAAATCAAATCTGTGCCCAGCGGTAGTCCAGCCCCTTATGTAAAAAGAGAATTTTCCTGTGTTTTGCATTGTTTTTACATAATGAGGGGTTGTTGTCTCAACACTGAGAACATGCATGAATGAATGAATGAAATATGTACATAGTACAGTTTCTACAGTTCAGCTGTGGCAATAACCCTCCCTATTGAAATAAGCCATTCAGAATTGCAGCTACAATCGACGTAGAAAATAATCACTGACCAATCATAATACGCTCATTGCATATGGGTGGTCCTTGTGAAACAGGACATGCACTCGCTGGATCTTAATTCCTATTTGATCTCTGACGCCTGGTTTGACAGTTTGATCTGAATTTCTGCAGTTCCTGAGTGCGGAAGTGTGGGGAGCGGGAGCTTCTTTGCATTTAAAGCTACAGACACAGAAACAGCCTGTCAACAGGGTTCCCACAGACATTGCTAAATGAAATGCAAGTACTTTTCCAAGCACTATTTAAAATTTTCAAGGATGTCACTCAAATGATACACTTTTAAATGCAGTTTTTTTAAGCATCTTAAAAGCATCTTTATTAAGCAATCTTAAAACTTGAACTTGCTTGCCAGCTAGAGCAAGCTAGAGCATCACACGCGAAAAAATTAGGAAAAGCAGTTGGAGCGAGCGAGACAGTGACTTGTCAGATTTTATTAAAACAGAACAAAAAAAATATTTCTTGATTCAGAACAATTTGATGAACAAAACATTCAATGCGAATGGTTGATTTGAATTTAAGGACTTTTTAAGCACCTTGTTAAAAAATGGGCTGTTTTCAAGGAATTCCAGGCCTTGACTTCTTTTTGTAAAAAATCAAGCACTTTAAGCACTTCAAGTACCTGTACCTTGTGTGAACCCTGTGTCCAGAACAGTCCTGAAACAGAAGGGTATAAGGGCATGCTGGGAATGCATAATCAAAGTGATATTTTCAGCAAAAAAAAACTACAAATACATGTTTTGGGACCTCAGAGACCTGTATTAACTTGTTGAAAAGTAGTAAATTATGGGAACTTTAACAGTCACAGACAGAGGTGTATTAATTACATCCTTATGTTTTATGACTGTGACCTTTAAGGAGTATACCAATCAATCAGTACAGAAGGAAGCAGCCTATTGGGAATATTTAGAGCCACGGATTCTGAAAGTAGGGCACTATTTATCCAACCACAATCATTATTAATGAGTGGACAGTTAACCCAAATACATTTTTTACATTAGTTTACCCATAACCACCCATCCAACCCCCCCCCCCCCCCCCCCCCCCACCACCATCACACCTGTGTACACTACACACAGCATCAGACCAGCATGCGAGCGTACTGTACACAGGTCTGTACAAGATAAACATACAAGCTAGGTAGTAGATCCTGTCTTCTACTATAATGCACTTTGCCACTAAATAATCTTCCGTGCCTATATTACTACCTACAGTACTGATACTAATATGTCTCTACTACTATGCACTCAACACTGCAGCACCCAAGTTTCAACACTGTTTGATGAACATTGTTACTCAGCTGAAAGAGTTGTACCCTTCCTGCTGACATGTCGTACAGAACTTGTAAGTCGCTTTGGATAAAAGCGTCTCAGCTAAATGACGAAATGTCAAATGTCAAATGTAACCTGATAATAGATGTTGGCGTTTTCTGGTAGACATCGCTCCAACCCCGAGTCTGCTGTTGCATATTTGTCTGCCCAGACCCTAGCGGACATCGCATGCACGTATGTTTTCTATGTCTACTAGACTATGAAAGCCTTTAGGCTTCGTTCAGCCGATCATCAAGCATCTAATTACAGTATATGGCTAAAAAGCTGTGTTGCAGCGCTTATGGATTAAAAAATACTTTTACTACAACGGAGTGCACAGGAGACTACACTGACTATTGATTCACGTCTATTCACTGAGTCATTTACAAAATAAAAACTTAAAACAGTGCAATTCGAACTCTCTCCAGATGTAATGGGTATATATTATGGAGATGGGTTTCGCCTTGTCTTTGTACGGATTTGGCAGTTCTGAGATGTTATTTAGACAACGGGGGCAAGGGTTAGGAGTTTTCTTTTCCCGATTCACAAACCTAAATAATGAGCTGTTCAGCCCCTAAAAAAGGGGTGGGATTAAATAAGTGTATGCTTCTTCCCACTCCTTTTCAAATATGTAAATGATCAAAACAATTATATATATATATATTGCGTTTGACTTGTTTTTTTCATTTCTTTTATTTAAATTGTGTATACATTTATTATTTGAACGGCTTAAGGCTATATCTGTACTTGATGTTTGTTTGTTGTTGTTTGCATATTTGAAATAAACTTCAATCAATCAATCAATCAATCAATCAATCAATCAATCAATTAACCAATCAATCAATCAATCAATCAATCAATCAATCAATCAATAATGTACTGCCCAGTTTGTAAAAGTGTTTTACCCTTGGGTGTGGGGCAGTCAGGCAGGGAAGGGAATAATTAATTTAAAATTGTACAGTATGTGTGCTACACCCACCAACAATGCTGTGTTTAATACAAGGAAAATAAATAATTAATTACAATTAGACTTTGAATAATCTCTTTGCAGGGGGCGGCTGGGTGGCACAGCGGAGATTGCGCTTGTCACCAATGCAAGATACTCCGGTATCGAATCCGGGTGTCAGCATTGCCTCCGGCATGGGCCGGCCGTCATACTGGCTCAATTGGCAGAGCCAGCGGGTGGAAGTCGATGGGTGGGGATTTGGACGTTACACCTCGCCAATGAGAGTCCGCGCTGGCAGGTGAAAAGATGTGACAGGCTGCCTCCTTGTGTACCGGAGGGGACACGTGATGCAAGGCTTCTATCCTCCCTACAACCGACCAGTGGGGGGCATATGCGAGCAACGTTCAAGACAGGGGAGGGGAGAATTGAACGTTGAAAATATGGAGAAAAAGTGGATAAAAAAAAAAGAATATTCTCTTTGCAAAGAACAATTTTCTACAGAGATAAAGAACATTTGATAACATTTTTGAAAAGTGTCTCCTTCAGCGACCCCACTGACTGGGAACCCGTTAAGCAGCAGCGAGTCAGACTATGCCCTGATGCCAAACCTCCAACAACATATTCTCAAGTAATTGTTGAAATAGCTCATGAATGCCCACCCCTGTTCAGTCAATATGTGTCTTCTCTAGAAAAGCAGAGCGAGAACCTTTGAATTTGTGAGGTAAAAATCTGCGTCTGCTCCACAGCCAATGAATGGGGCGCTGACTTTGTGGCCTTGTTAACGTTTTTGTGGAACTTGGTTTACATTCTGGTATCTGATCAGCGTTCGCAGCACATAAACCTCATGTGGGTGTGAGTGGTTATTTATTTTTTATTTGTTTGGTTAAAAGCATTACCGACATTTTACTGAACATTCTTGCTGTGTTGACAGACTAGTATCCAATCTCACGTTTCACATGCCAACTCTGTGTTGTATACAGATAGACCCCAGCAGACTGAGACAGACTCCGTGCTCAAGGCTACATGTTTGCCAACAGCAGGAGAGAAGTTCTACATGGCAGCAGCCTGCAAAGGCCAAGACCAGGAGGTCTATTAACTGATAGAGATTAAAAGCCTGATGCCTCTGCTCCCCCACCCAGCCCTCTGCAGCCCCTCTCTCCCACCCTGCCCTCCGCAACCCCTCTCTCCCACCCAGCCCTCTGCAGCCCATCTCCCCCACCCAGCCCTCCCCCTTCCCCCTGATCACACTTCCAATGGAGAAAGGTGATTGATGACAGCCATCAGGCAGCTTGGAATCTCCTCTCTCATTAGTCTCCTTATACATCGTGCCCGTTTCAGTACACACTGAGGAGGGGAGGGGGGGGGTGGGAGGGGGTTGAGGCTGTGGCCATACCGAGAGTTTCAAGTACTTTACACTAAAATATTTACCTTGCGCATTAATCTCTAAATATGCCCCCCCCCCTCCCCAATTATGCTTTAATCAGAAGAAGAGAAAACAACTTTGTTTGATGGAGGTGTAGAGCGCTCCCTGTCTCTAATCTTCATGCTCAGTGAGCTCCCTCTCTCCCCATCTGCTTAGTCACTCGTGGGATGGCTTGGAATTAATGTTCCTGAGGGACCGGTGTTTGGACAGCCGCGATTGGTCCTCTCACAGGCCGCTGGCACTCTCACAAGGCATGCGTAGGGGTAGCTGGAGTGGCTCACACAGAAAGGAAATTATGCGGATGTAACCTTAAAGAGACACGGTGATGAACACAGTATGCAGGTACTGTAGGCCCACAGCTTGGGCTGCTGGCGGTCTCCTCCCTCACACGCGGCGTTTTTCTGATCTCAGTAAATAACGGCACCTATATATACACAGCATCCCTGTGCTATCGTTGATGCACAGGGAGATATTCGCCAAAGATACATTTTACATAATTCCCCCCCCTCTGTTTGTTTGTTTTATTCATCGTTTTAAGCAGACTGATCAATGCCAAGAAAAGTTTCAAATTGCTCCAATGTTTATTATTACAAAAATATCACACAGTCTCCATAGTAAAGAGCTTTTGAACCAGGGGGCAGGACAAATACGGTAGAATTGGCCATTTCTGCTGGCTGGAATAGGCTTTTTCTGAAGTATTCTGTTGCTATTCCGTTGTCACGGGAACAATTTTGGCCCCTGTTTATTTCCTGTCAGTAACTGTATTAACAAACATTGCAACAGGAAATACAAAGGGGCCAACGTTTATTTACAATGTTTATGTTGTCAAGTTAGAAAAGCTCTATAACGACTGATTTGGCTATTCACCTTATGTTCCTAGGCAACGAGGCACAACCTAAGATATCTAATATTAATATAGTTAATATTATTAGCCTTCAAAGTCAAGTTCAAGTTCAAGTTCTTTAATAGTTGTCATACAGAAGTACAGAATACTTTCATACAAAATGCTTCTTACTGTTACGCTCCAGAGACTGTGCTCAGTCAAGTCTTCACAGTCTATTTCTTCACAGATATCTTTGTTGTAAGGATAATGAGCTAGCTAGACAATTTTAAACATGCATTATTTATTTGGTCATAAGGTTCAGCTACAGGAAATAAAAAGACAGAAGGGGGCGGAGCACATCATTAAGGCAGGGAAGGAAGTAATTAATTTAAAATGTTGTGTGCTACACACCCACCAACAACAATGTATTCTATACAAGAAGATACTGGGAAATAGATAATTAAAATTAGATTCAGACTAGTTTCAACAACATTAGGGTTGGGTACCGTTCACATTTGAACCGATACCGGTACCGGTACATGTGAATCGATACCGGTACCCAACAGTACCTTTTTTCTGTACTTTAGTCTCTAAAAATGCTGGGGGCTTGCATTTTTTTGCATCAAAAACGCTACACTCCTCAGCTTTCAGAAATACGCTGTGTTTAACCAGGTGTTTCCTCAAGTTACTTGTGTTACCCTGCCCAGCTTTGCATTTTGCGCTACAAATATTGCAGTGAGCGTTGTCTGCATCTAGCTTTGTAAAGTGTAACCACACTTGTGATAGTTTTTGGCTTGCCATTGCCCCGACTGCAAGTCAAAGCCTAGGTAAGCGTGTATTGTGCGCGTGGACGTTGACGTGAACGTGCGGCACACTTCATAGGTTTTGTTTCAGGGTAAACGAAACGTTGACATCATCGAACTTAATTTATTTTTTTTATCCACCGGTGGATCTCACGTGAATCGGTACTCGGTAGTACCGACGTGATTCGGTCGATACCCTTAAAAGTACCGGATTCGGTACCCATCCCTAAACAACATACATGTTCCACAGATTCAAGGAAGTCGTATATAATTGTTGAAAATATTCATAGTATGTCCTATTTCAGCTTTACACATTAATTTGTGGATCACAATCACAGTCGACACACATCATATTCTGTACGCACAGAAAACATAATGGACGCTGACAGGGATTCCAGAATTCCAGTTATATATCGTATAGCTCCGCTCTGCGTCATACAGTAATACTCTTCCATATCAGTATTATCACTGAATACATTTTCACATGCACCTTTACACACCTCATCTGCCTGGCCACACCCCCATCCGCTCCTCTACATAAGCAGGGGTGTGGCCATACTAACAGCTCCTTCTTTGTTTTCACCACGGCAAGTGTCTGTATACACCACTTTGAGACTAGTGAAATATTGAAGAGGAGCTGCGTTGACATTGTTTCTTGTTTTTTCTCTCTCTCACCAATTTAAGAGAATAAGCTAAGTTATAATGTCTTCTTCGGGGGGTTCGAGCGCTCGCAACGTCACCCTTCACCAACGGTTATCTATTGCCACCTCCGCCGTGCGTCGTGGGGCTGCGCTGACTCCGCGGTCGTGGCAGTCAGACGTACACGATCGGCGTCCGGTGGAGAGTTTGCCTCTCCGAGGAGCTGTTGAGCCAAGGCCATCTCCTGTGAGATGGCCTAGTTCCAGCTCTGCGTGCCTTGCGTGCCTTGTTCCCGGAGCTCATGGCGGCAGCCGCAGCCGCTAATGGCGTGCCGTTGCCGCAGCCACTGCCTGCACCTGTCCCCGATGACTTGATAGGTCATCTCTGGCAATGTCGTCCTGTGAGGGAGACAGGCGTTGTCTGCCCATTCTTTCCCTCAATGGAGGCTTACGTGCGTCAGGGACAGGTAATCTCCCGCATCACCGGCCTTACCCCCGCCTACGTGCAAGTCACGCGGGTGGTGGGTTTGATCGAGGGACTGAAGGAAGTGGTGCCTCGGCTTGATAGCCCGATGGTGTCTCTCCTTTGTCCTGAGGTGGTGTGGGAGCCGTTGCGGAAGCCGGTTCCCCAAGGGAAATCGGCTAGGCAGTTGGTCAACTGGAGTGACCAGTCATTCATCGCCTCGACTCAGAGCCTAGCTGCGACATCCAACATCGTGCAGCTGGCGTGCTTCATGTCAGGGATGATGGCGGGCGGTGCGGTGCTGGACGCTCATCATCAGTTCCTGCACGCCCAGGCGGCTGGAGCCATCCTGCACCTGATACAGCTGCAGGCAATCGCAGCCGGGAAAGTACACGCCCTGGCCACTCTAACCCAGCGCCACCTTTGGCTGGAGCAGGCACAGGTGCCGAAGCGGAAGAGGCTTCCATTGCTCACGGCCCCCCTCTCCGATGCTGGGCTCTTCGGGTCGGCAATGCAGCTGATGACGGCTGGTTGCAGGGACATGGAGGAGGAGCGTGCAGTGCTCCAGCCCCATTTTCCCCCACCCGATGTTGCCGGTGAGGTTCGATGGAGGCCACATCGTCGGGGACCCGCGACCGTCGCCACCACCACCACCGCCGCCACTGCTGGACCTTTGGCCAAGAAGGCCAGGAGGAGAGAGGGTGCCTCGACCGCCACAGCCAACCCACGCCCGGAGGTGACGGTAGGGATCGTCGTCACCAGGCACCCCAGTACTGTCCCTCCGGGCCTGCTCCCCGTGGGGGCAAACACCGAGCTGTTCGCGGCAGGCGCCGCTAAGTGACTTTCTCCCCCTGATTACCCCTGTTCCCTTCCCCGCCCCAAATATGATTTTTTTGTTACACTAATAAAAGGTCCCTCCTAGTAGAGGGACTATTTTTTGTTACAAACTGTGTGTTTATTCACTGCATATGTTGGGGATACGATGTGTAGAACCCTTGCCTAAGTTGTGGGGTTGATAGGAGAGCAGGACTTTTTAGTCATTAGCTGGTCGCTACATATATATGTGCTTAGCAAGGCCTGTAGCTAACACTCGGTCGAAAGGCTTTTTCTTTCCTCGTCCTGAAGAAATATGTTTCTTCCTATAGTGGTAAAAGTTTACCGTTGTCTGACGGGGTTGTGTATTCTGTTACATTGGAAACAGTGGCATTGAGCCACAACACTGGAGTGTTGGCCTACAGAAGTACTCGCGTGTGTAGCTTGTACCATGGTCTTATAGACCCTCGCTCTCGATCTTCTGTGTTTTTTTCTTGAAACATGAAACACGGGTGTGTTCACACATAAACCTTGGCCTTGTTATAAACCCTGTTCGCAGACGTGTTGTCGTCTGTGGCTAGCGTGTGTTGGGTTAGCTTATCCTGATAGGATATACGCTGCTCCATTAGCATGCTGGCTACATAGATATGATCGTGGCTTGTTTACTATCGTATACGGGGTATGGGATCATGAGGGGGTGAACGGATAAACCCCTCCTTCCCTCTTTTCTGATTGGTCGGGGGGTTGGGCCTTCTATCATTCAGCCCTATCATTCTGTGAAAAAAGCGGCTTCTTGTCGTTCTCCCAGGCGGCTTGGAGGAACGGTATCTAGGTTCTTGTTAGAATGTCCATTGATATGTTTTGGGTCTCGACGTGTACATAGTGCTGGCCCTGGGTGCTTCTGATAGGAACCTTGCATGGGCTTGCGCGCCTTGGTTGCTCATCATTGTTTGTCTCTTCTGAGCGCCAGTGTACTAGGCTTGTCTCGATGAATTCTCGTTCATATCTGGGGGATGTTAACAGAATAGATCAAAGCATTGGTAGAGGGGTCTCATGCCCTTGGGATGGGCCACCGGGCGCGGTACGAAGGGGACCGTCTGGGTGGCGCCCTCTATAATGTTTTGGATCGACACACGTACCTACCCCCCTCCTGGGACTGGGGATGGTGGCGTGATTAGGGCACAGGACTGATTCTGGTCGCGCCGGACCAGGTCAGTTAACCCGTTGTCCGCCGGGGCGCAGATCTGCTGTTCTGGTACCCTGAGGGACTTGTGCTTTTTTCGAGAGGAAAAATGCCGGGTCGGCCCGGGCGTTGCAGGGTTTGACGTTATGGAGATGTTCGTGGTTATGTTACTACGTGTTACCCCTCACTGTTGCTTGGTCCATGTTGTGTTGTACCTTGCATTGTGCAGAAGGAGCCTGGTCCTTCTCCATTCTTTTTCGCCCCTCTCTTCTCCTGCTTAGGCGGGGCTGGGAGGGGGCTGTTGAGGTGGTTCTTGTAGAACTCCTCTGGCATCCCTGTGTATGTCCGGGTCCACCGGGCCCGGGTTCGAAATTGTTTTCGTCTACCTGTTGGCCTGGGTTAACCCCTTCTTGAAAACTGAAACACTTGTACTGCGGTATAGCCAGTGAATACCCGCAGTTGTGTTTTGGAGTTTTTTCTTGGGGGGTTATAGGAACAACCGCCTCATGTTAGAACCAAGGGGGTGGTTGGTTCCCTAGTGTGTTGGTAGCGGAGTCAACTCTCTGGGTAGGCCGGGTTTGGCCCTGTCTACCTGTGAGTGTGCCCCCGCACCTTTCATGACGTCTGCCAATCATGTCAGCCTTCTCTGCCTCAGCCCCTCTAGAGAGTCAAGGTTTTTTTTGTGGAGGCTGTGACATGGTGCACAGCATGCCAGCATACGCCCCTTCCGCCGGGGTGCTGTTTTCAGCAGACCCCTTTGGCGCCTGTCTAGTCCGCAGTGCTCCAGGCTCAGGTCGAGTGGCCTGTTGCCTGGATTGAGGGATCGACCTCTTTTGGGGGTTGTCTCCCTGGTGCGCTGCCTGGTCCCGCTCTGGGTGTAGCCTCTTGAGTGCTTCGGGGCGGCGTGCTGTAGGGGGGAAGGGTCTGCTCTTGGATGGGCCCTGTCCGAATACGCTGGCGATGTGGGGGGTGGTGTCACTAGTGACAGCCTGGTGGGGTCTCGATGCTGCAGCGTCATTGGCTTCTCCAGGCCCCCTTTTCCGGGGGGGTCCAGTCCCTCCCGCTGCTACGGTCTTGCCACGGGGGTTGGGCTTTTGCTCTTGACCAACGACCACATCAAACAAGAGGTGGACGCAGGCAAATACTGCGGCATGGTCATGCTGGACCTACAAAAGGCCTTCGACACTGTCAATCACACCATTCTGATTGACAAGCTAAAAGCAATTGGTTTTGATAGTCTATCAGTGAGCTGGATGCAATCCTACCTGGAGGGGAGAGAGCAGATGGTGGAGGTAAACAGTACCCTATCCCCCCCCTCACAGTAAGCTGTGGTGTTCCACAAGGAAGCATACTAGGTCCGCTACTGTTCCTAATTTATGCAAATGACATGTCGTCAGCTTGTGACTGCAACTTGTTCCTGTTTGCGGACGACTCAGCCCTGCTGGTCTCTGACAAGAACAAGTTACAGGTTGACAAAACCCTCAGCTCAGAACTAGGCAAAATCTGCATATGGCTCGCTGATAACAAAACAAACTATCATTACACATGGGCAAAACAGAGTCCATTCTCTTCGGTTCAAATAACAAACTCAGCAAGACCAAGACCTCAGCAAGAAGATATTACCTACCTGGGTTCCATCCTAGAGGCAAATCTTTCCTGCGACAAAATGGCATCCAATGTAATAAAAAAAGTCAACCAACGAACTCGATTCTTGTACCGGATCTCCTCACTGGTAAACAAGAATACCCTGAAGACTCTAGCAGGAGCACTCATTCAAGGGTACTACGACTATGCTTGCACCTCATGGTACCAAAGCACCTCAAAGGCGCTAAAAACAAAATTACAAACATCTCAAAACAAACTGGTCAGACTACTGCTTGACCTTACTCCTAGAACCCACCTCACCCCTGCCCACTTTGACAACCTAGGATGGCTTAGAGTAGACGACAGAGTACAGCAACTTGCAATGGGCCTGGTCTACAAGATACACTACACGACCAAGGTACCCATGTACATGACAAAATACTTCCCAAAGGTCAGTGAATACCACGATCACAACACCAGAGGGAGCTCCACAAATCATGTTAAACCCAGATTCGGCTCAAACAAGGGACTAAACACGTTTTGCAATTATGCCACATCAATGTGGAACGCCCTACCCAAAGCTGTAAAGGAATGTGAATCACTACCCACTTTCAAAAACACTCTCAAAAAAGACCTAAGGGAGACTGCAACTCGAAACTGGCCCCTGTAAATGTCCGAACACAACCCCCTCCAATGTACAGTAAATGACCAAGTATGGTCTTGTCAATAATCCAATGTACAGTTTTGTTTGTACAGTTGTACAGTGTCCCCCACCCACCCCTCCTACCCAACCCCCCCCCCCCACTCCTACCCAACCCCCCCCCCCCCCCACTCCTACCCAACCCCCCCCCCCCCCCACCCACCCAACCACCTCCAATGTACAGTCCCCCCCCACCCCCACCTACCCAATCCAATGTACAGTTTCTACGTCAAATGTATATACTCTTTTTTTTTTCTGGACTCTTTTTGTATCACAAACAGTACTGTAATTGCAAATCTGGTATGTCATAAATGTATAGATGTAGCAGTACTGTCTGTCTGTATGTCATGTATGTCATACATGTTACGATGAATTGAAAATGGGGGACCCTGATGTAAACAAGACGAAAGTCTTTCTCTGGTCTGCATCCCCTTAACAATTGTATGTATTGAGCTGTACTGTACTGTACCCATTCTGCAATCTGTTAATAAAGTTTTCAATCAATCAATCAAACCCTGTGATGTTAGGGGTTGTAACGGGGGTTTTGTTCCTTCCGTTCGTTCCCTAGTGGCATGTGAGTTGTGCGTTTGTGTAGTAGTGGGTAAGTCCCACGGTCTGCTCACCCTGTGCGTTGAGTTGCTAATCTCCTCTTCGCACAGTCGGATCCGATACCCTCCCGTCCTCCATTAGGGGGGTCCGGAGGCTCGGGTCCTCCCCGTGTCTGATGGTTGTGGGGGACCTCAGCGGGTACATTTGTCGAGCTCTCGCTCTGCTTAGCTCCTGTATTACAGTATGACGCAGAGCGGAGCTATACGATATATATAACGTACGGTTTATAGTGACGCTCTGCGTCGGACTCACTGAGGACCCCGTGGTCTTGCCTTTGTGGTGAAAGACTTGGGAAGGAGCTGTTAGTATGGCCACACCCCTGCTTATGTAGAGGAGCGGATGGGGGTGTGGCCAGGCAGATGAGGTGTGTAAAGGTGCATGTGAAAATGTATTCAGTGCTAATACTGCTATGGAAGAGTATTACAGTATGACGCAGAGTGTCACTATACTCATAACTATGGTTATATACATAACCGTATGTTATAGGCTATTGACTGATCTCACACCCCACCCTCTTTAATTGATCCACCAATCACAACTATTGCTTCCCTCGGATAACAGTTGTGATTGGAGGATCAAGAAAAGAGGGCAGGGTCTGAGACAGGTCAACCAAACTACGAAAACAGAATGCAAGCACAAACACAATGAGGACAAAGAAAAAGTGAGTGACAGAATATTATAAATAGACCTGCAGTGTAGTAGAAGTAGCACTACACTGTAGCACTCAACACATTGATGAACATTGTTACTCAGCTGATAGAGTTGTGCCCTTCCTGATAACTTGTCGTACATAACTTGTAAGTCGCTTTGGATAAAAGCGTCAGCTTTTGACAAAATGTAAATGTAGAAGTTGGAGCCCGGCAGGAAAATATGTATTTTTACTGTATATAATTGAGCAGAAATTCAGGTTTTGCATGTGCTTCCAATGTCGAGCGCTTTGCCAGTAACATAGGACACGTTGCATTTTATTAGAGTATAGGCCTGCCTGTCTGCCTTTTTTGTTGGGTAAATTTATGGAGATCATGGATTTGTCTTATATATGATAAACTGAATGAATAAAAATGATGGATATGTGTAGACCGTGGAGCACATCAAGTGTATGGCACAAAAATAAATTATCCATCCATTCATAATTGGACAAACGCAGCCTATATAGGCTGTACTGTAATTGTATTAATGGCTCTATGGCAATACATGCATATTGCTGCTGGATCACCACAGTTGATCTTAACCCTTTCACTACCACACTACAGAAGGTTAACCCTTTCACTACCACACTACAGAAGGTTAACCCTTTCACAACCACACTACAGAAGGTTAACCCTTTCACAACCACACTGCAAACGGTTAACCCTTTCACTATCACACTACAAACGGTTAATCCTTTCACTACCACACTACAAATGTTTAACCCTTTCACTACCACACTACAGATGGTTAACCCTTTCACTACCACACTACAGAAGGTTAGCCCTTTCACTACCACACGGTTAGCCGTGGTACTAGTGAAAGGTTAACCTTCTGTAGGGTGGTAGTGAAAGGGTTAAATGGAATGAGAAGAGCTGATTTGATTGGCCATAGTCTAAGCCAGCTCCAGCCCCACCTGCCAATAATGTATTCCTCCCCCCCCCCCCCCAGCCATTATTACACGCGGGCTATGCCAGGGACGTGCTTGCGTCTCTGTTCGCCAAATTACCAAAGAGAAGTTGGACACACCCGTGTGTCGCGCCAGTACCCTGAGCAGAGTGCTGCAGCTGCATCTAGATCCACGGAAACAGGGCCAGACGATGCAATGAAAGAAATGAGTGAAAATGAGGTTTGTCGTGGTGGTGGTCGTGGTAGTGTGTGTGGCATGTGTGTGTATGTGTGTTTATGTGAGTGTGTGTGTGTGTGTGTGGTATGTGAATATGTGAGTTTGTGTGTGTGTGTTTGTGTGTGTCTGTGTGAATGCGTGAGATAAGTGTGTATGAGTGGGTGAGAGAGTGAGAAGTAGGGAGGGAGAGAGAGAGAGAGAGAGAGAGAGAGAGAGAGAGAGAGAGAGAGAGAGAGAGAGAGAGAGAGAGAGAGAGAGAGAGAGTTGTTTGTGAAGGGTGGGGTTTTGGGTCATCTGCTGCAGGATAAGATATCCTGACAAGGCAATCACAGAGAAACAAATTATTTGGCCGCGCGGCTTCAGCGCTCGTCCCCTCCCATCGCATCACCCCCCCCCCCCCCCCCCCCCCCCCCCCCCCGCCCTGATGAGCTTTTGAAAAATGGAGTGTGGTTGGAATTGGTTTTGTATGAGAGGCTTCAGATCTGTCTCTTATCAGGATTATTGCCACCTGTCTTCATTGGCTGCAGAGGTCCGTTAATTAATCTGCCGCGGCCGGAGAGGAGGGTGCTTCTCTCTCTCCGTCGACTGTAAGCAGAGCCCCCCCCCCCCCCCCCCGTCTCCTCTGCGAAGGACCGGAGCGGTAAAGGTCGACTACTCTGTTCCAAACAAATAGTGGCAAATGTCAAATTTAGGGACGAGGCTGCCGTGATGTGAACCCCACGGGCCCTAATCATGAAGCGCCGTTAAAACGCCTCGTCTGGTCCCTCCCTCTCGGATAACGAATAGTGTTCTGCAATTGAGTGAACTTCTTTTAATCGGATAACTTCAATTCAATTGGGCTAATGAAGGCCTGGGGAACCGTCGTCTTGGGGACAGCAATATCTCTTGTGATCAATCAAGCAGCGAAACAGAGCACTTTGGATATTCCATCTTGACTGTTCATTAATATCGCAATAACAGATAAACTACTTCAAATATTAGATCCAAACAACTCAATATACAGTCGGGTGGAGGGGGACTGTGTAACTTGCCAGAGAAATGTGCAAAAGAGTACGTGTGAAGCTTCCTTAGGTAATGGTGTTACGGTATTCCTGATCATGTAAGCAGAAAACTGCGGCCATCTCTCTGATAAAAAAAAAAACAACAACATATCAGCTGATGTCAATATTACTAAGTGGAAGCCTAAGTAGCAATGAGTATATGAGCATCCAATGCCGCATTGATTGATTGGGCCCTGGTCAGATTAATATGCCACTGTGTATCCATGCCAAGCTTATCAGAGTAAAAGTGTTATTACACAACCGTCAGCTGTGATGTTTTCCCAAGCAAAGGGACATGAGCACGGAATGGAGAAGCTTAACCAGGCAAACATGCTGGAAGACCAGAGACAGGAGTTGGCTCATTGAATTGCTTCCAATGCTGCATTAGAATCACGCGGTTATAGGGCTGGGTGTCGAAATATGCTTATATATATATACTTTTATGATATGGATCGAATTGCTTCGATTACTATCGAGTATCGAAAACCTGCTGTGGTATTGGAATTTGGTATTGAATGACACTGTGTCCTTTGATACAAAATGTCGATACCATATAACATTTCTTCTGTCGAAAATCATTCAAAATGTAACAAAGTCTCAAATCGGCTCGCAAAAGTAAGGTATCGGGGGGGGGGGGGGGGGGTATTGTTTCGGTGTCGGCATGGAATCCCAGGTATTGGTATTGGCAGGGCCGCCTCAGGGGGTGTGCGAGCAGTGCGGTCGCACAGGGCCTCGCGGGAAGGGGGGCCTTGCACAAAAAAAGAATTAAAATCATTTTTTTTTTTTTTTTTTTTTTTTTGAGGCCCCCCTTCCCGCGAGGCCCTTTTTCATCACAGACCTAAAATCTAGTTTAGCTTATATGCTTATATATTTCACATTAGACACGTTTGTAGAATGTGTCTGACTTGTTCCTGGCTCTGCGGCTCTGCAGCAGACATACTCACTATTGGAGCTCTGGGGCTCTGCAGCAGACATACTATTGGTTTCAACGAAGGGAGGGGTTACTTCATGTGTACGCCGGCGTGCGTCAGCTGCGTTTGACTATTTCGCGCGTGCAGCTTTGGAGGTTATGCTTAGTTATGCCAGCCAAGACGAATAGGACAGTCATTCGGCAGATGGACTGAAGATGAAAGTTGTTGCATGTTAGACAGTTCAGTCAAGCTAGCCATGTCGGCTTAGCTAAAGGCAGGGACAGCTAGTTAGCTTTAGCTACGTTATAATATCGAGTGCTAACGTGTGGTTCAGTCGGGATAGCCATGATGATGTCGGCTAGTAGCTAGCTTAGCTAAAGGCTAACTAGCGTTAGCTAACCTAGAGAGAGCGCGTGCAGCATTGTTATGCCAAGATGAAGAGGACGGTCATTCGGCAGATGAACTTTGTCAACTCCACGCGGTTGTCTCCATCCTCTTGGACGTTTGGTGAGTTTTTAATGCACTCTATTCTATTCCCGTCGTGGATATATCTCTCTCTCTCTCTCGGGAGCCAAACGGGCCAGCTAGCTGTTGTAGCTAATGTTATATTGAGCCAAAGCGGGCCGGCTAGCTAACGTAGCTAACGTTATATTGAGCCAAACGGGCCTGCTAGCTGTTGTAGTAGCTAACGGTGTGTGGCCTGGTGTCAGTACCTGGCTACTTTATTTGCAGTTAGCCTATTTAGCTGATGTCGGCCATTGGCTCCTTGCTACTTTGTTTTCTCTGGTATAGACCCTCTTCTCTTTGGATTTAAGTGTTGATCTTTGTCCTTTTGGATCTATGTATATTAATGTTGCCTTTGTGAAGTTATCTTTTCCTTCTGTTTTGTTCTTCCATTAAAAGTTGAATATCCTTTAGGGGCTCATCTTTGCTTATCTCTCTCAAGCATGCTCTCTCTCTAACACACACACACACACAGACATACTCTCTCTCTCTAACACACAAACACACATGCTCTCTCTCTCTCTCTCTTTCTAACACACAGAGACATGCTCTATATCTCTCTATATATTTCTCTCTCTTTCTAACACACATATACTGTAGACTGTGATAGGACTGTGATAGGACTGCATGCAGGGCTGGTGGGGGACTGTGATAGGAGTAGGACTGCATGCAGGGCTGGTCGGGGACTGTGATAGGACTGCATGCAGGGCTGGTGGGGGACTGTGATAGGACTGCATGCAGGGCTGGTGGGGGAATGTGATAGGACGGCATGCAGGGCTGGTGGGGGACTGTGATAGGACGGCATGCAAGGCTGGCTCCTGGGGGCCTGTGATAGGACTGCATGCTGGGCTGGTGGGGGACTGTGATAGGACTGCATGCAGGGCTGGTGGGGGACTGTGATAGGACTGCATGCAGGGCTGGGTGGGGGACTGTGATAGGACTGCATGCAGGGCTGGTGGAGGACTGTGATAGGACTGCATGCAGGGCTGGGTGGGGGACTGTGATAGGACTGCATGCAGGGCTGGTGGGGGACTGTGATAGGACGGCATGCAGGGCTGGGTGGGGGACTGTGATAGGACTGCATGCAGGGCTGGTGGGGGACTGTGATAGGACTGCATGCAGGGCTGGTGGGGGACTGTGATAGGACTGCATGCAGGGCTGGTGGGGGACTGTGATAGGACTGCATGCAGGGCTGGGTGGGGGACTGTGATAGGACTGCATGCAGAGCTGGTGGGGGACTGTGATAGGACTGCATGCTGGGCTGGGTGGGGGACTGTGATAGGACTGCATGCAGGGCTGACTCCTGGGGGACTGTGATAGGACTGCATGCAGGGCTGGGTGGGGGACTGTGATAGGACTGCATGCATGGCTGGCTCCTGGGGGCCTGTGATAGGACTGCATGCAGGGCTGGTGGGGGACTGTGATAGGACTGCATGCAGGGCTGGTGGGGGACTGTGATAGGACTGCATGCAGGGCTGGTGGGGGACTGTGATAGGACTGCATGCAGGGCTGGTGGGGGACTGTGATAGGACTGCATGCAGGGCTGGCTCCTGGGGGCCTGTGATAGGACTGCATGCAGGGCTGGGTGGGGGACTGTGATAGGACTGCATGCAGGGCTGGTGGGGGACTGTGATATGACTGCATGCAGGGCTGGTGGGGGACTGTGATATGACTGCATGCAGGGCTGGCTCCTGGGGGACTGTGATAGGACTGCATGCAGGGCTGGTGGGGAACTGTGATAGGACTGCATGCAGGGCTGGGTGGCGTCTATATTAATCCCAGTCGAAGAGTGCAAGAGCGCTTCCGCATTTTGCCCTGATTGGCCCCGGTAACGCCCTCCAAATGCGCATTTTCTTTTTCGCCGCCCAGATATATACTTGGGGTATACTTTGGGGTATTTTAGGGTATTTTGGGGTATTTTGGGGTACTTTGGGGGTATTTTGGGGTATTTTAGGGTACTTTGGGGGTATTTTGGGGTATTTTCTGGTACTTTGGGGTATTTTGGGGTATACTTTGGTGTATTTTGGGGTACTTTGGGGTATTTTGGGGTATACTTTGGGGGTATTTTGGGTATTTTAGGGTACTTTGGGGTATTTTGGGGTATACTTTGGGGTATTTTGGGGTACTTTGGGGTATTTTGGGGTATACTTTGGGGTATTTTGGGGTACTTTGGGGTATTTTAGGGTACTTTGGGGTATTTTGGGGTATTTTCTGGTACTTTGGGGTATTTTGGGGTATTTTAGGGTACTTTGGGGTATTTTGGGGTATACTTTGGGGTATTCTGGGGTACTTTGGGGTATTTTAGGGTACTTTGGGGGTATTTTCTGGTATTTTCTGGTACTTTGGGGTATACTTTGGCGTATTTTAGGGTATTTTGGGGTATTTTGGGGTACTTTGGGGTATTTTGGGGTATACTTTGGGGTATTCTGGGGTACTTTGGGGTATTTTAGGGTACTTTGGGGTATTTTCTGGTATTTTATGGTACTTTGGCGTATACTTTGGCGTATTTTATGGTATTTTGGGGTATTTTGGGGTACTTTGGGGTATTTTGGGGTATTTTAGGGTACTTTGGGGTATTTTCTGGTACTTTGGGGTATTTTGGGGTATACTTTGGTGTATTTTGGGGTACTTTGGGGTATTTTGGGGTATACTTTGGGGTATTTTGGGGTATTTTAGGGTACTTTGGGGTATTTTGGGGTATACTTTGGGGTATTTTGGGGTACTTTGGGGTATTTTGGGGTACTTTGGGGTATTTTGGGGTATACTTTGGGGTACTTTGGGGTATTTTCTCGTATTTTGGGGTATACTTTGGGGTATTTTGGGGTATTTTGGGGTATACTTTGGGGTATTTTGGGGTACTTTAGGGTCTTTTCTGGTACTTTGGGGTGATTAGTAGGACCCGCCCCCAGGAGCCAGCCCTTCGCGTCGGCCCTGTGACACGACAGATTGACGTGTGAGCAGAATCCTCCATGGTGTCTTGTCTCCTCCACCTGTGCAGCCCACCTAAAAGTGTCGAGATCCTGGCATGTCCTGCCGTGACGATTGAACTCGTAGGCATAACCAGACTTGCCTCGACAGAAGGCATCTTGCGATGTCTTTCTCTGGTGTTCCTTTGGAATGTAGATAAACAACCGCTGGGATGCTCTGCTGCTGGTATGGCTTTTTTTCTCTCCTAATTTCTTTCATTTCTTCTCAGTATAGTCTTTTGCAATGTAACATGCAAACTATTCAACGAAATGGTGGCCAAGAGTTTGTAAGGGTTTTGAGGTACACACAATAAAGGTAGGTATGTTTTGGCACTATGGTTTAAATAAAGGAAATTATCATATTAATAAATAACAAAGCAGACAATATTAAATACAGATTTCCCCTGCTGAATGCAGGCTGCAGTGCCCTTAATCAACTCTTTAACATACACTTGATTCTCCAAGGACATCTTTCATGTGAAGAATACTTTTTCATTTAGCAGACGCTTCTATCCAGAACAGTGTTGTTGCTGCCCACAGGTATAATCAACCAGAAAATTAATAATCATTCTGCGGGACGACAATAAATCATTACGCTTTGGACAATTAATAATAACGGAGGGCGAGGCAGAGGATCTATAATTACAATACTTATGATGCATATCATCAAGATTTAAATCTAAACATTCTGCAGTGTCATGCTGCCCATTGCTGATGTAAAAAAGGTGACGTGAAAAAGCTTCAATACGTGATGCAGAGCGGCACCGGGACAGACTCTAAATACATGTGTTTTGCATCAACCTGGATGTTTATAGCAGCTGAACCAAGCAAAGAGGACGACAGCCAGAACAGCCCCTTTTCAGATCTGTCTGCCTCAAATTAATCACTGACCAGCTATGATGCTGTATATTGGTTGAATTACATATCACATTTTTGTAAAATGTTTTTACTTGTAACAAAAAAAAAGGGTATTATGTACAGTAGCCTGCTGGTGGAGAACTGGTGAAGTGTGTACTGAACAGCTTGTACAAATCAAAACAAGATATTCCAGATAAACGCCTGTGTGTATAAAAGCAACAAACATTATGATCTGATCATGGCGGTGTGTTGTGCAAAGGTCTCATAAAGGCACTTAAATACAATAAAAAAAATAAAAATGCAAATCATCAGTGAAGAAGCTAATAGATCTGCCAATAAAACCCCTTACTACAGAGAAAAAGCTGACAAAACATGGGTCTTAGGTGGTTTCACACCAATTCATATGCCTTGTAAAAGCCATGTAATTGCCAGGATGAACCCTTTCATGAACCGAATTAGAACGGCACTCAGTCAGCGAGATGCCACACGCACCCACACGGCGGCGCGTGCTATAAACACACCATCCAGTCAGGAGTAGAGAAGAAGAAGACCAAGTAATCTAAGAGAACACAGAGTGTAATATTGTGTAATATATATTGTGTAGTACAAGCAAGCCGCATCAACCACGCGTGTGTCGCCCCCACCTAGCTTTTCTCATTTGGAGATCTTGGTATCTTGGCCCTCTGTGAAATATTCACAAATGGCAAAATCTTTGACTTCTGAAATCTATGACATGAATCATCAATCTTTGACACATACATTTTTTTGGGGGGGGGTCATCAATAGTGCAGGTCCTTGGCTGATCGTCAACCTATCCACCAATTATAAGCCAAATCGGAGTAGAGATGCATTCGTTATTGTGGTTATGAACAGACAGAGACAGACATACAAATACGTCATTACAATTGACCTGATCTCAAACTTGCCCTTTTTTCTTGATCCTCCAATCACAGCTGTTGCTTCCCTGTGATTGAAGGATCAAGAAAAGAGGGCAGGGTTTGTGACGGGTCAATACCCCCTTGCAGTTAGCATGCGGTCATAACCTTTTCGGAACTGAGGGGGAAAAAGGAAACCATACTGCTCGTTTATACAGCTGGCATCCATCTCAGGAGACTACGATATTTTCCTCTACATAGCTTGTTGATGCTTCATGCTTTTGGAAAGTGTTCCAAGATTTACATAAATACAATTTACATCAATAAAAACTCTGTGGTGCAAGGTAGTTAGCTATCCAGAAACGAGCGTACTCTATCCTAATCCAGCACACAACATTGCATAGATGGCTTTTGTCGCTGCAGCTTTCAACAGCTGCATGGTTACAGGTTAAAAGGCAGCAACCTATTAGCCAAAACAGCATCCCAGCTTGCTTTCACACATAGCTGAGCCGCATGATAATGTCATTATAGTTCCCCTATGTGCAGACCAGCCTGCAGAAACAAATTAGTGGGGGGGCATAAAATGTTCTCGGGGGGGCACAATGGTTTTTCAACACAGGTTCCCTTTTATACGTTTCAGCTAGGACAACGGCGCTGTGGCTTGCTTGGCACTGCCCACGGTGCTGAACTAAACAGCAGAGAGGCAATTGAAAAATCTAATTTCTCTCTATCTTAAGAACATTCACTTATACAAAAACAGACTGAACGGATATATATAACAGACCTGCTGGGGCAGCAGACTGAGAGCAGGGGACACAAACAGGCTGGATAAGATGGTCAGGAAGGCCAGTAGCGTGGTTGGGGTGGAGCTGGACTCTAGCGAAGGTGGCGGAGAGGAGGAACCTTGCTAAGCTCCAGGCCATCAGGGAAAACCCCTCCCACCCACTATACACAGACTTGGCTGACAGGAGGGGCATGTTATAGGCTCACACTACCTAAATGCAGCACTGAACGGCACAGGAAGTCCTTCATTCCGACAGCCATCAGACTATACAATGCATCACTGTGCCTCACTGCATCACTGAGCACAGAGTGACAGTTACCATCTTCCTGGACTCTTACTTTTTAAACAGCACTGTGCAATATTACACCTACTGTAGACTTCAGTATATTTGTACTGTATTTATTTACTGTATCTTTTATTCTATTTCATTTTATTCTATTCTTAGGCCATTTGTTTTGTTATTCTTATTCGTGACTTGTTCTGTCTAAATGTTTAATGTTGAGTGATTTGCAGTGTCAAATTTCCCTCAGGATAATACATTTATATTCTATTCTATTCTATATCTTTGAAAAGTCTCCATTTATTCAACACTTCTGAATTCACTGACAAACTGAAATGAACTGACAAAAATAAGGTGCATAAAAAAGCAAACTAAATTCCTCCACAGGCTACTCACCATCATTAGTAGAGCGGCAAGCGGCGTTTGGGGACAGAGTGAAATCTTCTTAAAACACTGCCCCTGCACTCATTCCTGAACTTTTTTGTTAAGTCCTTCTCAAATGCCAACTGAATTAAATTGGCCTTGCGTCGATGAAGCATACTAAGGCAATGTTCTGTAAAGATGTTCTTGAGGGTAGAAAATGAATTCTCACAGAGTGCCGTACTAGCTTCAGTAGTGTTGTTGTTGACATCAGTGCCCACTAGGGCTGTCCCCGACTAAGGATTTGGATAGTCGACTTTGATTGACAAAAAAAAAGAAAAAAAATAATTACCAGGGTGGGCACAGCTGACTCATGCCCGCCCATGGCGCCGGGTCTGCCTATGTGCTTGCAATTTCAGTCATATTTGCTCCAGCTCACAACATTGAATCACACACTGAGCATGACACCTGCCAGTTTGTTGCAGTATCATCTATAGTCTGGTGAGAAAATCACCCAAACTTTATACAAATCCACTTTCACAGTCCCAATTTCTGTCCAAACTAAAAAGTCTGTTGTTCTCAAAGTTCTACCTTTATTTTAACAAAGGAGAAGTAGTTTCCATAGTAACAATTCAGCCAAAGACGGTGAAGAAGAATTCTAACCGTAAATTAAGCTACGTACAGCTGTACAGGTATGAACGTGGATCTTTACAACAAGTAGGTGTTGCTTGAAATTGCAAGTAGCCTACATGGGGCAACTATGACATTATCTGCGATCGGCTACAGTACAAGCGAGCTGGGACACTGCCACTGGTGTGGCTGTAGCTGAACCTGTGGCTATAGATAGAGAAAGAGACAGTAGAATGAATGAGCTCCTACAGATTGTATAAACCTTCACTTGTTTAGAGAAAAACAGATTCAAAGGGGAAAACAGTGAGGTGGGAAGGAATCAACTTCAAAAAGTCTAATATCCTGGGGTTTTGTGGCTTTCATTAAAAGTTACAACAGCTACTCAAAGGAGAGCTAGCTAAGATCTATTGCTTAGTGGTTGAGTCTCGGAGGTAACAGCAAAAGAGAATACATCAAGAGAAAAGTGGTATGGATTAACGGAGATGTAAGGGAAATGGGAAGAACACGATGCACTGAAAATTAACAGGGACTTTATGCAGGACATATTCAAAGTAAAAATGATACGACTGAGAGATCAAGCTGCATGCGACAACTGATAGAATAAAGTACCATTCAAAATAGAGAACAATTGTGTGAGCTGAAGACACGTGAAGATATATCCTCAAAGGTGATCAGAGTAAAATAACAACTCTTTAACAACCAAAAAAGAGGAATGACATTGAGTTTTCAGAAACAACTAGGCCACTGGTCACATCAGTAGCCTACTGCAGCCATATTTAGACCCCCAGCCAATTCAACACTTTATTTCAGTTCCAGCATTAATTTAACCAAATCTTATAGGAGATCGTTCCCCAGAAAGATTATGTATAGTGCTCAACCACAAAGACAGCCAGCAGCTTTAACTCAAGGCTAGCATTTTAGGGGTAGGGTTAGAATTGTGATCACATTTGATTATAATAAGACATGTTCTCTGTAGATATATCCCTCTTCCATGTGGTGTGCCTCAAGGGTTTATTCTTGGTTCAATTGTGTCTTCTCTTGACACTCCCACTTAGTGATTAGTTATTGCAAGGCTGATCTACAGTATCTGTACAAGAGTGAAGCTGTGAGGATTGGCCCATTCCCCGCCACACGCTTCTTCAAGGTACTGTGATGATTGGTCCATTCCCTGCCACACGCTTCAGGAGCAATTACCAATTTCCATCACGCACCTGTTGTAGTTTGTAATTAGCGCTCCAGAGGTTTCATATACTCAGGCCTTCTATCAATCGTTGTCGGGTCGTTTTGGATACTACTGCTTTTGCCTGTTCCCCCCCGTTGTTGTGCCTCGTCTACTTCTTCTCCAGGACATCTTTGGAAGTCGCCACTGGTGTATATCTCGATCATCCGTTGGAGCTGTGCCTCGTTGCCCGCTTTACGCGTTTGCGCTTTGGTGAGTTTTTGGAGACAAACCTTTTGGATTATCTGTTTTTTGTGTGTTAGGATTAACACTGAAGAAATACCGTTTTTGTTTTGTACTGGACTCAGCTAAATTCGTGTGTTAGGATAACACTGAAGAAATACCGTTTTTGTTTTGTACTGGACTCAGCTAATTTGTGTGTTAGGATAACACTGAAGAAGTACCATTTCTGTTTTGTACTGGACTCAGCTAACTTGTGTGTTGGTACACCGAAGATCAAGTCACTTGTGATTTATACTGGACTCAGCTAAGGAGGACTGAACTGCACTGCCTCTGTGTACAGTTGGATTGATTATTGACCACTCTCTCTCTCTCTCCGTTTCCTCCCCGAGTTGGATCCGGGAGTATCTGCAGAGCCGCAGAGGTAGTGGCGCCTACGCCGATTCCCCACCTCTAGACCGGGAGGATCTGCAGAGCCGCAGACAACTCTGCCGAAAGCATTCTCCTTTTTGTTAATTCTGATTTGTTATTTGGCTCATTTTTGGTTCTGTAATAAATACGCCCTAGTGTTTGGCTAACTCTGAACTACCTGTCTGTGCCGTGCTGTTGAGGTCGGTTTCAAACCCTAACAGAAGCTGATTGATTACTGTAGCTTAGACAGCATTGAGTGTGTCTCAAAACCGCCTACAAATAAATGAGAAAATATTTTGATGGATTCTTATTTTGCTCCCAAATGTCACAATGTGATTATGTTTTGTGAGTCCAACTTTTTATGAAAATATGGCTTCTAGTAGAGTTTAGCTTTGATATTAAATATTTTAATTACCATCACAAGGTTGCATGCTGTAGCCCTATACGCAAAAGCACCACATTAATTTCTCAGGAAAGGGACTACAAACTATTCCTATATGAAGTCCGAGCGGAAAACTAAATGTAAGTGCAAAAATATAACTTTTGCAATTATACAGCTGTTTCTTACTTTTGAAACAGCACTGTGCAATATTACACCTACTGTAGACTTCAGTATATTTTTACTGTATTTATTTACTGTATATTTTATTCTATTTTATTTTATTCTATTCTTATTCTTAGGCAATTTGTTTTGTTATTCTTATTCGTGACTTGTTCTGTCTAAATGTTTAATGTGAGCGATTTGCAGTGTCAAATTTCCCCCGGGATAATAAAAGCATTTATATTCTATTCTATCAACAATAGACAATATGTTTAATTCATACAAAATGTATCATTTACTTTCCCCTTAACCTGTTAAGACTAGTAATCCTATACATGGGGGCGTATATTAATTTAGCGTCCAATGAAATGCTTTCTAGAGTGACATTTACAGCACATTGTAACACATGGTCTCTTTAACTAAATTGAAAAAACATTACTAATGTTGCCTAACGTTGCTAACGTACGTTGCTAACATTAGCTTGCTAGCTAATGGGTCGACCGTAATGCACATTCAGCTCTATTGGCTACTGTAAACGCCAATCAATATCCACGACAAGTCCATCCCTAGTTTCCTGTTTTTACAGGAGGAAACACATAAATATGTGGAATCAAATAGTATTCCGCTAGTCATATCTCTGGGACTTTAAGATTGTGTCGCTATTAACGCACCCGTACACTGTATGTGTTGCGTTGACGACAACACGTCCCATGTTCTTTCAACACATAGGAAGTGTGTAGGAAGCATTGAAGACCACATACTCAGGCACTATATCCACACAAACGCAGGGCTGACAATTAATTTTAGTTGACATGGACTTCAGGAGTGATACAATGAGGGGAGGGGGAGGGGAGGGAGGGCTAGACTCGAACACACTCTGTCCTGGCTGACTCAGTTTGTTGAGTCTCATAGCAATCTCTGGCCACGAGCAGCACATTCACTTAGAAGGCAGCTTGATGATCCCAGACCAGTGATTTATTCATCTCAGGCGCGTTGCGAGGCTGTAAGAATTTGTCAAGTTAGAATCCTAATTAAAACTGTTAATCACAGATTCCTGTTTGTTCAGCACCCGAGCGAAATGAAAAATGTGATCAAATTATTCACTGCTTCCCCCTCCAGACAGGTAAGTCAGCAGCACGTCCTGCAGCATCGATACACCGAACAACTAGACTAAAGTTTCCAACAGGTTTATCACGAACAATTTAAGTCCTGTTTTTCTTCTTCTTTTCCTTTTTTAATTTATTTCAAATAGGCTGGAAAATACAAGTTGACAGCTTCAATTTAACTTGATAAGTTTGAGTTCATTCATTTATTCATTCATCTTACATGGCGCGATAATTAAAGACTCAGACGAAGAGAAATGGGTTGCAGGCGGTGGAAAGTGTGAGGTAGGCCTAGTGTGTAAACGGAGTGTTCATTACCCATTGGAAACGGTGCTGTTTCCACTTGGGACAGTGTGGTACCTCAGGGAACACGCCGGAATGATTAACAGGAGAACCCTCCACTCGCTCATCCCTTTCTTTCTTTCCTCCTCCTCACTTTGATTCAGCTGAGTGTCTGCACAACACTTTTTTTCTTTTTTTTCTTCTTTTGGTTGATATTCCGAGCGAAAAAACACTGCCTTTCTGTTCTACTTTATTTGTCAAATCCATTTGGGTTTAAAGGACCGTACCTGTCTTCAGGACATGCGGGTTCCGACTCGTTCTTCTTTTGCGGAAATGCACGTAGTTATTTTCTGCTGATTCACCGCTGCCATAGGCTTCCATTGTATGTGAAAATGTGTCTTAACCCTTTCACTACCCCACTACAGACGGTTAACAGTCTGTAGTGTGGTAGTGAAAGGGTTAGCCTTCTGTAGTGTGGTAGTGAAAGGGTTAACCTTCTGTAGTATGGTTGTGAAAGGGTTAACCATTTGTTGTGTGGCAGTGAAAGGGTTAACCTTCTGTATTGTCACAGTGAAAGGGTTAACCCTTTGGTAGTGTGGAAGTGAACAGGTTAAACATCACATGACCCCTTAACGTTCACCACATTTGACAAAAATGGCATGATAACATCTGAGGTTTATTTTCTATATATTTTCAGATATACTTGAGGCCAATGGCAGTGGTGAACTAACAAATTCTTCATTACCGGTAAAAGATTATGAAAAAGAGAAGTGATTTTTGTATCAAGGTAAGAATTACTTGGAACCCACATCAAGCCCATATCTATAGCGCTCCCACCTAAAAACTAGGGGTGGGGGAATAAATCAACACAATTGATATATCGCAATATTTTTCATGCTGATATATAGATACAGTGACACAAAGTACTAAATGTAATTTTTATTTAATTATTTTTATGTGTCTAACAATCCCATTTTGCTGCAATAAAGATGATTGGAGTGAGGGGAACAGACTGAATACGTTATCTTATTACAGATGATGTTTATATGTTTTTATTGTAGATGTTGAGTTTTCTGTTGGGGACATAATTTGCAGTTGAGGTAACAAATCGCAATATATCACAGTATGGCAATACATTGCAATATTCCAATATTGTGACTCGTCGTGACTAGTATTGTGATCATATCACATTGCGGGGCGACTTCTGGTGATTCCCACCCCTAAAAGCTGCCTCTACTCTGCCTCTGTGCTTGTTTTGTCAAAGCCATTTGAATTTGAATGGCAGCGAACCCCTCCTGTTGAGTGTGTCTTGAGCAAAGGTCGCCGTCTGAGTCTGTAATACCAATACAAAGTGAATACGACAACCAGAGAGAGAGAGAGAGAGAGAGAGAGAGAGAGAGAGAGAGAGAGAGAGAGAGAGAGAGAGAGAGAGAACAGGTGAACCACGAGCTAAATACAATATCATGCATTTGTTTGTTTCTCTTGTCTGCAGCCGGCCCACACATACACACGTACACTAGATCAAATCAAGATGCATCCCTCATGGGTCAAGAGGGGAACACCCTTGTCTTCCTTTGCCATCAGCGGAGGAGAGGGAGAGGAGCAGCCGGGCCCCTCGGGGGTCCACCAGAGGCGGGGACGAGCAACACAAATGGCTGTATCACTGCCTGCTGTGAGGACCCCATTAAAAACAATGTGAAAACCAGCGGGCAGTCAATCTAAAGAACCACTCTTGGGCCCCTTTGATGTGGCTGTCTGATACCCCGTAATTCCGTTCCAGAAATGGATGAAATATTGTACCCAGACAGTTTGACCAGGCATCCTTTTTTAACCTCTTAAGCCCTAGCCATATTTTCAGAAAATTCGCCTAAAAGTACATACCCAAGTAAATGGAAGATTGCTCCACTTCTACAAGGTCCATTTGCATGTTATTGGTATCTAGGGACAATGGCCCTCAGGGAATGTATTCCCAGTGGCAGACATATTGTGTCTGTTACTATGCTTGAGTAAATTGTAATGAACCAAAGGAGAATAAAATGTTTTCATGTTTGAGGGTGAATAACACCATGCTAACATTGACCAGATGTGAAACATGTATGATTTACAGTTTTTTTTGTAGATACAGTACTGAATTTTTCCATCTATACATGCAATTTGAAATATGAATATAGAATATCAGGCCTATAAATTACCTTATTATGGCCAAGTCATACAGTACATCTATGGATTGGGGCAAATCTCCTCTTTTTTATATATTTATACCAGATTGCAACATGTTCTTTTTGTAGACGTTCACAGAAAGGTAAAGAAACAATATACGTTGTATTTTATGACAATAGCGTTCAGGTTTGTTCGATCCGTGAGATATAATCACGGAAATAACGTCAATATTTTTCATTCGCGTCAACCGGCTGCAGCTTTGACAGCGGCTGGTGTGAGCTGGATAGTGTAGTTTTATGAAATTTCAACGTCCATCCAAAGGCCTGGGTCTCCTCTTTCTTAGGACTACAACGATTCCCATTATTATTATTTTTTAACAACAGGGCTTTTGAGGTGATGAAATCACTGTGCCCAGGCAGCAGTGGTTCGGCAAAAAATAGTTCAGAGTATATCTGCTTAGAAAACGAAAATGTCTAATTATTATTTTTTATTTCTCCACGTGGTAAATACACAGGTCATGTTTACAGGAAAGTTTTGGAGTTGTATTTGGAGTGTATTTCGTGACTGTTGGGAACTAGGCTACACTGGCAGACCTACTTCAGGTGAATGACGCTAAGCTAGGCTAATGTTGCGGCTGTTATCTAAGCCTAATGCATGCACAGAGAAGAAAAGGGTATGTATCTGCTCGTCTAACTCCAGGGTAGATGGAAATTAAGCTAATTTCCCAAAAAGTTGGAATGTTCCTTTAAGCGATGGGTCTTAACTCATTCAGCGCCGGAGCTTAATCCGTGAGATGGAGCTAGAACGCCACCACTTTATTCAATGGGGGGACTGCGAGATTTGCGAGTGGTTAAAATATATCTTAAATTATAGCTATGGGTCTAATACACCCGTCGATTATCAGTGAGTTGCTTCCAGTCAACATGTACAAAACGGATTGTTTTTTCATCGGTTCATTTCCGTTTTATACCGTTTTGAATACGAGTATAGTTTTGGTGATTTCTAGTAATCCCAGGAAAAGACACGATAATAGCCCTTTAGTGGAATACACAAAACACGTTGTAATTTTTCGCCTGATTATTGAATCTTCCTGAAATCAACGCTAGATCATCATTATTATTAGGGATTATTATTAGCTTATTGGCCGAAACCGATACCGAAAATAGGAAACAGTTGGCCGAAAACCGAATGCAGAAAGGCCAAAAATTATTAATATAAATATATATATATAATGTAATTTTTTTGTTCAGCTACCTGATTATGGCAAAAGACATGATTATGGCAAAACGTAACTTAAATAATATTAATAATCACTATTATGGGTCCATAAAACATTTATTGAGCACTTTTGAATGCATACATTAATTCCAGACTGACTGCTGAAAGATTGTACAATTTAAACATTTTCTCTTTGCATACAACAAAATGTGTCAAGTACATTTTCTTTTCACTGTAGGATAACTACAACAAAGTGCATTCAGAACAAAGCCAAGGTGCTTTAAAACTGCATAAAGATCTGCATAAAGACACACACACGAGAGGGAGAATAGCTTATAGCAGACTTAATGATGTTACTGTAGTGGCTACTGTCATAATTCACAGCGTTCTAGCTTACATGGAAGGACTGTTGTATTTACTACATCTCCTGTGACTCTTAGCGGGGGATGACGTAGCTTACGAGAGACGAGTGAAAGAGGAACGGAAGCGTAACTTAGTTAGCAGCTAACGTTAGTTAAAAAGGTTTTAACCGCGACGGGCATATAGTAATGGCGAGGATATAAAGCATGTTAAAGACGCATTTGGACGTGTTGCTCGCAGAGTTTACATAGAAACAGCGCGACTCCCAAGAGGAGTTATCACAGGATGTAGAACGCAGGACTGAAGAGCTCACGTTACACGTTGCGCATGTAATGACTGAAGCCGCGTTTTGATTATGTCATCACAACAACATGTTAGGTTACGAACGTAACCCTGTTCTTTGACGTTCTGTGATATTTTTTCGGTGCTAAAACCCTTTCCGAAAGCCGAAAGTGCCTTTTTGAACCATTTTCGTCCGCAAATTTTCGGTCGCCAAATATTCGGTGCATCCCTAATTATTATCCTTCCTCGTGCAAGCATGCAATGTGGTTTAGACTGGCGCCCCCCCCCCCCCCCCCCTCTTGCCACCAACGGCACACAGCCACACATACACACACAGAGACAGCGTCGATCGGGGTAGAAATAAATATCAGATCAACAATCAAATGTATATATAGTGTTCTTACCTTGTATCTGATGTAATGCAAAAGAAATAATCCAATTATTTGATCGCCATTCCAAATACGGCTCGTGGAGGTCCGTACCACATTACCGACCGTTACACACTGACGGGTGGGCGGGGTTACTGTTCAATGCTATCGTTGCAAAGGCCTACCTCGCCTGAGCACCTAAACCCCGCCCACACTGCTCGGATCGTCCCAGAAAATAAACTGTACTATTCCCAATGGGGTGCAATACCAGCTGGAAGGCGTAGGCGGCAGTATTTGCCCTTTTGCGAGCTCAGACCCATTCCCAACAATAACATCAGGCTGGATGGATGAAAATGAATGGATATCACTAATAAAAGAAATAACAATTAAAACCCGACTATACTCAGGTCTGGCGCTGAACGGTCGGCGAGTTAACCCGACTATCATCGTGACTGGCGCTGAATGAGTTAAGCAAGGATTAAAAAGCTTCGACAGAGCAGCAAAAAGAAACGCAACATTAATTAATACGGACTGTATTGATCTATTTATAAATTAATAAGTCTCAACCCGGTACCGCGTTGATTGGGCTTAAGGGGTTAAAGACAAGTTGTGGATTTTTTTTGTTTTGTTTTTGAGTATATCAATGCATTTGTTTTTGAGTATTAATACATCCTTAACGTGCAGCGTTAAGCACTCGCTGAGGGGGGGAAAAACATCTCTTCGCAACATTCAGATTCGTGGGCAGCGACCCAAAAACATGGGGTCATTCCACTCAAGCATTTATATATCCATGACACAAATGTAAACAAACACTTTACTTTGACAATATGATGATGTCTTCAGAGTACATTAAAGCACTTGCGTTTAGCTGTCACATGCCGTCAGTCGTATCAGGAACTTGGCAAGTCAATCAGAGTGAAAAATGTTGTCTATCAATAAGCAATC
The DNA here is from genome assembly GCF_963971535.1 of Notolepis coatsorum. Taxonomy (NCBI): domain Eukaryota; kingdom Metazoa; phylum Chordata; class Actinopteri; order Aulopiformes; family Paralepididae; genus Notolepis; species Notolepis coatsorum. Next base: position 169,433,311 of record NC_140166.1, on the reverse strand, counting down.
AATCAAACGAACAGAAATGCCAGCAAGATTCAAGAGGTTTATTTGTCAGGGCATACAGTGAAGTAGTGAAGTAACAGAGGAGTCACAAGGGCTGTTTGCTTTCATTCACAACTATATACCTTAATTATTATTATTTACCTTAGGGAAAAAACAATCCAGGAAATGAAAAACTGTTATTTCAATGAAATGCTGGTGTGTGCTATAATTGGAAAGGTGTTGCCAGCATCTCTGGTATAAACCTCAATATAGAGAAGGCGTAATTCTCTCCCTTCTTAACTTCGATGTTCAATTCAATTTAAACCTTTATTTAGACTTGAGGAATCGCTGACATTGCCTTCATTTATAATGATGCCGAGTTCCACAGGAGTTTAAAATAACTAGGACAAAGCACACAGATGAATGTAAAGAAAATCAGTTAAAACAGTTACACACTGAAACAGGGGGATTTGTAATGTTTTCAAACTGTTCATAAGAAGCCGGGGCATTAGGACTGACTTTCCAAGTTCAGGCTGTACTCTGTGGACCTTAACCCTTTCACTACAACACTACCAAATGGTTAACCCTTTCACTGTGACAATACAGCAGGTTAACCCTTTCACTGCCACACGCCAACCGTCTGTAGTGTGGTAGTGAAAGGGTTGACCTGCTGTAGTGTGGTAGTGAAAGGGTTAAGCATCAGCCAGTCATTTGAGCGTGTCAGACAGGGTCTGTCATAGTCACAGCACGAACGTACTTCACTCCCCCTCCCTTGAAACGCTCCATTCTCCTCTCCTGTGTTCAGCGATTGGGCTGTATTCCTAAACCCACTTCTCACAGGGTCCATAGTTCGAATGGAGCAACGTTGTGATACATTTTGTAGTTTTGTTCTTCATTATCTGTTTCGATATCATTCTGCACCGGCACTCTGGAAGGTTTATTGTAAAATGTTTAGTGCTGTCAATAGATTAAAAAAAATTAACAAAAATATCATATAACATATAACATATATTTTAGATATCACAGACAGCACTAGTAGTGACTGGAGCTTTCAACATTTACATGGTACATGTTTGCCACTTCTGTGCCTAATTCCTGTGCAGTGGTAGACTTTTTGTTTACTGATATGTTTGTTTACAATTTGGCACGTTAGAAAGAAATTGCCTAATTTTATTTCTGTGTGGTAGGTAAAAAACGGAAAAAACTTCCACTGTGACTTTGTTTACAAGATCCAGCAGCAGTAATATTGTTTTCTTCTTTAAAAAAATGCATTTAGATTATCATGGCATCTAAAGAAAGCAGGGCAGTGACTGGAGCTTTTCATTGTGATGGCAGGCATTGTAAAATGTTTATGTTATGTTAGTGTGTTGTAGCAATTTATGGTAAAAGTTAATTGAATTTAATTGGCCCCAATTAAAAAGGAAATGTTTTCAGTCATCAATTTTCTTTGTTGAATTATTATGTTTATTATGTTTTTCGAACCGAATCACGAGCTGAGCGTATCATTCCCATTCTTAGTAACAAATCGAATCAGGACCTTGTGAATCTAAATAGAATCGGGTGCATTACATCAACTGAGCTCTATAAAACTGTCATGGAGTGACATTTCTCCGCATTGATTTTATTCTGTCTATTTTATGCTCATTTTACGACTATTTTACTGCTGTGAAGTGGGGCTGCAATTCTTGTATGAAAGGCGCTATAGAAAGAAAGTTTATTATTATTATTATTATTATTATTATTATTATTATTATTATTATTATTATTATTATTATTATTATTATTATTATTATTATTATTATTATTATTATTATTATTATTATTATTATTATTATTATTATTATTATTATTATTATTATTATTATTATTATTATTATTATTATTATCATTATTATTATTATTGACCTATGTCAATCTCTGCCCTTTTTTCCTGATCCTCCAATCACAACTGAAGGAACAGTTGTGATTGGAGGATCAAGAAAAGAGGGGAGGGTTTGAGATAGGTCAATTAGTGGCATGATACCCACCCACCCCTACTCATGGAGTTTGTTGGGTCCTTGTAGCTTGATTGTATAGTGACGTATTTCATCAGAGCGTGAACAGTCTATGGCAGGGGTCAGCAACCTTTTTGACATGGAGTGCCTGTTTGAAATATAGTTGTAACTAGTGTGCCTCAACAATATTCCATGCATCATACATTTTTTTTCTCATAATCAGGTATTTTTTATGATAATTTTTACATTATTACATCATTATTGTTATTGTTATTATTAACAATATTATTATGATGGTTGTATCAACCCTAAATCTGAGTTGGGGGGGGGGATGCAATGCAGACAAACAGCTGCATACAGTGCGACCATATCACTCACATTTGCCCATTCATTTTTGGACACATCACACACCATCGGTGTGTGTACTGTACGTGTGCTGCCATAGCTCCACCTACAGGCCTAATGGAGAACACCAGGATGTGAATGGAGGGTGAATGTGAGGTATATCGTGTAAATACGTTTTGATTGATCGCAAGACTACACTGTAAAAAAATAAATAATAATAAGTTACCAGAACTTAAAAATATTGAGTTCAGTTACTGTGCGTTAAGGTTTTCAGTTTTCCATCCATAATAAGTTAACATAAAAATAAGTACACAACCACATTATTTCAACCTAATAAAACTATGTTTATTGTCATTGTTTTAAGAACACAAGTTGACTTGGTAATACTCACATTTTGAGTAAAAAAAATGGCTTTTAACATGTGCAATGTTCAATGAAATAGAAAAAGAAATAATAAAATGTGTTGATTGATCTCACTGGTCACAATGGTGACCGTAATAATGTTTTTGTTATAAGGCTCTGCAAATGTTACTGAATGATGTATCAATGTATTTCCAGCTAAATTGAAATAATAAACAAATAAAGGGTCTCAATTAAATATGTGGTAGTAAAAAGAACCTGTGGGGGGATTTCAACAAGATAAATGCGACAACAGTGCAAAATATTTCACTATAATATTTCAAAGCAAAAAAAAAAAATATATATATAATACTTTATTTTTTTATTTTTTTTTAATGCTGCCCATTGTGCCTAGGAAAATGCCCCCGCGTGCCTATGCAGGCACGCGTGCCTAGGGCTGCCTACCCCTGGTCTATGGGTTAGATCCACAAAGAATGGATTGCACAGTGCTAATTGCACCCTTACTTACAATTCATTATGAATTGAAAATGGGGGACCCTGATGTAAACAAGACGAAAGTCTTTCTCTGGTCTGCATCCCCTTAACAATTGTGTGTATTGAGCCGTACTGTATTGTACCCATTCTGCAATCTGTTAAAGGGGAACTATTTTACTATTTCTTTCACTATTTGGGCACTTTTACACAATTCCTGTGAGTCTATGGAACACCTCTGTAATATATATATTTCTTTTATTCATTGTTTTGTATTTCTAATCAAGTCCTCAAAAACAGCATTTTTCTACCTCAAGATCTCGAGCTGTTTTGAGCCTGGGCTCCAGGTCCAGGTCCAGCCACTGTGTGCAGCTCATCCTGCACCTCTCCATTATCATGCAGCAGTGTCTCTCTGACATCACAAATCATCACATTTTCAGATGACTCAGTTCAGTGAGGGTGAATATTGTGAGAGGAGAATTGGAAGAATGCGCCAATATGAGAATTTTGAGACATCATATTAATATAAGTTCACATAGCTAGGAAACAATGCTAAACACTCAAAAAGGCCATTTATAAGATAGTTCCCCTTTAATACAATTTTAATTCAATCAATCACAGTGCAGTGCAATCCATTCTTTGTGGATCTAGCCCTTAGGTTAGAATACTTAATTTTCACAAAAAAGATTAACCTATGTCGTGTATCATATCGACTAAATCATGACTAATGATGGGAGAATCGCAGAATAGTCTTGCAGACACACGAGTGTACTGTAGTTTCTTTTGGAAGTATGAATACAATCTCTCGCTGAAGGCCATCCTCACCATAGGAGATCATTTAAAGACTATCTCACCACCAAGCCATGGATTGAAACCAAGGACACATCAATAGAGGCCTACTGGGGACCGTGGAGCTATGAGCCCACACACTCACTCACATCCAAAATAATGGAGGATATTTCCTTTATTATTACAGTATAGAGACATTTTGGGTGGAATCGTGTTGCTAGGGAACATCTTTGGTCCAGCTTGTAACGTGATAGTTCTAGGACCTGTCTCAAGGTAGCTGGGTTTATACGGTTTCACTTATTCAATTGGTCTGAAATTTGTTTCTGACATAATTAAATTAAATTAGATACAAACAAGGAAAAAGGACTGTGTACATAATGGTGCCAAATGCACAAGAACTACAGTTTCCGCTTTTGGCCGCCATGCGTTGAGCGCCAAAGACGAGTAAACTCGTTTTTAGATCCTTTTTTCTTTTATTCGATTTTTTTATTCAATACAGGTTCACAGACCTCGTGTTACCATAGGAAATCATTCTGAGATTCCGAGAGGGCAATAACGGCCGCATCCTGCTAGGTGGCAGTATTGCCCACCCTTTGAAACCTTATTTCACAAGTGTGTTACATCTAAACCCCTCCGGGCGGAGAATTTTGGTCCAGGCAAGCCTAGCGGTTCACCCGATCACATTGGAACGTGTCCAGGACACTCGATGCATGTGTTGTGCCGGATTATGTCGGGGACCCGATGGACACCAATATTGGAAATCGCGATCAGACAATTGGAATATTCTTTTTGGAATATCCGCGGCAAGGTAAGGACTATCTGACGTCAATTCCACCTTGATCCTACAATGATTTCATATCGATCCAGTCGATCAGCATATGTAGTATTCAAAACGAATGCCATTGATGACGATCAGAGCATCAAAAAACGACCCCCCCCTTTGATGCATTCATGATGAAACATAATACCTATTATATACATTTGATTTGGAAATAGTAGCGTGTCCAACGACTTTAGTAAAATTCACATAGCGCCCTATAACTCAGCTTTTCAGGAATTAGCCCAGATCACTCCTAAACTATGCAATATTCACCACGGGATAACTCACGAACGTATACATAAAAAAAATGATCTATTTTTTGCATGTTCGACGGGAGAAAGTGACTGTCAAATGACCAGAGTATTGTCTCCATAGCTATAATATAGAATATAGATATAGCTCTCCAAACATAGTGACTCACAGTGAAAATAGGCTATGGAAAGCTGGCGCATTAGCTACAGGGATAAGGGTAATGGCTGGCGCTGAAAGTGTTAAAGCATCTTCATTCCTTTTAGCTGTATGATATATTTTCTTTTATGTTATTGCATTATTCTATCTTGGAAATGTACAACTCCACAGTGTTCAATGGCATGTGGATGTACTCATCACCGTTGGAATGTTCAGTCCCAGACAATTTTGTCCCACGTGTGACACTGTACTCCTGAAAGGGTTAAGGAGTAAAGCAGTAGTGTCTACAGGCAGCATAGTTATACTTGGACCCCCTGGAATTAGCAGAGTGTCTGACCTTTGGAATGTTTTCTAAATGGAAGATGAGGCTGAATTTGGGATCCGTCTCACAATGAATTAGGCTAAGCAGCCGTCAATCAACGTCACAAGGCCCCCGCTTGTCTGTGGTAAATATCCCCCCCCCCCAGTCCCTCGACGGGGCCCGAGGCATATACTCCACCATGTGACAAGCCCTTATAGGTGAATTGGCCCTGTTCTAAGAGCCCATCCAGGCATGGATGCTTAGCATTGGTGACCTTTAATTCCATTCAGACTGTGTACAAATGACTTCAACATAACCCATTCGGGGGAGAAAAAAACTGTGAAAGAAAGTCTTTGCTAGATCGTAGCCACTCTGGGTTTCGGCGCTCTCCGGCATTATCTACTCCCCGGGTTTAATGACTTCCCGCCGAGAGGAGCCTTGGTGAGAGCCTTGGCAGTCAGACTAAGAATAGCATTAGACACAGGGTTATCTGGGCATTACACTCACTGTAACATGCAATTAACTCTCCTCCTCCATTTTCATTGCACAATTATTCATTAATGTCAATTTAATTTTATGCATTGTTCTACATGACCAAAGGCTGATTACTGGGCCCTTGCTCTCCAATACCCCAAGTTAACCGGTGCCAGCCTCACTCGCGGGCCGACTAATTGCAATTTAGCCCCAGACAGCACCTCCCTCTTTAGGCCTGCCTTTAATGGAGCAACTGATTCACAGACAGGTAACGATTGGAAAGACAAAGTGCTTTCTCCCTCTGAATGGAAAACAAATGCCCTGCTGCTAAGCTGTTTTCTTTGTGATAGCACAGAGGGCAGCCCTTTGTATTCAGAGAGGGACAAGTGGTAATATGTTCCCTTAAATCCTATTTGTCTTCCATTTCTATCTCCATATAATAATAAAGAAGACCCTATTAAGTCACACCGGGATGTCCACAAACACAGCAGGCACAATGGAAAACCGGTCCGTGGACAGATTAGTGCATTTGTGTGTACCATATCAAGATTGGGATCTGAGCGGCCTGCACACTGGATGGGACAAAAAAAGACTTGATTTCTAAACGACAGCAAGTGACAAAAGACAAGGTTGGTACCGGTATTCGTCTCTTTCTTTATTTAATGATGTTGTGTTGTGGGAAAAAAACTAAAATCCCCACCGTTTGGTAGATACTCAAACCTCGCATGACGCCTACACATCTTGTATGTCAAGGTAGGAGAATGGCCCTTCCCCCGACGCACGACTGTAGAAAGGACCACTCTGTTTACATTTAACAAGACGGTTAATACCAGACGTTACATCTTTCACGCTGGAATGAACACACTATGAATTGATTAGACGTATACCGCAGATGGTTGTGCCAATATGTATGAGTGCAAATATGAAAAGGTTATCTCGGTGCTATAATGGACTGTGGGTGAATGGACTGTTGTGAAGAAAATAATGGACTGTATTGAGATATATCTGTAATCTCTTCTGGTTAGACGCACGCCCCTCCCAGCATCGTTCCCTCCTCAGCAAAGAGGCCATCATTAACCTTTCAATTTCCATCCATATGATGGAAATCAGAGGATGCCTTTTCGGGGGTTTATTAAAGTATTAAAACAACTGCTTTGACCCCCCCCCCCCCCCCCCCCCCCCCCCAGCTCTCTGTACACTCTTAAAAAAGGACGTGTTGGAAATAACACAAGATGCATTGTGTCTCTGTAAGTGAACACATACGGGTTTGTTGAAAAACAACACAATGGCCGTGTATCTGTCGTCGTATCGCGTTAGAAAATGTTCATGGAAACGGCAACATTCGTCCTGAGTTTTTACTCTCGCTTGAGGGTGATATTGGAAATGTTGAGAGTTTATGCACTGAATAGGCAATGGAAACACATTTTTCAAGTAAATAGTGACATAGAGGATAATAGATTCCATGACTGCTCAGCTGATTGGTCCGATTACATTGCTGCACAACAACTCAACTGGGTTTAAAGTTTCTGACATTATGCACCAAAAAGGCTGTCTGTGAATGATGTCCATCACAGCTTCCCCAGAGCTGTCAGACGCACTGCTGGGCTGGAGAGAGCTGTCAGACACACAGCTGCTATTGTAAGACATAGTGGAGCAAATGTAATATGTTCATTATAATAGTGTTACAGTATATAAACCACAGAGATGTAACATATCATGTATCTCTATCCTCATATTATCTCATGGCATAGCCAATACCTTTAGGTAGCCTAATAAGAGGACAATTACATCACCCCTGTTACAATTTCTCTCATCTCTCCTATGGAACACACGTTGGTTCGTGCATCAGAACATTGGCCTGCGCTTCTGTCTTCATCTTGCTTCGGAAAGCAAGAAATACGGTGTTATGTGAGCTGACAGGAAAGAGCCTGACCAATAGTAGTCAGTTCTAGACAGCCAAGCTTTGTTTTGTCATCGGGTGTTTTTTCTGACGTTTCTACTTTACGTAGAAAGTTTATTCGTCTCAACCTAACCTAATTCACATTATATTTTTTGCGACATTTCAAATGTTCGCTTTAAATTACCTTTTTTTATTTGCTAGCAGTAACACGATTAGAACGTGGCGGGTCACATTGATTGCATATTGTGTTTTTATTGTTTTTAAGTACATTTACAGAGTCTAACGTGAGGATCCCATAGCTCAAACGGGAACAAGTCACTAGTGGTTATTGAGAAAATGTGCTGTTTATTCTTGATGAAAGAATGATGAAATAACTGTAATTTACATCTGGGTTTATTATCCCTGTGATGAAAGCTCAACACAAACTACTACACTCGTAAAAATCAATTCTGGTTGTTTAGTCAATATCCAGCAAAAAAAAATCAAAATGTTTTTCGCTCGGTTGAACTTTGATTATATAGTGTCTCAATTTAAATGATTTTTGCAACATCAATTCACTGATCAAAAAAGATGATTTCAGCATAGTGCGGAAAGCTAGCAAACAACAACATCTGGTTTAGCTCATCGCGTGCATTTCATCAGAGCAACGCAATCGCCGTGACGGCAGGCCGGGGCGCATCGTTCCCTTTAACATCTGTTAGGGACAACACCTTTTTTAACAGTGTCGTTTTCTATAGCGGGTGTCGGCACGATAATTAAATCGTTTAGAGCAGGAAATCGCTTCTCACTCTTCTGTCACAGGAACTTATAGGGAGATATCTTCGTGCAGTAATGGTAAGAAATGATAAAGCACGAAGGACCAGACTTTTCAGACACACACTCACACACACACAGTGTCACACACACAGACACACACCTGGCATGGAACGCATGATTAAAGAGTGTCAATTTCCAGAACTACCTCGGGCCAAATGGACCTGTCTTTCATGCACTGATCCACATCAAAGACTCTCAGGCAAGAATCCTCAAGGCATACACGCTCAAAGCGCCCTCTTGGTCCTCCTTAAATTCTATTGTATCAGCTTGTTTTCCATATTGTATTTCAGTGTAATCATATGAATTCCGCGCGTAATTGGGGAGGGCAAGATACATGTACTTCCCCAAGAACTCCGTTTCATGAACAAAACAGAGAAATGTACAAAATAATGATTAATCTGCCCCATTGTTGATTGACCATTGAAAAGGGCTATTCTCTCAACTCGAATTCTTCTTTTCCACGGACCTTTGCAAGCAGTAGGGCAGTAATGATTGCCCATTTTTAGACTGGGGGGGATAATCAAGGCCTTCAGAAGAAAATGAGATAATAAGCATCAAATATGAAAGGAGGGAAACAGAGAGCCAACTGGAGTATTCATTTGGAATAAAGGAATATTTGATTAGCACAGCCAAAGGTTTACAACATCTTGTTTGAATATAATAGATAGTAATTACTTTCATTCTGAATGTAATTCATTTCATAGCAAATTTATCTAAATGACAACATGATATGTCTGGATAAAAGTACTCTTTCATGTCTCGTTTCTGGGAGTGATACGAATATGGATAATTTCCCAGTCTCTCTACTACTACTAATACTACTACTACTAGTAATACTATTATTATTATTAGTATTATTAGTATTATCATTATAATATAATATAATATAATAATAACAACCCTAATAACCGTAACCCTAACCCAACAACAACAACAACAATAATAATAATTATAAATTGTTGTTGTTGTTACATCACATGGAACCACTGATTAAACTATAATGATAAACAAACGCCAAAGCTGTATAAAAACCTCAGATGAGGAAGATCATAACGTCAACAGGCTGCTAGCTGTGAAAATAGATATTAGCTTGATCTCCATGAGAACACTCAGACATCAGACATGAGAAATATCAGCTACTGTATGTGCATGACAGCTCTCAATGACCTCACAAAAGCTTTTGACCTAATCAACAGAAGTGGTCTCTTCATGATGGTCAATAAAATTGGCGGCACCCTCAAGATTCTCAGTGTGGTTAAATCCTTTGACAATAGCGCGTGCAGCACCATTCCGCCGCTCACTTCGATGGTTCCACTTGAAGATGCCTTTGACATTAGTGGAGGAGTCAAACAGACTTGAGTTCCCTGCTCACATTGTTTTAAACCTTTCCTTTTCGGCTGTCATCCTCAAGCATGCTTTAAGTCTTAAGTCTGCTTTTTAACATCTGAGAGACCTGCTGTTTGCATAATGACACCTGCACTGGCACACACACCTCTTAACAAGCAGGCAGAAAAGTGGCAATTTTTTTTACTTGAACTTGAGGACTGCATACTTTTTTTGCAAACCAAAACAACATACTTTATACTTATAGCACATGCATGAGCCTGGTCTCTTTTGAAAGATGACATTCTGAAGTTTCTGATTCCAGAAAAAGATTCACTTTTAATGCTAAGGTAATAGAGTTACATAGGTCTGAACATGAGTTGTAAAAAAACATGTTACTCAAGTTTTTCTGTAGTAGTTAGTAGTCCAGAGGTAGTATTTCCCCAGAAGGTGGTATGGCTTACAAGACTGTAGTACATAGCCTGAAGCCTTATGTAGTACATATCCAAATTTCATAAAGATCCATTCAGAAATGAGTGATTAGGACTGATTTAGGTAAACTGTGTACAAAGAAAAACTCAGTTTTCTCATAGACTTCAATTCATTCGGCTGTTTTGCTCTTCCTGTTTTTGTGTTTCTTCGTGTTTTTAGTTTTTTTTATTTAGATCCCCATGTGGGGTATCATTGGAAAGCCACACTCATTGGTTACAACGATCCACAATATTTTTTTAGATCGGATCTAGATTGACGGAACTACTGCAGCCTGAGTCGGGAGTGGTATTTTGCGCAATACCGCGTACTTTGCACAAGCCTCAAATACCGGCATGTAACTCGAGAACCGCTGAACGGATTTTGTCGGATTTTGTCGCTATCGACAGGCAACAAATAAGCCTTCAATTCGATATATATATTGTATTACAAAATATCGCCAAAGTAAAAATGTCCCATATGCGGGACATTGCAGCTTAAGAGTAAGACCATCTCCAAAAGTTGATGGATTGCTTTGTGATGAGGGGTACCATCTTACAACTGGCCTAAACAAGACTAGGCAGTCAGTCAGTCAGTCAGTCAGTCAGTCAGTCAGTCAGTCAGTCAGTCAGTCAGTCAGTCAGTCAGTCAGTCAGTCAGTCAGTCAGTCAGTCAGTCAGTCAGTCAGTCAGTCAGTCAGTCAGTCAGTCAGTCAGCAACATCGCCTCGTATAGCCACTAAGGAAACAGGTGATGGACATCTTGACAATCTACATAAAATATCTACAATCCTTATTATACACCATTATTATCAACCTCTCACTAGATTACCTACCTGCATTAGTACAATTGCCACAACATTCTGTAGACTCACTGAGACATGGAAAAATAACAATTCACACAAAAACAATGTGTTGACAGTGAGTTTTACAGTAAGTTTTACATTGAGTTTACAGTGAGTTTACAGTGCTTGTGACCTCAGTACCTTATGCTATGAAAGCAGAGCATGGGCTCCCAAGATAGAGAGGAAAGACTCACGAGTTGCTTATAATTCACCTTTGACAATCCTATTGAGAAAACACTACCCTTTCTTTCTGGTGCAGTTCAAAGTGTTTTATACCATTATGATTCAGGAGAACCTACCCTTTCTTTCTAGTGCAGTTACTGCTCAGAATGTTTGTGTAGTTTTCCTTCTTCCAGCATGGCTGCCTGTAACATAGCAACCATTGTTTTGTACATGGCAATGGAAGAGACAACGGTTGTGATATGCTGATATATGAGATATATTTGATAGAAAAACATAATCATTTGGTGTCTTATTACTGGATCTTGTAAACAAGTCCCAGTAGAACAGTAATAGCATACTTTCCCTAGTGTTTTACCTACTCAAACACTACACATAAATGTAGCATTTTCTTTTGAAAGTGGTTACCAATGGTTACAGGCAGCTATACTGGAAGAGAACTAAACAAACATTCCGTGCAAGGCCTCTATTGTGAGAAGGGAGGAAATGACTTGTCCCTCAGGTACAATCTGACACACGGATAGGGACAGGGAGAAGACCATGATGCAGCTACAGTATGCATACATACGTCTTCCATGCCGATCCTTGTGTTTGGCGCACCTGGCAAATACAATACAATTACAATACAATACATATTTGTATATATATTACAATACAATACAATATATTTATATACAATATATTTGTATATATATTACAATACAATCAAATAAAATACAATGGCAATACAGCTCGAGTCCTCAAATTATGCCAATTTATCTGGACATTGGTCTTCATTCTCGAACGTGTTCGTAAGTGCCTTGGTAAATATCTTGGTAAAAATTTCCTACCAACAGATTTACGGAAATCCTCCTCCGGATTACTGAACGTGTGAAACGGTCTACGTAAGTGGGGGAAAACGTTCGCAGCTGAACGGAGTACGTCACTCATTCTTAAACTTTCAGCGTGTGCCCGTATCCCTTGAATTTGAATACAGACACGCCCAGCCAGCTCCTGCCGTTGCATCTCTGCTGTGTTGATCATTGTATTCAACAGGTAGCGCAGACTTTCACAATTCAATTCGATTAAAATGTATTGTCATCATACAGCACAAGTACAATACAACGGAAATAAGTTTGGCATCCAACCAGAGTGCAAATGTAAGTACAATAGTAACATATATCAATGGCTCTTAGATGTGTGCAAGCAATGTAATAAATAAATAAAACCAACAATAAATAATATAACAAGACGGTATATGGAATATGAATACAGTATATTCCACTATACAGTAGCTATATCTGTGGCGATCGGTTTAGTTCTTATTTATTTAGTTTGCAGTGTGTGTGTGTTGGTGTGTAATGCTCACAATGCCTCATTGAGTCAGGACTATAAATGCAAAAACGTAATTATTAATTATACAAATATTGTTGTATTAATTATCATTATAATTATTTAATTCCACGGATGTCTGTAGTATCGGCAATCCCCAATGACTTGTCCCAGCTGTTGAAACCACGAGCACACACTTATGACTGCCTTTTGGAGTACGTAAATCCTATGTAAATCCTACAAAGAATTTACAATATGAAGCCGTACGAGAATGCCAAATAAGTACGTAAATCGAGTACAAAGGAATTCCTTGGTAAGTTTTACATATGTCCGTTCGAGAATGAGGACCATTGTCCTGAGCATCGTAGAAGTCAGCTCTAAAGAGGGAGGATAGACACTCAGATTTTCACCCCCAATTATAAGCTCTGAGGGGGTGCATGTCACTAAGAAAAAGGTTCACATAGAAGTTAGGGTCATCTTGGTTTGGACCATATACATTAAGCATAGTGACCAATTGGTCAACCATATATCCCCTGACTAAAATATATCTGCCCCCTTTATCCTTTTCAACTAGGTTTGGTTGGAATGGAATCCCTTTTCTTATCAGAATAACCCCCTTGCAAGAGATGTGAATGATGAGTAAAATATTTGACCTTGCCATTGTTTCCCCAGTTTGCTATGCTCTGTGTCACTCAAATGGGACTCTTGCAGGAAGGCCACATCTATATGATGTCTTCTGATGAAGCTGAGAATTTTACGGCGTTTGACTGGCCGGTTAAGACCATTACTGTTCCAACTCAAAAACGAATATGTTATACACCCATGTGGTTGGTATAGCTAGTTAGTAGTTCACTGGGATAACTGAGAGCATAGTTTACAATACCTAGATGTGTAAACATTATAAGCCAATTAACAAAAAACGTCCTGTCTGAACCCCTCCCATTTCCCCTTAACACTTAACCTGCACCCTTTTTAGGACGATTTGCCCACCAGCACTTTGGCAACCTCTAGTGGCTTCGGTGTGCAATACATATATCGACAATATATATATATATGCACAATATATATATCGAATTAAAGCCCAATTTGTTGCCTGTCGATAGCCCTTTCAGGTGGCAAAATCCGTTCAGCGGTTCTCGAGTTACATGCCGATATTTGAGGCTTGCGCAAAGTACACGATATTGCGCAAATACTACTCCCGACTCTTGGAGCTCTAGTTCCGTCAATCATTTGGCGATCTCGAAAATGATTGGACAGGGTTGTAGCCAATGAGTGTGGCTTTCCAATGATACCCCAGCGGGGGATGTACGAATCAGGGATCTAGGTGAAAAACTCACGAGCGAAAACAGGAAGAGAAAAACAGCCAAATTAATTGAAGTATATGAGAAAACTGAGCTTTTCTTTTGTACACAGTTTACCAAAATCCCCCCTAATCACTCATCACATTAAGCCATACAAATTTATGGGGAAATACTACTTCTGGACTACTAACTACTACAGAAAAACTTGAGTAACAAGTTTTTCTACAACTCAAGTTCAGACCTATGTTATTCTATTTCATTAGCACTAAAAAAAATCTTTATTGTATCATAAACTTCAGAATGTTATCCTTCAAAAGAGACCAGGCTTATGCATGTGCTATAAGTATAAAGTATATTATTTTCGTTTTCAAAAAAGGTATCAGTCCTCAAAAACGAAAACAAAAATGGCCACTTTTCTGCCCGCATGTTAACTCATTCAGCGCCAGTCATGATGATAGTCGGGTTAACTCGTCGCCATCGCTTGAGCGCAGTAGCGGCCGGTCTGACCTACTTTTGGGTGGGCGCAGGGGGTAGGGGTAGGGGGGGTGAAGGGGGGGGGGCCATGTCACTGGCAGCGGACAGCTGACCAAGCGAACACTGACTCCGCACAACACTACTAAACCACCAACACACAACCAGTCAAATAAAGTACAGTCTAATTCACAACTTGAAACACAATATATAAATAGAAAAGTTAGAAACTCGCTCCGTCTCCAAACACACGCATACGCACACAGAGAGAGAGAGAGAGAGAGAGAGAGAGAGAGAGAGAGAGAGAGAGAGAGAGAGAGAGAGAGAGAGAGAGAGAGAGGCTGGCTTGCATAGATTAAACATATATGACTTACCATCAGAAGAGTTGAAGGAGGCGAGACATTATTTCAGCTGTCCACAAGCCTTAATCCACTTTAAAAAAAAATTATAATAACCAGCTTCTGGAAAACGACCGAATATATTGCCTTCCTCTGTCCAAGTTCTTTCTATCTGAGTTTTTCTTGCAGTGTCCGTATTTCAAATGGTGTTGCTTTGATGGATTTATTTAAGTTAACAGAATTATCCATGGTAGCTAACTATAAACCGAAACCAGGCAACAAGGCAAGTCTTATGCAACTGCTGACGAGTGAACACACAGTGCTTGCTTGTGCAGTGCAGTGCTTGCTTGTCCAGAGTGCCAGAAACCGCAACCCCCCCAGCCCCCCCAAGCCCGCCCCCCAGATCATATTTATGACCATTGATAGGCTAAAATGTATTTTTCTAGATTCATTACATTGGCCGCTTGCGCGCAGTGACGCCTACACAGTGCATTTTGTCTAGCGCCCTGGATGCCCCGACGTCAATCACAAACGAGGGGGAGGCGATTAGAATAGCATGCAAAAAATGATTTATACTATATTTATTGCTATATTAACGTTATTGTGCATTTTAATAGTAATTATTATTCATTTTAAACATGTTTAGTTTATTTTTAGGGCTTCAAGCCTTCAAAATATCTAAAATAAAAAAACACAAGTTCTTCTTCTCCTACTCTCTCATTGCTCTCAACCAGGGGGGGGGCGGCGCCCCTAGTGGCCAGCCGCCACTGCTTGAGCGCCAGACCCGAGTATAGTCGGGTTTTAATCGTTATTTCTTTTATTAGCGATATCCATTAATTTTCATCCATCCAGCCTTATGTTATCGTTGGGAATGGGTCTGAGCTCGCAAAAGGGCAAATACCGCCGCCTTTCAGCGGGTATTGCACCCCTTTGGGAATGGTCTAGTTTGTTTCCTGGGACGATCCAAGCTATGCGGGTGTGGTTTAAATACTCAGGCGAGGTAGTCAGATACAACGATGCATCTGCAAGGCACCCCCCCGCCCCTCAATATGCAATGCTGTTGAACATGGCACGGACCTCCGCGCCCAGTACTTCAAATGGCGATGAGATAGTTGGATTATTTCTTTTGCATTACATCAGATACAAGGTAAGAACACTATATATAAATTTGATTGTTGATCTGATATGTATTTCTACCGCGATCACGGCGGTGGTGCTGAATGAGTTAAGAGGTTAAACATTTCAAAACAACAGTTTTTCTAGAGAAAATAAACACATAAAATGCGTAAATATAATGTGCACACATATATATACATGTACTCCTACATATACATATACACACATACACATCTTGAAGTCAGCTGTAGTAATAGGAACTCAAATCAAAAGGGTCCTGTGAGGGTTAAACATCTCAAGTCCAATGTCGCCGACAGTAACGTAAAACATGGCGGGTATCAATTCAAAAAGCAATTTAGAATATGAGGCTTATTGCCTGGTAGGTGTCATTAATTACCGCTCTTTTCTGGTCGAGAGAGGGCCGCGGGATCACGTTAGCATGGTCGGGTGGTGTTTACTCAGATAAGTCTCTGCCGACACCGGTGAATTAAATGTTGTGTAGCTTTTTCTTTAGCAGCATGAAAGCCTTCCTTTTTTTGTAGAGGACCGTGGACATATCCCTGAAGATCATGATAGTAGAGTTACCATATGTCAGTGATTTATTTTTCCACGCTGCGTCAAGGATTCTGGACACATCAGTAAAACGGAATAGGTGGATCACTATGGCTCGGGGGAGGCTGCCGTTATCTGGTCGGCGTTGGAGTGTATGGTGAGCCCGTTTGATTGTCCGGCGTCTAGGTCTAGTATTTTCGGGAGCGATACATGTAGGAAAGAGATATAATTTGTACCCTCCACAACTTCCGGGAAGTCTACCAGTCTTAGGTTCCGTCTTCTCTCTCTGTTTTCCAAATCGTCAAGTTTTTTTTTCAGACCGCTGACTTCTTCCTCTGTATTTCTTTTATGGTCGCTGAGGTCTTGGGGTAGGGAGTTGAGGCTATCACCACAGAGACATTTAGAGAGTTCAACTTTAGTTCCATCATAGTTTGTATTCTATCGAATACTTTTTCCAGTTCCCCAAGAAACCATGCCGGCGGGGTTTCACTGCTAGCCTCTGTGTTAGCTAACGTATTAGCTAGAGAGTTACCTCTTTGTGGTTTCATGGTAATGCTAGGGCCACCGTTGGGCGATGCAGTCGGCAGTTGTTTGTTTACCAATGGTTTAAAGTGTTATTAGTGAAATATGAGTTATAGAAATCTAGTCCGAAAAAGGCTAATATTGATGCTAGGAAATGCGCGCCGCGATTTTGTTTGTAGTCCTATGAGGAGAGGAGACCCAGTACTTTATATGGGCTTTCGAATTTCTAAAAACTACACTTCCTAGGTCATGCCAGCCCCTATCAATCATCTGACTTCTGGATTGACTTTTTTATTTCTCTTATTTTTCGGGGTTATCTCCCACACACCTGAATGTTATTGCCATAAAACAGTTAGTAAAACCCAGTTAGTTTCTCTACCTTTCTGTGAACGTCTAGCAAAAAACAGCGTTGCAATCTGATGAAAAATTACGGAGACATTTACATTATAAAAGAGTCATTCACGGTTTGTGAATCACACCTATGGTGATACTAAATCCAGATTGAACTCTGCCATTGGAAGGGGGAGATTTGGTCTGATCCATAGATGTGCGAATTGGCCATAGTAAGGTCACTTATAGGCCTGATATTCTATATTCTATAATCATATTTCAAATAGCATGTGTCCGGATAATAATAATAATAATAATAATAATAATAATAATAATAATAATAATAATAATAATAATAATAATAATAATAATAATAATAATAATAATAATAATAATAATAATAATAATAATAATAATAATAATAATAATAATAATAATAATAATAATAATAATAATAGCTTCATTTTATATAGCGCCTTTCAAGAGACCCAAGGTTGCTTTACATAGGGGGAAAAAATAACAAAGTAACAAACATAGTGGACAGACACAACATATAAATATAAAGTGAGAAATTAGGGGTTAAAGGCCAAGTTGAAGAGGTGGGTTTTGAGCAGTTTTTTGAATGAGTCCAGAGTTGGGGCGGTGCGGAGTTCTGCGGGGAGGGAGTTCCAGAGGGTGGGAGCTGCCACACTGACAGCTCTGTCCCCGAAGGTCCGCAGTCTGGTTCAGGGGATGGAGAGCTGACCAGTGTCCGTGGATCGCAGGGACCGTGACTGAGTGTAGGGGTGGAGGAGGTCAGTGAGGTACTGAGGTGCCAGAGCGTGAAGGGATTTGTAGGTGAGCAGGAGGGTTTTGAATTTGGATTTGATGGGGAGCCAGTGGAGGTGGATGAGGGTGGGAGTGAAGTGCTGCCAGGGTTTGGTGCGGGTTAGAACCCTGGCAGCTGAATTTTGAACATAGTGGAGCCTGTCCAGGGTTTTGCTTGGGACCCCGGACAGGACCCTGTTGCAGAAGTCCAGGCGGGAGGTTACAAAGGCATGGATGAGGGTCTCAGCTGTGGAGTTGGAAAGTGATGGTCGGAGTCTGGAGATTATTAAAAAAAAAAAATGAATCCTCTCTTTCTCTGATTTTCTCAGTTTTTTCTCCCCGTTCCAATTTAGTCCTTGTGCCAATTACCCCCCTCCCCTGCCTGGTTGTTGTGCGCATGTTCTCCTACTGGTCGGTACAAGGGAACCCTGAAGTCATCCGCACGCTTCCTCCATGCGCGGCGACAGCCAGTGACTATTTTTTCACCTGGCAGCGAGGACTCTCATTCGTGAAGCGTAACGTGTGGGAGGTCACGCTGCCTTCATCAAGTCCTACCTCCGCTGAGCAAGCGCCCAGACCTGACAACGCCAGATTCCCACCCATGACTTCCCTCCCCCTAATGCTGACTCCGGGAGTCGAGACCGCAGCCTCTTGCATTGGTGACGAGCACAATCTCCGCTACGCCACCTGACCGCCCCATTGAGTCTGGAGATATTTCTGAGATGGAAGAAGGCGGATTTGGTGACGGAACTGACATGGGCTTGGTAGGATAATGGTGGAGTCCAGGATAACGCCCAGGTTGCAGACGTTAGGGGAAGGGCAGATGGAGCAGCCGTCTACGTCGAGGGTGAGATCCCCAACCTTCCGGAGCAGGGCCTTGGGTGCCACAACCATGAGCTCAGTTTTATTGTTGTTGAGTTTGAGAAGATTAGATGACATCCAGGTTTTTATTTCATGAAGGCAGTTGACAAGGGAGCGTGGGGGGAGCTGGGTGGATGGTTTGGTGGAGAGGTAGAGTTGTGTGTCGTCTGCGTAGGAGTGGAAGCTGAGGCCATGGCGGCGGATGATCTGACCGAGGGGGAGCATGTAAATGGTGAACAGAATTGGGCCAAGTACAGAGCCTTGGGGGACGCCTTGGTTGACTGGATGGCAGAATTCAGTACTGTCTCTACAAAATATCCTGATTAATCATCTTCCCTTTATTAATTTGATTAGATTGGTTGTACATGTGATCTCAAGAAGGTGCTGAATGAGCTCAGTTTTCATGTCTGGTAATTTATAGCATGGTGTTATTCACAGTCAAAGATGAAAAAAATTTATATTCTCCTTTGGATCATCACAATTTACTCAAGCCTAGTGACACAATATTTCTGACACTGGGAATACAGTACATTCCCAGGAATAGATGTCCCTAGATACCAAGAACATGCAAATGGACCTTGTAGAAGTGGAGCAATCTTCCATTTACTTAGGTATGTATTTTTAGGAGGATTTTCAGAAAATAGGACTCAGGCTTAACACATTCCCCGCCAAAAACTAGTTTACTCGTTATTGGCTGTCAATCGAATAACATGCAAATGGACCTTGTAGAAGTGGAGCAATCTTCCATTTACTTAGGTATGTATTTTTAGGAGGATTTTCAGAAAATAGGACTCAGGCTTAACACATTCCCCGCCAATAACGAGTTTACTAGTTTTTGGGATCGTTATATCTTTTATTCGCTATATCTATTCATAATTCATAGCTACAGCCTCTGGTATAGTCTTCAGACCCTGTCTGAGCTGGCAGACGGTCAACACCGCCCTCTACTGCCAGGTGGAGCTATTGCATCTAATTGAAAATGGGCTTGTGTATTTTAGGAGGCGATCTGAGCCGGGCGGGCGGGGTTTAAATATTCAGGCGAGCCACTTCTATACAACGATGGCATCAGTAACTCCGCCCGCCCGCCCGTCATTGTGAAACGGTCTGTAGTGTGGTGCGGACCTCCACAAGCATTATTTGGAATTGCGATAAGATATTTGGATTATCTCTTTTGCATTACATCAGATACAAGGTAAGAACATCATATATGAATTTGATCGTTGATCTGACATTTATTTCTACCCCGATCACAGCTATCTGTGTGGACCGTGTATGACTGTTTACTGTTGGCTGCGGTGGGGGTGGGGGGGGGAGCGCCCCCCTATGCTACGACGGTCATTTGCTGTATGGACGAGGAGACATAATAGTGATAATCTAGCGTTGATTTCAGGATGATTAGATAATCAGCCGAAATATTACAACGTGATGACTGGATTAGAGTCAAATGCATTTTTCTCGCCTTTTCCTGGAATTACTGAAAAACACCCAAACCATACTCTATTCAAAACGGTATAAAAACGGAAATGTACGGATGAAAAATACATCTGTCTCCGCAATGTTGACTAGAAGCAGCTCACTGAGACCAGACGGCGTTATTAGACCCATAGATATAATATAAGATATATTTTAAGCACTCGCAAATGTCACAGTCTAAAACTATATCCATTGAATAAAGACCTGGCAATGAATGGGGTATCAGCGCCCCCTGCTGTGGCCGTCAATGTGTTAATAGAGGCCTTTCACTAAATGTTTCAAATGCCCATTTGTTCACCATATTGGAAGAGACAACGGTTGCTACCTGCAAAACAATGGTTGCTATGTGTTCATATGAGAAATTATATCAACAAAAATGTCATAATTCAATGTCTTATTACTGGATCTTGTAAACCCATCACAAGTACCTACTCTACCACTACACAGGAATTATAAAAAAAAAATGGTTACCGAGCCATGTAGGAAGAAAGTGAAGTTCTAAAACATTTTCAAAAATGCCTCTATTTCTAGATGGTGGGAGGTTAAAGTTATGGTAAGGGATTTGTTTACAAACAACCTTTCAAGTGAAAGTTATGATGAGTTACAGCTTTGCAGCTAGGCCAAAAAGGCTATGAAATCTATACACTACCATAAAACAATGACAGCCCAGTAATTAAATCAGAATGAATGTAGATTAAAAGACATCAAAATAATAAATACAATACATGGGCTCTTGCTCGCTCTCCCCCCCCCCCCCCCCACCCCCCCCCCCTCAGGACCCCCACTTGGACTATACATCCACTACTTCATTTAACATCAGAAAATTACTAATTTATATGCGTTCCTTTATCTTCTCCACCACAGCTACCCAGACTGCTATGCTGGCTTCATTAACACCTAAAATTCGTGCAGTGGATATCTCTAGATAAATCACATCGAGATAGGTAAGAACCCATACCTTCCGGCACATTTTATCCGGTTGAATCCAGCGTGACGCTATCAACTTTTTGGCAGCCGTAAGACCCGCCAAAATGAGTCTCTTTACATGTACAGAGGTCGATAACTGAGAAACATAATTCAACAACAATACAGAAGGCAGTGTAGGTATGGTCAGAGACAAAAATTCTGATAATTGAGTGGTGACATTTTCCCAGAAAGTCTTGACAGGAGGGCATTCCCAATACATATGCACCAATAGCATCGTTTGAACACAAGGAGCATCGAGAGTCCGGTCTGAGACCCATTAGGTGCAATCGTCTAGGGGTCAGGTAAGTCCTATGAACAAAATTAAGATTAATCTGTTGGTGATCTGGGTTGCGTGATGATAGCCGAACATTTTCCCAGACTGCATCCCAATCAAAATCTACTTCCAGGTTTGGGATATCCTTCCTCCAAACCGAGTCTAGGGGAAGGACCTTATATGAGGACGTAAGTAAGTGGCGATAAAAGTCCGAGACGAAGCCTCTCGACGTCTCATTATCATAAAATAATTTGTGAAATCTGTGGTGCTCAAGTGGAATATCTAATGGGACTCCGTGAGCCCTCAAAGCTGCTCTTAATTGTAGATAGAAGAGATAAGTGGAACTGGTGAGGTTCAATTTGTTGAATATATCTCGATAACGGCAGAGACCATGGTCATCGAAGATATCCCCCAATGTGTGTATGCCTTTCTTTTCCCATCCAGGATATCTGATAGGTTGTTGTGCAATAAGGATTGAATTGTTATTAAATAGGGGAGAATGCCTGTGCCATTTATGGTGGTTAGTACACTTTTTCTGTGTGTCACGCCATATCCGGATCACATGTATAATAAGAGGGCCAAATCTCAAGTTGCATTGTTTAATTGACAAGTTGGTGTACACTATATCCTGCAGTCTATGTGTTGCCACTATGTTCTCCTCTAATGGTCTCCAGGATACCGATGCTTGATAATCAAACCAGGTGATCAGTGGTCTCAAAGAGAACGCTTTAAAGTAATAGTAGAAGTCTGGAAAGGCTAAACCCATGTCGGTTTTATTTCTCTGTGCAGTGGATCTTTTTAATCGTGGACGTTTGTTGTTCCAAATAAATTTATATGCAGCAGAGTGTAGTTTTTGCCAGTAACCAACGGAAGGGGGTAACGGCAACATCGAGGTGATGAAGTTAATTCTAGGCAAACCATTCATCTTAACTATTGACGCTCAGGCCTGTAATGAGTTTTTAAATTTTGACCACCTGCCGAAGTCATTTGTGATCCTGTCTAGCAATCCGGAGTAATTATACTTCACAGTTTGGCTTATCGTAGGGAATATTTCAACTCCAAGACATCTAAAGTGTTCTACCATGGGTATATTTGCTGGGAGGGTGGTAGCCTTCGCAGTCACATTGAGTGGAAGGAAGGTCGATTTTGGCCAGTTTATCTTAAATCCCGATAGATTGCCAAAATCATCTATTACTTTTAGAAGATGAGGTAGGGAGGTGGCAGGGTTTTGCATGAACAAGATTACATCGTCTGCATATAAGCTAATGTGATGCTGTGTGCCCTTAATTGAGATCAGTGCTATGGACTGGGATTGTCTTATGTACTGTGCTAAAGGTTCTAGGGATAGAGCAAATAGTCCGGGACTAAGAGGACAACCCTGTCTGGACGAGCGCGACACAGGGAAGAGTGGAGAGCAGAATTTACCTATTTAAAATCATGGCCGATGGATCTGTATATAGTACTTTGATCCTATGAATGAACCCATCACCTAACCCCATCCTTCTAAGTACTGCCCATAAATAAGACCATTCCAACCTGTCAAAGGCTTTCATCGCGTCTAAGGATAATTCAGCCGTAGGAGGCGCGGCATCCTTGCTGGCATCTATCACATGCAGTAACCGTCTAATATTATCCGTGATCAGGCGGCCTCTTATGAAGCCTGTCTGATCAGGGTGAACTAAAGATGTCATATGCTTTTAAAGTCGGATGGCTAGTACCTTAGCGTACAACTTGAGATTGGTTCCAAGGAGGCTTAAGGGTCTATAACTGCCACATTCGGTGGGGTCCTTATCTTACTTAAGTAGGACAGATATGAGTGCCATATTGACATCCCTGGAGAAGTTTCCCTCTTTGACTGAGTATAAAATCATATCAAGTAATAGGGGTCCAATTACATCCCAGCATGAGAGGTACAGTTCGGGGGGAATGCCATCCCAACCAGGGGCTTTACCACTTTGCAAGTCAGAAATAGCCTCCCTAAATTTCTTTAGTGTAATAGGTGCATCTAACCGTTTAGCATCTTCCTCTGAGAGTTGAGGTAAGTTAATTTGATAAAGGAATTTCTCCAATTTATTATGATCGAAGATCACTTCTGACTCGTACAGGTTAGAGTAAAACGTACGAAAAGTCTTGTTGATTTTTTTGGGGTCGGTGGTAACCATTCCCTATTGATTCTTAATGGCAGGGATATCCGCAAATTGTTCACTGGATCGTATCTTCATAGCTAGTAGGTGACTAAGTTTAGAGCCATGAAAGTAATAATGTTGTCTTGTTCTGTGTATTTGAAATTCAGATTGTTGTCTTAAGATGTAGTTAATCTCCTTTTTCAACATTTTAATTTGAGACTCCAGTCGACACGAGTAGTTGCGTTGTAAAGAGGAGAACAACGAAGAGTGAAGCACTTCCAGTTCTACCAATTTGGAGAGACGTTTCTTGCGGAGGTTGGAGGCAAAGATAGTAGTGGTATTCCTGATAAAACCCTTTACCGAGTTCCATAAAGTTTTGGGGTCTTGTACCGAACCCGCATTAAACTGCAAGAATTCAATGAGTTTATCTTTAAATTGCAGGATGAATTCATTGTTTTTCAACAGTGTCGAGTTAAAGCGCCATCTTGGGGCTCGGGATGTCATTCTACTGAATGATGCCTTTAGGAGTAAATAATTGTGGTCTGACAGTGCAATGGGCCTCAATTCAACGTCAAAGCTATCAAATAGTCTAGGGGATGCAAAAACATAATCTATTCTAGAAAATGTCCTGTGTCTTGCTGAGAAAAAGGAAAACTCTCGCGCCGTTGGATTGAGCGATCGCCACAAATCATTTACTCCTGTGTACTTGGACCAGGCCTGTAGTGCCGTAGAGGACTGTCTCTGGTCATAGGTTGTGGTGAGACTAGATTTATCAATCAAGGGATCCCAGATGGCATTAAAATCTGCACCAATTATAAATGAATATTCAGGGAGATCTAGCATCGCTCTAGTGAGTGAAGCATAGAAGTTAGCGTCATAAACATTAGGGGCATAAGCCGCTACCAAAGCAATTTTCCTGTTAAAGTAATCTATCTTGGCAATAGTTACTTGACCATCTGCATCAGATCACACGTCCAACAATTTAATATTCAACTTCCGTTTCACTACTATAGCTACACCACGGGATTTGGTGTCAAAGGAGGAGTAGCTTATGTTTTGATATACTTTATCCGCCAGCTTTACATTGTCAGCCAATAAAAGATGCGTTTCACTTAAAAGAGCCACATCAACCTGTTGTCTTTTCATCCATGTTAAAACGCTTGTGCGTTTATGTTGAGCATTAAGACCCCCAGTATTCCAAATCAAGGTATTTAAATTAGCCATAGTCTAAACAGGTTGCAGTATGCCTGAGTGTAATTCTTCTGGAGTAGCATTTCATAATAGATATATATCCAACTGTTAAGGTCCTGTTGAGATCCGAGCTTGAGCATAAAAACAAACATATAAAACAAGAAAACATATAATTCCCTATTCCCACCCCCCTCCCACCCTTTAAAATACTTAACCAGTATCCCCATATCGAGCATATCAACCATAACCACCCTATGCAAATTGCCATAGGGTATAAACCTCTCAAATCTACCATAAGTAGATTATTCTCTCAGTGGCTGCTGGCCACACTCCCTTAAAATAAAAAAAAATAAAAAGATATAAAATGCCTCAAAAAGTAGAGTACATTCACTTAAACCTTATATGAACATGGCTAAGTTTAAACAAGAAGAAGAAAGAGTAAAAAGAAAAAAAGCCTAGAATAGGAATTGTTGCAAAAGAAAGGGGTGGGGGGTGGTTATAATATGTGTGCAGTGCGTCCACCAGGCCAGGGGAGGGCGATGTTCAGCTGTGAAGTCTGTTGTTTCTTATGATTCATAGAGTAGAGGTTACAAAATATTCCAGAATATTCCAGCATTGTCACAGTGTCATTAGACCTCAGTGCCAGAAGAGGCGCTGTACAACAGTTCGTCTTATTTTTTTTTATCGACTAGTAGGTCAACAGCATATGAACCAAATGATGACATATGCCATATTCTCCACTTGCACAACCTGAAAGTAGGCACTTCCGGCTGACTTCCGGTTGCCAATGGTGCTTCCTGTCCCATCCAAATACATTGGTTTTAGCTACTTTTCTCCCCTTATTTAAACAACTTTGTCATCACAGAGAGGCAATGAAACGTTTGTATTATTATAGTATAGAATGTATTTAATAAGCAAACGTTTGTCAGCAGGGTTTTTGGGCTGTATTTCATGTAAAAACGTTCACTGTTAGTTTACTTGCTCACGCTAATTAAGGCTATTGCTGGCTAACAGAAGCTAGCGCAAGAAACGACGCCGCAGAGTATTGTTTATAGTGCATTTCTTGCCACCTTATAGCATTTGTACATTTGTATGACAGTCTATAATGCTCCCGTGAGGTTTTTCCGGACGTTTTGGTAATGATTTTCACTATAAAATCATATTTCTAAATGACAGGAAGTTGATGAAAACTGTCCGGAATAGCTTTGAGCTAACGATCTTTGCCGATGCATTCCATTCTAAACGTAACGTTAGTTGTTCAAAACATTACCCGTCTATATAATTTGTTCTTTCACGTTTTACATGAAATACAGCCCAAAAACCCTGCTGACAAACGTTTGCTTATTAAATACATTCTATACTATAATAATACAAACGTTTCATTGCCTCTCTGTGACGACAAAGTTGTTTAAATAAGGGGAGAAAAGTAGCTAAAACCAATGTATTTGGATGGGACAGGAAGTACCATTGGCAACCGGAAGTCAGCCGGAAGTGCCTACTTTCATGTTGTGCAAGTGGAGAATAATGTGGTTAGCAGAATGTATCTAGAGGTCACAGAACATTCCGGCTTAGTAAAAATGCAATTAGACCATCGTGTCAGGAGAGGGCGCTGTGCAACAGTTTTTCTGACATTTTAGCATATTCTCTGTGTAGTTCCAATTTTAGTATATGTCTAGAGTTTCTAGTATGTCCACAACAAGTGAATGGTAGATGATGAGGCTGGTGGTGGACACCACTATATTCCAAGTGAGTGGCTGGTGGAATGTGTCTGAAACGTTAATGGATCTTGAAGTCCAATAAAAATATGTACACACACAAAGAATACATAAAAAAATATATATATATAAAAAATAAACTTCACGGACCCATGGAGGTATTAAGCCAAGTCATGGCTCGACGTAAATTACATGCATAAAAGTCATAGATAATTTAAACAGAGCTAACGTTTATCTCCCCAGCCTTAGTGGACGTTGAATGGTTATCAAAATAAAACCGACCAAACCCCCATCTGAATATAGCGATCTCCAGCGTCACATAGTTAACCTATTTATAAAAACAAAGTTATCGAAATTATATGACGCCGCTTGGCGTTTCAGCTATAACGAAGTGCTAACTGCACAAAAACAGTATACTGTAGCCTATGACGTGGTGTCCTCTTGGTTCTTCAAGAAGGTTGTGGCATCCTTAGGCGAGGGAATATGTATCCTCGCTCCGTCTTTGGTGATGAACAGCTTCGCGGGGTACTGGAGAGACTGTTTGAAACCTCGATTGTAGAGTGAGGCCATGACGGCATTATAGCGGGAACGCTGCTCCATGACTTCGGGCCAGTAATCTTCATAGATCTGGACTATGTGCCCTCCGTATACCAGTTTACCCCTCCTCTTCCGTGCCTCTCGAACAATTATTTATTTTATTCCAATTTGACGTAAGCTAGCAATAACTACTCTAGGCCTGGAGTTATTTGCAGCTTTGGCCCAGATTCTGTAACACTGATCCAATTCGGGTGTCGTAGGGAGGATCTCCGCCCCCAGAATTTCAACTAGTACCTTTGCAAACAAGACATTGGGTTGGTCGCAACTCACGGACTCATCCAGTCCTATTATGCGAATATTAGGTCGACAGCTAGCTTAGCCATTAGCTTATCGTTGATTCCTTCTAGATCTCCACATCTAGCATCTATCACTTCCACCTTGTCAGTACAAGCACTCAAGCCGGTTTCCATATCGTTTAGACGAGCGGTCTGTGCACCAACCGTTTCCCATAGGTTGTCGATTTTGGATTCGATAGATTCCTTGGTAGAGGCAACCTGGTTGGTTAGGGAGTGTAAACCGTCCGTTAACACTTTCTCTGCCACGCTTATATCCATCAATGTTTGAGCACTGCCAGCACTGTAAGTCTATGGAGATGTTTACCTTCTTTGCAGGGCTATAACTTTTTAAATTGTATTGCTAAATTGACATTACTATGGCCCATTCAACATCGATTATCTATCGTTCAGGATGTAGGAACGTTTAACTTTTTCATTCACACATTCATACGAAAATACCGTCTAGAGTATAAATATGTTTTTATCGTTTTCTGCAGTAATTCCTAGAACGTGCGATATAGGCATAAATGCATATATTAGATTATCAAATGACGTTTGATACCGATAGACGCTATATTAAAAATGTCAACTGTACACGGTCCTAAACCTTATGACTGATCATGCGCGGGTGAACGGGGGGGGGGGGGTCGTTTATAATTCCGTGATCGTCGTTAAATGCTTCATGTAGTATGGGTGATATTATAGATCAGAGCATACGCCCAAATCATGTCGACTATTGAGTTATGGCAACGATCCATATCCACGGTGTGTGTCTTGAGTCCTGCGACAATAAACGAGTGGCCGGACGGATTTAGGGGACGGACCGAGCTCCAACGAGCATATCCGGTTTGGCAACTCGCCGATCAGCCACCAGGTGGCAGTATTGAAGCATTGCAGAGTTGTGCTGGCTCAGACAGCATCTGACAAGGCTCCGTGAGTGAAATATGAATACCATGACGAAAATATGAAATATGATCAGAATAACGTTGTACGCCGTGATCTGGCAGAATTCGCATGAACTTGAAACACGTCGTAAGCCGTTTCCGGCGGAGAAAGTGTTAAGGTGCGCTCGAGCTTAAGCTGGGATTGCGTGAGCTTGATCTGGGATTGCATGAGCTCTTCGATTAGCTTAGCAATGGATTCCATATCGGTAGCAGCGTCATCTTTCTTTGTTTCGCTTGTTTTCTTCTGTGCCATTGTGGTTCTTTCAATCAATCATCAAACCTAAGGTGATGTATACATACAGGTTTAACAGAGTTGAGAGTATAAAAAGAGGCTTTTAAAGTCAAATATAAAAAAAGGAGTAGCAGCCCAGAATACAACCTTACATCCTCGACCCGGAACCGGAAGTCCTATTTGTTATTATTATTTCTGTTATTGTCCTGTGATTTATCATTGATTATTACTGTTACTGTATTGTTTGTCTTGTTTCATGTTAAAAAAAGGGAAAATAAAAAACATTTGTTAAAAAAAAAGAAAAACACTACCATAAAATAAATCCCAAGAGAACTCAACAAGCAACAAGCATCACATGAACCCAAGTGAGTGGACTTTCACAGCCAAGAAGTGGCTCAAAGGAACATGCTTACAACTCAGGGAGAGATGTTTTTGTCCAACAGCTAGGCTAGCTGATCCGTATCCGCTTCCATTCATTTGTGCTAAACTAGGCTATAGCTTACAGAAGACGGTAAGTGCATTTCCCATAATGTTGCCATGTTCCTTTAATAGTGAGATCATAGAGCACAAACCTATATCTCACTCTTGAACCATAAATATATAGTTTGTTTCTACACACTTTGAGTAATTATCTTGGTATGACAAGTCACACATAGGCCTACTTGAGGAGGTGATCGTTTTCTGTAGATATCATAATTTTTTTTGGTTATTTTCTTTTCTAGGTAAACTGGTTAAAACATCACAATTTCAAATCAGTTCTATGGTGAAATAAAGGTCATATTTACTTTACCTAGATGACATCATCATACTGTAAAATTGGCCAAGCATGGCACCACACCAACTATGATAAAATTACTCTTCAACAAAACAAATTATTGGCTACACTAAACACATTAATTCAATATCCTGTATGGTACTTAAAAACGATCACGCTTTGAAAAAGCAATCTCTGCCACACCTGTTGCCAATTAATGCATGCTGAATACCTCAATTAAAACGGATTGATAAGTGTTGTTAATGCCTAGCGAAGCAGCATGATGAGAGCACATTTGGTTAATTTGTGCATTCATCCTGCTTTTCCTCACCATTGCTTTTTATTCTGAAGGCTGGTCATCATCGCAGGCCTTGCATTGGACAAAAAGCTGCACTGATTTGGGGGTTTCGCTGTTGTTTCATTTAGCATTTGCATAGTGCAGTATAGGCTGCTCTATTGAAACAGTGTGGAGCAGTATAGGCCAGATAATATACCCTGAGATCCAAGACCTCCACGAGAGACATGAGGAGACTATGTGTTGATGTTACACTCACACTTTTAATTAGAACAGTATGTTATACGATTACAATCTGTGTAAACAACTTTCTGCAAAATGCATACATAAATACATCTATTTAGCTCATCCAGTGCAATAGCTTGTGCAATACTGAAATGTTGTGCAAAAGGGGCAAAGTGCAATCTACAATTAATGTATATTACAATCTGCTATCTATTCCAGCACTTTACAATTCAAGTGCAATAAAATTAGCACATTAGCACTCTGACACGAGCACCAGTCACTTTAACACTTGGTACCTAAAGCACCTCGAATTTATAGTCTTCCTATTTCCCGGTTTGTCTCGCCACATCGCACATACTGTGTTGCCATTGTCTGTTTCATCTATCGTCTGTTATGGTTGTGGAGTTTGTGGAGTTTAGTAACTTGTACATGTGCACTGTTCTTGTGTTTATGAAGTTTGTGTACATTTGTAATTGTGTACTCATCAACCTGCAGACGGACTACAGATGGAAATTTGCCTCTGGCTATAATCTGGCATATTTACATGAAAATGTGCATTAATATGTACTGTCCCTATTAAAAAAAATAAAAAAAAAATAAAAAAGGTAATGCAGTCAAAATTTACCATATTCACATGGTGGCCATTTTGCTGTTATGTTATGCTCATTTTGGGATTCCTTTCCACCCTGTTCATAAAAGCAAACTGGCTGCCATGTGAATATGGTCAATATGTATTCATTGGTTGACTTATACAGTATTACAGGGAGAAAAACAACAATTCATCTTTCCATTCTGCATCCTCTTTTACACTGATAATAGGTACCATCTGCATGATGCAGTGGCTCCTCACTGCCACTTTGAATATGTCGATTTGGTTAGAGATTAATGGGAAAACACATAATGTCAGAATACAGTAATAGAATAGAATATCTTTATTTATCAAGCACATTTACATAATACCGGTCCTCTGCATTTAACCATCCCAGAAGCAATGAGCAGCCCGGTGCCCGGGGACCTAGCAAGCATGCATGTCTTTATTGTGAGGGCGGAAGTCGCAGTACTCGAAGGAAACCCACGCAGGGAGAACATGCAAACCCCACACAGGCCTTCCACCGGAGTTCTAACCTGGGACCTTCTTGCTGTGAGGCAAGAGTGCTAACCACTGTGCCACGCGAATAAGAAATATAAGAAAGAAAGCAAAATATAAATTACTGAATTAAGGCTGTCAAAGTTAACGCGGTATTAACGCGTTATCGCCCGATTCTATTAACACCACTATTTTGTTTAACTCACGATTAACGTTTAAGAACTCTTTTATTAACTTTTTTTAAACTTTTTTTTTTACTAGACTTCACTCAGGTGTATTATTGATGCTCTCATTGATACTATGTTTGTTTATGAAGTGTGTGTGTGTGTGTGTGTGTGTGTGTGTGTGTGTGTGTGTGTGTGTGTGTGTGTGTGTGTGTGTGTGTGTGTGTGTGTGTGTGTGTGCGTGTGTGTGTGTGTGTGTGTGTGTGTGTGTGTGTGTGTGTGTGTGTGAGATAGAGAGAGAGAGGGGGGTGAGAGAGATGAGGAAGGGGCAAGAGAGAAAGAGAGAAAGAGAGCTGGGAGAGTATGTGTGTGAGAGAGAGGGGGGTGTGTGATTACTCAGCCCTTGTGTGGGTGAATGTAACAAGTTCCTAACGTTTTCTTTCCCCTATTATTTCATGCACACTTTATTCATTGTTTTAAATTATTATTTTCTTTTAAGTTAT
Organism: Notolepis coatsorum; assembly: GCF_963971535.1. Classification (NCBI taxonomy): domain Eukaryota; kingdom Metazoa; phylum Chordata; class Actinopteri; order Aulopiformes; family Paralepididae; genus Notolepis; species Notolepis coatsorum. Next base: position 169,401,413 of record NC_140166.1, on the reverse strand, counting down.
TTTGTGCATCACTCTGTTTTGAATTTGATGCAAATTTGCAATGCATGAGGGTCATCCTTTTGTGTTAAATGGCTGCATAAAGCAAGCATTTGTTGACTCGCATGTTGATAAGAGTATTAAAACTTGGAACTTGAAAAAGATCCGTTTAAGGTAGAAAAAAAAATGCGATTAATTTGCGATTAATCGCGAGTTAAAGGACGACTCCACTTTTTTTGCAAATTAGCTTATTTAACATCTTCCCTGGAGTTAGACAAGAAGATGCATACCTTTTTTGTCTCTGTGCGTGCATTTTAGCTTTGGGAATAGACGCTCCGTTAGCATAGCTTAGCTTCATCACTGGAAGTGGGGGAGGACAGTAGCCTTACAGTGCCTTACAGTGTATTGCAAGGTCTGACATTGACCAAACTTGATATGCATGACCTTGGTGGGCTCTAGGTCAACTCCTGAAAAGGGGGTCAATGTCAGACCTTGCAATCAAAAGTTAGGGGGCGCACTGAAATTATGGCAAGGGTTATTAGCCCCCTAACTTTGATTGCAAAGTCTGACATTGACCCCCTTTTCAGGAGTTGACCTAGAGCCCACCAAGGTCATGCATATCAAGTTTGGTCAATGTCAGACCTTGCAATTCACTGTAAGGCACTGTAAGGCTACTGTCCTCCCCCACTTCCAGTGATGAAGCTAAGCTATGCTAACGGAGCGTCTATTCCCAAAGCTAAAATGCACGCACAGAGACAAAAAAGGTATGCATCTTCTTGTCTAACTCCAGGGAAGATGTTAAATAAGCTAATTTCCAAAAAAAGTGGAGTCGTCCTTTAACTATGGACAATCATGCGATTAATCGAGTTAAATATTTCAATCGATTGACAGCACTAGACTGAATAAATAAATGTAATGACCTATTTTAACAAGACCAATACATGGGAAACGATGTGACTAACAGATCGATGTACAGTGACAATGAGGCACTCTGTGAACCAGCGAGATTGGGACGACAGTAACAGGAATTAACTGTCTGGCTAGGAAGGCTAACTCGAATATTTTTTTTTAAAGATAGTTAACATCAAAATAAAATTTGGGAAATGTTTGAGAGCTGACAGGCTTTGTACTAATTCCAGGAGGGAAGACAGTTAATCTCAGCCCAAATGAAGCACGACAGAACAGAAGATGAGGTACAAGACCAGTAATGCTTAGCCCATCGCTGAAGACCAAAACAACGAACAACAGCTAGTGTTACGGTACGCAGAGACTACGGTAAAATAGAAATGTGGGTTACCTATGACCCAAGTCCATTGTATATCAGAAATGGCAACAATCACAAAATACAGTATCAATAACACATTTTGCATTGGTTTGTTTAATTTAGTCAAAAATACCCTATTTTCATGTTGCATCAGTCCAATTCTATTTACTGTAATAGTATGCATTTCAATCATGAAGATTGCCATCAGCTTGAAAAGGTACAACTCCATTTCACAAACAGAAAGGTGGGCAAAGTGAGTTCAGGTGGTCTACCCTCCTCTGCACCTCCTGCATCGCTTCATCCACACTGATTGGCGGGGACTGATTAACTGCTTTGTGAAGCCCCCAACTCTTCATTTTCTCTTTTCTTTGTTTTAATTAAAGCCTAGTTTAATTCACCCCTGGCTGCACCGCATAGCCATGTAACAAAAATGAATGGTTTGCAGCCTAGGGGTGAGAATCCTCCTCGTCCTCGGAAGCCTATAATTGTAAAGATGAGATTTCGCTAAACAAGCCTTAGTGAAACAGATTTCCCAACATTAATTCAGACAGATCCCTGTGTACAACAAGCACATGCATACTTGTTTTTGTTGTCGTGTTATTACCAGTCCTCACTTTAAAATCATGTTTGCCTTGCATTTAAAAATTGTATTTAAGCCTATTGTTTTTTATTTTGTTCTGTCATTGATGTTTCATAACCGTGAGACTAAACATAACTGTTAAAACGACCTTATAAAATTGTAAAAATAAATAAATACATGAAATACTTAAATACATAAATAACAAAAGTTGACATTTCATAGATACATTTTTTTTTGCCAGGATGTGCTAGGGGGCAATCAAGCCAATATGATCATATCAACTGATGAAAATAAGGTTTTCCATTGAAAACATTGTCCTTGCATTGTGTTTCTTAATGGTGACTGGATGGTGTGCACAGCGTACAATAGATGGTGTGTGAGAAAGCGCCCGGCGCGGGGCGGCCCAGGTGTTATAATGTGGGCCTGAACTCTAGCTGCACTCAGTCCTAGTGTTGAGATGGGCGCTCTGATTGTCCGTCGAGAGTTGTTTACATTTCTTCAAAAGCCCCATTTAGTTTCCCCTGACAAGGTGGAATAAGTGACTCGGCCATGATGGATGGAGGCACCTGTCCTAATGGTGGCTCAAACTGTGCCCACTAGTGCACGTTACATTGACAAATTGACAACAGTTGGGACATGCTCTGCTAGCGGGGAGAATGAGGCTACCAGGACATCCCGCCCCCGCTCACCAGGCTTCCGCCTCGACGTTATGGAACCAACAAACTGAGTCCACCCAACAGCTGCAATGGAGAAAATTAGCTCACGGAAGGGTATTTTGATGATTAATGTTTGATGTAATTTAATTGATAGCAATGACGCGCGGACGCCGCTTGGACGCTCGCGGATACAAACAGGGTGAGAAGTCTGAGACAATCTGCCGGTGTGCAATGTGAAGGAAAACATCCTCACTTTCACGCATCTGTGAAACATTTGTTTGGGAGAATGTGAAATAACCCTCCCCCCATAAAACTGCAACAAGCTGTGAATAATAGCATTTCCAATTTCACAATAAATGGGAACAGAAGCACTCATCTCGCTGTGTAATGAGTGGAGCGGTCAAAGGTCAAAGTACGAAGCCTACACGGGCCCCTGCAAAATGTTAAATGGCTGATTTGGGATCTAACGAGACACTTTGTCTAAAAGCTCTTGATGAAAACCTTTGAGTTCCAATCCATGATTTCAACAACCTTAAAGCAATAATGTGTAATTGTGGTCCTGCTGGCTGCGAGTGGCACGCTGCTGCCTCTGTGCTCACAACATGTCCCATGAGCGTCTTTACTCGCATCTTGTGACTCAAGGTAGTTAACCAACAGCGCAGGAAACAAACCAGCTACAAAATACCGGGGGAGCCTGAAGAGAGCATGATTATAAACTCATTATAATTCATAGCATATATTGTTATACAAGTTAGAAATGTATACATTATACATAGACATTTCTTGTCTAATTCTTTACAAATAAATCATGTCTCATGTTCTAGGCATACATCTGGTATTGAAAGAAGGCTGACGAAGCTGGTCTCACCAGACTATTTGAGGCTATAGCAGCGGAAGTGAGAGGTGTGTTGATGCGCTGGTGGTCACAGCTTGTTCTGTACATGCTCCAGAATGTAATTAATTCATAGAAAAGTTACACATTGTCGCTTTAAGTTTTAAAATAATATCAACAACAACAATAGCAGCCCTGAACAGGAAGGGGAGATTTCCCCATTTTGAAGATTGCCATCAGCTTGAAAAGGTGGGTAAACTCCATTTCACAAACAGAAAGGTGGGCAAAGTGAGTTCAGGTGGTTTACCCTCCTCTGCACCTCCTGCATCGCTTCATCCACACTGATTAACAGCTTTGTGAAGCCCCCAACTCTTCATTTTCTCTGTTCTCCGTTTCTCTTTTCTCACCAACCTCTGGATGGGATATTCCTCACTGACTGAGACGTCTCGAGCCTTATTAAACAAGACATCACTCAACAAATACCTTATAAAGACTCGATACAATCAACAACATAAATTATGAATCCTCAGGTTTTAAAGGCTGTGCGGTTATATAATAATGTATTGCTGACTGTCTCTTTAACTCATACAGTATGTAATCAGTGTCAGTTCATTTTACTTCAGCTGAGACTCATAAAGCTTCCCCTGGCATCCTTCCTGCTGTCTGTTTTGCCTTAGTGAGTTTCGCCTTCCAAAACAATCAGCAACAGTCTAATTAGTTTTGGCACTCAAAACTTGCTCTGAAAGAGAACAGACCAATTTAAGGACCTTAAAATGCCTCAACCTTCTTTTTAAAGAGCCAATTAGCTGGGATATCTACCCATGAAGCCTAGCATTACGCCATCCCTGTCACATTTCTATGTACAGAAACCAATTTTATACAATTACGGAGACTTTTCTTTAGCTATTATTTGAGTTACTATCGTTTTCCCCCCTCTGTGTTTCTGAGTGTTTGTGTGAATCCTATGTGCATAATATGGTGCATATAATGACTTAGACTATGGTTTGGTAAACTGTGTGCCGGCACCCCAAAAGGGTTGCAGCCATGTATCTAGGAGCACCAGTATGTTTTAACCCTTTCACTGCCACACGACAGAATGTTAACCCTTTACTATCACACAACCGACGGTCGAACGGCTGTTGTGTGGCAGTGAAAGGGTTAACCTTCTGTGAATTGTCGCAGTGAAAGGGTTAACCATTTTGGTAGCGTGGCAGTGAAATGGTTAATGTGACTTGGTTCCTGGGACCCTGGATCCCAGAGAATAATTAGATCTTTTTGGATTGCATGCTGGAAAACTAAAAAAAAAAAAAAAAAAAAAAAAAAAAAACCTGACCTAGACCTGTATGAATTAAAAGTACAGTACATTAACTTAGTTATGAAAAATACATCACAAACTTGAACATACACAAGACATTGCTCTTTCTTTATCTGTAATAGGTTATAATGCCTTAACGCAGTATTATTCCGTCACCGGACAGGTCATTTTTCACAATCATAAAACATAAAACAAAAAAAACTAAATAAATTGTGCCTCACTTGTCCATCAGCCTTAGAGCAAGACACTGCAACTTCTGCAAAATCCTAAATTAAGTTATTTTGAGAGCCAGTTCCCTGCAATTACTTCACATCTGCAAAAGTTTACCTGGGTTACTCTGGCGATTACTCAGCCTCCTCGGGCCTTATCGAGATCAGATCCAGATGTCTCTGTTTGTTCACAGCTGAGAGAGCTCAGTAGGCAGACACATGCGATTCTCCTAACCACTCACTCGGTTATCCTCGTACGCTCGCTTTTATTAAGTGTAATCTGCACACTGTCCGGAGATAGCAGATGAAACAGAAACTGTGTGTACACAAAGCCTACGCATATTTCTCTAACTGCTAAGTTATCATTGGCCTATGTTATTATACAGTGCTCCATCATGTGGTTTTCATCCCGGGGGTCGGGACCCCCCAGGAGACATTGAGATGATTTAGGAGAGTCACAATATAATTTAGAAATATGAACATAGTACTGTAGATAATACTATTTTCTAATATAGTACCTATCATCTTTAAATTCTTTGTTCTTGTAAAGTAATGAGTTTTCGTTTAGTTTTTTAGCTTCTTGGATCCGAGTGAAATAGCCAGAAGCAGAAGATAAAAATCATCGCTCAATCTCCTATTCACCGGTATGCGTATGCACGCCCATATAAGGGAGAGAGGGTCACGAGCCAACATGGAGTGTGTTTGTTGTTTTAAGGGTCACAGGTTAAAAGGGTTGACAAACCACAGCACTACATCTCCAGGTACAGTCTTGGCCGACAACTATGCCACCATTCAAATTATCTCAAGTTACGTTAACCTCTTAAGCCCAGCCCTATTTTCTGAAAATATGCCAAAAAATTCATACATAGGGGCCTACTTAGGATTGAGTAAATTGTGATGAACCAAAAGAGAATATAGATTTTCTTTTTTTTCTTTTCTTTTTTCATGGACTTTGACGGTGAATAACACCATGCTAAAAATGACCAGACATTCAGCACCTTCGTGAGATCACGTGTACAAAAAATCTAAGCAAATAAATAAAAGGCAGATGATTACAGGAGATTTTGTAGTGACAGTACTGAATTCTGCCATCTGGACACATTTTCAAATATGATTATAGAATATAGAATATCAGGCCTATAAATGACCTTATTATGGCCAATCGCACATCTATGGATCAGGCCAAATCTCCCCTTTCCAATGGTAGAGTTCAATCTGGATTTATTATCACCAGGCGTGTGTGAGGGCTGGGTAAGGACTGCATGCTGCCCAATGAGGGGGCGTGCCGAACATTCTACCTCACGCACCTGTGAGTGGTTGGCAATCAGCTCGTCGGGAGACTACTAGTACTGCTGGTTGCCTTCCACTCATTGCCAGGTCATTCTATATGCTACCATCAACCGCCGCACTCCTGGTGAGACATCGTCTTCGCTCTCTATAATCCCACAGGAGGATTTCCTATGTTCTCACTGGGAGACGTCGTGCCATCCGTTGCTACCATCTACCGCCATGTCTCTGGGGTGAGACGTCATGCCAGCTACTGCCCTACTCCCTCTTCGTGGACCTCGTTCCCGAGGTGAGGCCTCGTCATCGCTCTTTATTGTACCATGGGAGGATGCCCGTGTTCTCACTCCGTTCCCCTTGGACCCGTGTTTGCTGCGTTGCCCGTCGGCAGCGTTCTGGTGAGTCTGTACGAGACCAGACTCCGAACTTTCGTTTTCATCCATGGACTCAAGAAGATATTCCTGTGTACTTTTTGTTTGCCCTTTAAAGGGACAGCGCTGCATTTTTGTTGTTTCTTGGACTCTAGTGTATTTCACACTTAAAGTGTCAGTGCCGCTTTTTGTGTGTAAATAAATCATGCCCTTGTTTTTGGCTAAACTCTGAATACCTGTCTGTGTTGTGCTATTGGGGTCGCTTTACAAACCATAATGAAAGGTTATTTCTAGAGGTGGGCATAGATAATTTTTTTTAATCTAGATTAATCTATCTGCAATCCTGGATTTAATCTAGATTAATCTAGATTAAAATGGCTAAAAAAAAAAAAAAAAAACTGCCGAAGGCATTCAAAATATGTGTGTTCTACCCAAATAATGACCAGAAGTAAGTCCTTACTTTTTCTTTCCTCCTTATGTTTCTCAGGCCAGGTGGCCCATTACACCATGAGCCCATCTCCCGTTTCCAAAATGCATTACAGACTGTTTGAAAAAGCTGTTTTGCTATGATAATTGGTAATGAAATATCAAAATAATGTTCAATAAGATGTACTTGTGTTTAATAAGTTGTTTTATTCAGAAGTTAACACAAATAAATAATATTACCAGTACAGTACAGTATCTAGCACACTCTCAGGAGCAAAACAGAAAGAATCATTTCAAACTTGAACTATGTGACATGGCTTGAATCAACTGCTCCAGTGGAGTTGCTCAGTGGCCAATGGTGTCAACTGTGGTTGTACTGGGCAGCTCCCAGGTGTGAATGGAACTGTGTGAATGTGAAGCAGGGCGTTCCTGAAAAAGAGCATCTGTGCTCAGTGAACCTACCCTGGGTAAATAAAGGATTTTATTTTATTATTTTTTTTTAGATTAATGCGTTAATTATATTATCGCGCGATACTAGTATAGCGTTAACGCAGCACGTTAACGCCGTTAACGGCCCAGCTCTAGTTATTTCATAACCTACTGTAGTTATATGAATACTTGCTGAGCGTCTCGCTCTGCTACTGAGATAACCTCTTATCTCCTCGCACCTAGCGTGCACACGAAACAAAAACAAATGCACCCATTTGCACATGACCGCGCCACCCCCATGCATCCCTATATGACGCCGGATAAGCGGAAAAAACACCCAAGGGACCTCAGGGCTCAGCCAGTATTCATATAACTAGGTTATGAAATAACCTTTCGTTATATCTCATTACTGGCCTCGCGTCTCGCTCTGTTACTGAGATAAGGGGCAGAGCGGACGCGCGGCCTGACAAATGGACCCCCTGAGGGCCCGTAAGCCCCAGCCAGGGAGGAGGGGAGTCCCGTCCACCCGCCCGTCCTAACGAAGGGGGGGGAGGCAGTCAACTCCACCAAAGTGCGAAAAAGGGGGAAACAGGTACCCCTGAACGCACAGCACAGGCAGGACCACGTGTGACACAGCAGCCCGCGGTCCACACCCACACACCCCTGCTAGCCCACCTGATGGCGGGATGCAGGAGAGGTCCCGGACCTCAGGACCGCCTGGGAGACAGAACCCCCAGTCATGTCCATGAGGTCAAACCTAACGAAAGGACCTGGGGAGGACCAGGAGGCCGCATCACAGATGTCCTCCACCAAGGCCCACCCTAACAGGGCAGCAGAGGCCGCCACACCACGAGTGGAGTGCGCCATGACGCCCCCGGGGGGGACCTGTCCAGCCAATGTGTAGCAAAGGGCAATGCCCTCGCACAACCAATGTGACAGGCGCTGCTTGGATAGCGCCTTACCAGCGCGAGGGCCACCATAGCAAACAAACAGTTGATCGGAAACTCTGAGATCCTGCGTCCGACTAAGGTAAACCCTCAGTGCACGGACAGGACACGACAGCTGAAGGCTCGCCTCCAACCCACTAGCGTGAGGAGGCGGATGAAACGCCTGAACCACAATATCCCTGGAGCGAAAAGAGCTCCGGATATTCCTTGGCACGAAGACTGGATTAGGCCTCAGAGTCACACCGCTATCGCCCAAATAGACAGGCACTCAGGCCACACCGAGAGAGCACACAGCTCACCCACGTGCTTAGCGGAGGTGACGGCCAAAAAGGAACGCGGTCTTAAAGGACAGCCGATCCAATGGCGCCTGCTCAAGAGGCTCAGACGGGGCCTCCGACAACCGGCCCAGGACCAGTTGGAGGTCCCAACTCGGAGACAGAGAACGTTCCACAGGCTTGAGACGCCGAGCACCAAGCAGGAAACGTTTCACGAGAGGGTGGCTGAACAATGTTCTGCCCCCACTCTCGACCATACGCCACTTCCCAGCGTAAGCCGCGGTAGTGGACGGAGCGCGCGCGCGTTCCGGATGGCGTTAACCACAGAAAGTCAAGACGCATCCCCACTAGATTCACTCTTTCAGCAGCCAAGCCTAGAGGCTGCCCCAGAACAGGAGGCAGAACAGAGTTCCGCGTGCCTGAGAGAGGGCCCGCGGTGACCACGGAAGAGGCCACGGCGGGGCCACCAAGAGCTGAATCAGGGCCGGGTACCACACAGCTGAGCCCCGGCCTGGCGCGACCAGGATCAAAGTCCCGCGCTCCTGACGTACCTGCCCCAACAGCTGAGCTATCAGGTGTATGGGGGGGAATGCATACAGAATCCCGGGCGGCCACGGAATCGGTCCCAGACTTGTCTGACTATGTCTGGACGTAGTCCCCACTCGTCAGGGTGAGGACCGCCCCGCGACATCACATCTGCACCCACATTCTCCCTGCTGGGGATGTGGAGAGCCCTCAGGCTGCACAGATTGAGAAACGCCCATAGCCAAAGCTCGCCCGCCGCCCGGTGCAGACTCCTCCCTGTCTGTCGATATACGACGCTGACGTCGTGTTTTCCATCCTGATCAAAACATGATTGCCCACCACAAGGTGGCCGAGCCGTTTGAGGACCAGAAGGACTGCCTTCAATTCCAACACATTGAAATGTAGTGCAGACCGGGCAGCATGGTCTTGCCAGCTGCCCCCTACTGCGTCGGCCCGACACGTCCCCCCCCATCATGTGAGGGAAGCGTCGGTGAAGACCGTGACGTGTGACAGCCTGCTGCCCATGGGGACCCCGCTGGTGAGGGCCGCAGGCCCTCCCCAGAGGGCGAGGTCCCCCAGTACTGACATGGAAACCTTCAGCCGCTTCCACTTGTCTCTCACCGGGTCTATTTCCATACTGGAAAACCACCTCTGTATCCTCCTCATGAAGAGGAGGCCAAGAGGGACCACAGAGTGAGTAGATGCCATCATACCGAGCAGGCGCATCACGGACAGCGCCGTAACCGTCCTAGGACGGAACCTCCCGAGCACGCCGAGAACACCCACTCGCCGCCGCTCTGAGAGGGATGCCCATATAGACCTTGAGCTTAGAATAAGCCCAAGTACTCCACCCGTTGACTGGGAAGAGGAGTACTCTACTTCCAGTCCACAGCAAAACCCAGGCTGGTGAGGAATCCCACCTCCTGCCTGGTATGAGACCTGGCGATCTTCTCTGACTGGCCGAGGACCAGAACGTCATCCAGGGTAGAATAAAATTCGTATCCCCCGACGACGCAGAGACCCCAGCGCGGTCTCCACGCACTTGGTGAATATGCGAGGAGCCAGAGAGTAGCCGAACGGCAGCCTCTGGTACCCGTACGCTAAGCCCTGAAAGGAAGCGTAGGTATGTCCTAGGAGGGAAGATCGGGATGCGAATACGCATCCTACAGGTCTATGGAGGTGAACCAGTCCCCCACCTGACAGCGCTTAACAGGCGGGTGACGGTCAACATTCTGAACCTTCCATGGGATAGGTCCAGTATGGGTCTGACCCCCCCCCCCCCCCGAGATTTCTCGGGCACCAGAGAATATCGGGAAGAAACGCCGCTCATCGCGTCCCCCCATGGGACCACGACGACGGCCTGCTTTGCCGCCAGAGAACGAATCTCCTCGGCCAGGGCTGTCACTGCCGCGGACTCTGATAATAGAGTCTGTACCAAACCCAAAAACGGAGGGCGGGGGTGTGTAAACTGTAACACAAGTGCCACCCTCACGTTCTCTCCATCCACACCGACATATGGCTACTACAGTAGCCATACGTGGTAAAATTTCAAAGCGCCCCGCCGCCAACTGCCGCTGGTCCGCTAGGAATCGTAGATAGGTGGCCCGGTCCCTCCCGCTGTGCGTTGTCAACCCTTGTCTCGCCAACCGCGCGAGCAGGGTGTCTCATGGAGCCGGGATATTGCACCCTGACTCTACCAACGAGGCAATCGCACCCAAGGGGGGGACCCCGACAGAAGCGGCGGTCTGATACGGGGGGAGCGGCCATCACCCCTGGTGACATAGGCTCCCCCGCTGAGCATCTTCCCGGCTTAGCTCGCTGAGGACAGCCTGCTCTGCAGCTAGACATGCATGGTGTGTGGTCCTCACACTCCCCGATACACACCGTAACCCTGTAGTGATATTACTACCACCCAAATTACGTGTGCCTGCTGACCACCGCGGGATCGGAAGTCCAGACGGGGGAAGCACTAACGTAATACCCGGCCTGGCGAGGGCGGGGCTGGGGGGAACCCACGCTGCAACCTCCTGGGCCTAGAGTTCCCCCTCTGACAAATTTTTTTAGATACAGGGAACCCTGCTCCGTCGACAGATACAACAGCAGGCTCACCAAACACAGACGCAGGACGTGTGGTGTGGGAGCCGCTTGACAGCACAGCATTCTCATAGACAGAACCAGGCCTAGCTAGCAACTGGGTGTCAGCCCCTGTCTCCATGAGAAGCGAAATGTGGGGCTGCTTGCTCTTCACCTGAAGAACGCAGCCCGCAGCCAAAGGGAACAAATCAGAGCCCTGTGTCCCGTAGCGTAGCGGGGGGGAGTAACCGGAGAGCATGCTAGACACAGCTAGATGGCAATGGTTTTTTAGGGCGTGCCCATCTAATATAGCCGATCCCTCGGACCGCCGAGGCTGTCGGCCTTGTGATCACCTGTTTTCTTTGTGTCCAGGGTATCTCAGGTGGGGGAAACATGTCCGCTGGCCGGGGGCCTCGCCGCAGCCGCTGGCGAGGCCGTGCTCTCACCTCTGGCTGCGCAGTGTGGGGCAGCGTGGGGCCCAGGTCAAATACCACCCGCGCCTCCGTGGACAGACCAAGGTCCACCCGCGGAGAGGGGAGCCCTGAGGAGGAGACCTCTCCCCTCCTCAAGGGGAGATTGCTCCAACTAAAGATGCCTGTGAACAACCGTTGACAGCATCCTAGCCCTCCCTGCGGTTATAGCTTGCGGCTAGGTCAAAAGCTGAATAACCTCAAAACCTTGCGCGATGGTTTTGACGTCGGCTGGCCCTAAGGCCCCACCACCGACACCATTTTTGACAGAAAAACAGCCAATTGAGCAATGTTGCCAGTCGCTGCTAAATTCTGTACCCCGGCGGTATAGGCTTCATCAGCCCACCAGCCACCTGCCGGGCCGACTCGCCTCATGGCGTCGGCCGGGGCGGGGCACCATTCCACCATGTCAGGGCAAAGGACTGATGCCACCTGCTTCACTAAGCACGGAACACCAGTGGTGGCTGCAGACCAAAGTCTACTACTAGTGAAGCACTGTCTCACTAGTAGTCATGTAACAACCTCCACTGCGGTGTGCACCCATGAAGGGATAAATGAATGAATGAACGAAAACTATATTGCAGAATGGGCTAGCCCAATACACACAATTGTTAAGGGGATGCAGACCAGAGAAAACGTTAGTCCTGTCCACATCAGGGACCCCCATTTTCAATTCATAGATTCACAAAAAGCACACCTGCCCTGAGCCTCAGCCCATCCACCCATGTAAAGGGAAAATAAGCCCCCGTTAACCTCCAACATTAGACACAGATTGACCGTCAGCATGAATGGTTAAGAGGAGGGAAGACAGTAAAGACAGCCCTTGGCGGGGTACATGGGAACGGCGCCCCAACATTGTAGCATTAGCATTAGCTGTGCGTGCTAGGATACTTGGAAAACATCCAAAAGAGAGTCATGTTTTCCCAAATATCCCGCCCCCGCGCCAATACATCACTCGGTCGTCTCACGAGACAACGAGCAGTATTACCCATGCTAGTATCAATGCCTGATAGCGCAGGCCCTACCTGTGCACGACTTAGCTCGACTGCTAACCGTCGCGCGACGTCCCTCGGTCCGCTGTCACGAGACGAGGAAAACCCAGGACAGGACCGCTGCGCTGTTAGGATGTGCCGAGAAGCTTCCGGGGGCTAGTGAACTTCTGGCGAATACCCAACATTGTGTAATTTCTCCCTATGATTCATAACAGCTAGTTTCACGAAGTGCACTGCTACTTCTGTGTTGGAAACTAAATGAGGAAGGGTGAGGCGTGACCACTTCCGGCATCATATAGGGACGCATGGGGGTGGCGTGGTCACGTGCAAGTGGGTGCATTTGTTTTTGTTTCGTGTGCACGCTAGGTGCGAGGAGATAAGAGGCAGTCTCAGTAGCAGAACGAGACGCGAGGCCAGTAATGAGATATAACAGCGTGATTCACAAACCGTGAATGAAATCTACTGTAAGTACAGTTACTTTTTTATAATGTAAATTTCTCCACCATTTTTCATCAGATTGCAACGCAAGTTTTTTGCTAGACGTTCACAGAAAGGTAGAGAAACTAACTGCGTTCTTTTTTATGCCAATAACGTTCAGGTTTGTGGGATATGATCCTGAAAAATAAGAGAAATAAAAAAGTCAATCTAGAAGTCAGATGATTGACAGGGGCTGGCATGAGCTAAGTGTAGTTTTTAGAAATTCGAAAGCCCATCAAAAGTCCTGAGTCACGCCATAAATCTACAGAATGTATGAATTAATGTTGCATTTTTTCTTTCAAATGTAGCCAAGAGTAAAGACCCTAACCCTGTCACAACAGCAGTCAAAGTGTATATTTTCATCAATATGTTTGTTTACGAATGGTTTTAACTGTTAGGTGTTATTCACCGTCAAAGATGAAAAAAGAAAAGAAAAAAAAGAAAATGTATATTCTCCTTTGGTTCATCACAATTTACTCAAGCCTAGTAACATACACAATATTCCTGACACTGGGAATACATTCCCTGAGATCCTAGATACCAAGAACATGCAAATGGACCTTGTAGAAGTGGAGCAATCTTCCATTTACTTTACATGTATGTATTTTTAGGCGGGTTTTCAAAAAATAGGGCTCGGGCTTAATAGGTTAAAATCATTGGTAAACAAATGTAGTGCTGAAAATATACACTTTTACTGCTGTTGTGACATGGTTAGGGTCTTTACTCTTGGCTACATTTGAGGGAAAAAACGCAACATTAATTCATACATTCTGTAGAGATGGATCTATGGCGTGATGTCATTGGGCCTTAAGAGGTAAAACTTTATTGGCAAACGTAGTTCTCACATGTAAATCTATCAATGTGTTGAACTAATTGTGTGTGTGCGTGTGCGTGCAAAATAGTCATAACATTTGTAAATGACGTGTTAATAGTGTGTGTGTGTGTGTGAGCATGCATCTGTGCATGTGTGCATGAGTGTGCTTGGCACGCGCGCACGCGCGTGTGTGCGTGCGTGCGTGCGTGCGTGCGTGCGTGCGTGCGCGCGTGTGTGTGTGTGTGTGTGTGTGTGTGTGTGTGTGTGTGTGTGTGTGTGTGTGTGTGTGTGTGTGTGTGTGTGTGTGTGTGTGTGTGTGTGTGTGTGTGTGTATGTGTACACGTGTGTAAACGGTAAGTGCATCTGTGGGAGCTTGCGTGTGGAGGACTGAATATTCCGTTTTAAAAGAGGTTTGGACACATTCCGTTCTGGCCCCTCTCCACACTCGTATCGTTTTAAAAGATGTAACATTAAGGCCTACAGGTTTGCAGTTGGCACAAAAGGGGGGCGGGGCGTTGGGGCCTGTTGGCAATAAGTAGGGCAGGGGCGGTACCTCCCACGTCTATGATGTCATCGGTGCAGTACAGAAGTACAACATTTCATCAAGTATCCAAAGCAGCACACACACACACATGCACAAGCACAAACATGCACCACATGCACACATAGACACACACGCGCACACACACACACACACACACACACAACACACACACACACACACACACACACACACACACACACACACACACACACACACACACACACACACACACACAGGCCTTCAGGAGGTCGGGGGTCAAGGACTACAGCCCCCTCAGCATCGACGGGGCACCGGTTGAGAGAGTCAACAGCTTTAAGTACCTCGGAGCCTACATATCCGAGGACTTGACATGGACCACACACATTGACAGTGTTGTGAAGAAGGCACGACAACGCCTCTACTTCCTCAGGCGCCTAAGGAAGTTCCAAGTCAGTCAGAAGATCCTTAAGAACTTCTACTCATGTACAATAGAGAGCATCTTGACCGGCAACATCACCTCCTGGTTTGGGAATAGCACTGCACAAGACCGAAGCAGACTACAAAGAGTGACACGTTCAGCCGAACGCACAATTGGAGGGGGGCTCCCCACCCTCCAGAACATTTACAACAAGCGTTGCAAGGGCAAGGCTAAGAGAATCATTAAAGACTCCAGTCACCCGAACAACTGCCTCTTTGAACTGCTGCGGTCAGGCAAGCGATACCGGAGTCTCAAGGCGAGCACAGAAAGACTCAGAAGAAGCTTCTATCCCCAGGCCATCAGGCTGCTAAACGAACAATGAACACTACACAACAACAACCACCAAACGCACATAGCACACACATCCACACGCACACACTCACTTTAAACAAACACACTGTAGCACCCACTCCACACACTTTATAGCACACACCCACTTTAAACAAACACACTGTAGCACCCACTCCCCACACTTTATATTTATTGATGAAGGATTGCACTACAACTCGTACACCTTACTGTAAATTGTACCTAAATTGTACCTCATCCCATTTCTGCTTTGCACTATATAGTACTGTACATTAGTACACTGCATAGTATTGTATATTATATGGTAACTCAGAACATTGTACATATGTCTATACCGAACACTGTGACCTCATTTTCTTCTTCTAAATTACATGCTATACTATGTTATTTGATACTATCTTGTCTAGCACAGTCTCTGGAGCGTAACAGTAAGAAGCATTTTGTATGAAAGTATTCTGTACTTCTGTATGACAACTATTAAAGAAACTTGAAAACACACACACACACACACACACACACACATAAATACTAAATAAAAGAAAACATAACAAAATGTTCCAACTTGGGTATACAACAGCACTAAATCAATCAAAGCCCAAACTAGATTTAAGGCGATTGCCTAAATTGCCTGTCTCTATGATGGCTACAGGGCGATAGGTGGGCAGCGGAAGGCCCAGACAAAATCAACATCTAAAAGCTGATCTATTTTCTTGTTTGGGGAGAGTGTCGTGAGTTCCTATGTTCCTGCTCCCTGATTTAAATCAAGGTCGTTAACTGAGGGGAGTTTGGGGGTGTAGAGATTGGGACATTAATCCTGAGGAAATAGGTAGCTGCCATTGAAGAGGTGTGATCAGAATGTAACAGAGCTGAAGGGAGGAGAGTGTGACATGTGGACCACTTCGCTACATATTATTATCCCGCGCCATTATTGCCCATCATTCCTAAAATATTCAAGGTGTCATCGACAAGCAAGCTGGAAATGGAGGGCTCTCCCACCGTGACCCCCATCCTTCCCAAACAGATTAATCATGGATCGCTGAAATTCTTCCTATAAGCAGCAGCACCAGACTTCCCCAATAGGAATCGATGACAAATAGTAGGCTAGATTTACTGTACATTACAGCGCTGAGTGCAGAGATAATGATAGTGTATTGATGATGCTGTTTTATTTGTATACTGGTCATATTTGCTATCGGGTGTGTGTGTATATGTGTGTGCGTGTATGTGTGTGTAGTGTGTGTGTGTGTGTGTGTGTGTGTGTGTGTGTGTGTGTGTGTGTGTGTGTGTATGTGTGTGCGTGTGTGTGTGTGTGTGTGTATGTGTGTGTGTATGTGTGTGTGTATGTGCGTGCGTGCGTGCGTGCGTGCGTGCGTGCGTGTGCGTGCGTGCGTGCGCGTGTGTGTGTGTGTGTGTGTGTGTGTGTGTGTGTGTGTGTGTGTGTGTGTGTGTGTGCGTGCGTGTGTGTGTGTGTGTGTGTGTGTGTGTGGAGGAGGAAGTCTGACATTGCGTAAAGAAAGAGCACAGCGAGTAGAATGTGTCCAGTGGTAGAAGAAGTACAGTACACAGTTCCTTTACTTAAGTAAAAGTAGAAATACCCAGATAAATAAGTACTCTGGTATAAGTAAAAGTCCTCCATTAAAAATATACAAATTATTATATAAGTAAAAGTAGAGAAGTATTTGCTATTGAATGTACTTAAGTATCTAAAGTAAAAGTATGCATTTACATGACGTTTGTGTATTCCAGTGCTTGGGAACATTCCATCCTCGATCCACTGACCTCCAAATGTCATGTTACAGTGGTATGTGGTCCAGTTATGCTGCTCTGATTAAAGGTTGTGTTACAGTGGTATGTGGTCCAGGTATGCTGCTCTGATTAAAGGTTGTGTTACAGTGGTATGTGGTCCAGTTATGCTGCTCTGATTAAAGGTTGTGTTACAGTGGTATGTGGTCCAGTTATGCTGCTTTGATTAAAGGTCGTGTTACAGTGGTATGTGGTCCAGTTATGCTGCTCTGATTAAAGGTCGTGTTACAGTGGTATGTGGTCCAGTTATGCTGCTCTGATTAAAGGTCGTGTTACAGTGGTATGTGGTCCAGTTATGCTGCTCTGATAAAAGGTTGTGTTACAGTGGTATGTGGTCCAGTTATGCTGCTCTGATTAAAGGTTGTGTTACAGTGGTATGTGGTCCAGTTATGCTGCTCTGATTAAAGGTTGTGTTACAGTGGTATGTGGTCCAGTTATGCTGCTCTGATTAAAGGTCCTGTTAAAGTGGTATGTGGTCTAGTTATGCGGATCTGATTAAAGGTCATGTTAAAGTGGTATATGGTCCAGTTATGCTGCTCTGATTAAAGGTCCTGTTAAAGTGGTACAGTATGTGGTCAAATGTGAAAGTATATCATATTCATAAATTGTTGCCATGTTTTCTATGCAAACTATTTTTCTTCAAAGTAACTAGTAACTGAGGGGTTCAGATAAATGTAGTGGAGTAAAAAGTACAATATTTCCTTTGAGATGAAAATTCCCTAAAATGGAAAATACTCTAAGTACAAGTAGCAAAAATCTTTACTTAAGTACAGTACTGACCATAACTCTTGTAATGGAATAACCTAAAAGAGCTGCACCTCGTCACCATGTTGTCTTCTGCCCTGACTTGACCAGGGTACAGTAAGACCACGTCCGTGTCCCCTGTAGCCCCTCCCCTTAGCAGCTGTAGGGGAGGGGGTCATGGGAGTGGGTTTAGGTTTATTTTATTTGTTCAAGCGGGACAGCATACATTAATAAACATTTAAAAAATGTAAATGCACCAGATTTTTGCCAAAAGGCTAATTTCCATTGGTAGTCCCCCTGCCAGAAGGTACAGGCTAAAGTCCTATGTAAAAAGGGTTAGCAATACAAACAGAATATAAGCGAGATAAATAACATTAGAATAAAAACCCAAACAAAAGCACATATAGTAGGACATACGATAGGGATACAGGGCACAATACAGTCATGGACACAAGGTTCCCCCGGTGCTGTCGGAATCATTCTCCCCAACATCCTGTTTTTTGGACGACGGGTCGGAGACTAACGTGCCCGACCCCGTCTCCTCTACATGAAAGCGGTGAGAGATCGCCTCGCGGGCACAGCGTCTCTTAATTTACTCGCATTATTTAAAGACAAGGGGAGAAGCAGCAACACCGGGGCATCTCAATAGGCGGATGCCAGACGACCGTGTGATTAGTCTAATTAGATTAAGCGTTCCCCCCCCCCTCCTTCCTTTCTTTCTCTTCTCCACCTTCTGTCACCTTTTCTCTCACACCGGTGTGTGCAAGGTGTCGGATTCATACGCGGGCCCTTGTTATAACTCTAGCGGGGCCTCGCGGAAGGGATGACGTATACCGGCACGGGCGCTGTATAATTGCCCTCGTATCAATTAGGCCAGAGCGCCCGACAGCTTGTGAGGAAGGTGGTTCTAAACATACACAGAGGCTGTTAATTAATCACATGAAACCAGGACCGTTTACCAGACTCTCGTTTACAGAGCCGTCTTCTCTCTGTCCTCCGCTCGCAACCGCTCGCTTCCCTCGCAGGGTTTGTCCTCGATCCTCCGTCCGTGAGCGCGGAAGTGACGTTTTTTGCGTCTACGTGGTCCTCATTCCAAATTATGACAAAAAGACATCTTAGTGCAAAACTTTTGTTTCAAATAAACAACTATACATTTTTTGTTTTAATAAAATAGTATTTCTCTTCATGTCAACATTAGACTGTACCCAAAAAAATAAGGGATTAGTTAAACTAATTCCAATCTTGTTCCAGCGTTCCTATTTGAATATTCAGCGGGTCTGAAACAACAGCAATTCACCTCTTACTCTCTCACAGATGGGATCGTTAGGGATCAACCGATGCATCAATGTATTATGATTTTCCCTTTTTCCCGGCATTAAGTAGCCTTTGATGAAGTCTTAATTTACTTACTACATCATTATTAGCTGTTGATACCAGTGTGCCATCTGGCAAATGCTAAAGCGCCAGCAGATAAGAATTCCTCATGAATATGGTTGACTCTCCGGCAGATTGTAATAAAGGAGAGGGGCTGTGACGATTATCAGGGAAAGGGGGCACGAGGGCATTTGGCAGTGTGGCCCGCCCCGCCCTGCCCGCGCTTGCTAATTGCAAAGCTGTGAGTGCATTTTGACTCCCTCACTTTCTCAGTGTACAATTGAATTTGTAAAGGGGGGACGCTGGTTTATTTAAAATAAAATGTTGCATTGTTTTAATATCAGGACAACAACTTGACTGGAACCAGAGAGGAGCCTAAAGGCAGTGAGCATGCTCAAAAGCTAAAATCCCACTTCAGAAACAGGGAAAGTGTCACTTTTTTTTAGCAAAGAAAATGTTTACTTTTCGAAATGTTGAATTTACACACACTATAGGTAAGATCTGAATCCAGAAGAAAAACTAAAAACATTATAGGATAGAACCAACAAGGACTTGTTACAGACCCCAAAAAAATTAACGATACCTTCAAAGAGTTTTACTCCAACTTGTACAAATCAGAAATGGTTTTCGATCAAAATAAACTGGATACATTTCTTAATCAAATTAATCTACCTAAACTCTCAGAGGAAGACGCTAAACAGTTAGACACACCTATTACACTAGAAGAACTTAGGGAGGCTATATCTGAAATGCTAATTGGTAAGGCTCCTGGATGGGATGGTATACCTCCAGAACTGTACCTATCATGTTGGGATGTAATTGGCCCCCTATTACTTGATATGATTTTATACTCGATCAAAGAGGGGCATTTCCATAAGAACGGCAATATTGCACTCATATCTGTCCTCCTTAAAAAAGACAAAGACCCTACCGATTGTGGTAGTTATAGACCCTTAAGCCTCCTCGGAACCAATATTAAGCTGTATGCTAAGGTACTAGCCATCAGACTTCAAAAGCATATGACATATTTAGTTCATCCTGATCAGACTGGATTTATAAAAGGCCGCCTGATCACGGATAATAGTAAGGATGCCATTGCACCTACAGCTGTATTATCCTTGGATGCGATGAAAGCCTTTGATAGATTGGAATGGTCTTATTTATGGGCAGTGCTCGGAAGGATGGGATTAGGAAACGGATTCATTAATATGATAAAAGTGTTATACAAAGACCCATCGGCCATGATAATAACAGGTAAATTCATCTCCACACTCTTTCCTGTGTCGTGCTCGTCCAGACAGGGTTGCCCTCTTAGTCCCGGACTATTTGCTCTATCCTTAGAGCCTTCATATTAGTTTATATGCGGACAACGTAATATTGTTCATGCAAAACCCTACCACCTAACTGCCTCATCTTCTCAAGTTGATTGATGATTTTGGCAATCTATCGGGATTTAGGATAAACTGGCCAAAATCGGCCTTCCTCCCACTTAATGTCTCTGCGAAGGCAACATTCCATCCAGGAAATATACCAATGGTAGAACATTTTCGATGTCTTGGAGTTGAAATATTCCCTACTATAAGCCAAACGGTGAACTATAATTATACAAGACTTCTAGATAGGATCACAAATGACTTTGACAGGTGGTCAACACTTAAAAACTCAGTACAGGCCAGAGTATCAATAGTTAAGATGGATGTTTTACCTAGAATCAACTTATTTAGCTTAATGTTACCGTTACCCCCTCCTGCTGATTACTGGGAAAAATTACACTCCACCGCATATACATTTATTTGGAATAACAAACCTCCACGAATAAAAAGATCCACTGCACAGAGAAACAAAGCCGACGGAGGTTTAGCATTTCCAGACTTCTACCACTATTTTAAAGCGTTCTCTTTAAGACCACTGAGCACCTGGTTTGATCCTCAAGCATCTGTATCCTGGAGAACATTAGAAGAAAACATAGTGGCACCACATAGATTGCAGGATATAGTATACATCAAATTATCAATTAAGCAATGCGACTTGAAATTTGGCCCTCTTATAACACATGTGATTCGGATATGGCACAGAAAAAATGTACTAACCAACACAAATGGCATAGCCATTCTCCCATATTTAATAACAATGCACTCCTTATTGCACAACGACCTATCAGATATCCCAAATGGGAAAAGCAAGGCATACATACATTGGGAGATATATTTTTGTAGCTATCATGAAATT